>NC_133654.1:178128670-178765770 GCF_009905375.1 Apium graveolens
TTTTAATAAATCATAATAAATTCATTTTAATTCTAAAAATTATAGAAAAATCATTTTTAATTCTGATTTTTCATAAATAATTATTTAAAACTTATTTTAGGGATTAGTAATTAGTAATAATTATTTATATTGAATAATAAATTGATTTATCTGTATTTAATTGATATTAATTAGATTGTATGTCCGATTCGAGCGTAACGAAAGCCCTTTGACTCAGAAAAATGAAATATTCTCATTAAAAATAATTTTAAAATCTAATTCCTTCTAGAAATTAGTTGACCCTTGATATTTATTTGAGTATAAGCTGAATCGCGTGCAGAGACGAGTCTGATAAATCCCAAAAAATAGGAAACGAGTCAGATAATGATCAGTGAAGCGAACAACAAGTCGATTTTGGTTCTAAAATTATATTAAACATAAAAATGAAGTGGGTAAATAATAAATAATATGCGAGTCAATAATACGTGCATGGGTAGACAATAGGAACGACGTGAAGTCGGTTTGAGACACAATTGAAGTACGAAATGACTAAATCAGTCTATTTCTTTGATAGAAGCCAAGCCAGCAAGGCGGATTAAGCCGGTGATAGACGAAGGTGAAATATTTGGAGTAAATCACGTGGAAGGCAAGTTTTTTCCCTATTCTAATTTCAGAATAGTGACATTTCTTCAGATTCTTATCACGCTTGCACTCGTTGATTCTTATTCACAAACACCAATACACAATTGTTATTCTCTTGTTCATATTTCATTTCGATTCTTGATTTCTCCTTTTCCTTTGAATCTCTTATTCATATTCCAATTGTTACACATACACTTTGGTATATTCCAGTGATGCGAATATATCAAAGCATACCGATTGTTCCGGTTGCTACTACATGGTCTGGATAGTGATGTTGGGATTAAGTTTTACTTGATCCTAAGGACCGGGACATAACCAGATCCTTTAGATAGGACATAGAGCCTGAGTGCCCGACTAGATCTATATAGTGCGATATAGATCTGCACTGTATCCTGGCTGATCAGCAGGGTATAGTTGCGAACTTGTCTCCAGTTTAGTTCATTTGTATTTTCCAGTAGTGGCCTTCTTTCTATTCTTGCGGGGTTATATCTTTGCAGATATACCCAGATTACCGATTCATTTAAACTGCTTTAACACTGTTTATATTTTACGGACTTGTTGAGCAATTTTTGGGTCACCCATTTTTGTTGTTATTCACCTTATTATTTTCAGTTAAGAAGGGATATGAAACCCATCAGGACTCGAGTGGTAAAGAAGCGGGTCAAGCTGTGAGACCCTCTCACACCCAAGGTGTTGATCCCAATTCAGGAAGAAAGCTTTGAGTTTCCCGAACAGGTGGATTGTAGATAGTTAGTGTGTGTTTGAATAAAGATGAACTCAGTATAAACTGGTTAGACAATGGTTTGTAATAAAGAGAGTTTGTAAGATTTTAAATTTGGTTTGTAATAAAGTAGTTAATGGTTCTTGTTTTCATACTTCAACCTAAAAGATCCTGGTTAGTGTTAAAATGGGTTTAGATATATTTCATTATTATTGTTATTCAGGTTGTACAGGTTTGGAGTTAGCTAGTAACCCCAGACTTATACCCCGGGTCTGGAGGGCATTACAGGTTTGGCATCAGAGCTGTAGGTTTGGTTCCTGAAAACAAGAACATTAGGGTTAGGATAAGATAGGGAGATCACATAGGATAGGAATAGTCAAATAGGAAGAGTAGTGTCAGGATTTAGATCAGATTAGAATAAGAAAATATAAGTTTCAGGATTATTCAGTGACCTTTCTTCTTTCTTTGGTATATTATCAGATAGCGTCGTCATGTTATTCAGTTTCATCTGAGAGGACAGTTACAGGACCAGTTGCACCAGTCATTCCACCAGTGTCTGAGTACATGTTTCCACCTCTTCCACCTCCTCCACCACTGCCCCAGAAGCCAGCACCACCAGTTCCAGATCTGATTCCTAATCCAGTAGAGATGTTTGATCCACTATAGTTCTTTGAGCCGATGCTTCCACCTCCACTTCCAGTAGAGCATCAGTTTATGCCAAAGGTAGAGCCAGAGCTTCCACCACCAGTAGTGTTACCTCCTATTCTATTCCAGATAGTTCCCGTTGAGGGTATGGGTGAGCATGATGTAGAGTTACAGTTGGGATTACCACAGCAGGGTGCTGTAGGGATGCAGAGAGTTCTGTCGCAAGAGTCAGTAGGTCATGTTGCACAGCCATACATGGTACCGTATCATGATTACAGTATTGTGAGAGAGGATTTTGAGCACTGGAGAGCCCAGTGTAGGGAGATTATTCATTTGTTTGATCAGAGAGACCGAGGACCATTAGCCGCACTTCAGCCAGATTATATGATGAGACAGAGGCTACAGTCTAACTTGATGAGCGCTACTTTTGAGTTTGATGCTCTGACACATGACGGGCTGCCTTCTTTTTCAGAGTTTTATAGGGTTTTTCGTCTGGCACAGACAGTTATTTAGGTACTCTGAGATGAGCTAAGGCGTATTTCGCCGGGATTTTGATATTCTGACCACAAAAGACCAGATGTGTAGTATAGGTGACTGATGTAGATAGATGCAGCTAGTATAGTATGGTTAGTGATGTATTTGTGTAGTAGTTAGCTTAACTTGTACCAGCAGCCATGATAGTTGACTGAGACTTTTTGTACCAAGCATCCACACCTGATGTTGGTATTATATATAAAATGAACATTTTCAAATTTTCCTTTTTATTTAAATTTTAGTCTTTACAGTTTTATAGTATTTACATTTACCTTATTGTTTTACAGTTTTCCATACTTTAAATTATGTCTAAAAAATCGGTTAATTGTTTAAATTTCATGTTTTATATTAAGCAACTTATTTTCTTCCAAAAATCATTATTTAAATTTTTGTTAATACAGGATAAATTGTTCCCTTTGTTATTGTCAATTGTTTAATTAACTGTTAAAAATAAATTACTTGTTTTATTATCAGAAAATGGCACCAAAGAGAAAAACTAAAATCGAAACCTCCAACAGCAACTCTGAGGGACATACTAATGACACTATGAACCAAATGTTCCATATGATGCAACAATAGATGGTAATGATGCAGTAACAGATTCAGCAACAGATGTTACAACAGCGACCCCGTCCTGAACCTCAGTTACCACCAGCTATACATGTTGTTACTTTCAAGCAGTTTCAGTCGGTTAATCCTCCAGAATTTTAGGGAACAGCAGATCCTATTAAGGCTGCCACTTCGTTGAAAGAAATAGAGAAAGCGTTTGCGCTTGTGAAAGTAGGTGAAGACCAAAAGACTGATTTTGCTAGTTACTTTTTGAAAGGAGAAGCAAATTATTGGTGGGAATCTAGAAAAGCTTTAGAAGGTGAAAATATTGTAACCTGGGATAGGTTTAAAGAGCTATTTTTAGAGAAACATTTTCCTCGCTATGTGAAGAATCAGATGTAGATCAAGTTCTTGGAACTTAAATAGGGAAGTATGTTCGTGACAGAATATGATGCCAAGTTTACTGAATTGGCTAGATTTGTTCCAGAACAAGTTGATACTGAGGAAAAACGAGTCCAAATATTTCAAGAAGGATTATAACCGTGGATCCGTGGCCAAGTCATAGTTTTTGAATTGACGACTTATACCGCCGTAGTCCAGAAAGCCCTAATTATTGAGGGAGAAAGCGAAAGATTCAAAAAGGAAAGAGGACAGGGAAGTTTCCAAAACCGCTCTAGCAGGAAGTCAAGATTTCAAGCCCGGACAAATATGAATTTTAAAAGAGTAGGACAAGGCAACCAGCAAGCATGTAATCGCTTCCAAGCTCCCAGCCAGCAGGGGATTGTCAGAGTCCCAGTGCCATACTGCAAGACTTGTGGTCGGAAATATACCGGCTTCTGTATCAAGGCAAATGTGATGTGTTTCAAATATAAGCAAAAGGGACACTATTCTAATGAATGTCCAGTGGTAAAAATAGAAATTACTTGCTTCGAATGTGGAAAGAAAGGACATGTCGTTAGGGATTGTAGAGGACCAGCAATGGCAACTAGTATTCCTAAAGTGTTGACATTACCTCCTCCACCACAGCCTAATCAACCCAGATCAAGGACTTTCAACATGATAATGAAAGAAGCCGTGCAGAGTCCTAGTATGATTGTAGGTACGCTTTTGGTGAATTCAGTAAATTCAAAAGTACTAATTGATTTTGGAGCTACACGATCTTTTATTTCTGAAGAATTCCTTGATAAGATACATTGTGAAACTGAATGGTTGGGCGAGACATTAATTATAAAATTAGCGAATCACGACCAAGTTCCGGTAGATCGAGTATGTCATGCGTGTGATATCAAACTAGCCGGACATCATTTCTTCGTAGATCTGATTCCTTTTAAAATAGGAGAGTTTGACGTCATTTTAGGAATGAATTGGTTAGCTTGTCATAATGCCCAGATCGATTGCACGAACAAGAAAGTAAAATTGTGAACTGCGGAAAATGCAACGATAATGTTCAAAGGCGAAAAACAACGAAAGAAATTTCTGACGATAATGCAGACCAAATAATTGCTTCTACAAAGATGTGAGATGTATATAGCCTACGTATTAGATATAGAGAAGAGAAGTCCTAGAATAGAAGATACTCCAGTTGTATGTGAATTTCCTGATGTCTTTCTAGACGAGCTTCCAGGATTACCGCCAGACCGAGAAATTGAGTTTATAATCGATTTAGCGCCAGGTACAGATCAGTTTCGAAAGCTCCATATCAAATGGCACCAGTAGAGATGAAAGAATTATCGACGCAATTACAAGATCTACTAGATAGGGGAATCATAAGACCCAATATATCCGAATGGGGTGCACCGGTATTGTTCGTAAAGAAGAAAGACGACAGCATGCGACTATGCATCGACTATCGGGAATTGAATAAACTGACTATCAAAAATAAATATTCTCTACCGAGAATCGATGATTTGTTTGATCAACTAAAAGGAGCTGCATGGTTTTCTAAGATAGATTTGAGATTAGGTTATCATCAATTAAAGATTAAAGCGGACAATATTCTCAAAACTACTTTTCTTACCAGATACGGACATTATGAGTTTCTCGTAATGGCATTCGGTTTGACCAACGTGCCAGCAGCATTCATGGATCTGATGAATAGGATATTCAAGAGGTATCTGGATAAATTCGTGATTGTATTTATTGATGACATCTTCATTTATTCAAAGACCGAAGAAGAACATGTCGATCATTTGAGGATTGCTTTGGAAATTCTAAGAAAGGAGCAGTTGTACGCAAAATTCTCAAAATGCGAATTTTTATTGAAGGAAGTACAATTTTTAGGGCATATCATTAGCAGGGAAGGCATTCAAGTTGACCCAGCGAAGATTGAAGCTTTGTTAAATTGGGAAAGGCCGAAGACACCAACACAAGTTCAAAGTTTCTTGGGATTGGTAGGATACTATAGATAGTTTGTCAAAGATTTTGCAAAGATAGCCACGCCATTGACCAAGTTTACCCAGAAGAATGAAAAGTTTGAATGGAATGAGAAATGTGAAGAGAGTTTCCAAGAATTGAAAAATCGATTGGTAACCGCACCTGTACTTGTTTTACCTGATGATCAAGGAGACTTTGTCATTTATAGCGAAACTTCATATTGAGGACTCAGATGTGCTTTGATACAGCATGGAAATGTAATTGCATATGCTTCTAGACAACTAAAGCCTCATGAGTAGAAGTATCTAACACACGATCTGGAACTAGCATCAATTATATTCGCACTGAAGCTTTGGAGACATTATCTTTATGGCGAGAAGTGTGAAATTTACACGGATCAAAAAAGTCTGAAGTACATTTTCACACAGAAAGAACTCAACATGAGACAACGACGTTGGCTAGAGCTAATCAAAGATTACGACGTATCAATCAGTTACCATCCAGGTAAAGCGAATGTTGTGGCAGATGCGCTAACCCGAAAAGAAAGATTGAATTTGTTAACTTCATCTGAAGAATTAGCCAAGGAATTTGATAAGTTGGAAATTGAGATTCGTATTCCCAATAAATCCACTGAAGCTATTTACGCGATGACTTTTCAACCAGAGTTATTGGAAAAGATTCGATGATGTCAAGAAGAAGTAATGGCTCAAGATGATAATTTAACAGGAGAACAAATCACAACCCAGAAGGATAACGAAGGAATTCTATGCTTTACATCAAGAGTCTGGATCCCTAATGTGGCTGAGCTGAAGGAAGAAATAATGCGAGATGTGCACAGTTCAAAATATTCCATACATCCGGGAAGTACAAAAATTTACTGCGATCGGAAAGAAAACTTTTTATGGCCAAATATGAAGAAGGAGATAGCAGAATGCGTAAGTAAATGCTACACATGCCAATGATTTAAAGCGAAACATCAACATCCCAGTGGATTACTCCAGCCATTAGATATTCCAGAATGGAAATGAGAACATCTAGCAATGGATTTTATGGTAGGACATCCAAGGACTAAAGCAAATCATGATGCGATATGGGTAATCATTGACAGACTAACAAAGTCGGCACATTTTCTACCGATTAACGAAAGATTTTCACTCGATAAGCTAGTGCACTTATATCTGAAGGAATTTGTAATGTGACAGGGAGTTCCAATATCTATTGTGTATGATCGAGATCCCTGATTTAATTCAAGATTTTGGAGACAATTTCAAGAATGCCTTGGAACCAAATTAAACATGAGTACCGCTTATCATCCGCAAACTGATGGGCAAAGTGAAAGAACTATCCAGAAAATTGAAGACATGTTACGAGTTTGCAGATTGATTTCAAGGGCAGTTGGGACGAGCATTTACCTTTAGTCGAATTTTCTTACAACAACATCTATCATGCAAGCATTGGAATGCCGCCTTATGAAGCTTTATATGGAAGAAAATGCAGATCACCGGTGTATTGGGATACAGTCGGAGAGCGCAAGATTTTGGGTCAAAAATTAATTCAACAGACCAAAGAAAAGATAGAGCTTATTCGGAAGCAACTAGATGCAGCGCAGAATCGACAACGCAAATATGCAGATCAAGCTAGAAAAGATATGGACTACCAAGAAGGAGAGCACGTGCTACTCAAAATATCGCCATGGAAAGGATTGACCAGATTTGGAAACAAGGGTAAATTGAAGCCACGATACATTGGACCATTTGAAATTTTGAAGAAAGTGGGAAAAGTTGCGTATGAGTTAGCTTTACCGCCTCACATGCAACATATTCACAACGTGTTTCACGTGTCAATGCTTAAGCAATATAATCCTGATTCTAGACATATAATAGAATATGAATCGGTAGATATCAAACCTGATTTGTCTTTCATAGAACAGCCGGTAAGAATTCTAGATCGTCAAGAAAAAGCGTTAAGAAATAAGTTTGTATCTTTAGTGCGAGTTTTGTGGAGAAATCCTATGGTTCAAGAATCAACCTGGGAACTTGAGAGTGAGATGTTAGAAAAGTATCCCCATTTATTTTCTTAGCGAGATTCTGGGGATAGAATCCTATTAAGGGGGAAGGATGTAACGTCTGAAAAAATTACGCTTGTATTATATTATATTCATAATAAATTATGTGTGTTAATATGTCATTTATGTGTAATTAGTGTGAAACCCTAATTGTTACGTGTTACGTGCATTCTGTATCATCCAGGTATTTTCAGGTTATTTTCCAGATATCTTATTCTGTATTTATAGCTTTCATATCAAAAGTTATAAGACCCGAATCATGATTTTATAGCTGATATTTAAATAAATTAATGGGCCTTATTTTTCATTAGACGGCTTGTACCATCGCATTATTCTGAACATCAAGGTATTTTACAAATTTTCTCGTTTCTTCAAAAATGACTTTTCCGGGCCCCATTGGGTGTTAAAAACCCCAAAAAAAATCACATTTTTATTTTTATAAAATTATAGGACTTTCATTTATATCATTTCTTTGTATTTTTGCATTATTCACAATTTTTGGGAAATTTTGGCATATATATTGTATATATAAAATATTTGTAAATTAAATTTTAATACTCAAAAATTATAAATTTAGGGGCCAATTAATTTTAAAAGATGTAGAATTAGGCCCTTAATTTTAATTAGGATTATTAATTTTACTACTATAAATAGCCTAATTATTATTAATTAATTAATTAAAATTCAGAAAAATCACAAAATTCTGTGCAATCGGGTCGGGACAAACCAATTCGGGTCAGGAATTCAATCGGTGATTTTGGACAGATTACAGCATCAAATCAAGCGATTCAAGTATCCAAATCGAAAGTTTTCATCTGTTCTTTCTGTTTCTATCATCAATTTCACGTTTTAATGCATCGTTTTTTATATTCGATTTCTAGGGTTTATGTTCGAATTAGGGCTTTTTGATTCTAGGGTTATTATAATGTTTTGTTGATTGATATAGCTTCCTGATATGATTTACAGTCGATTCATGGTGTTTAATTATACAAACGATTCCTGGATAGTAATATTCGATTATTAGGGTTTATGCTTAATTTTCAAATAATAACTTCGTGATTTCTGTGAATATTTGGTTCTTCAAATGTTAGGGCTTTGATTATACATGTTCTTAGCTTTAATTTGCACTATAGAACGTATAGTTTTATGTTCAGATTCGTGATTTCAATATTTCGCCGGAGTTGATGTCGATTGTGATCGGAGAAGATGGTATAGGGGTTGTTCTGGTTGGTTTTGGCCTGAATCAGAAGGGTGAAGTGATTTGGAATGATTTGGACTCAAAAACCGTAACAAACGATGTTATTTTGGGCACGAATTGGACATGCCGGAATCCTGGCCGGTCGCCGGATTCTGGGCAAGTTCCGGTCAGTTCATCCCCAACCCGGGATGTTCTTGGTGACCCGGTTGCAACCCGGTTTGCAACCCGGGTTTGATCTGTTTTTGTCATGATTGATTTTCTGACAAATGTTTTTGGAAATTATTTTTATTTTTATTTTATTTTAATTATAAAATCAGTTTTTTATAAATTGATTAATTAATTATTAAATTAATTAATTTATATTATAAATATTTCTGAAATATTTTCTAAAAATCAGATTTAATTATTTTCTCAATTATTTATTATTTATTAAGAATTTAAAAATGATTAATTATTTTGATAAGTAATCAAAAAAATTCAATAAATCATAATAAATTCATTTTAATTCTAAAAATTATAGAAAAATCATTTTTAATTCTGATTTTTCCTAAATAATTATTTAAAAATTATTTTAGGGATTAATAATTAGTAATAATTATTTATATTGAATAATAAATTGATTTATCTATGTTTAATTAATATTAATTAGATCGTTTGTCCGATTCAAGCGAAACGAAAGCCCATTGACTCAGAAAAATGAATTATTTTCATTAAAAATAATATTAAAACCTAATTCCTTTTAAAAATTAGTTGACCCTTGATATTTATTTGAGTATAAGCCGAATCGCGTGCAGAGACGAGTCTGATAAATCTAAAAAAATAGGAAACGAGTCAGATAATGATCAGTTAAGCGAACAGCGAGTCGATTTTGGTTTTAAGAATTATTTTAAACATAAAAATGATTATGTGGCTTATGTGCTTATGTGTATTTTGTGGTTAATCGAGTCTTGCTTTTTAATAAATAATATACGAGTCAATAATACACGCATGGGTAGACAATAGGAACGACATGAAGTCGGTTTGAGACGCAATTGAAGTGCGAAATGACTAAATCAGTCTATTTCTTTGATAGAATCCAAGCCATTAAGGCGAATTGAGCCGGTGATAGGCGAAGGTGAAATATTTGGAGTAAATCGCGTGGAAGGCAAGTTTTTCCCCTATTCTAATTTCAGAATAGTGATATTTCTTCAGATTCTTATCACGCTTCCACTCGTTGATTCTTATTGAGAAACACCAATACACAATTGTTATTCTCTTATTTATATTTCATTTCGATTCTTGATTTCTCCTTTTCCTTTGAATCTCTTATTCATATTCCAATTGTTACACATACACATTGGTATATTCCGGTGATTGAAATATATTAAAGCATACCGATTGTTCCGGTTGCTACTACATGGACTGGATAGTGATGTTGGGATTAAGTTTTACTTGATCTTAAGGACCGGGACATAACCGGATCCTTGAGATAGGCCGTAGAGCCTGGGTGCCCGACTAGATCTATATAGTGTGATATAGATTTGCACTGTATCCTGGCTGATTAGCAGGGTATAGATGCGAACTTGTGTCTAGTTTAGTTCATTTATATTTTCCAATATTGGCCTTCTTTCTATTCTTGCAGGGTTATATCTTTGCAGATATACCCAGATTACCGATTCATTTAAACTGCTTTAATACTGTTTATATTTTACGGACTTGTTGAGCAATTTTTGGCTCACCCATTTTTGTTGTTATTCACCTTAATATTTTCAGTTAAGAAAGAATATGAAACCCATCATGACTCGAGTGGTAAAGAAGCGGGTCAAGCCGCGAGACTCTCTCATGCCCAAGGTGTTGATCCCAATTCAGGAAGAAAGCTTTGAGTTGCCCGAACATGTGGAGTGTAGATAGTTAGTGTGTGTGTTTGAATAAAGATGAACTCAGTTTAAAACTGGTTAGACAATGGTTTGTAATAAAGAGAGTTTGTAAGATTTTAAATTTGGTTTGTAATAAAGTAGTTAATGGTTCTTTTTTTCATACTTCAACCTAAAAGATCCTGGTTAGTGTTAAAAGGGGTTTAGATATATTTCATTATTATTGTTATTCAGGTTGTATAGGTTTGGATTTAGCTAGTAACCCCCAGACTTATACCCCGGGTCTGGAGGGCATTACAATGAGTATTCTTTTCAGCTGATCTGACACCCTTCGAGCTAGAAGAGTTCGATGTGATTCTAGTAACGGATTGAGTGTCCTGTCATAAGGCAAAGATTGATTTCCAGAAGAAGCAAATTGTAATACTACGGAAGCCGATATTAAGATAAGTTTCTAAGGGCAGAAGTAAGATAAGGAGTTCTTCCAATCATGCCAGAAAAGGAGTTAATAAGCCAAGGGTATAAGGTAGATCCACCATATATAGAGATATGAAGAAGAAAGTACTTAAACTGGAAGAAATTCAAGTAGTAAATGAATGTCCGGAAGTCTCTCCGGACGAATCACTAAGATTACCCTAGATTATGGGATATAACTTCTCATTGATATAATAATTTGAACCAAACCAATGCCAAACTCCATGTTGTATGGCCAGTGGGAATGAAATAATTAGTTAAGTAACTGCATAAGTTATTGGAAAGGGAGGTGATTATACTAGATATATCCCCGTGGGATGCACCAATGATGATATTGGAGAAAAGGGATGAAATTATGAGATTACATACCGATTATCGGAAGTTTAACAAGATGATAAATAGGAATAAGTAACCCCTATTTAAAAACCAATTACATACATGACCTAATTATGGAGCGTGTTATTTTTCTGAAGGTTGACTTAAAATCTATCTTGAGGACGTATCAAAGACTGTGGTCAGAACGAGATATAAGCATTTCAATTTCAGGTGATGATATTTGGATTAACAAGTGTACCAGTCGTCTCTAAGGACCTAATGAACATGGTGTATAAGAAGTGCTTGGATAAGCATAATTGTATTTATTGATAACATCCTCAGCTATTCAAGGACTAAGAAAGTCCATGTAGAATGCCCAAGGATTTCCCTACGAAGATTAGAAAGGAAGAAACGATACGTTAAGTTTTCAAGTATGAATTTTGGCTGAGACTAACAAAAGATTTTTATTATTCCATTATCAACCACCTAAGCAAAGCCGGTGTAGTAACAGATGCCTTGTGCATGAAGAAAAGATTAAATGTAATTAAGATCACTGAGGAGTTAATAAAGGAATTGGAAATAGTGGAAGTTGAAGTTCGAATACCTGAAGGTGATAAGAAGTAAATATATGAGATTACTTTCCAGCCTTAACTGATGGAAAGGAGCAAGAGGTGTCCGAATGTTTAGAAACTAAGTTGAAAATGAGTACCGCCTATCATCCTTAGACGAAGGGTTAAAGTGAGAAGACGATTCAGACGATATAAGATATGTTGAGAGTATATGTTTTGGGATTTTAAAGGGAACTGAGGTAATCACCTATCATTGATTAAGTTTTCCTATGCTAATAGTTATTATGCTAGTAGGAGATATGCCACCATACGAAGCCTTGTATGGACGTAAGCATAGAACTCCGCTTTATGGAGATGAGGTGGAAGAAAAGAAGTTATAAGGTCCTGAATTAGTTCAGCAAACCTGGAATGTAATAGTATTGGTCCGGACAAGGTTAAAAGCAGTTTATGATAACCCAAGAAAGAGCGTAGACTTGCATGGAGAAGATATGGATAGATGAATAAGATTGTTGATATTTTTAGAAAAGTCATCATGGAAAGGATTTGTCAGGTTCGGACAGAAGCACAAACTGAGTCCCAGATATATCGGACCGTCTGAAGTATTGAGAGAACGGATTAAGTCGCCTATGAGTTAGTGATGTTGCCATAGTTGCAGTTTACTCCGGGTGTGTTTTACGTCTTTATGTCAAAAGAATATATCCTTAATTTGAACCAAGGCAATGTATATAAATCAATCTAGATTCTAAATCATAAAGCGAGGCCTTAGGAATACATCTATTCCTATTGTGAGTATGCTTTGAAAGAATCCTCAAGTAGAAGTGTCTACTTGGGAGTTAGAGTCAGATATGCTTGACAAATATCCTCACTTGTTTAATTAATTAAGATTCTGAGGACATAATCTTTTTAAGGGGGAAGGATATAACGACTCGTATAATTTCATATTATTTAAATGTGTAATTATTGTGTAATAATTAAACAAAAAGTGTATGTTAGTTCTGATAGCTGTGCTTTGTTTATTATTATTTATATGTGATTGTTGGTCTGCGAGGATTATTCGTATAATTGTTTGTTGAACGAGTTTTATTTCTTTGTTTCACTTTTAGGAGTGGTTTTATGGAAAATTTATTTTCATAAACACTTGGAGTGTCTCTAAAATTGTTTTTATGGTTTTATAATTTTAATAATTATTTTTGGGATTTTATAAAATTTAGAAATCAATATTTCATCAATTATTTAGCTCCAAATGGTTTTCTTTGTGAATTAAATTGTGGTATTATTATTAAATTAAAAAATGATTCAAAAATTATGAAAATTCTAATCTATTAGTTTTGAAATATTTTAATAACTTTAAAAAAAATCAGTAATTTTCCGGGCTATTTTTACATGTGAGATTGTTCATTAATTCATTAAAACTCGGAACCAGGCCAACCAGAAGGGGGCACGTGTTAAGTTTTTAACCTGTTTATGATACATGTCCAATTCTTATAATTTTAAGATTATAAAATTTTTATTTTAAATCCTGAATTCTATAATCTTTCTCTCTCTCTCCTCTCATCTCTCTCTTTTCTCTCATCTCTCCCATCTCAATCTCTCTCTCGGCAATCTCTCCCCGCTATTCTCCCTCCTTTTTCCTCCGCCTCCGTTCCTCGCTGGTAACCACTAGTCCCGCTACTCTCTTCTCTCTCGTTTCCTCCTCTTTCTCTCATCCCCCTTTTCTCTCATTTTCTTTTCCGATTTCTACCCCTACTCCCCTGTTTTTCTTTTTCTCCGGCTTGATTCCATGGCTATGTGTGTATTTCGTGTGTGTGTGTGCGTTACAGAGGTGTGAGTGTGTGCGATTATTGTGTGTACTCGTATATGTGTGTGATTATGTATGTGTTTCTGCGTGTATGTGATTGTGTGCGTATGTGTGTGTGGGTTTGGTGATTATGTGTTTGTAGCTGCCCTGTGTTGCCGCGTTGTTATTGTAGTTGGTTGCGTGGTAGAATTCAGTTGCTTGCATTTCTTTTCCGGTCCTTTTTCCGGCTGCCAATTCTTGTCTTGCCGATTTTTTTTCTATGGCTGATTAATTAGTTATGCATAAATTGATTTTGTTTTGTGAAAAGATGTTGGGTACAGATTTCTATTTAATTAGTTAATTGGTGAAATCTATTTGGAAACCCGAATCTTATCGGGCACCAATAAATTTTGCTGCCGTCGACAATGAGCCTCAGTGAGTCGACAGTGGACCGTGATGATATAATCTGAGTCCTACAATTATTAGAATAATAAAATAATATTTAGTATGTAAAATTAATTTCTCGAAATGAAAAATTTGTTATGTTATATCGAAGTTGGGTAAATAAATTGGAGTGTGGATTGTGATTGTTGGTTTTTGAGACGTTGATTTATATTTCGACGGGTAGTCCAATAAATAGAGGGAATACTGTCCGATTTTCGAAAACTTAAAATTCAAAAATAACGGAACGTATCATGTATATTATCGGGAATACCAATCGAATGCATAACTATATAATTATAAATATTTTATGAATTATAATTACGTGTCATGGTGAAATATTTTGTAAAATATTCAACAACTCTGAATTACCAGGAACGATGTTTATATGTATTTTACGGAGTTAACTACCAAATCGAGATTTGAGTACGTGGACCCTAGCTGTTTTGTGTATCGCAATAATATGTATGATTATGAGCCGGGTTTTGGTATCATTTGGGTAGAATTGATAGCGAGGATATGTCAAGCATAACTGGTTGTCTAACATAGGATAGTTTGACTCTGTAGGTTCTAGTTTAAGGACTCGGAAATTGACGTCAGACTAAAGATAGCCTAATGGTCAGTCGACAAGATCAGCAAGGTTCCAAGCGAAGGACCTGAGTGTTGAAGTCGGATCTAGGATAGTCTGATAGTAAAGCAATAGAACCGGGCATCCAAACCGGTTCAAGGTCAATCAGAGATAGTTTTAAAGCTCTGCAAGGCGAGTAACCCTGATCATACTCTTATGGTTCAGTATATATGAATGAAATGTTGTTTTATATTTGAACAGGAACAGAAACGCTTTAAGTTACATATCCCCTATATTTGAAAATGTTGTTTAAAATATGTTTTGGGGAGAAGTAACTTCTGAAAGTACCTTTTAGATATATTTGAGATGTCATGTCTAATATGTTTCATGTTTAGTTTTCAGATCTTAACAAACAGGAAATATCAGTACTTACTGGAATCAGTACTTACTGGAACTCAGAACTTCATATCAGAACTTAAGGTCATATCAGAACTTAAGTGCGGGAGGACTTACAGTTAAGGAAGGAAGCTGATTTACAGGATAAAAGATCGAGACTAAAACAAAAGAAGATATGCATGGAAAGAGTTAGAAGATAAGAAGACTTGTATAAGATATCTGATTGATATATTTTAGGAGACAGAATTATATTACATATTAATTAGAAGTTATCTTGTAACTATGTACTATATAAACACATACATAGGTTTACACTATATGTGTTATCATTATCGAGAAGATCATACATTGTAACCTAACAGCTCTTAGTGATATTTGTTCATCACTGAGAGAGAACAGTTCCATTGTAGCAGAGTTTATTATATTGAATATATCTGTTTACTGTTACTTGTGTTCAAAATTGATTTGATTGTAATAAACACTGTATTCAACCCCCTTCTACAGTGTTGTGTGACCTAACAATTGGTATCAGAGCTTATCTATTAACACACATACAGTAAAGTTCCAAACAATCATGTCTGAAGAAGCAGAAACTCCAACCAAGCCCACCAAAACCGAAGAAACTAAAAACACTCAAATCCACAGTCGATATGAGACTATTAGGGTTCCCATACTGAGACCTTCTGAGTATCCCATATGGAAAGTGAAGATGGCTATGTTTCTGGAAGCTACAGATCCAGAATACCTTGACAGAATTAATGAAGGACCACATAAGCCAACCAAGCTCTCTGTTGTAGTTGCAGATCAGCCAGCAAAGACCATACCACAGGAGAAAAATGAGTATACAGCTGAAGATATCTAATCCATTGCCAAGGATGCAAAGGTAAGGCATTTGCTGCATAGTGCCATTGATGATGTCATGTCAAACAGGGTAATTCATTGCAAGACTACAAAGGAGATATGGGATGCTTGGGAGATAAGATGCCAGGGAACTGATGCAATCAAGAAGAACAGGAGGACTATACTTACTCAAGAGTATGAGCACTTTGACTCAAAAGGTGATGAGTCATTAACTGACTTATATGACAGGTTTGTCAAACTCTTGAATGATCTGTCACTGGTGGACAAGGAATATGATCTTGAAGATTCAAATCTAAAATTCCTTTTAGCTCTTCCTAAAAGTTGGGATTTGAAGTCTACTACTATAAGAGACAACTATGCTCTTGATGAAACTACTCTTGATGAAATTTATGGTATGCTCAAGATTTATGAACTTGAGATGGATCAAATGAGCAAGAGTGTTAGTCCCTTAACAATATGACAAGAATTACAGAAGGGGGTTGAATTGAATTCTTGAAACTTTTTCTTGAAATAAAAATGTTCTAACTCAAATATATATGTATATATATATAAGTGTGAATTGATTAGCACAATGCGGAATAGTTACTTAAATGAATCAAAACACAAGTAATTAAAAACAAGAGTCTTTAAAAACTTTCTGGTGGATTTGAATGATTCCACCAGATATATATATATATGATATATTGAGAGAACCCTGTGTGCAAAATGCTCACGGCTGGTTACAACAATTGAACAACTAAGAATACAGAGAAATACTGAGGATTATGCTTACAAATGTTTCTCTGCTTGTTTCTCAGATTAGATAGTTCCTTAGTTGCTACTCCTTGGTTTATATATCACCAAGATTACAAAATAATGAGATAGGATAATAAAACAAAACTATCTAGTCTATTACAATGATACTTCATTACTCTATTCCAGCATTTTGAATATCTTCATAATAGCATGGAAATGGAAATGCTTCTTTGTTCTCGAAAACCCAGTTGAATAGGCTACCATATTCCATTTGCATCCACTCGACGCATGTGACTATGTTGTCACTGTCAACAGATATTTGAATTCTTTATCTGTCGGGTTCATGATCATCCGTCGAGTTATTGATCATCCATCGGGTTGTTAATCATCCGTCAAATTCATTATTTGTTCATCCGTCGGGTAGCAATCAGGCACTAGACATCATTTCACTTATGCAGAATTACAAGACATCATCTATGTACAATTAATCAACCTATTTTGCATATCTAACTAAAGTCATCATGACTTAAGTACTACTACAGATTCTAAACAATGTGTATGCAGAAATGTGCTACAGACTTATTGTTACATAAGTTACTCACTCGATGGATAATAAGTCATCATCCGTTGGACTATATTGAGTCATCCGTCGGGACTATAAACCTTATCCGTCGAGTGCTACATTATTTCACTAAGTAAAATCTACCAAGATGTTTTGTTCATGAAATCATCAAGTACACAACATATACACAACAATCTCCCCCAATTTATGTCTACTAGAATTGTAGCCATAAATTAAGAGACACTTGATGATAACAAAACATCTTAAAAATACAACTTTAAAAAAAAGTAGATATTACTGAAAAGTGCTTCAATTAACAAGATGAACAAAGTTTTGCTAATAGTCATTTTTAAGATGCTCCTCTAGCCTGAGCAGATTTATTTACTTCCTTAAAGGTCTGGATCTCTTTCCAAGCTTTCTATTGTTTTCTTCAATCTGATTTTGGAGCTGCCTGTGGAATTCCAGTTCATCAGATTCTGAGAGATCTAGCTGTTCTTGTATTTCCAAGAGAGTCTCATTGCTAGAGATGCTCAATTGGTCTTCTAATCTGAAAAATCTTCTCACTCCTTTGTCATCCATGAACTCCATCAGCCAGTAGGGCCTTAGATGCACTCTTCTCCCTGTGTAGGGGATAATTAGAGTCTTTGGGAGTGCATCTTTAGCTCTAACACCCCTTAGTTCTTCAATCTTCTTCAGTACCAATCTTCTTGCAGTAATATTGAACCCAAAGTTCTTCTTGAAGGATGAATAAACTTTAATCAGTATAGCTTAGCTTTCTTGAAAGATCCTGTGAAGTGGCCACTGAATCTCCTTTCATCCTTTGTACTTGAACACTAACCTTTCAGGTAGGTTTCTGTATGCATCAATTCCTCTCACTTCATCTAGTTCATCTAGATAGAGGTTTAGATCAGAAAATTCTTTGATGTCACGCAAGTACATGTAATCTCCCTTACTGACTTTAGATTGAGCTTTGACTAGAGATTTGGATTTGAGAGGTGACAGCTTCACTTTCTTGACTGCTCTTGACTTTGTTCTCTTTGGCTTGTTAAGGATTGGCAAATAGAAGTCAGGAATTGGTATGTTCTCCCATTCTACTGGTTCATCCTTAGGCACTATAGGTTCACCATGGATGTTCCTGTTTATTCTGAATTTAAAATAGGGAAAAAACTTGCCTGGTACGCAATTTACCATAGATATATCACAAGTCCCTAATATTGGCTTAATCTGTAATATCCGGGATATCGCGTGTAATTATTTTTATCAATAAATGATTATTATATGATTATTATGTGAATTTTGGTGAATTATCTGATGATTGATATTTATATTTACATGATTATATGTGATATAATATGAGTATGTTAATTTTAATATGTACAGAATAAAATATAAATAATTGTGATATTTTTCCGGCAATTTTTGGAGTGGTATATGATTTTATATTGATTTTAAGATTTAATAATTATTTTGTGAAAAATTACAAAACTATTTTATAAAATCGGGAATTGTCCGACTTCAACCGTTTTTACATTTTTACAACTCGAAACTCTTCAGAACACTCCTTCCTAACCTAATCTGATAATTCCGGACATTTTCCGTGTTTTAACTTTTTCAATCCGGATCACGGTTTGAACCGTACGCTTCCCGACGCAAAATTTTCGTTACGATAATAATTTCGATATATAAACAAAACTCGTATTCCCGAAAGACGGGATATTATTATATTATTTTCGTATAAAGTGTTTTATAAGAAACCCGGTTTTGATAATTATCCAAAACCGGTTGATAATTATCCAAAACGGATCGTCTTTGCAGTTACTTAGTGGCTAAGTAACTAAGTTATCGATCCAATACGATCAAACACGATCCAATATTCCATAAATATAAATAGCCCTTTTATTATTTCATTTTAGTCGTATAATCACAATCAGTCGGTCAAAACCATTAATTCACAGAGAAAAACCCTAAAAACATTGTGTTCTTCATAATCAAACCCACGAACGAAGGCATTATCGAACTCCGATTCGGGCGTGGAATATATCAAATCGAAGCTCTCGAAAAACCCTTTCTGAATCAATCATCTGTTTTTGTGCAAGAATCAAGGTATTTTTTTTATTTAATTATCTTATTCCAAATTAATTAAAGATTAAATTATGAAAATTTGTTCTTGATGTTGTTGATATGATTTGATGATTCCATCATGTAGATAATTTTATCCTGGTCATTTTGGTATATTATATGTTGAAAATATAGTTCAATAACATATAGAAATTGAGGTTTGATTTTTCTGAAAATTCAAAATTAGGGTTCTTGGTGTTCTTGAGTTGAAATTGGGGGCTTTTTGATTCATGAATTCTGGGCTAACTTGGTATATATCAACGTGTTCCTCTCGTGATGAGGAATCGAATGATGTAAACAAAATCACCAAACGATGCCGGAACAGGGCGGTGCGACCGATCGAAGTTCTCGCCGCCAACGAGATTCTTCGCGATTTTCCGGCCATATCACGGTGTTGTTAACGATTCTACTTGCAGATTCATGCTCCCCTTAACTGGCACTGTAATTCTGGAGAATCTGGATTGATTCTGGGCACATTGGCTCATCGCCGGCGGCCGGAGACGGCGATGATGCAAAATTATGATTAAGTCCCCGTAGTTTCAGCTCTTTTCAAAATAAACCCTGAAGTTTTCCAGCTTCGCAAATCAGCCCCTACTGTTTAGTTTTTTTTTTAAAATGATACTTTTATTATTTTAAAAATCAGAAAAACATTTATTCAATTATTTTAAATTCAGAAAATAGTTTTAATTATTTATTTATTCAAAAATAAATCAAAATTATTTTATTAATTATTTTTAATTAGTTTTTAATTATTTTAATTAATCAATTAATTTATTATTATTTGATTAATAATTTAATTAATTAATAATTAATTTTAATTGATTTAATAGTAAGATTTAATTATTTACAATTGATTTAAAAATCCAGAAAAATAATTTCGAGCTTTCCAATATTATTTAAATTATTTTCAAAGCTCGATAATTATTATTAAATCATTTAAAAGTCAGATTTGGGTATTCGAACCATGTTAATTAATTATAAAATGATTCAGAGACCCGTTTTAATTCCGAAAAATGTTCAAAATTTCTATTAAATACCTGGAAAATCAGAATTTAGGTTGTTGAATATCAAAAGTGGTATTAGTATAGATGATTGATGTAAATTTCAGCATGGGTTGTAGTGAGTATCAAATTTTTGATACGATAATCATTTTGATATATGAACAAAACTCGTATTCCCGAAAGATGGGATATTATTACATTATTTTCGTATAAAGAGTTTTATAAGAAGCTCGGTTTTGATGATTATCCAAAACCTGTTGATAATTATCCAAAACGAATCGTCTTTACAGGTACTTACCGGCTAAGTAACTAATTTATCGATCCAACACGATCCAATATTCAATAAATATAAATAGCCCTTTTATTATTTCATTTTAGGCTTATAATCATAATCAGTCAGACAAAACCATTAATTTACAGAGAAAAACCCTTAAAACATTGTGTTCTTCATAATCAAACCCATGAACAAAGGCGTTATCGAACTCCGATTTGGGCGTGCAATATATCATATCGAAGCTCTCGAAAAACCCTTTCTGAATCAATCATCTGTTTTTGTGCAAGAATCAAGGTATTTTTCTTATTTAATTATCTTATTTCTAATTTATTAAAGATTAAATTATGAAAATTTGTTCTTGATGTTGTTGATATGATTTGATGATTCCATCACGTAGATAATTTTATCCTGATCATTTTGGTATATTATATGTTGAAAATAGAGTTCAATAACATATAAAAATTGAGGTTTGATTTTTCAGAAAATTCAAAATTAGGGTTCTTGGTGCTCTTGAGTTGAAATTGGGGGCCTTTTGATTCATGAATTCTGGGCTAACTTGGTATATATCAACATGTTCCTCTCGTGATGAGGAATCGAATGATGTAAACAAAATCACCAAACGATGCCGAAACAGGGCGGTACGACCGATCGAAGTTCTCGCCGCCGGCGAGATTCTTCGTGATTTTCCGGCCATGTCACGGTGTTGTTAACGATTCCACTTGCAGATTCATTCTCCCCTTAACTGGTACTGTAACTCTGGAGAATCTGGATTGATTCTGGGCACATTGGCTTGTCGCCGGCGGCCGGAGACGGCGATGGCGATGATACAAAATTACGATTAAGTTCCCGTAGTTTCGGTTCTTTTCAAAATAAACCCTGAAGTTTTCCAGCTTCGCAAATCAGCCCCTACTGTTTAGTTTTTTTTAAAATGATACTTTTATTATTTTAAAAATCAGAAAAACATTTATTTAATTAATTTAAATTCAAAAAATAGTTTTAATTATTTATTTATTCAAAAATAAATCAAAATTATTTTATTAATTAATTTTAATTAGTTTTTAATTATTTTAATTAATCAATTAATTTATTATTAATTGATTAATAATTTAATTAATTAATAATTAATTTTAATTGATTTAATAGTTAGATTTAATTATTTAAAATTGATTTAAAAATCCAGAAAAATAATTTCGAGCTTTCGAATATTATTTAAATTATTTTCAAAACCTGATAATTATTATTAAATCATTTAAAAGTCAGATTTGGGTATTCGAACCCTGTTATTTAATTATAAAATGATTGAGAGACCCTTTTTAATTCCGAAAAATGTTCAAAATTTCTATTAAATACCTGGAAAATCAGTATTTAGGTTGTTGTTGAATATCAAAAGTGGTATTAATATAGATGATTGATGTTTACTTCAGTATGGGTTGTAGTGAGTATCAAATTTTCAATATGATAATCATTTTGATATATCAACAAAACTCGTATTCCCGAAAGATGGGATATTATTACATTATTTTCGTATAATGAGTTTTATAAGAAGCCCGGTTTTGATGATTATCCAAAACCGGTTAATAATTATCCAAAACAAATCATCTTTACAGGTACTTACCGGCTAAGTAACTAATTTATCGATCCAATACGATCCAACGAGATCCAATATTCAATAAATATAAATAGCCCTTTTATTATTTCATTTAGTCTTCTAATCATAATCAGTCAGTCAAAACCATTAATTTATAGAGAAAAACCCTTAAAATATTGTGTTCTTCATAATCAAACCCATGAACAAAGGCGTTATCGAACTTCGATTCGGGCGTACAATATATCATATCGAACCTCTCGAAAAACCCTTTCTGAATCAATCATCTGTTTTTATGCAAGAATCAAGGTATTTTTCTTATTTAATTATCTTATTTCAAATTTATTAAAGATTAAATTATGAAAATTTGTTCTTGATGTTCTTGATATGATTTGATGATTCCATCATGTAGATAATTTTATCCTGGTCATTTTGGTATATTATATGTTGAAAATAGAGTTCAATAACATATAGAAATTGAGGTTTGATTTTTCTGAAAATTCAAAATTAGGGTTCTTGGTGCTCTTGAGTTGAAATTGGGGGCTTTTTGATTCATGAATTCTGGGCTACCTTGGTATATATCATGTTCCTCTCATGATGAGGAATCGAATGATGTAAACAAAATCACCAAACGATGCAGAAATAGGGCGGTACGGCTAATCGAAGTTCTCGCCGCCGGCGAGATTCTTCGTGATTTTCCGGCCATATCACGGTATTGTTAATGATTCTACTTGCAGATTCATGCTCCCCTTAACTGGTACTGTAATTCTGGAGAATCTGGATTGATTATGGGCACGTTGGCTCATCGCCGGCGGCCGGAGACGGCGTCGAGGATGATGCAAAATTACGATTAAGTTCCCGTAGTTTCGGTTCTTTTCAAAATAAACCCTGAAGTTTTCCAGCTTCGCAAATCTGCCCCTACTGTTTAGTTTTTTTTTAAATGATACTTTTATTATTTTAAAAATCAGAAAAACATTTATTTAATTATTTTAAATTCAAAAATAGTTTTAATTATTTATTTATTCAAAAATAAATCAAAATTATTTTATTAATCAATTTTAATTAGTTTTAAATTATTTTAATTAATCGATTAATTTGTTATTAATTGATTAATAATTTAGTTAATTATTAATTAATTTTAATTGATTTAATAGTTAGATTTAATTATTTAAAATTGATTTAAAAATCCAGAAAAATAATTTTGAGCTTTCCAATATTATTTAAATTATTTTCAAAGCTCGATAATTATTATTAAATCATTTAAAAGCTAGATTTGGGTATTCGAACCCTGTTATTTAATTATAAAATGATTCGAAAACCCGTTTTAATTCCGAAAAATGTTCAAAATTTCTATTAAATACCTGAAAAATCATTTTAACCCCGAATCTTCTTTGAATAATTATTTTAATTGAATACCTTAAGTGCTACATGTTATATATGATATGATTGATGTATAATATGACTGTATGTGCATTTTTTGATGGTTTTGTTTATAACTTTCAATCCGTAAATCGGATTTGGGTAAAACAAAGGGTAAGATAAATGCTGATGACGTCTATGTGACGATTAGAATATTATAAGATTAAGTATTGATAGATACTTGTGATGCCTAGCAGAGTAAGCAAGGTATAGAAAAGAAATCCAGTGATCAGTAAATAGAACTGAAGCGTAGAACAAGAAAACAAGTGATCGATGAATAAAAGCAAGGCATAGAAAAAGAAGAAAAATGGTTGATGAGTAGAACTGTTAGATGAATACAAGAAAAGCTGGAAATCATCTGTGATAAAGCAAGTATTTCTGAACCTTCTTCAAGATATATTGCAAATATTTTCAAACTTTCTCATAACATGTTGTTATTATTCAAAATAACTCTTGTTTTATATCGCAAGCGCTTTAAATTGTTCAACCTTGAACCCTGATCATATCATTGAACTTGAGCTGCAAGCCTTATTTCTTGTAAACTACCATCGATTGATTTCCCAAATATTAAACCATACAAATACGATACTACCCCACAAATACATACCTATCATAAACAAAATACTTAAACAAAATTTATGGAGCCTACAGAAACTTATATACCATGGAATACCCCATGACATCAAAGATCTATACCCTATATTATCATTGAACCATTGTTCATCAAATACTTGATTCTTCCTCAGGCTTGCAGCCGTTCTTCATATTTACACCTTGATATACCCTGGTGAAACCTATGAAATATTTTATGCTCTGAGATAAATGTTTTATCAATGTTAATTATGATTCTGTATTTACTGAATCACACTGGTTATCATATTGAATCATTTTAGAATTGGATGGTTTTATAAATGTGGGCCATATTCGTGGCCAGACCAGATTCGTGGTCATATTAGGCCAATGCGTGCCTTGGATCCAGTATATAGAGAATAGAGCTGTGTGCCTTGCTCGGGGTTAGTGCGTGACTGATCAGCAGCCTAACCTTGGTTTTTAAAAATAGAAGTGAATGTCCAATTCTAATCATTGCTTATTCAGAAACTTGATTCTTCTGAATCATTTCAATTGGTTATTGTTTAACCTTAGTTATTTCTATTATGACTTGCTGAGCTAGTTAGCTCACTCTTGCAAACCTTTTTATATTTTCAACAGTTAAAAAGGAAATTGTTGGTAACGAGGATTCCCAGTCTAGTGTGCAAGCTAAGATTCCAGGTTAAGTTGGATCGAGCTAGCAGAAGCTTTATATTGTAGTTGAGTTATGCAAGATTGCAAGAACGATATTATTATCAGTTGTAAGTTGAACTAGTGGGGATTTAGTACGATGAAATAAAATTTAAAGTGGTGGCTTATTTTCATACTTTAACCTATTGCGATCCGTGGTTGTGTAAAGAATGGTCAATGCATATAATATTTATATACAGGTTTAAATATGGTGTGGGTGTGCGTTGTGGACCCCAAAATTCTGACCCGGGTTTGGAGGGCATCACATAATCTGCCTTGCTGGATTCGTATCGATCAAAGAAAGATACTCATTTAGTCAACTCGTATCTTAATCGCATCACAATTCGACTCCACGTAGCCCTTATTGTCTACCCGTACGATTATAATTGACTCGTATACAAATTATTTAGCAATTAGGACTCGATTAACCATATATATCACATAACACATAAGTCACATAGTCATTCTAGGCTTAAAATTATTTTTAGAATTTAAATCAGATCAATATTCGCATTATCGAATAATATCTGGCTCGTTCCCTAATTTTTGAAATTTATTGAACTCATATTTAGAATTAATATGGTCTATAAAGAAATAATTATCGGAAGCCAACTCTTTATTGTAAGAATGTAAGATGTAAAATTATTTTTATTGAAAACAGATCATTTTTCTAAGTCTAAGGACTTTCGTTTCATTTAAATCGGATAAACGGTTCAATTATAAATCAATAAATAGGAATAAACCAATTTATTATTTAAAATAATCGATTATTTAAAATAATTGAACCTTAAATATCTTTTTGAATAATTATTTAGGAAAAATCTGAATTAAAAATGATTTTTCCATAATTTTTGGAATTAAAATGCATTTAAAATGAAATATTTAAAATAAATGATTAATTATGAAAATAATTAATCAATTTAAATAATTAATAAATAATAAATAAATGTAAATAATTAAATAAATAAATAAATTAGAATTTTGGATAATATTTCAGATTTATTTATAAAATAAATAAATAAATAAATTTAATTAATTAATCAATTTATTTAAATAAATAAAACTGATTTTTTAGAATTTATAAAAATAAAAGTAAAAATAAAAACCAGAAACATTTGTCAGAAAATGGATTTGGATCAGAATGGATCAAAGTCGTGTCAACAAACGGGTTGAAAACGGGTTGGGAAGAACGGGTCAGGTCACCAAGAACACGCCGAAATTTTTTCGGATTCCGGTGAGTCCCCGGAGTCCGGCCATGCTCCGATCAGCCTCAAATCAACACCATTTGGTGTTATTTTTGAGGGTTTTCATTCCAAATCAACTCAACAATTCAGCTTTGGCTAAACAACTCGGAATCATCCATGGAACTCCATCTCCGATCAAAACTCAAAATTTTCCGGCCAAACATCGAAATCACAGATTTGTACATGAAATCACACATTCTATAGCTTAAATCAAACCTTATAAGCTATATAATAAACCCCTAACGGCTAACTAGCCTCAGATTACTCTAAATTAAAAAAACAAACTAATCAAAAATTTGGTATAAACCCTAATAATCGAATTTCACTATCCAGGAATCGTTTGATGAAATTAATAGCATAAATCGACTGTAAACATTCAATCAAAGCTATATCAATCATCAAGTCACTCTAATAACCCTAGAATCAAAAAGCCCTAATTCGAACATAAACCCTAGAAATCAAAATAAAAAATATACGAATCAAAACATGAAATTGATGTTATAAATTAAAAGAACATATCAAGAACATTAATTTGAGTACTCACATGATCAGTTTTGGTGCTCAAAATCGATCAAAACCACTGCTTGATTCTTCAACCCGAATCCGAAAGTCCGAACCAAATTCCAGAGAATTATCTGTTTTTTTTCTGATTTTTAATAATTTAATTATAATTAATTAATAATAATTAGGCTATTTATAATAGTAAAAATGATACTCCTAATTAAAATTAAGGCCCTAATTATACATCTAATAAAATTAATTGTCCCTTAAATAATAATTTTTGAGTAATAATTTTGAAATTTTTAATATTAAATATATACAATATATATGCCAAAATTTCCCAAAAATTGTGAATAATTCAAAAAAATATAAAAGTCCCAAGAATAATTTCCCAAAAATGCAAAAAAATGGAATAATTGAAAGTCCTATGATTTTATAAAAGTAAAAATATGATTTTTTTTGGGGGTTTTAACACCCGAAGAGGCCCGAAGAAGTCATTTTTCGCCAAGTAAGAAAATTTCTAAAATAGACGGATGTTCAAAATAACGATATGGCAAAAGTCATACTGGTCAAAATAAGGCCAATTATTTTATATGAAATACCGGTTATTAAAATAAAGTTTGGGCCATATACTTTTTGATACAAAAGCATTAAACACAAAATAAATATCCGATAAATACCCGGAAAATACCTAGACTACACAGAACACATATGGCACATAACAGTTAAGGTTTGACGATTAAACATACTTAATGACATAATAAAACACATAATTCATCTTTATTATCATATAATACAATCGTAATTTCTCAATCATTACAATATATCAATGCTCCAAGACACATTTAGTGTTAACCTAAACTCTGCTTATATACTGCATAGCTACACAATCAATCTAGAAGATATGTTACAATTGAATAAGGAATCTTAATACATATCCAACTATTGATTGCTACAATAAGTAAAGTCCTACATCGACACATCTCTATAAATATTATCCTTCTGTGATATCTCCTGATTTCTAGCTTGAAAAATACTGATATGAACAAATACTGATGACAAGTACTGATCAACAAATACTTATGATAAATGCTGATGACGTCATCCTTGTCAAACTTTGATATCAAATGCTGATGAAAAACTCTGATATTTAAATACTGATATAATCAATTTCATTTAACATGAAATATGACTAGAAATAAAGCCATTCTATCAGAGTTTAAGGAAAAAGATGGCCCAAGTGTTTGCTATGGAAATGGAAACTTAGAAAAAACATTGGGATATGGAAACATCAAACTTGGGAATGTCAATATTGAAAATGTAGATCTTGTTGCAGGACTCAAACATAATCCGGTTAGTGTGAGTCAAATCTATGACAAAGTTTATCTTGTAGACTTTTATGATGAACATTATGAAATTGTCAGTAATTCAAGTGGCGTGGTTGCAATGATTGGTTACAGACATGGTAATTTATATGAAGCCAGGGTTTCCACAAATATTGATGGGTCTGCAATCTGTCTGCTAAGTAGAGCAACTGTGGAAGGTAGCTCGAACTGGAATATAAGACTTTCTAACTTAAATTTCAACAACATTAATGAACTTATGAAGAAAGATCAACACACAAAGTAAAGATAATCAGAAGTGACAATGAGGCTAAATTCAAGAAATAACACTGTAGAAGAATTCTGAAAATACAAGGGAATCAAACATAAATTTTCTGCCCCAGGAACTCCACGATAAAATGGATTTTTTGAAAGAAAGAACCGAACTCTTATAGATGTTGCGAGTACCATGCTTGAAGAAGCAAAATTGCCAACTTATTTATGGGCTAAGGTTGTGCAAACTGTATGTTTCACATAAAATATAACTCTGATAAACAAGCATGGTAAGACACCATTTGTGATGGTGAAAGAAAAGAAACAAATTTGAAATACTTTCATATTTTGGGTTGCAAATGCTTTAAACTCAAAACTCATCTTGAACAACTTACAAAATTTGACTTAAAAGGTGATAAAGGCATTTTGTTGGACATCCACTATCAACAAAAGCCTTCAGAGTTTATAATCTGAGAACAAGAGTGATCATGGAATCTGTTGAGAAAGATTGAAGTTGTATGTATAACTCAACAATACTGGTTTGGATAACTCAACATAGAAAAAAGGACTTGCAAATAATCTATGTTCCACTAGAATCAGTACAAATTGATTAATAGGTATATACATGATAATCTTGGTAGCTGCAGTGATAAATACCTCAACAGAATTCCATATGAAGTTTATTAATATGTTCAGGAAATAGAGGAATAAGGTTGAATTCATTTAAAGCATTGATCATGATTAGTGTGAAGACCTAAAGGATTCTATGTGAAGTTGGTTCTGTCTGGTAGAAGACTTAACAGTGGTTTGTACAGGTATAATACGAAGGCCTGAAAGCGGAACTAGTCATCTTTGAACCATACCCTTGCACTAGACGTCAGTGATCCGTGAAAGGAAATGGAGTATTATTTTTAGAAATATTGTTAAATGATTTTTGTACTCGAGAAAAGTAAATAATTTTTTAAGTACAACGATTCGGAGATTAAAAGATTAAAAGGACTGGAGATACAGAGGTCTATAGATCAAAAGGCACGATAATCAATTTTAAGAAGTTAAGAATACTTTAAATGGATTTTTAATTGCAAGGTTGATATGGTGGGGCCCAAGTAAGTGTTCTCTTGGTTTGTTGATTTTGCTCGAGTACAAGAAATATAGCTGCCATTTATATTTAATTATCACCAAGCATAATATCTAATGGAAAGAATATGCAAGTCATGCATTCATTCGATCCCACCTAACACTCAACTATAATATATGTCAAGGAGTACAAGATAATTTCTCTTCATTTCTCTAATTCTATTCAAGTGCCGAGCTAGTTTAATTAAGATTTTTTTTGCATTTGTTCAAAGCATATGGTCTTCGGGCATGCAGGGTTGTAGTGCAGCAAGCAATCGGGATCCACCTGAGTAGTCTCATTTTGAACAATAGAAAACGAAGGCAAGAGCTCCATCTTGAAAATATTTGGTGCAAGTGAAAGCCATCCATGATAGTTCTTGGCAAAAGTACCTCCATAGCTATCCGTTGATGATGCAACTCAGTAAAATTGCTAAGGCAAATGATTCATGTTGTTAGTGTTTGTGCCCTAGAGACAACACTATTATGTTTATATTATGAAACATTTGGATTATTAATTCTGATTATATGGATTATTCTTTAGTAATTTATTATTTTCTGTGATAAGATGTTAGATTAATAAATGTCCTTGGAATATAATAAGTAATTTTATATCTCTAAGTACGTGACTTAGAAATGAGATTATGAGAATAGTATCGATATTCCTAAAGATCCCTAGTCGAGTATTATTATTAAGGGACAATAATAATGTATTAAGACTAGTGTGAATGTTGACTGATGATCACATCTCATTGATCATAGATATAGTGATACTAAAGTCAAAACACAGGCACATGTATTATATACATGGTGCTGGAAGACCCAATGTGAGATTCTACAAGTCTGTTGTGTCATAAGTAATTCTCACAGTGATAATGATGTATTGGTCCTTAGACTTGAAATCATTATATTTCTATATGAGAATTAATATACTTTGGTTGCATTAAAAGTTACCTTTGACCGGGTGATGATAAAAGTGTATATTGGGTATATTATGAATCATGTGAGAAATATGAATGATCTAGAAAGGATTTAACCCTCCTATTTTAGGAGTGATATTATTGGCCTCTTGTTTGAGTTAGACTATGAAATGCATGGCCATGCTCAAATGTTGATTTGATGTTATAGTCTACTCATCGATCAAAGAAACCTGGATTAAATTATGAAGAGGATGACACATAACATGCCTCGAGTTTAATCTATAATATATGGTTAAAAGGATTATAGTACATTGTACATTATACACAAAAGGTTTAATCGATCACCGATTTAAATACTATTACTTGGGTAACAATGATGTATTACTAGATGCCGCTCATTGTTTATGATTTTAAATTAGATTTAAAATTGTTGCCAACGTAAAAATAACCTAAAGGGTCGCACAAAGAATGATTGGAGGATTATTTAATTTAATTTTGGATTTAAATTAAATATAAGTAATTCAAATTATTTGTTATTAATTAAGTGTGACTTAATTAATTAAATAAATAGGAAATTCGAATTTAATATTAAATCCAAAATTAAGTTATTGGATGATTAAGTGAGACTTAATAATACAATAATTAGAATTTCGAATTTAATAATAATAATAATTCTAAAATTAAGTTTAGGGTTGGAGGCCCAATAGCTCTTGCCTATATAATATCTTTTTCTAATATAATTAGGGTTACGCGTTTTATTTGATAAAACATAAACCCTAGAACTTGAAGAGAGATAGAGAGAGCAAGAAGGCGGCCTCAAGAACATGCTAGTACACACCCATCCTCCGTGCAATCATTCGTGTGGATACCTTCAAGGCGTAGATCGTTCCAGCGATGGGCTACGTGGTGATCATTCAACACCTCCATCTTTCCATTAACGTAAAGCTTCTTAAGGTACTCATACTGAACTACGAATTAAATATTATTTTTCGCATGGATCTTGCAGAAGGTTTCGATTTTTTAATATTACATTTTCGTTGCGTTTATGTGCTAAAAACCCTTCAATGGCATCAGAGCTACTTGCGAAAAGTTTTTAATTCATTTATGTGTTTAACCATATTCGATATATGAGCATGTACGTGATTCGCCATGATTTGATGTTGATATAATATGCTTGTATATATATAGTTTTGAATATATGATATTCATGTGAGTTGTATAATCATAAGATGATTATGTAATCTGTATATATACTGATATATACATGATTTATGTTTGTTCTAATTATGAGAATCATATTAGATACGGATTCTGAATTGGCTGCTGCAGATTTGCTGAAATCTGGGTCTGGTGTCCGATTTACGCAAACGAATACCCTATTCGATAGTTAAACGAGCGTCTGAACAAAACTAATAGCTAAAGCTATCAATGACTCATCTGTAAGGCGTTTGACGTCGTTTACTGCCTGTAAACAGTGATTCTTGTTTTTCTGATTTGATTCTGATTTTTCTGATTTCTGTCATTTTTTTTATGATTAGATCATGGATAATATGATATGTTAAGATCAGATTATGTGTTTTAACATGCTTTTATGTGTTTTATGAGCATGGTGGATGGTTCTGGCCTTTCGACCTTAGTGTAATGGTGTTGGTTTTGGTTTTAAATACGACTTGTATGTCGTCAATCTTTGTAATTATAAATCTTGAATGTAACTCGAGTTATTTTTGTAAGTTCATTAGATTAGTTTTACTTTCAATCATGTAATGTAATTGAAGACTCAAGAAGGCTATCCAATGGAGGTGATTCAAAGAAGAAGACATGGCATACAAGAAGTCTAAACAAAGAAGAAGACTTATGTAATAAGTAGTTGTATTTATTTCCATCACCACATTAGATTGACCTTGATCTTTATCATGAGCTTGATAAAGATCACATAGGATGGGGCCATAACCAAACACATTTACTTTATTTCACTTTACATATTGATGTATGAATGTATGTATAGAATAGTTAATGATGCATGCTTTAATTAGATTAATCATGCATGAATGTATGTGTTAGATACGTCACCCATGCCATGCCTAAACAAGATAAAATCTGTAAGGACTCAAGATTTTAAAATTTACAAATGATTATGAGATTCTCGTGTTTATGAAACACGGAATGAAATACGAATCTTCTTTATTTCCGACATGGGGCGATTTTGTCAACAACGGGTTCATAGAACTTGTAAGGCTATGGGTTTTAAGCGAAACCGATGTGACTCCTCCACTACCTGGAAATCAAACCATTGACGAGTATTGATTTGAAGTATTTTATTCAAGGAAAAATTGGAAATCTCTTTATGGTGGGATCATGATCGTTATAATACTAACAAAACCCTAATGTTTATATTAAGTTATTTAGATGCCTTCCAATATGTCCAACGCGTTAACCCCTAGATCGATAAGGAGTGGGTTCGCCAGAGCGAAGTACTCCCATCTATCGTGGGACGGCGTGTTGAAGTATATGATACTTTTTAGACCTTTGGGTTTTAACTTAACTAAGTTACCATAATAGGATTGTGAACTTAGAGGCATAGAGTTTGGTGAGATTTATTGGATAAATAAGAATAAATGTTGTTCCACTAAACTATCCAAGAGTTATATAGTTGATATAATTGACAAATGTTGTCTACCTTATTGAATCATGTTTTAGGAATAAAGCCAAAGCTGAACTAAAACATTGTGAAAATTTGGATCTTGGCTCACTAGAAAGTATATAAAAGATACTTTTTCCGAATTAATAGTTAGGGCTATTAATTTGATAAAATAGTGGGAGATATATATTTTTAATATATATGAATAATCACTTGAACATAATTTAATAATCATCTGTAAACTAATTTATCTTATGTATTTTAAACATTGTAGATATCAAATGGCAATCAATTCAAACAACTTCTCTGTGCGATCAGTCCTTGAGAAGGACAAGCTGAAAGGAACAAACTTCCTTGACTGGCAGAGGAACTTAAGGATTGTCCTCAAATAAGAGCGCAAGCTCTATGTCATAGATATCCCTCGCCCTGTACCTCTCACCGAAGGAGCATCCTGTGGTCAATATAATGTTTATCAGAAACATATCGATGATGACACGGATGTTCAATGTCTCATGTTAGCGACCATGAGTGCTGAACTTCAGAAACAACATGAGAATATGGATTCTTATGATATGATTGAGCACCTTAAATGTATGTTTGAAGGACAGGCTCGTCAGGAGAGGTTTGATACTTTTAAATCATTGCATGCATGTAAGCAGGGAGAACGTGATCCGGTTGGACCGCATGTTCTAAGGATGATTGGGTATATTGAGTACCTTGCTAAGTTGGGTGCCCCGATTGTTGTGGAGCACCAGATTGACCTAATTTTGCAATCTTTAAATAACAGTTATTCTCAATTTGTGATGAATTGCAATATGAATGAGATAGATAAGAACCCCACCGAACTGTTGGCTATGTTGAAAACTGCTGAGACCAACGTTCAAAAAACATCCCCTGCTCCCATGTTGATGGTGAATAAGGGGAAGCCCAAAGGAAAGGGTAAATGAAAAGGCAAGAGGAATATGGGATCTAAATCAAATGCCAATCCGAAACCTGATCCGACCAAGGCTTTGAGGCCTAAAGGTGGTGTTCCAAAGGTTGGTGATTGTCACTATTTCAAGAAACCAGGTCAATGGAAGAGGAACTGTCATGCTTATTTGGAGGATCTGAAGAAGAAGAAGGCTATTGTTACTACTTCTGATTTAGGTATTTATGTTATTGAAGTCAATTTGTCTACTTCTACATCTTGGGTATTAGATACTGGTTGTGGTTCTCATATTTATATATATGTGCAGGAACTGCAGGGAAGTAGGACATTGGCGAAGGGAGAAGTCGACCTACGAGTTGGAAATGGAGCCAAGGTTGCTGCTTTAGCTGTAGGGACTTATCGTTTATCGTTGCCCACCGGCCTTGTTTTAGAACTAGATAACTGTTTTTACGTGCCTGCGATTTGCAGAAACATTATTTCGATTTCTTGTTTGGACAAGAAAGGTTTTTCATTTTTGATTCAGAACAATAGTTGTTCCTTTTCATTCAATAATGTTACCTACGGGATTGCACGTTTGTTTAATGGTTTATATGTTCTTGATATAGATACTCCTGTCTATAACATAAATAATGATAATAAACGCATTAAGATGAAAGACTCAAATCAAACATACATTTGGCATTGTCGTTTAGGTCACATAAATGAGAAACGCATTTCCAAATTACATAAAGATGGTTACTTGGATAAGTTTTATTTTAAATCATACGAAGAATACAAATCTTGTCTCATTGGCAAAATGGCTAAAGCTTCTTTTACCGGATAATGTGAAAGGGCCACCGAACGATTAGGACTTATACATAGTGATGTATATGGTCCAATGCGTACGATGGCAAGATGTGGCTTTTACTACTTCATTACTTTTACTGATGATTTCAGTAGATATGGATATGTGTATCTTTTGAAGAACAAATCTGATTCTTTTGAAAAGTTCAAAGAATACGAGGCTGAAGTGGAAAAGCAAATAGGGGAAAGTATAAAAGTTCTACGATCAGATCGTGGAGGAGAATACTTAAGCCTTGAGTTTAAAGGTTTCTTGAAGGAGTGTGGTATCGTATCACAACTTACTCGTCCTGGAACGCCTCAATGGAATGGAGTTTCTGAGAGGAGAAATCGTACCTTGTTGGACATGGTGCGATCGATGATGAGTCTAGCAGATCTTCCAATAAGTTTCTGGGGTTATGCTCTAGAAACAGCTGCATAAACACTAAACTGAGTTCCAACTAAATCGGTTCAAAAGACTCCATATGAGATATGGACTGAGAAACGTCACAACATGTCTTTTATGAAAGTATGGGGATGCGAAGCGTTTGTGAAATGCTTGGTGCCTGACAAGCTGGGACCAAAATCGGATAAATGTTATTTTGTGGGATATCCTGAAGAAACTAAAGGGTATAGTTTCTATAATCCTACTGAGAACAAAGTGTTTGTTGCTCGAACCGCTGTATTTCTTGAAAGAGAGCTACTTTCAAAGAAAAATTAGTGGGAGGACTATAGATCTCGATGAAGATCGAGTTGTACAAAATAATATTGAACCAGAGTTGGAAAATGGGCAGGAAGTACATCAAGATGTTCCTTCTCCGGAAACACAGGTTGTTCGTAGACCTAGTAGGGCTCGTCATGAGCCAGAGAGATATTATGGATTTCTATTGACTCAAGATGATGATGTAATGCTCATAGATAATGATGAGCCTCTTACCTACCAAGATGCTATGAACAGTCCAGACTCCGAGAGATGGCTAGAGGCCATGAAATCCGAAATGGAATCCATGTATCAAAATAAAGTATGGACTTTAGTTGATCCACCTGAAGGGGTAAAACCTATAGGCTGCAAGTGGGTTTTCAAGAAGAAAACTGACATGGATGGTAAAGTACAGACCTATAAAGCGCGACTGGTGGCAAAAGGTTTCAAACAAGTTCATGGTATAGACTATGATGAGACCTTTTCACCAGTTGCTATGGTCAAGTCCATCAGGATTTTGCTAGCAATAGTTGCTTACTACGACTATGAGATTTAGAAAATAGATGTCAAAACCGCTTTCTTAAATGGGAGCCTTGAAGAAGATGTATACATGATACAACCTGAGGGTTTTGTCGATACCAAGTTTGCTAAGATAGTCTGTAAATTGCTTCGATCTATTTATGGATTGAAGCAAGCCTCAAGGAGATGGAATCGTCGTTTTGATGAAACAGTCAAAAAATTCGGCTTTATTCAAAATGAAGATGAATCATGTGTTTACAAGAAGGTTAGTGGGAGTCACGTGGCATTCCTAGTACTATATGTAGATGACATATTACTAATAGGGAATGACATACCTTCTCTACAGGCTGTTAAGACTTGGTTGGGAAATAGTTTCTCGATGAAGGACTTAGGTGATGCTACCTATATATTAGGGATCAAGATCTATAGAGATAGATCAAGGAAATCAATCGGCCTAAGTCAGAGTACATACATTGACAAAATATTGCATTGTTTCGGGATGCAAGAAGTAAAAGGAGGATATGTCCCAATGTCTCATGGGATATTGATCTCAAAAGATAACTGCCCTAAATCATTAGATGATAAGGGTCGTATGAGCAAAGTTCCATATGCTTCGGCAATTGGATCTATAATGTATGCGATGATATGTACTCGACCTGATGTTTCGTATGCCTTGAGCATGACGAGCAGATACTAGTCTAATCCTGGCGAGGGTCACTGGACAGCAGTCAAGAATATTCTTAAGTACTTGAAAAGGACTAAATATTCATTCTTGGTGTATGGAGGAGATGATAAGCTGGTTGTAAAGGGTTACACTGACGCCAGCTTTCAGACAGACAGAGACGATTCAGTATCTCAGTCAGGTTTTGTGTTTTGCCTTAATGGAGGTGCTGTAAGCTGGAAGAGTTCAAAGCAAGAGACAGTATCTAATTCTACAATGGAAGCTGAGTATATTGTTGCCAATGAAGCAGCCAAAGAGGCTGTTTGGATACAGAAATTCATAACGGGACTTGGTGTGGTTCCATCGATCATAGATCCAGTTGATCTTTACTGTGATAATAATGGAGCCATCGCACAGGCTAAAGAACCAAGGTCCCATTCCCGGGCAAAGCATATACTTAGGAGATAACACCTCCTTCGAGAGATTAATGAAAGAGGAGATATACATATATGTAAAGTGCATACTGATGATAATGTTGCAGACCCACTGACTAAGGATTTGTCGCAACAAAAGCACGAAGGTCATACTAGTTTCATGGGTATTAGATACATGGGTGATTGGCTCTAGTGCAAGTGGGAGATTTTTAGTGTTTGTGCCCTTGAGACAACACTATTATGTTTATATTATGAAATATTTGGATTATTGATTCTGATTATATTGGATTATTCTTTAGTAATTTATTATTTTCTGCGATAAGATGTTAGATTAATAAATGTCCTTGGAATATGATATGTAATTTTATATCTCTAAGTACGTGACTTAGAAATGAGATTATGAGAATAGTATCGATATTCCTAAAGATCCCTAGTCGAGTATTATTATTAAGGGACAATAATAATGCATTAAGACTAGTGTGAATGTTGACTGATGATCACATCTCATTGATCATAGGTATAGTGATACTAAAGTCAAAACACAGGCACATGTATTATATACATGGTGCTGGAAGACCCAGTGTGAGATTCTACATGTCTGTTGTGTCATAAGTAATTCTCACAGTGAAAATGATGTATTGGTCCTTAGACTTGAAATCATTATATTTCTATATGAGAATTAATATACTTTGGTTGCATTAAAAGTTACCTTTGACCGGGTGATGATAAAAGTGTATATTGGGTATATTATGAATCATATGAGAAATATGAATGATCTAGAAAGGATTTAACCCTCCTATCTTAGGAGTGATATTATTGGCCTCTTGTTTGAGTTAGACTATGAAATGCATGGCCATGCTCAAATGTTGATTTGATGTTATAGTCTACTCATCGATCAAAGAAACCTGGATTAAATTATGAAGAGGATGACACATAACATGCCTCGAGTTTAATCTATAATATATGGTTAAAAGGATTATAGTACATTGTACATTATACACAAAAGGTTTAATCGATCACCGATTTAATTATTATTACTTGGGTAACAATGATGTATTACTAGATGCCGCTCATTGTTTATGATTTTAAATTAGATTTAAAATTGTTGCCAATGTAATAATAACCTAAAGGGTCGCACAAAGAATGATTGGAGGATTATATAATTTAAATTCGGATTTAAATTAAATGTAAGTAATTCGAATTATTTGTTATTAATTAAGTATGACTTAATTAATTAAATAAATAGGAAATTCGAATTTAATATTAAATCTGAAATTAAGTTATTGGATGATTAAGTGAGACTTAATAATATAATAATTAGAATTTCAAATTTAATAATAATAATAACTCTAAAATTAAGTTTAGGGTTGGAGGCCCAATAGCTCTTACCTATATAATATCTTTTTCTAATAGAATTAGGGTTACACATTTTATTTGATAAAACATAAACCCTAGAACTTAAAGAGAGATAGAGAGAGCAAGAAGGCGGCCTCAAGAATGTGCTAGTACACACCCATCCTCCGGGAAATCATTCGTATGGATACCTTCAAGGCGTAGATCGTTCCAGTGACGGGCTACGTGGTGATCATTCAAGACCTCCATCTTTCCATTAACGTAAAGCTTCTTAAGGTAAACATACTGAACTACGAATTAAATATTATTTTTCGCATGGATCCTGTGGAGGGTTTTGATTTTTTAAGAATTAAATTTACGTTTTCATTGCGTTTATGTGCTAAAAACCCTTCACATGTAAGCAAGGAGGTGCAAGTTGTTAGGCCTCTAATAAACTGTAGAAGGGGGTTAAATACAGTTAAATAATCAAATCGATATAACAGAAACAATTGAAATAACAGCTTTTATTATTGATGTATAAAAACTGATTATAATACTCTATCAAAAGATAAATAGATATCCTTGAGAGCTGCTAGGTTATAAGAATAATATAACAATATTCGTAACACATAAAGTGTAAACCTAATTTAAGCTTATATACTGCACATCTACAAAATCAATAAGGAATCATATTATAATATAATAAGGAATCCTATAACATATCCATCTATTGATTGCTACAATAATTAAAGTCCTACACCGACATATCTCTGTAAATATTTCCTTTTTGATATCTCCTGATTTCCAGCTTAACAGATACTGATGTAATTAAAGCCTAATGATAAAAGCTGATCAGGAAGTACTGATGGTAAATGCTGATGACGTCACCTCTGTCAAATGCTAATATCAAATGCTGATAAATAAACTCTGATAGTTTAAATACCGATATCATCAATTTCTTCTAACAATCTCCCGCAATTTGTGCATTATGTAAATGCAATTTGTGCATTATGTAAATATGTACAAGTTCCTAATTTATGATGTCAAAACTATATAAATACAGAAATACAAACAGATAAACAATATTACAGTCCGTGCTTTCAGACTATAACTTCAGTCTTGAACTCTAGTAAATCCAGTAACATCATCAAATAATTTATTGAGTAGATTTGCTTCAAGAACATTAAAATACATCTCCATCATCTGTTTGATATCCTTGAGCTCTTCTATAGATTCATCATTCTGATAGATAGCAGCTCCGAGGTCATGTAGATTAGAACTTCCAAGTGACAAGTCATCCAGTACCAAGAAACCAACTTTCTTACCATCAGGATGGAAAGTGAAAACTTTTACACCTATAGACATGATCACCTTGGATCCTCCAATAGGCATATCAACAGTGTTTCCAGATTCAAAAATATATTTTGGAGTGTATTTTGACTAGTATGTCATTCCTCTCTGCTTCCTGTATAGTAGGTCCATCAGATAAGCAGACCATCTGGCAGTAGTGGAGTTGATTAACTTTAGTAATGTAATGACATATTCCAACTCTTGCCATGGTTTATCTCTCACCTGTTCATGTAATATCTTCTACCTTTTATCAGACTCCATAAAATAGAACATCTTTTCCTTAGGCTTATTTGTGTCATACGAATCAAGCACTATTTAAACAAATATGATCTTCTATAAATCTTCAAGCTGTACATTCTCTCATATTCCAATCATATTTCCAGACTCTCTTAGAATAAAGCATTGCTAGTCTAAGTATTAGCATTTGGAAGTCCCAAACCACCTCTTCTTCCATCTCTTCTAGACAGTGAGCTACCATTATAGATTTTATTGATAGCCTCAGAAGAATCTTTTTTAGGTGCAGGTTTCTTGTTTCCCCATAGCAATTTCTTCTTTTCATCAAGAGTTAACTCCGGCTTACCAGAATTTGAGCCTTCTGAATCAGAGTTTAAATTTTTATCAATATTTGAAAGATCAGCTTTTATTCCTTGAATTGTACTATCAACAACTTGAGTAGTATCAGTGGTTGTGACTGGTTGAATTTCATCAGTTAGTTCTCCAACTTGAGCATTGTCAGTGGTTAGAATAATTTACAACTTCTTAGCCCAATCAGATCCAGGAATTATTTTCTCTTCTCGTGAACCTGATTAGCTTCTTCTTCAAGAACTTTTTCATCATCAACATCATCACGAGCTTGAATTACTGAATAGATTGGACTTATCAGTTTTTGAGTCTTGTGAGTCTTGATAGATGCTGATTTCTTCTTGAGTTTTAGCTTAGCCTTAGTCTTTGACTTCTCACCAACCTTTTTCTTCCCCTTATAACTCCTATTAACATTTAAAATTGAATGAGACCTTAGAATAGGTCCTTCAGCTTCAGTTTGGATGACTTCTTTGATTACTACAACTTGGTTGGTCTCCTTTTTCAGGAATATCCTCCTATGCTGAGACAATATCAGCAGTTACTGATCTCAAAGATTTGAATTCCTCTTCCATAAGCCTCAATTGTTCAAGATCAACTCCTGGATTTTTCCTTTCAAAAATATTTCTACTCACCTCAGAATCAAATGCTTGAATTTTAGGATCCTTGTAGAATATAGTTGTCTTTTTACCTTTAAACTTCAATGTCTGTAAAAACTAACTTGCCTCAGCACCAGCTTCTATCTCCGGAATACATTGGTCTTCATCAGCATTTGTGACTGTTATAGTTTGCTTTGTAGTCATAGCCAACTTTTGTCATCTTCCACTTCTCCCTTTCTCTCCACCTTTTCTATATTGGCTACTAGTGGTTTTAGAATTACCACTAGTTCCAACTAGTTCTCCATCTTTCTTCCTAAGAATCTCCTTTCTGCCTCCTTTACTCCCTTTATCAGGACCATATCTTTATCCTTAGCATCTTTCAGTTGGAGTTATTTGTGTTTAGATTTCAACACTTTCTACCCCTTTTGGCATCATCACCAAGCAGGAATGAAACTATGAGCTCCAAAGACTGTTGTACCTCATCCAATTGCCCAAACATTTTCTGTTGAGTTGCCTCCAACGTAGCTTGTTTGGGTTCAAGTTTGTCCTGTCTGGCAATGATAGGCTTCAATTTCTTGGTCATCTCATGTGTAGAGGTAAGTTTAACTAAAAAAGACATCTTGAGTTTATCAATTTGAGAGTTAGCATTAGCCTGAGGATTTTGGAATGATTTGATCAGTAATGTTAAGCTTTGAGATGAGTAAGGATGTCAGAATTTGTAATATTCTTCTCTGCTATCTCCAAATGTCTAAAAGCATTAGCAACATAGATAGGATATGAAGAATCCTTCCATTTAGAATCCCATTATGCATCAAAAAACTCTTTGCTGTATTTAGAATCCAACTCAGCTAACTTTAATTGCTTCTCTCTATCTTTCATGCCTTCTAGGAAAGATAATTTCATCAAAATCCTCATCAGGATCTAATTGTACATTAATATTAGATTCAAAAATATCTTCTCCAACATCAGGCTCACTGTCATGAATAGATTCTTCATTAGCAATTGATTCATTGACTAATGGTACCACTTCATCTTCAATATTAACATTTAAAATAAAGTCAGGAATTGGAGCAGTATGTGATCCAGCTGCTTCAAAAACTGCATATCATCAACATTTAACTCTACATCTTCAATAATTGTAGCTATATGAACTGGAACATCAATGGTTATTTCCAGAACTTCAGTGTCAGTAGAGTGTTGTGGTGATCCAGGAATTGTGGAGTAAATTTGAATGGACTGTTCTTATACTTGAACTTCGGCAAGAAAAGGGAGAATACCAGTGGATGGAATAGAAATATGTGTGAACTGCAAGAAAGTATCAATACTTAGACTTGCAGGGAAATTATCAGCATTTGATGCATCAGAGTGTAATTGTAAGAACTACAGGCTGATATCATCAACTTTTTCTTTATTACTTTGAGCACCTGTAAAATCAAATAAATAACCACTTAAATCTCTATATTCTTCTAAAGTAGTCTCACTACTTCTCACTGCACTCATCTCATGAATTTTAATAGTCAGAGTTTCCTCACAAGAATTAGCTAAATCCTGACACTCATCTACCTCTCCTTTTGTCAGGTAAGGATCCTGCCTCTCTTTAATTCTATTTTTCTCTAATTTTTTCTCTCATTCTCAAATGAAAGGCTTAGAAATGTTTTTCCTACAAATATAAGAGATGGTTGAGAAGAGTTATTTATGGCCACATGACTAGGGGTACCCATTTGTAAAGCACTAGGCATGATCATTCCATCAGGATTTATAGAACTAGTAGTAGCTGACAAAACAGTATCAGTATTTAAATTAAATGCTTATAAAGAAAAGTCAGTTTTTATACCTTGTGCTTCTGAAGGATCAGCTTCTAAGATAGCATCCAAAGGAGGTACTGATGGAATCAGCAGATGGTGGAGTTGGATGTATCCTTCCTTCAGTATCAATTTCCAGAATGACTGGACCAGGAGTCAAGCCTTCATTACCACTTTGAGGTACTTGTTCTTATGGGGCTAGAGATTTAAGAGTTTCTAGATTACTTTGAAACCCAGGTTCTTGTGTACTCCTCTCCTCATTTTCAGTATCTGACTCCTGTTCAGCACCAAGTTTGAAGCTAACTATCTTCTTGAATCTTTAAGGTTCAAACCTCTTACATAAATCTTTCTTCTGAGACTTCTGCATGGAGTTTAGCTGCAACTGCTTTATGCCATTGTTCTATGGACTTAGTAGCAAGAGGTTCCTCATCTGCAATATCTGCTACACCGCTTTGAGGTGTAGGTTCTTATATGACTAGATCAGAGGTTGCACTAGATGTTGCATCCCTTTGAGACACAGGTTCTTATGTGCTTGATCCATGAAACATCCCTTGTTTCTACAACTTTTTTGCTATATGTTCTACTTGCTCATGAGTTACTTCTCTCACTTTCCTCTTTAGCTTCACCGGAGAGTCAAAAATTGTAACAGGTGCATCAGCATTTACATCTTCCTGAGCATCAGTAATTGGTTGTCTTGAGATAAATGCATCATGTTACTCCTCAGCTATTTCTTGTTTGAGATTCAACTTTTGTTGAGCAAAGTAGGTCTTGACCAACTTCTTTTTCCTTGGTATAGGGCTTGAATCAGTAATTACATCATCAGGATTTTTTGTGCCCTCATTAGTTGGTAATACAAATAGAACATGAGTAGAATCAGGATTTATCTCTTTGAATTTGGATGATAAGGTAGCATTGTCCTCGTCCTCTGATTTTGACTCAGCAAATACAAGCTTTCACTTAACAATTTTTGAAGGTTTAGAAGAAGGAGAAACTTGTACCTTGGAAACACTAGATCTTCCAGCAATGACATTAGCACCGGTAATAATATTGGCACCAGTGTCCTGTGCAAACTTCAACATAACTCTCTGACCATAAGGCCTAGAAGACTGGACAATAATGTCATGTGGGTTCTCAATAGAAGCCCCGTATTTTTCTAGTTTCTTTATTTTTAAAATAGGTGTCTTTTGGGAGGCACCTGAGGTGAATTGTGTTTGAGGAAGTGCTTATGTTGCAGTGCTTGGGTTAGCTACATGGGGGTTCCCAATAATAATTTCCTTTAACTTAACACTCTATAGATTTTGTAATCCATAAAAAGGAATACTTGTAATTAACAAGTTCCCGGTAGAGAGTGGCAACCTAAGAGGTGCAAGAGCAACCTTCTCTTTATCCTTAGATATCAAATCAAAGAAAGCCCTTTTTTGAGCTTAAATACTGAAATGATTTGATTAACAGGGTTTGGGGTATTGGGAAAACAGATATTAAAAATTAACTAACAAATCCTAGCATAGTAAACTACATTAGGATTAACTTTTAGTCTATCCCCTATAAAAAAACTACTCTACCAAAATCATATTTAGTGTGACGGCCTCAACCCCGGGGTCAGGAGTTGACGACACCAACAACAATAATAACAGATATAATATAATCCAAATCATTAATAATACATAACCACGACCCCTTTACCAAGAACTTTACCAGGTTTAAGTATGACTTAGGTTATAACTATTACAAAACCAACTTATAACAAACCATCCTGACACAACTAACTTAATACAGCAACTCAACAGACCATCTTTGATCTGACACAACTACCTCAGAGGAGTCTGGTATGAAAGGAACTGGAACTCCGTCCTGACGACGACAAAAGAGTCTCCTAGGAATCTGCAATACATATATACAAAACATTCTGGAAGGGTGAGCAATCAATTACTCAGCAGTACCACTATATGAATAACAAGTAAAACAATTTATGATAAAACAATTATCGGAACAGAAATTATAACTTGTTACAATACAAGTAAAAACATGTATAAACTAGATATTCAAAACCAGCATGCTATGTAAAACAATAATCAGTCGTGTGCTGTGTGCAAATACCAGAGTCCAATTTTAGCATGCTATTTTCATTTCCAAAATCCACCGCTCCATTACTGGAACCACAGTAACATCTGTCCCGTTACGGGGACCATAAAACCATAATCAGAATTATATTGGATGTTATCTAGGGACGGCTGATCAGGCCTCCACACAAGTTATCTAGGATAGTTGGCTGGGCTATCACACAAATTGTCTAGGAAAGCTGATCGGGCTTTCACACAAATTAATCGGATCCGCAGAGACTATGCTAGACTAATCGGTGAAGATAGGGTGCGCACCGAATTAGCCACTTACGCAATTTTATCCAATATCTGATTCGTTTTATCTAGTTTTCAAAATTACTTTTACCTATCTCTTGTTAACAACCATTCTATCACAACACACTATTCAAAACTTCCTTTCATTTTAATCACATTTTATAGATAGGTATTGTTAGGTCATACAACACTGTAGAAGGGGGTTGAATACAGTGTTTATTACAATCAAATCGATTTCGAACATAAGTAACAGTAAACAGATATATTCAATATAATAAACTTTGTTACAATGGAACTGTTCTCTCTCAGTGATGAACAAATATCACTAAGAGCTGCTAGGTTACAATGTATGATCTTCTCGATAATGATAACACATATAGTGTAAACCTATGTATGTGTTTATATAGTACACAGTTACAAGATAACTTATAATTGATATGGAATATAATTATGTCTCCTAAAATATATCAATCAGATATCTTATACAAGTCTTCTTATCTTCTAACTCTTTCCATGCATATCTTCTTTTGTTTTAGTCTCGATCTTCTATCATGTAAGTCAGCTCCCTTCCTTAACTGTAAGTCCTCCTGCACTTAAGTTCTGATATGACCTTAAGTTCTGATATGAAGTTCTGACTTCCAGTAAGTACTGATTCCAGTAAGTACTGATATTTCCTATTTGTTAAGATCTGAGAACTAAACATGAAACATATTAGACATGACATCTCAAATATATCTAACAATCTCCCCCAACTTGTAAATTATGCAAAAATATACAAGTTAATAGATTTAATGATGTCAAAAACATTTCAGTTCAAATACAATAAGAATTTAATAAGACTATAAACTACAACTTATAGAACATGCAGCTTTACCAACATCACTGGATCAATCTGAATCCATAATGATTCTTAACAAAATCTTTTACCAGCTTATCTTAAGCTTTTCTCAGAACTTCAACTAACTGTGCTTTGACCTACATCAGTTCTTCATCTTTACTGTCACCAATTTGATAAATGGCTGTTCTGAGAGCTTGAATTGATGTTCTTTCAAGTCCATCACCAAGTCTGATAACTCTAGAATATGAAGAGTCTTCATTATAACCTAAGCATCTTCCTTTCAAAATAACTTCCACCTTAGCAGAATTCTTCAGCATAGGAATTTCTCTTCCATCATCTTCAGTAATCATTGGAATGTACTGAGAAGCCTTTGTACCAGAGATTCTGAGAAGATCTCTTATAGCCTTCAAAATGTATTCTAACCATCTTCTTGTAATATCAGATTTTACTTTCATAAGATAGTGAATATGTTGAAGCTCTCTAACAGACTTCTTTAGCACATCAGTATCAGCTAGTCTGTAAGTTCTTCCATCATTGAGAAATAAGATTAATTTCTCTTTTAGATTTTCTTTATCATGAGCATCTATCACAATTTGAGCAGACAACACTTTGTCAAGGTGCTTTTATTTGATTTGTTCATATGGTTTATCTGTCAACATGAAAGGATCTCTTAGAGTAACTTCTACTCCTGTTTGTATCTTTTCTTCATCAGAACCTAATCCAGCTCTATCTCTAGGTTGCTTGGCTCTCAACCCAAACGTTGCGAGTTGATTAATCACAAGATTGGATTTTGGTTCAACTGGAGTAGCTTTCTTCGATAACAGCTTCTTCTTATCAGCAATTGTCATTTTTTTCAAATCAACTTGAGCATTGTCAGTAGTTGATGTCTTGATAGCTTGATCAGAATTTGTTATTTCTTATGTAGCTTGCTATTCTTCATTCTGAACAACTTGAGCAATGTCAGAGGTTGTTTTAGATTCTTCAATTATCTTTCTTCTCTTCAGAGTTTGAACAGTTTCATCTTCTATCAAATCATCATCATGCATTGTAGCTTGATAGACTAGAATGGAAGAACTTATCTTTTTCTGAATCTTTAAAGGTTCACCAACCTTTTCTTTTCCCTTTGACTGGGGACCAATCTCAGTTTGTGATCTAGTCTTGGACTTTGAAGCCTCAGAATTTGACTTTTCCTTGATAACAATGCCTTTTTCCCTAGGCCTTGGAGGTTTCTTTGCATCAGAAGCTTTAGACTTTAGATTTGTCTTCTCAGCTGCAAATCTAGCTTTTTCCTCCTTAAGAGTTTCCAAATCCATTCCTGGATTTTGTTTCAGAAATAATCTTCTAGCTATCTCCTCATCAAGTGTCTGGATTTTAAGATCTTTGTAATAAACAGTAGTCTGCTTCCCCTTTAGCTTCAGAGTTTATAAAAACTTCTGAGAGTCTTTAGATTCCGACTGAATCAGGATATCAGAACTTGACATCAGACTTTGCTTATCAGAACTTGACTTCAGACTTTTAGCATTCGCAGCATCAGAACTTGACTTGTTCTGTGTAGAATATTTTTCCTTGAACTTTTCCTTGACCTCTGCTCTTATCAGAGTTTCCCTGGTCATCACCTTTGTCATCCTTCTTCTTTAGTATTTCATTAGGTGAGCATTTGGACTTGACTACTTTCTCCCCCTTTTTGGCATCATCATGAAGTAAGAGAGAGAGAGAGAGAGAGAGAAGAAGTTCAACTGAAGAGTGGATCTCATCCAATTGAGCTTTATGAGAAGCTTGATTTTGTAGGACCTCAGTAATTTGGGCCTATTGCTTCTCTTGAATCTTCTCAATGGCTTCAACTTTCTCAAGAGTAGGTCTGATATATCTATTCTTGTCAAGCTTGATCTGTAGATCTAGTTTATTAGCATATTCCTTTAGTGTATCAACCTTATCATGAGTAATGGAATGTAGACCATGAAGACTTCTTGTACTCATAGCTGTAACCTTGAGTTGAGTCTTGAAATCAGAATTTGACAATAACTCATCAGCTTTTGACATATGTTTTGTCAGAATTTTGGTGCTTGGAATAAAATCTGATTCATTCCACTTCTTGGTCAGCTCAACTCCCCTGTGAGTTTCTTCCCAAAGTACAGGAGCATCCTGTTCAACAAATTTCTTGACCAATTCTTCCTTTCCCAGAATGGGAGCTGAAGTCTCAACAGAAACACTGTCTTTAGAACTTGACGAAGATTCATTATGTTCTGACAGCACAAGAGTGTGTGATGCAACTGGAGATTCAGGAATAACATCATCTAAATTCTGAGCATCATAATTTATCTCCAGAGCTGGTGTGGTTGGTGTAGATGGTATCTCAGCATTTAAAACTGGAGAATGAGTTGGAGATTGTTGAGCTGCTGTAGATGGAGCTTCCAAAAATAAAACAGTTGGTATAATCAGCCTTTGAAGATCAATTTCAGGACTTAATCCTGAACCTTCAACTGTTGTCTCTCTGACTGGAGAAACATTAGGAGTAATCACTGTATCAGGAACAGTGTCTTGGGCTTGAGCTGGAAGGGCTTTAATGATAATTGGCTCTTTTGAGATTAGAGATTCCTGATCCCCTTCCTCAACTTCTTCGGTATCTTCTGATGGAGGCTTAGTATTATACCTCTTATACCTCTTTGCCCTCATTTTCTTCAATCTCCTTTCCAATGAAGGAGTTGCTGTTGCAGCATCAGAGCTTACAGTTTTCCTCTTCAAAGTATCAGAACTTTGAGTTGCAGTTTCTTTCTAAGAAGTAACATTCTCAGCTTCAACTGTCACAGGTTCTAAAGCATGAACCTGTGCTTCATTTTCACTATCACTTAGGATATGTCGATTCAAATTCAACATTTGTTAGTCAAATTAGCACAAATTATTAGTAACCACAACTTTAATCAAAACATTCATCAAGAAATACAGTTTAAGAGGATGAAGTAAAGATTAATAGGTTTCAATGATAACATTCACATTCACATAGTACGCGAGAACATAGATTAAAACTTGCAATCAAAAGAAATTTCATTAAAATATCCAAAGAGTACATTCATGAAATTTATAGATTACATGCAAAAGATTACAAGATAATCCTATTCTAAGATAGTGAACATCAACAGCCTTAGTCCTAGAAGAAAACCTATCGACTAGTTCCTCCTGCTGCTGACAAAGAGCACTATAAGACGGATGATCCATTCTTGCTGAAGAAGAGCCTCCCTCCGTTCTCCTTCCAAGTGACTTAGATGGAGTTGATAGTCCATATGGAAGAACAAGAGATTCGTCTGAACCTCTTGTAGAATCATGTTCCATATCTCAGCAGGAATGGCAGTGATGTGCCATTCCTGTTCCCAGTTATCACAGCTAAACTCGACATTGAAGGTGTCATAGTTCATGAACATATTAACAAGAACCATTTTGATGAAGGAAGAAAATGGTAAAAATTTACCGAGAGAGAAAATGATATTGTGTGAGAATAGACGATGATTTGTTTGAGATGAGATGTTGGTTAAATAACCAAAGGAATATCAAGGGACTAGAGGACTGATTAATGGTTATGTGTAAAATTAATGATGTCTCGTTTCCCTAGACTAATGTGTAACAAGAACAGTCAGTAAAAATGAATGCAGGAGTTAATGGGCACGAGAAATAAGTAATAATGACTGTGCACATGCAGTTTTTCAGAAAAAAACACATTTACCACTAACCCAAATGATTATGACTGTTTTTATCTCACCTATTATATTCTGATTAACTATGACCGTTTCAGTTTTTTCCACAAATAAGTCAAGTAAAGAATAATGCCACGTAAGCATCAAGGATTCCATCAGGATTTAATATCAGAACTTTAACTTATATCAGAATTTAACAGTCATCAGAATATGGCTTACCAACTCAAACAGTGAATATCTTTTTCTGTAATTCTTCATACAAAAACTGACTGGATTCTTCGGAGTTTAATCATCAGAACTTGTCCTCAGAAATTTATGCAAATGACACTTAACTGTTTGTCAAAAACATCTTAATCACCACAGTAATTTTCATCATTCATATGGAGTGATAGTGTGTGCATTTAGCAGAATATCAGATAAAGATTAAAGTATGATAAACTTCAGTACATCTTAGAAATAAGGCAAAACTGAGAAAAGTGCTTAAAATCTGTCATTTATCATGAAGTCTACTATAGAACAAATTTATGCTAGAGTCCACCTCAACTGTTTGTGCTCATTTTATGCATCTTTTGAAATTCCTTTTAACAGTGGCTTCTCAGTGTAAGTGAGTCACAACTGCTTATCCGAATTTATGCTATTATCAGAGTATTTATCCATTAATCAGAGAATGTGAAAAGTCACCAAGAAAAAATTATTTGCTTTTCTAATGCATATTACTTAATACCAGCAATGCACTTGGGTCTTCCCTTTCACATATTTACTCTAGATCTCAAAGGAGTACCTGACTTTTCTTTTCTTTTCTTTTCTTTTGATAAGTGAGGCTTATCAGCATTTAGTTCATCCTTAAGATTTACTGACATCAGAATTTGACAGATAAGAAGCAAGAATCTAGTTTGTGACTTAGTAATAAGATACATAAAGTAAACTTGACTAAGCTCAATATCAGAATTTGCTTGTGTTAATGAGTTTTCACATAAACAACTAATTCAAACATGGGATTTCTAGTATGTTAAAGACTACTAGGTCAGCATCTGGCACAGTTATCCTCATTGGATTGAATAGTCACAGAACATTCAAATCACTATCAGAGTATAAAGATCCACATCAGATAACAATCAGCATTTAATGTATTTCAATTAAAGCACAACTTATATGAGAATAAAATAATTTGTAAACACTGATCATAAAATCTGATGTATGAGAACAAAAACTAAGAAGATTTAGAGAAAGAACCTGAAACCATTCCAAGTTCATTTACCAGTCTTGTAAAGGTAGCTTCACATAGTGGTTTTGTGAAGATATCTGCTAGTTGTTGATCTGTTGGGACAAAGTACAATTCCACTGTACCTTCCATCACATGTTCCCTTATGAAATGGTACCTAGTGTTGATATGCTTTGTCATTTAGTATTGAACTGGATTACCTGTCATAGCAATTGCACTTTAATTATCACAGTAAATAGGTATTTTAGAAAATTCTAACCCATAATACAGTAACTGATTCTTCATCCAAAGAATCTGTGCACAACAGCTTCCTGCAATAATATGTTCTGCTTCTGCAGTTGATGTGGAAATTGACTTCTGTTTCTTGCTAAACCAAGAAACCAATCTGCCTCCAAGAAATTGGCAGCTTCCACTTGTGCTTTTCCTGTCTATTTTGCATCCTACAAAATCTGCATCTGAGTAACCTATTAGCTTAAAATCTGATTCTCTAGGATACCACAATCCTAGATCAGCTGTACCCTTGAGGTACTTGAGAATTCTTTTCACAGCTATTAAGTGAGGTTCTCTTGGATCAGCCTGAAATCTTGCACAAAGACAGGTAGCGTACATGATATCAGGTCTACTTGCAGTTAAATAGAGTAAAGAACCAATCATACCTCTATAGTTAGTAATATCTACTGATGAACCAATATCTTTGTCTAACTTGGTTGCAGTTGTAATAACCCTAATTTTTGGAAAATTCTTGAAACCCTTATGAATAGTGTTTTTGCTGAATGAGAAAACGTTTCATGCCACACTAGGTAGGGGTTCTTTTATGGATATTCTGAGATTTTATTGGCACTCTATATGACATATAAGTGTATGTAAAGATCGTCAGAATCCAATTCCAAACACTTTGATTTTTCCCGGAAATCCACTAGATACGGAAAGAATTGAGTATAAGGTAACAGGATAAAAAGGATTTAAATTAAAGGATTATAAGAGAGGATCATAAAAGGAATATAATGTATTGAGAAAGGTTAAGGAAACCCAAGTAATAAGATCACGGGTATGATCCCTCAAACGATAAACGAAAACGAAAGTTAAGCGAACCGTATAACAGATCAGCGGTCATTAGGCAAATAATTAGGAAGTTAATCAAAGAGGTTAGGGATGATGAGGTCATCCAACCAATAAGAAGAGGGCAAGTAAGGGATGATGACATCACAAAGTGACATAAGCATGACATAGGAGGGAAGGAGGTGTAGATGAATGATAACCACACAAAGTTCAAGGTTATTAAGGTAATTAACCAAAATCTAAACAAAAACAACCAACCAAAAACAAATCAAAGCAAAAACACAAAATCATCTCTTTCTTCCAAGCTTGCTCTCGGCTTTTCCCCATTTTCAAGAAGAAGAATTTCAAAATTCAAGTTCCAAGCTTCCTTAATTGGTAAGATAATTACCTAGTACTCCTTATGCATAGATATAGCTATTCCATGAGTTTAAGCTTCAAATTCCTTCACAATCTCTTCAATAATTCAAGGAAGAAGATGGTGAATAGTAACTTTCAAAGAAATAACATTAGTTTCTTGAATTTTTATGAAAGTTTAAGGTTATACAAGCAAGGATCAAGGTTCTTTAGGCATTCAAAGCTCTTGTGTTGTGTTAAGAAGCTTCAAGAAGGTATAAACTCCAAACCCTAGCTTTAGTTTTGAGTATTTAGGAATGGTTATGAGTAATATAGTATATGTGAAGCATGAAGCTTTTTGTTTAGAGTTTGGGTTAGAGTGGTAGTGGTGTGAATGTTGAATCTTGTTGTTTTGTTAAAGGAATTAAGTATAGTTTAAGTTCATGATGAGAATAACATAAATTGGAAGAACTTGAGGGGTTGGGACTGTTATGATGTATTGTGGATGGATGTTAGTTGTATGAATGAATTAGGAGTGATTGGTGATTGAATTGGAATGGTATAAAATTGGGAAATCGCGTAAACATAGTCGTCGTAATGTCCGATTTACTTTAGACTGCTTTTGTTCATAACATTAGGACCCGAGAACTCCCTGCTAGGTTTTGACTATTGCCATTTTTAGATAGTTCATGTTACGAGCTTCGTTTTGATATATGGTTCGTTTGATTCCGATGTACGGTTTAGGAGAAACGGCTGTTTTAAGTAACGGCGTTTCGCGACCGAACCATTACCCCTCGCCTTACTTTGAAACCTTGGTTAAGGACTTTAAATGACTAACTGGGTATGAAACAATTATGTTAAGTGGATTAGGCAGTTGGTAAGGTACTCGCGAAAGAATCGCTTTATGACCCTTAATGGTTAATTTATTAAAAATGGTGGAGCCGAGAGTACTCGAGCGACTTATGTGAATCGTTAAGCGCGAAAGCGAACGTTAGGACTCTAAATGGTTAAAGTCTAGTTTCTTAAGCGACCGGGGTTTAATTCCGACTTATGTTGTTGTTCATAGGTTATCGGACCCACTATAAGCTTAAGTCTATCCGGGAGCACTCAGGCAAGTTTTCTACCCGTTATACTGTTGTTGTGATGTATATATGTATATGCATTATCTTGTGATAGATGCATGTTGGTTAATTAGCAAATTTTGCGATATATTGAAGCATGCTGATATGGTATATATATGCATGTCTGTTTCGTAATCTTGACATATATCTGTTGATTCAGTTGATAATACCTATGCTAGAGATAAGAGGTATTTGCATATACCCTTAGTATAGGGGACCCAAAAGGTGAACTTTTTCTAAAAACCGGGAGGCGAGGCTCCCGAGTATATTAATATATATATATATATATATATATATATATATATGAATAGTTTTCAAAACTATTAATCGAATAAGGTTTATTCGATAACTTTAACGTTATTTTATTTAATGAATATTATTTGAATATTCATTCGAGGACTTATGACTCTGTTTATTCTATTTAATGATTATTATTTGAATATTCATTTGAGGATGTATGACTCCGTTTATTTTAATTAATGAATATTATTTGCAACATTCATTCGAGGTATTATGACTCCGCTTATACTTAATAATATTCTTTATTTTATTAAAGAATAATGTTTCGATAATCAAACTTACTTTTGATTATTCAAATAAAGATATTACTTTCGTATAAGTATATCTTTGGTTATTTAATAGTCATTTCAAGTATAAGTTTTACAACATCTACTTCAATTATTTTTATAAAGATTATTCTTTATGGGAATATTATTTAAATAATAATATTCAGATATTTTCTAATATATTGGGACTGATTTACTTTATTAAATCAGCATTACTCCAAACACTCTTTAAAGTGTTTTCGAGTCTTTAAAATGATTTTTAAAAGTTAGAGCGGATCCCAAAACTCATTTTTATATTTAAGATCCTCCTTTCGAAGGGGATTTAAATACTCGCTCAAAACCTGAGGGATCCGGCTCTGTGGTGTGTTTTATATTCGTAACAAGGTTGCTGTCTTGATAAAAGAATTTTGATTACTTACCCAACACTCGGGAAGTAAAATTCTTGGAACAAGTTAATCCATTAACAGGCATCGCCTGGGAAATATCAGTGAGTTTTCCTTTCCAACTAGATATGACTTCTTGGTGGAGCCGTATCAACAAGTTTCTACTTGGGGAAAGTGGGGACGAGCTTTACGTTTCAGAGTCATGGACTTCATCTGAACTAGGAGTGGCGTAAGTGGTCGAGTAGCGCCGGCCCAGCCTTATTATATTGGCCCAAATGGCCCGGAAGTTCCGCTAAGACGGTCCATTCCTTAGGAGTCCAGTGTTCGGTTGACAAGTAAATCCGACAGGTTCTCCTCTACATGTAGAAAATGGTGGGGTTGCACTACTATGACTGATCATCGTAAGTGGTCTTCCTGGCGCGGCAAACTCCCGTAATGAGTTCATCATCCAATTGGATATTTCTGCAACACTACCCAGAGCACTTCGATAGAAAGGCTACAGTTGGGCGATTGTTGAGTGTTGGCAGGGTCAAGTTTTCAAAATGATGTTTGCATCAAATGAAGTATCTCATAACTTCATTTTATTTTGATGATATTTTAAAGATTTAATCTATTCAAATCTTGTCTTGTAGTCTCATCTATGTGATGAACTGTTGAAAGCTCATTATAACTTGAACGGTGGTAGTTCAAGCAGTATTGGGAAAAGATATAAGTATATTGGAGTATCTTGTAACTTCATCTTTTAAACTTATATCTAGTAAATGATTATCTTATGCATAACAAAGATTTTCAGAAAAACGTTGAGACAAGGTTAGATATATGAGATCACCTTGCAACGATATTTTTATACAGTTATAAACTGGAACTCTGTGTATATTATACATGTCAGAGGATTTCAAAGATTGTGAAAAGTATATATATGTGTATATATATACTGAATATTTTGCGACTTGGTCGCGTTAAGATATCAGCTTGGTTCATTTCTTTTGACCAAGACATTCATGAGTACTATGAGTATGCTCATATATTGTTAATCAGAATACATATTATTTTGGTGGGCTTGTTGCTCACCCTTACTTTCTTCTTTCATCACACAACATCAGATAGAAAAGATGAACAGGACCAAGCTCCCAATTCGCGAGCGGATAGGAAACGTTCCGCAGTTTCCTATAGGCGTTGATGTCGCTGTAGCTGAGGTAGGAGCTACCAATAGGCTAGGCTTTCAACTTTTGATGTACCAGATTTATGTATATTTATAATTGTAATAATGGCAAAGAAATGTAAATTTATTCAGAAACCCTTTTAAGGTGTATTGACATATAATTGTGGAATAAAATGACTTGTGATTATTTTTGGATAATCATCTCTGAGACTATAACTTGTGGTGTGTGTGTGTTTATTGTGGGGTCACAGTACAGAGTAGTTGATTATTTATTAAGATTGGGTGTTATTAAGGGAAATGGAACTCGTGACAACCCGAATCCCCGACCCCGGATTTGGGGGTGTTACAGAAATGGTATCAGACCTAAGCGTTATAAACCTCAGAGATGATGTGACGTTAAGATAATAAGTTCACTAAGATGATAAGAACTCTTGCCAAGTTCATAGTCGGGCTACCTAACGTAGTACTGACAGTTAAAACCCTTATGGGAACCCTTATAAATATCGTGATAGAAGCGTAGTTCGTTATCGTAGATGGTAGCGGGACTCCGAACCTGAGGTTGAGGAGCAACAACGCTATGATGTTTTATTACTTATTGGAGAACAGATTATGGATCCGATAGAGCGTCCTAACGCGGGATCGGATGATGTTCATATTGAGGATGTAGCGGTTGAGGATGTTGTCCTAGAAGGGATTGTTGCTAAGGAGGATCCCGTGGGGGATCCTGAAAAGAATGAATAAAGGACCACTGATGAATTAATGACCATGGTTAGGTCGACTACTAGAGGTAGGATTGGTCGGTCACTACCGGAGGTTCGTTCAAGTTTGTAAAGATAGTAGCCCCCTTTAACGCGGCTTACTCGTAAGACTGAGAAGTTCGAATGGACAGAGAAATGCGAGAACAGATTTCAAGAACTGAAGCAAAGGTTGGTGACGACACCTATGTTGGCGTTGCCGGATGGAAAAGGAGATTTTGTGATGTGTAGTGACGCTTCGCATAAGGAATTAGGGTGCTTCTTATACAGCACAACAAGGTAATCGCGTACGCGTCAAGACAATTAAGGGAATTTAAAATTCGATATCCCCACCCATGAGCTTGGGCTCATGGCAATATTTTTGCCCTAAAGATTTGAGGCACTACTTGTATGGAGAGAAGTGCGAGATTCACAAACCATAGGAGCTCTAGTACATTTTTACGTAGAAAGAGCTCAACATACGCCAGAGGAGGCGGTTAGAGCTAATCAAGAATTATGATTGGGAGATTCTTTATCATTCGGGGAAAGCCAATATGGTGGCTGATGCCCTTAGTAAAAAGGAGAGACTCAAGATGATAATGTCTTTTGGAGAGTTTATAAGAGGTTTTGAGAAAATGGAAATAGAAGTGAAGGTAACCGGAGCCGGTACCGAAAAGCTGTTTGAGATTGCAATACAGCCCGAATTATTGGAAAAGAACATAATGTGCCAGAAAGAGTGATGAATGAAGGCAGAGAGCCAACAAATAGATAAGAGATTAATACCAAGAAAGATGATAAGAGAAAAATGAGGTATTCCTACGGAATTTGGGTACCAAATGTTCAAGAGCCTAAAGATGAAATCTTAGATGAAAGCTAGTTTGAGGAATAAGATTTAGGGCAAACCCTGAACGTGATAGTCAGGGAGGTCGCCATCAAGATAGAAGGAGCCCATAACATAATGGAGTGGAAAATGAGGATTTTAACGTATAAGATAACCCCAAGTATGGGAGAAGGATGAAACATTTCAAACTAAGGAAACAGAAAGTCGAGTAAGGAAAGGAGACCCGAAACGGTACTCTTATACGGCAATTCATGGACCTTTCTAGACAGAACTTAGACTATTATCCCCAACCACCACCCTGAGGAAACAATGCGGTGAGAAAATCTTTCTGAACCTTTAAGTCGCTAAGCTCTCAGAGTTCCAAGGAACAAGTTGACCCAGTCAAGGCAAGAGCCTGGCTAAAGGAAATAGAGGAATCAATTGAGATTCTAAATGATTGACAAAGTGCAAAAGACTATTTTTCCACTTACCTTCCTAAGAGAGAGGCCACCCGCTGGTGAAAGGCCAAGGAAGGCACAGAGCAAGAGATTATAATAAACTGATTTAAGTTCAGTCAATTGTTTTCAGGAAAGTACTTCCCAAGGTTATGGAGATAGTGTAATAGCTTTAGAGCCAGAACAAAGGCAGACGAGTATGATGAATTATGAATCTAAGTTGTAAAAGTTATCAAGATTCGTTCTGAGGACACGAATCCAGAATGACGGGATGTTTGAAATCAATGCTTATGTTGTGTTGGTTCATGAAATAATGATAAAAGAAAGGAAAATAAAAAGAAACTGAAGTGGAAAGGAATATAAAGGCAATAGAGTTTGAGGTATGATAAGGGAGTTGGGTATGAGGATACCCTAAAGACTCGTAGCAATAGAAATAGAAAAGTATGCATTCGTCAGGATGAGGGTGATTCACCATGAGTTAAAATTGATGGTTGAAGGCATAAGAGATACATATATTTTATCCCCTGTAAGTTGGGAGGATTCGAGGAAACCTTGAGATAATTCGAAGGATAAATAATGAGACGCGGATAGACTGAGGAGACAAGGAAGTAAGAAATTAGGAAAATTGGATGAAGGAAGTGACCTTCAAGAATGTGAAGTGTAAGACCGGTGGCTCGATACCCAGAAAGGGAGACGCCAGGTATGAAAGATATCCCAACATTGAGGTGACTGTTGAGATAAACAACAAAAGTAAATAAGGAATTATTAAGAAGAGGTTCACGTTGAACATGACCAATATCTTCCAGAACATCCTTGTTATCGTTACCAAATTAGGCAAGAAAAGCGGATAATCGTTGTTATCTTTTGGAGGCCATATTGATTGACCTCATTTTGAATACAGATGTTATTGTGAAATTAGGCATATACTATCGAGGTGGGAATGATTGAATAAGACACCCTTATCAGGGATATATGACTTGATTTATCCATGGAAGGATGCATGTACCTTTTTAAAACTGGAATTAAGGATAGAATATCGGTAACTTAAAACGAATCCTAGGGGAATGCATAAAGGTTGGCATTTCACCCTTAATAGGGATAGTATGAGTTTTGACAGTATGAATTGGAAAGGATTAATGTAATAACAACCTTTAAGAATCAGTGGAGAATTTTTTTTCAGAAGTATATAGACAATGATTCTGGTATAAATAAATGGTATCTTGATATGCCCTGTATCTAGGGAATACAGGAGGAACGATTCCAGGATAACCTTAGAGGTTTTACAAGGAGAAAGGTAAGATTCAAAATTCTCAAGAATAGAAATGTTGATAAAGGAAATATGACGTAATTATAATGATGCCAAGTGGGGCACGTGTTAAACAACGAGAAAGTATGGATCGAACCAGTAATGGTCAAAATTGTTCAGGGCAATTAGGACTTAAGATAAAAAGATGTTCTAAGTAAGATTGAGAGTCAGTCGTGACAGTGATTAACCTCTAAAGACTGAGGCAATAACTTATGGAAAAATTGTGATATTTTTTTTTTACTCATCTGATTTTAAGGAAAACATCTTCACATAAGCAGTGATTGAAATGAGGTAGAAAATTATTTGGAGGTGGTTAAAATGACATTGACTGTAAGGAAATTTTACTATCAGGAAAGGCCAAAGAGGTGGCCGACACTTTAAGTGTAAGAGAGCAATTATAGGCGCTCGTGCCAGAGGAATACAGTGATAATGGTTGGAGCCGTACAGGTTGTATTATGGGTTGGAAGATTGACATTCCTTCTGATGACTGTGCAATACCCAACTGTAATAGTAGTTTGGTAAAGGTTTCATTCGTGTAATCGCCATGAGCGGGCTATCTATCTCAGAAGATACTATCTTGAGATAAGCCAGGACCATGTTTCAAAAAGGACTAGACGAACCCTTGAGTTAAGTCTTCTATTTAAGGCATACGATTAAGAATGGTATTAACCTGCTATCGTTGCTTTGACTGAAACTCTTCTGCAATTTTATCTACTTCATGTCATGAAAGTACGTCAGAGTTTGGAGTGTTCTTCATAAATTATGATTGGTGGTTATGTTAACTCCTTAGAAGAATTTGATACGACAGGTATGGACTCCGTATGGTTAGATATTAAGATTTCATGGAATGTGAATGACGACAGTAGGTCAGTAGTGGACCATAGTAATGCAGCAATGATTCTGCGAGTAATGAGCTGATTACAACCATGAGAGTTGTATTGGAATGGATGTTGAGATTAAGTACCACTAATCGGGTCATGGTAGTGTATAAGTTATCATTGATAGACTAATTAAGTAGAGTATCTACCTATTGAATATTTATTCCCTCTTATGAAAAGAGAGTCGTATTACTATATGAGGAAGGTTGCGATGCAAGCATAGAATTCTAGTAACGATGATGTCTAGAATGAGATCCCAGATTCGATTTTCAATGTCGAGGGAGTTTCAAAGGTGATTGTGTATAAGCTCGAGGAAGAGCATGGGTCTATAGAATGATGGACGAAATAGCAAAAATATTTAAGCATGTGAAATGCGATGCGATAATACTTGATGTTGCTATATATACGTATATGATTTGTTCTCCTATGATAAACCTCTATAGTTCAGAGGTAGATTCCAAGCCAGATATTTTGTGGCAGTATATTTTATATATATACAATTTTCTTCAGTTCATTCTTTTCTCTCCTTTTCATTTCATATAAGCTGAGAAGAACAACCCTTCCAGAAGGGAAGGTATTGCCGAATAACTATCTATCTGTGTGATAGAAGCCGAGTGGGATACCAACTATTGTTTAATTGCTTGTCAAGTACTAAAGGCTGGCCACGTTCTGTACTAACTATGCAATGTAACAAGTGTTCATGATCATAGTGATCTCTCAATGAATTCTTTTACTTCTATATGATGTATCAAGCTTTCAAAGATAGAAGCAACTAGAAAGGAGTAGTATCAGTACGGTGGTATTCCGAATCTAACACATTTGTGATACTAAGGTTAACGTGATTATTAAAAGGTTATAGAACGCTAACGAGCAAAAGTATGACCAGTATAGTATTAGGTATGGAAGATAGTAATGACTACGAACTGGAAAAGAATGGGTATTGAGAAGCAAATGCTATAATGCTAGAAGCTATGATAAGAGTCTGTGCAATAGACTTGAAAGAATTTGAAATGGTCACTTAACACGGATTGAGTTTTCTTACGACAATAGATCATATGTCAGTATTGAGATATTGCCTTATGAGATCCTTGAGGGAAGACAATGTCGATCTCCCTTATGTTAGGATGAAGTTGTAAGAGCGCAAGATGCTCGGACCCGCAGTAGTCCAAAGGACCAGGGATATAATAGATCTAATCAGAGGATGGCTGGTAGTAACCCAAGATGGACATAAGAGGTATGCTGAATTGACTCGAAAGGACAAATAGTATGAAATAGGGGACCTAGTAATGTTATAGGTATCCCTTGGAAAGGATTGATGAGGTTCGGAAAGAAAGGAAAGCTAAGTCCACAAATTGTTGGACCCTTGGATATATTAAGACGTATTGGGAAGTTAGCATATGAGCTAGCCCTACCCTCGAACATGTAGCAAGTTCATAACGTGATTCCACATATCAATGTTAAGTAAGTGTAATTCGGATGCCAGACAAATAGGGGCATATGAGCGCATAGACATGCAACATGACGTAACCTATATGGAGCAACCAGGAAGGGTTATAGAGTAAAAAAGGAACAAGTGCTTAGGAGAAGGATTATTAAACTAGGTAGAGTTTGGTGGTAGGACTACAATGTGGGAAAATTTACTCGAGAGTTAGAAAGTGCAATGCTAAGAGAGTATCCCTATTCATTTTCTATATGATTGCGGGATGGAATCCTTTTAAGGAGGGGAGACTGTAATAACCCCAATTTTTAGAAAATTCTTGAAACCCTTATGAATAGTGTTTTTGCTGAATGAGAAAACTTTTCATGCCACACTAGGTAGGGGTTCTTTTATGGATATTCTGAGATTTTATTGGCACTCTATATGACATATAAGTGTATGTAAAGATCGTCAGAATCCAATTCCGAAAACTTTGATTTTTCCCAGAAATCCACTAGATACGGAAAGAATTGAGTATAAGGTAACAGCATAAAAAGGATTTAAATTAAAGGATTATAAGAGAGGATCATAAAAGGAATATAATGTATTGAGAAAGGTTAAGGAAACCCAAGTAATAAGATCCCGGGTATGATCCCTCAAATGATAAATGAAAACGAAAGTTATGCGAACCGTATAACAGATCAGCGGTCATTAGGCAAACAATTAGGAAGTTAATCAAAGAGGTTAGGGATGATGAGGTCATCCAACCAATAAGAAGAGGGCAAGTAAGGGATGATGACATCACAAAGTGACATAAGCATGACATAGGAGGGAAGGAGGTGTGGATGAATGATAACCACACAAAGTTCAAGGTTATTAAGGTAATTAACCAAAATCTAAACAAAAACAACCAACCAAAAACAAATCAAAGCAAAAACACAAAATCATCTCTTTCTTCCAAGCTTGCTCTCGGCTTTTCCCCATTTTCAAGAAGAAGAATTTCAAAATTCAAGTTCCAAGCTTCCTTAATTGGTAAGATAATTACCTAGTACTCCTTATGCATAGATATAGCTATTCCATGAGTCTTCAAATTCCTTCACAATCTCTTCCAATAATTCAAGGAAGAAGATGGTGAATAGTAACTTTCAAAGAAATAACTTTAGTTTCTTGAATTTTTATGAAAGTTTAAGATTATACAAGCAAGGATCAAGGTTCTTTAGGTATTCAAAGCTCTTGTGTTGTGTTAAGAAGGTATAAACTCCAAACCCTAGCTTTAGTTTTGAGTATTTAGGAATGGTTATGAGTAATATACTTTATGTGAAGCATGAAGCTTGTTTGTTTAGAGTTTGGGTTGGAGTGGTAGTGGTATGAATGTTGAATCTTGTTGTTTTGTTAAAGGAATTAAGTATAGTTTAAGTTCATGATGAGAATAACATAAATTGGAAGAACTTGAGGTGTTGGGACTGTTATGATTTATTTTGGATGGATGTTGGTTGTATGAATGAATTGGGAGTGATTGGTGATTGAATTGGAATGGTATAAAATTGGGAAATCGCGTAAACATAGCCGTCGTAATGTCTGATTTACTTTAGACTGCTTTTGTTCATAACATTAGGACCCGAGAACTCCCTGATAGGTTTTGACCATTGCCATGTTTAGATAGTTCATGTTACGAGCTTCGTTTCGATATGTGGTTCGTTTGATTCCGATGTACGGTTTAGGAGAAACGGCCATTTTAAGTAACGGCATTTCGCGACCGAACCATTACCCCTCGCCTTACTTTGAAACCTTGGTTAAGGACTTTAAATGACTAATTGGGGTATGAGACAATTATGTTAAGTGGATTAGGCAGTTGGTAAGGTACTCGTGAAAGAATCGCTTTAAAACCCTTAATGGTTAATTTATTAAAATTGGTGGAGCCGAGAGTACTCGAGCGACTTAAGTGAATCGTTAAGCGCGAAAGCGAACGTTAGGACTCTAAATGGTTAAAGTCTAGTTTCTTAAGCGACCGGGGGTTAATTCCGACTTATGTTGTTGTTCATAGGTTATCGGACCCATTCTAAGCTTAAGTCTATCCGGGAGCACTCAGACAAGTTTTCTACCCGTTATACTGTTGTTGTGATGTATATATGTATATGCATTATCTTGTGATAGATGCATGTTGGTTAATTAGCAAATTTTGCGATATATTGAAGCATGCTGATATGGTATATATATGCATGTCTGTTTCGTAATCTTGACATATATCTGTTGATTCAGTTGATAATACCTATGCTAGAGATAAGAGGTATTTGCATATACCCTTAGTATAGGGGACCCAAAAGGTGAACTTTTTCTAAAAACCGGGAGGCAAGGCTCCCGAGTATATTAATATATATATATATGAATAGTTTTCAAAACTATTAATTGAATAAGGTTTATTCGATAACTTTAACGTTATTTTATTTAATGAATATTATTTGAATATTCATTCGAGGACTTATGACTCTGTTTATTCTATTTAATGATTATTATTTGAATATTCATTTGAGGATGTATGACTCCGTTTATTTTAATTAATGAATATTATTTGCAATATTCATTCGAGGTATTATGACTCCGCTTATACTTAATAATATTCTTTATTTTATTAAAGAATAATGTTTCGATAATCAAACTTACTTTTGATTATTCAAATAAAGATATTACTTTCGTATAAGTATATCTTTGGTTATTTAATAGTCATTTCAAGTATAAGTTTTACAACATCTACTTCAATTATTTTTATAAAGATTATTCTTTATGGGAATATTATTTAAATAATAATATTCAGATATTTTCTAATATATTGGGACCGATTTACTTTATTAAATCAGCATTACTCCAAACACTCTTTAAAGTGTTTTCGAGTCTTTAAAATGATTTTTAAAAGTTAGAGCGGATCCCAAAACTCATTTTTATATTTAAGATCCTCCTTTCGAAGGAGATTTAAATACTCGCTCAAAACCTTAGGGATCCGGCTCTGTGGTGTGTTTTATATTCGCAACAAGGTTGCTGTCTTGATAAAAGAATTTTGATTACTTACCCAACACTCGGGAAGTAAAATTCTTGGAACAAGTTAATCCATTAACAGGCATCGCCTGGGAAATATCGGTGAGTTTTCCTTTCCAACTAGATACGACTTCTTGGTGGAGCCGTATCAACAAGTTTCTACTTGGGGAAAGTGGGGACGAGCTTTACGTTTCAGAGTCATGGACTTCATCTGAAATAGGAGTGGCGTAAGTGGTCGAGTAGCGTCGGCCCAGCCTTATTATATTGGCCCAAATGGTCTGGAAGTTCCGCTAAGACGGTCCATTCCTTAGGAGTCCAGTGTTCGGTTGACAAGTAAATCCGACAGGTTCTCCTCTATATGTAGAAAATGGTGGGGTTGCACTACTACGACTGATCATCGTAAGTGGTCTTCCTGGCGCGGCAAACTCCCGTAATGAGTTCATCATCCAATTGGATATTTCTGCAACACTACCCAGAGCACTTCGATAGAAAGGCTACGGTTGGGCGATTGTTGAGTGTTGGCAGGGTCAAGTTTTCAAAATGATGTTTGCATCAAATGAAGTATCTCATAACTTCATTTTATTTTGATGATATTTTAAAGATTTAATCTATTCAAATCTTGTCTTGTAGTCTCATCTATGTGATGAACTGTTGAAAGCTCATTATAACTTGAACGGTGGTAGTTCAAGCAGTATTGGGAAAAGATATAAGTATATTGGAGTATCTTGTAACTTCATCTTTTAAACTTATATCTAGTAAATGATTATCATAACAAAGATTTTCAAAAAAACGTTGAGACAAGGTTAGATATATGAGATCACCTTGCAACGATATTTTTATACAGTTATGAACTGGAACTCTGTGTATATTATACATGTCAGAGGATTTCAAAGATTGTGAAATGTATATATATGTATGTATATACTGAATATTTTGTGACTTGGTCGCGTTAAGATATCAGCTTGGTTCATTTCTTTTGACCAAGACGTTCATGAGTACTATGAGTATGCTCATATATTGTTAATCAGTATACATATTGTTTTGGTGGGCTTGTTGCTCACCCTTGCTTTCTTCTTTCATCACACAACATCAGATAGACAAGATGAACAGGACCAAGCTCCCAATTCGCGAGCGGATAGGAAACGTTCCGCAGTTTCCTATAGGCGTTGATGTCGTTGTAGCTGAGGTAGGAGCTACCAATAGGCTAGGCTTTCAACTTTTGATGTACCAGATTTATGTATATTTATGAATTGTAATAATGGCAAAGAAATATAAATTTATTCAGAAACCCTTTTAAGGTGTATTGACATATAATTGTGGAATAAAACGACTTGTGATTATTTTTGGATAATCATCTCTGAGACTATAACTTGTGGTGTGTGTGTTTATTGTGGGGTCACAGTACAGAGTAGTTGATTATTTATTAAGATTGGGTGTTATTAAGGAAAATGGAACTCGTGACAACCCGGATCCCCGACCCCGGATTTGGGGGTGTTACAGTAGTGGCCATGGGAGTGGATGCAGTTGAACAATCTTGCATTCTAAATTTCTTCAGTAAAAATCTGGTGTACTTGGATTGACAGATAAAAGTACCTTCTTTATTTTTCTTGACTTGAAGTCCCAGAAAATAGCTGAGTTCTCACATCATACTCATTTGATATTTTGACTGCATTAGCTTTGCAAACCTCTCATACAGTTTGGCATGTGTAGAACCAATTATGATATCATCAATATATATTTGTACCAAGACTGGGTCCTTTCCATGGTTGAAGTAGAACAGTGTTTTATTAATTATACCTCTGTGAAATCCACTTTCTAGAAGGAATTGAGCTAAAGTCTCATACCATGCTCTAGGAGCTTGCTTAAGGCCATAAAGTGCTTTGTCAATCCTCTAGACATGATTTGGAAATTTTGAATCTACAAAGCCTGGAGGTTGTTCAACATACACCTCTTCTTCCAATTCTCCATTGAGAAAAGCACTTTTTACATCCATTTGAAAGACTTTAAACTTTTTGTGAGCAGCATAAGCCAAAAAGATTCTTATGGCTTCCAATCTAGCAACTGGTGTAATATCCGGGATATATCGTGTAATTATTTTTGCTATTATATAATTATTATGTGTGTTCAGTATCTATTCTGTGAGCTAATTGTTAAGTGTTATCTGTACTTGAATATTCAAAAATAATATTAATTGAGTATTTTAATTTTTATATGTCCAAAATAAAATATAGATAATTGTCATATCTTCTTAATTATTTTTATGTTGGTTTATGGATTTATAAGAATCATATGAAATTTCTAAAATCTTTTTCCGGGTAATTAAAGTCTATTTTATAAAAACGGGAACCAACCGACGTCACCCGTTGTTACATTTTTGGAACCCGAAACTCTTTCGAGAACTCCTTCCTAACCTAATTATAATATTCCGAGCATATTCCATGTTTCGACTTTTTCGATCCGGCGTACGTTTTGTCCTGCGCGGGTCCCGACGCAACATTTTCGATACAATATTTGTTTCGGTAAATCAATAAAACCCGTATTTTCGATAAACGGGAGCTTTTTATTAAACTATCACAATTATCACCTCGTAATACGTGTAACAGGTGCTGAGACCAAGACCGCAGTACAAATTGTACTGATTTGGATAATTATCCCGAAAACCGATACCGTTTGGATCAGTTTTTACAAATAAAGGTACCGTTTTATATCCGGAATAATCCAACGGGATACAAATTTTCCGTAATTATAAATAGCCTTTTACCGTATTTTATTTCGTATCAAAATCATTTGCAGATTGTTAATTATATAATTTTCAGAGAAAAGCCCTAATTTCCTAAAACTGTTCTAAGAATCAAACAGCAAAACGAAGGCATTACCGATCTCTGTTTTCAAAGCTTGAGTAACCAAAACGAAGGATTTGAAGTGTTCTATCAGATTCTGAGCTTTGTTTCACTGCAGAAATCAAGCTTATTTTTCTAAAAATTTATTTATTTTCGAATTTATTTTATTAAAAATATGAATTTTTGTTCGGATGATTGTTTGTATGATTTGATGATTGCATGTTGTAGAGCTTGTTTTCCTAATGATTTTCATATGTCATACGTCTGATTTAGAGTTCAATAACATGTTCAAATTTGAGTTTGATTTTCGAATTTTAAAATTAGGGTTTATAACCCGTATGAATGTTCTTAATTGAAATTTGGGGGTTTCTTATTCTGTGATAGATTGATGTTGTGTTATAGTGGGTTGTATTCTCTGTGAAATTTGCGATCTAGTCGTATAAGTTTCATGAACCAACGAGGTCTGTAGAGAAGGGAGTTGTGTTTTGAAGTTTTCCGATGTTCGCCGGAAACTGGAAAACTTCACGGCCAAATTCCGGCCAACTCAGGGATTGTTAGGATGAATTGATTGCATGGTTGTGTTCCTGATGTTGTGTAGATGTGATCTGGAGGTGTTGGTGGGGTGAGGACGCCGGGAACATGTTCTCCGGCGAACCCGACTGTTTTCCGGCGAAGGGCTGGAAAATTACAGTTTAGTACCCCAACTTTTGAAAACGATGCAGTTAGGTCCCTGAAGTTTCCAGACTTTGCAAATTTAGGATTCCTGTTTATAAAATGTTTAAAAATCATATTTCCTATTTATTTTTATTATAAAAATTCATTTTTAAATTTTGAAAATTCTAAAAATTATTATGTTAATTCTGAAAATTATTTTTAATTCACAAATAAATCTAAATTAATTAGTTAATTAATTTCAGTTAATTTATAATTGATTAATTGGTCAATTAATTCAAAAATTAATTGATTAATTGATTTAATTAATTATTAATTGATTTTAATTAATTATTTAATTAGATTTAATTATTTAAAAATGATTTAAAAATTCTGAAAAATAGTTTCGAGCTTTAAAATATTATTCTAAATTATTTCCAAGGCTCGATAATTATTCTAAAATTATTTCGGAGCCAGAATTGGCCAACCGAACCCTGTTTATTAACCCGAAATTGATCCAACGAACCGTTTTAATTCCAAAAAATGTTTTAAAAATCATTTTAAATACCAGAAAGCCTATTTATGACCCGAGACTTCTTTATAAATAATATATCATTGATTACGTGATGTATTATGTGCTATATGTGACTTGTTAATTGACTATCGGTCTATATATTCGGTGTTTACTTGATTATTGCATAACTTTCAATCTGTTAATCGGATTTGGGTAAAACGAAGGGTAGATAGAAGTATGTGTTGAATAGAATTCCATGAGTAAATTATTGATAGATGCTTATGATATGTGAGCAGAAAAGGCAAGACGTAAGAAAGGGAAACAGATAGTTGAGGAGTAAAACGGTTGTGATTGGAAGCGAGTGCAGTGTAGTAAGCTAATATCAGGCAAGTGTTCTGAACTTTCTCGAGATATTGTAGTACTTGATAATCCTGTGATATTGCAAGTGCTTTAAAGCACAGAAACCTAAATCCTGATTTCAGTTATTATTCTTGAGCCATGAATCATATTCTTTCTAATTCATTGATTATTGTATACCCAAACAAGAACCACAAATCTACGATACTACTCCACAAATACATACAAACTAAATACCAAACACTGAAATGAACTATTATATACTCAACCCATGGTATCTTATACTTTAAAAGACCAAATCCTTGAAACCTTGAAACGTTGATTCCTTTGTTATCCAATTCTTTCATTACCCAGCATCCAAGCTTTTAAATTACCTTATTGATGCTTACTAGGATTGAAACCCTTTCATTATTAAACATTTATTGTTGTTAATAATTTCAGTTATTGTTTATTATTGCATATTCTGTTATTATGTTAGAATTGGATTGTTTTTATAAAATTGTGGACCAGATTCGTGGTCAGACCATATAATGGTCAAGTTAGGCCAATGTGTGCCTTGGATCCAGTATTTAGAGCAATGTTGTGTGCCTTGCTCGGGGTTAGTGTGTGACTGATCAGCAGCCTAACCTTGGTTTTTAAATTAAAAGTATAATATCCAATTCTAAATCATAATCCATTGTTCACTTGATATCATAACCATATTCATCTGATGATCATTATTCTCAGTTTTGTCATTGTGACTTGCTGAGCTAGTTAGCTCATTTGTGCGATGTAGTTTATATTCTTTCCAGTTAAAAAGGAACCAATTGGTAAAGAGGATCCCCAGTCCAGCGCGAGAATTAGGGGTTCAGGTTGAGAAAGCGGAGCTAGTAGGCTTCTTTTGGAATAATTTAAGTTTGTAAAAGTTTGTAATAATGTTTAATACTCAGTTTGAATTTGAAATAGTTGGGATTTGAACGGTTTATAATATATTAGTGTGTTTGGCTTGTGTGCATACTTTAACCTGTTACGGTCCGTGGTGGTTGGTAAGGAGGGTCACTGTATATATTATTATTATCTTTATTATTGTTATAAGCAGGTTATAATTAAGGTGTGTGTGTGGACCCCAAACTTCTGACCCGGGTTTGGAGGGCGTCACAGGTTTGGTATCAGAGCTACAGGTTATAAATCACTGACACAAGCCTAGGTGACGGGGAATGGGTAGAGGATAGGATTAGAAGTAAGGTATAGGATGATAGAACATCGAGAGGTTGAGTGTTATGGTATAACCGGTATTAGTATAGTTGTACGTCGTGGTACGAGATTCTTATATTACGATATAATTTCAGATAGCAGAGATGGACCGACTCTTTTATTCCCGTATCAGCTGATCACTCAGAGCCTTCAGTTGGAGCACCAGCATCGGATCCACGTCCTGTGATTCCACCAGCATTGGCTATTCTACCTCCACCGGTGTTGCAGCCCATACCATTGCAGGCCTATTCCACCTCCAGGCATGAGGCCACCTGTTAGAGGACCCCCACCTGCTGATTCAGGCTTTACTAGTCATTCAGTCACAGGAGTACCTTTCCAGTTCTCTTCCTATCCTGTCCCATATCATCAGTTTGAGGCTTGCCTTATGGAGCAGCGATTCCTACAGGGTCAGATCCAGGAGTTATTGCATATCATGCGTACCAGAGAGATGGGGAGTGGTGAGAGGCGACTTAGGGAGAGGCTCCAGGCGTTTCGTAGAGCAGCTGCTGTAAGGATTGCTGAGGCTACATATGAGGACATCACCCCTGATTTCCTAGTGGAGTGGGCTAAGTGGGTTCTAGAGGAGCTTGAGGAGATAGGAGGTCCAGATTTTCCATGAGTTAGGGATTTTGAGATGGAGATGCTGAGCAGTGTTGTTATGATTATGTAGTATGGACAGTAGTGTGTAGTGTATATCAGTAGACTTTTGAGTTGTATCTATAGACCAGCGATGCTGACTAGTGAGTAGGTTATTGTACCCTTTTTACTTTTATTTTTGAAGCGTCTTTACGCTTGTACTACCTAAAACTTTTGATCTATATATCAGTACCTTTTCCTTTCCAACACTGTCATTTACTTTATTGCACCTGTTTTACTTTACCTTATTTATTGCACCAGTATACCCTGTGATACCATATACCATGTTTTCCATAACTGTTTATATTCTGTAAAGAAGCATGCAGTTTACTTAGTTGCAACTGTTTTCAAAAAGAGATATTCCTGTTTTACAAAACTTTTCTTTTATACAAAGATTTGATTCAAAAGCTAAATAAATTGATTGATTCTTTACAGAAAATGCCTCCCAGAAGAAATACCCGCCCCAACACCCAGAATGAAGAAACTAATAACAACAACAATAATAACCAAGATGATATAAACCAGAATGTGAAACCAGGACCCATGGACCCAGCAATAGCCCAGATTCTTCAAATCTTGGCCCAACAAACAGTTCACTTGGCACAACAATAGCAGAGACAGACCAATCCCCAGGTAACTTTCAAAACTTTTTAGGCAGTAAACCCACCAGAATTCAAGGGTTCCTTAGAGCCAATTGAAGCAAATGTGTGGTTAAAGGAAATAGAGAAGGCTTTTGCCTTGGTAAAAGTGAAAGAGGAGCAGAAGGTTGAATTTGCAAGTTACTATCTAAAGAATGAGGCCACCTATTGGTGGGAGATGGTGAAGACATTGGAAAGCACAGATGTTATTACTTGGGAAAGGTTTAAGGAATTGTTTTTAGAAAAGTATTTTCCTCAGTTTGTTCAGGATCAAATGGAGCTGAAGTTTTTAGAATTAAAGCAAGGAAACATGTCGATAACAGATTATGAGGGGAAATTTAAGGAATTGTCAAGGTATGTGCCGTCGTATGTTGATACTGATAGAAAGAAAGCTAAGAGATTCTAGCAAGGCTTGAAGCCATGGATCAGAGGGAAGGTAGCTATTTTTGAATTGGATACCTATGCCGGGGTTGTACAGAAAGCTATGATCGCAGAGACAGAGAGTGAGATGTTTCAGAAAGAAAAGGAAAGCAAGAAAAGGAAAGTTGAGGGAAGTGAGGGTCAGTCACAAACAGGGAAGTTTCCAAATTTTAAGGAGGGCAAGTTTCAGCCAGGGAGAAATTTTAATTTCAGGAGACAAAATGCAGGAGACGGAGGCCAGGGCAATCGTTCAGCTAATGTGAATCAGCCGAATCAGTTGAGATTAACTTTTCCAGATTGTCAAGTATGTGGAAAGAAGCATGGAGGAGTTTGTAACAAGTTGAATGTGGTATGTTTTAAATGCAACCAGAAAGGGCACTACTCGAGGGAGTGCCGAAATCAGCCAGCAAGAGAGCCAGCAAATAAGGATCAGCCTATCCGGAATCCAGCAGTGAAAGTTCCAGTCATTGGATTTACATGCTTTAAATATGGGAAGCCAGGACATATGGCCAGGGATTGCAAGACACCAACCCCAGTTAGTAATACATTAAGGATTATGGGATCTACCCCAACAGTGAATGAGACTCCGAGGGCTAGAGTTTTTGACATGTCGGTGAAGGATGTGATCCAGGATACGGATGTCGTGGCAGGTACGCTTAATGTGAATTCTTTATGTGCCAAAGTGTTAATAGATTCGGGAGCAACTCGATCGTTTGTTTCACAAGATTTTGTTAGTAAGTTAAATTGTCCAGTTGGGTATTTAAATGAAATAATAATTGTGGAATTAGCAAATCAAGAACGTGTAACTGTTAACCAAGTTTGTGGGAATTGTGAGATTGAGATTTCTGGTAGTAAATTTTGTGTAGATTTGATACCGTTTAAGTTAGGAGAATTTGACGTTATATTAGGGATGGATTGGTTATCTAATCATGATGCTCAGATAGATTGTCGAAATAAGAAAGTAATGGTGAAAACGCCAGACGAAAGAATAGTAACATTCAAGGGACAGAAGCAAGTAAAGAAGTTCTTAATGATGATTCAAGCCAAGAAGTTACTACGACAAGGATGTGAGCATTTCGTAGCATATGTGATCGACAAAAGTCAGGAGCCAGCAAAACTTGAAAATATTCCAGTTGTGATAGAATTTCCAGACGTATTTCCCGACGAGTTACCAGGACTTCCTCCAGATAGAGAAATTGAATTTGCAATTGACTTAGCACCTGGAACCGAACCAGTATCCAAGGCCCCGTATAGAATGGCGCCCGTTGAGATGAAAGAATTAGCAAAACAATTGCAAGAGCTGTTAGAGAAAGGAGTAATTAGACCCAGCATATCCCCATGGGGTGCACCGATATTATTTATCAAGAAGAAGGATGGAAGCATGAGACTGTGCATCGACTATAGGGAGCTCAACAAGTTGACGATTAAGAATAAGTATCTGTTACCCAGAATTGATGATTTGTTTGACCAATTGAAGGGAGCCAAGTATTTCTCCAAAATCGATTTAAGATCGGGATATCATCAACTGAAGATCAAACCAGCAGATATACCAAAGACAGCTTTCAGAACAAGATATGGATATTACGAGTTTTTAGTGATGTCTTTTGGATTGACCAATGCCCCAACAGCGTTTATGGACCTGATGAACAGAATTTTCAAGGAATATTTGGACAAGTTCATTAGAGTATTTATAGACGATATTTTGATCTATTCAAAGACGGAGGAGGATCATGCGGAACATTTAAGGACAGCTTTGGAGATTTTAAGGAAAAAGAAGTTATATGCTAGATTGTCGAAGTGTGAGTTTTGGCTACAGGAAGTTCAGTTCTTAGGACACATAGTCAGTAACGAAGGGATCAAAGTGGACCCGGCAAAGATCGAGGCAATTATGAATTGGGAAAGACCGAGAACACCCACTGAGGTAAGAAGTTTCTTGGGATTGGCAGGATATTATCGACGATTCGTTCAGAATTTCTCAAGAATTGCAACCCCATTGATAAAGCTTACACGAAAGAATGAAAATTTTATATGGAATGACAAGTGCGAAGGAAGTTTTCAGGAATTGAAGCGGAGATTAATCACAGCACCTGTTTTGTCACTTCCAGACGATCAAGGGAATTTTGTAATTTATAGCGATGCTTCTTACAAAGGATTAGGATGTATTCTTATGCAGCACGACAAGGTGATTGCGTATGCATCAAGGCAATTGAAACCACACGAACAGAAGTACCCTACTCATGATTTGGAGTTAGCAGCTATAGTTTTCACTTTGAAGATTTGGAGACATTATTTGTATGGAGAAAAGTGTCAGATTTTCACAGATCACAAAAGTTTGAAATATATATTTACCAGAAGGAACTTAATATGAGACAAAGGAGATGGTTAGAATTGATTAAGGATTATGATTGCTCGATTAATTATCATCCCGGTAAGGCGAACGTTGTAGCAGATGCGTTAAGTCGGAAGGAAAAGTTAAATGTATTATCCGTACCTGAAGAGATATATAAAAAATTTCAAAAATTGGAATTGGAGATTAGAATTTGCAAGCCTGAGGAAGCAAAAGTGTACGGTATGATTTTCCAACCAGAGTTATTGGAAAAAATAAAAAAATGCCAGAAAGATGTAATGGATCAAGATATAAATAGTTTGGTAGGTGAGGAATTATGCACGCAACAAGATGATCAAGGTATTCTTAGGTTTTCTTCAAGAATTTGGATTCCACCAGTAACGGAGCTGAAAAATGAAATTTTACAAGAGGCACATAGTTCAAGATATTCCATCCATCCAGGGAGTACCAAAATGTACAAAGATTTAAAGAAGAATTATTGGTGGCCAGATATGAAGAGGGAAATTGCGGAATGGATTAGCAAATGCTATACCTGTCAGAGAGTTAAAGCAGAGCATCAGAGACCAAGCGGATTGCTACAGCCATTGGAGATTCCAAAGTGGAAGTGGGAACATATTACCATGGATTTCATAGTTGGATTACCAAGGACAAGGACTAATCATGATGCCATTTGGGTTATAGTAGATAGACTTACCAAGTCAGCTCATTTTCTGCCTATAAATGAAAGATTTTCGCTCGACAAGTTAGTTCATATGTACTTGAAAGAAATTGTAGTTCGTCATGAAGTTCCAGTGTCTATTGTATCTGATCGAGATCCAAGATTTAATTCAAGATTTTGGAAGAGTTTTCAAGAATGTTTGGGAACAAGACTGAATATGAGTACAGCTTATCACCCCCAAACGGATGGCCAAAGTGAAAGAACGATTCAGACAATCGAGGACATGCTACGTGTTTGTGCTATTGATTTCAAAGGAAGTTGGGATGAGCATTTACCCCTGGTAGAGTTTGCTTATAACAACAGTTATCACGCCAGCATTGGGATGCCACCTTATGAAGCCTTTTATGGACGCAAATGTAGATCTCCAGTATATTGGGACGAAGTAGGAGAACGCAAAATACTCGGACCTGAATTGGTGCAGCAGACAAAGGAAGTTGTTGAAATTATCCAGAAAAGATTAATAGCCGCAGAAGATCGTCAGAGGAAATATGCAGACCAATTAAGAAAAGACATGGAATTTGAAGAAGGAAGCTTGGTATTATTGAAAGTATCACCGTGGAAAGGACTAACGAGGTTTGGGAAGAAAGGGAAGCTAAACCCAAGATATGTCAGACCTTTTGAAATCCTAAAGTGTATTGGCAAAGTAGCTTACGAATTGGCGTTACCTCCGCACATGGAGCACATTCATAATGTTTTTCACATATCAATGCCTAAGAAATATAATCCAGACTCCAGGCATATAATAGAATATGAGCCAATAGAACTTCAAGCAGATTTATCATATGTAGAGAATCCGATAGAGATTCTAGAGGAAAGAGAGAAAGTATTGAGAAATAAAGTGGTAAAGTTAGTAAGAGTATTGTGGAGAAACTCAAAGGTTAAAGTTAGTAAGATATTTTGACTGCATTAGCTTTGCAAACTTCTCATAGAGTTTGGCATTTGTAGAATCAATTATGATATCATCAATATATATTTGTACCAAGAGTGGGTCCTTTCCATGGTTGAAGTAGAACAGTGTTTTATTAATTATACCTCTGTGAAATCCACTTTCTAGAAGGAATTGAGCTAAAGTCTCATACCATGCTCTAGGAGCTTGCTTAAGGCCATAAAGTGCTTTGTCAATCCTCTAGACATGATTTGGAAATTTTGAATCTACAAAGCCTAGAGGTTGTTCAACATACACCTCTTCTTCCAATTCTCCATTGAGAAAAGCACTTTTTACATCCATTTGAAAGACTTTAAACTTTTTGTGAGCAGCATAAGCCAAAAAGATTCTTATGGCTTCCAATCTAGCAACTGGTGTAATATCCGGGATATATCGTGTAATTATTTTTGCTATTATATAATTATTATGTGTGTTCAGTATCTATTCTGTGAGCTAATTGTTAAGTGTTATCTGTACTTGAATATTCAAAAATAATATTAATTGAGTATTTTAATTTTTATATGTCCAAAATAAAATATAGATAATTGTCATATCTTCTTAATTATTTTATGTTGGTTTATGGATTTATAAGAATCATATGAAATTTCTAAAATCTTTTTCCGGGTAATTAAAGTCTATTTTATAAAAACGGGAACCAACCGACGTCACCCGTTGTTACGTTTTTGGAACCCGAAACTCTTTCGAGAACTCCTTCCTAACCTAATTGTAATATTCCGAGCATATTCCATGTTTCGACTTTTTCGATCCGGCGTACGGTTTGTCCTGCGCGGGTCCCGGCGCAACATTTTCGATACAATATTCGTTTCGGTAAATCAATAAAACCCGTATTTTCGATAAACGGGAGCTTTTTATTAAACTATCACAATTATCACCTCGTAATACGTGTAACATGCGCTGAGACCAAGACCGCAGTACAAATTGTACTGATTTGGATAATTATCCCGAAAACCGATACCGTTTGGATCAGTTTTTACAAATAAACGTACCGTTTTATATCCGGAATAATCCAACGGGATATAAATTTTCCGTAATTATAAATAGCCTTTTACCGTATTTTATTTCGTATCAAAATCATTTGCAGATTGTTAATTATATAATTTTCAGAGAAAAGCCCTAATTTCCTAAAACTGTTCTAAGAATCAAACAGCAAAACGAAGGCGTTATCGATCTCTGTTTTCAAAGCTTGAGTAACCAAAACGAAGGATTTGAAGTGTTCTATCAGATTCTGAGCTTTGTTTCACTGCAGAAATCAAGGTTATTTTTCTAAAAATTTATTTATTTTCGAATTTATTTTATTAAAAATATGAATTTTTGTTCGGATGATTGTTTGTATGATTTGATGATTGCATGTTGTAGAGCTTGTTTTCCTGATGATTTTCATATGTCATACGTCTGATTTGGAGTTCAATAACATGTTCAAATTTGAGTTTGATTTTCGAATTTTAAAATTAGGGTTTATAACCCGTATGAATGTTCTTAATTGAAATTTGGGGGTTTCTTATTCTGTGATAGATTGATGTTGTATTATAGTGGGTTGTATTCTCTGTGAAATTTGCAATCTAGTCGTATAAGTTTCATGAACCAACGAGGTCTGTAGAGAAGGGAGTTGTGTTTTGAAGTTTTCCGATGTTCGCCGGAAACTGGAAAACTTCACGGCCAAATTTCGGCCAACTCAGGGATTGTTAGAATGAATTGATTGCATGGTTGTGTTCCTGATGTTGTGTAGATGTGATCTGGAGGTGTTGGTGGGGTGAGGACGCCGGGAACGTGTTCTCCGGCGAACCCGACTGTTTTCCGGCGAAGGGCTGGAAAATTACAGTTTAGTACCCCAACTTTTGAAAATGATGCAGTTAGGTCCCTGAAGTTTCCAGACTTTGCAAATTTAGGATTCCTGTTTATAAAATGTTTAAAAATCATATTTCCTATTTATTTTTATTATAAAAATTCATTTTTAAATTCTGAAAATTCTAAAAATTATTATGTTAATTCTGAAAATTATTTTTAATTCAAAAATAAATCTAAATTAATTAGTTAATTAATTTTAGTTAATTTATAATTGATTAATTGGTCAATTAATTCGAAAATTAATTGATTAATTGATTTAATTAATTATTAATTGATTTTAATTAATTATTTAATTAGATTTAATTATTTAAAAATGATTTAAAAATTTTGAAAAATAGTTTCGAGCTTTAAAATATTATTCTAAATTATTTCCAAGGCTCGATAATTATTCTAAAATTATTTCGGAGCCAGAATTGGCCAACCGGACCCTGTTTATTAACCCGAAATTGATCCAACGACCCGTTTTAATTCCGAAAAATGTTTTAAAAATCATTTTAAATACCATAAAGCCTATTTATGACCCGAGACTTCTTTATAAATAATATATCATTGATTACGTGATGTATTATGTGCTATATGTGACTTGTTAATTGACTATCGATCTATATATTCGGTGTTTACTTGATTATTGCATAACTTTCAATCCGTTAATCGGATTTGGGTAAAACGAAGGGTAGATAGAAGTATGTGTTGAATAGAATTCCATGAGTAAATTATTGATAGATGCATCTGATATGTGAGCAGAAGAGGCAAGACGTAAGAAAGGGAAACAGGTAGTTGAGGAGTAAAACGGTTGTGATTGGAAGCGAGTGCAGTGTAGTAAGCTAATATCAGGCAAGTGTTCTGAACTTTCTCGAGATATTGTAGTACTTGATAATCCTGTGATATTGCAAGTGCTTTGAAGCACAGAAACCTAAATCCTGATTTCAGTTATTATTCTTGAGCCATGAATCATATTCTTTCTAATCCATTGATTATTGTATACCCAAACAAGAACCACAAATCTACGATACTACTCCACAAATACATACAAACTAAATACCAAACACTGAAATGAACTATTATATACTCAACCCATGGTATCTTATACTTTGAAAGACCAAATCCTTGAAACCTTGAAACGTTGATTCCTTTGTTATCCAATTCTTTCATTACCCAGCATCCAAGCTTTTAAATTACCTTATTGATCCTTACAAGGATTGAAACCCTTTCATTGTTAAACATTTATTGTTGTTAATGATTTCGGTTATTGTTTATTATTGCATATTATGTTATTATGTTAGAATTGGATTGTTTTTATAAAATTGTGGACCAGATTCGTGGTCAGACCATATAATGGTCAAGTTAGGCCAATGTGTGCCTTGGATCCAGTAGTTAGAGCAATGATGTGTGTCTTGCTCGGGGTTAGTGTGTGACTGATCAGCAGCCTAACCTTGGTTTTTAAATTAAAAGTATAATATCCAATTCTAAATCATAATCCATTGTTCACTTGATATCATAACCATATTCATCTGATGATCATTATTCTCAGTTTTGTCATTGTGACTTGCTGAGCTAGTTAGCTCATTTGTGTGATGTTGTTTATATTCTTTCCAGTTAAAAAAGAACCAATTGGTAAAGAGGATCCCCAGTCCAGCGCGAGAATTAGGGGTTCAGGTTGAGAAAGCGGAGCTAGTAGGCTTCTTTTGGAATAATTTAAGTTTGTAAAAGTTTGTAATAATGTTTAATACTCATTTTGAATTTGAAATAGTTGGGATTTGAACGGTTTTTAATATATTAGTGTGTTTGGCTTGTGTGTATACTTTAACCTGTTGCGGTCCGTGGTGGTTGGTAAGTAGGGTCACTGCATATATTATTATTATCTTTATTATTGTTATAAGCAGGTTATAATTAAGGTGTGTGTGTGGACCCCAAACTTCTGACCCGGGTTTGGAGGGCGTCACAACTGGTGCAAATATTTCATCATAATCAATACCCTCCTGTTGAGAGTAACCCTTAGCAACCATCCTTGCTTTGTTTCTTGTAATTATACCATCACTGTCAGTTTTGTTCCTGAACACCCATTTTGTGCTAACAATGGATCTGTTCTTTGGTCTTGGCACTAGGGTCTAGACTTTATTTCTTTCAAATTCATTTAACTCTTCCTGCATTGCTTTCACCCAATCAGCATCTTGAAGAGCTTCTTCCACTTTCTTTGGTTCAGTCTGAGATAGAAAATAATGATAGAGACATTCATTTGATGTTGCAGTTCTAGTTCTGACACCTGCTTCAGGATCTCCAATTATTAAGTCAGGTTATGTGATTTGGTCCACTTCCTTGCAGATTGAAGTTGACTTCTAGAACTGGATCCTCCCCCATGATCCATGTTGTCTCCATCAGCATTTTCTGATGCTCCCCCTGTAGTTATGCTCTCTGAAACTTCAGAATTTGACTTGGATCTTTTAGGATTTGAAGTATCAGAGTTTCCAGAATTATCAGAATTTGGCTCATCAGAACTAGATGACTCAGAACTTGAAGAGCCAGTGACAGGTTCTGATATTTCTTGAGAGTCTTGAGATGTGGTAGAATCTTCAGCTTGCTCCCCCTGGACAGGTGCATTTTCCTTTGGAGTTGTTACCACAGTTTCAATGACATCAGAACTTAACCCGTCAGAAAATTACAGGATCAGAGTTTAAGTCATCAGAATTTACAGAATCATAATTTAAGTCTTCATTTTCAAATCTCAAATGATCATAATCATTGAAAACTTCAAGTCTAGTAATCTTCTTATCATCAAAAGATACATTGATAGATTCCATGACAACCCTTGTTCTTAAATTGTAGACTCTGAAGGTTTTTGTGGAAAGTGGATATCCAACAAAAATTCCTTCATCAGCTTTTAGATCAAATTTTGACAGTTCTTCTGGATGAGTCTTAAGAACAAAACACTTACATCCAAATACATGAAAGTATTTCCGATTTGGCTTCTTTTTCTTCACCATCTCATATGGTGTTTTTCCATGCTTGTTTATGAGTGTTGCATTCTGTGTAAAACAAGCAGTCTACACAGCTTCAGCCCAAAAGTAGGTTGGTAGCTTTGCTTCATCAAGCATAGTTTGTGCAGCTTCAATGAGAGTCCTGTTCTTTCTTTCTAAAACTCCATTTTGCTGTGGAGTTCCAGGTGCAGAAAATTCCTGTTTGATTCCATGTTCTTTGCAGAACTCTTCCATGATTGAATTCTTGAACTCATTGCCATTATCACTTCTTATAATTTTAACAGAATCTTTGACCAACTTATCCAGCTGTCTAACATGATCAGTTAGAGTAGATGCAGTTTCATTCTTCTTGTGCAAGAAGTACACCCAAGTGTACCTTGTAAACTCATCCACTATAACCATAGCATATTTTTTCTTTGCAATAGACATGAAATTGACTGGACCAAATAGATCAACATGCAGTAGGTGATAAGGCTCAAGAATTGATAACTGAGTTTTGCTCTTGAAAGAAGATGTTCTTTGTTTTGCCTTTTGACGTGAATCACAAAGGCCATCAAGAGCAAATACTAATTTTGGCAGTCCTCTCACAAGATCTTTCTTTACAAGCTCATTTATGTTGTTAAAATTTAAATGCGAGAGTCTTTTGTGCCACTTCTAGCTTTCTTCAATTGATGCTCTACTCAACAGACAGATTGCAGAACCATCAGTACTTGTTGAAAGTCTGGCTTCATAAATGTTACCATGTCTGTAACCTTTCAGAATCACTTTGCCTGTAGAATTGCTTACAACTTCACAGTGTTCTTCAAAGAAATCCACATGATAACCTGTTAGATATATTTGATAATGTCATCACTAATATGATTTATGTTTAGTTTTCAGATCTTACTTAAACAGGACAAATCAGTACTTAACTGAAATCAGCACTTATACTGAAGTCAGAACTTAAGTCATCAGTACTTAAGGTTCAGGAGATATTTATCAGAAGATAATATCAGGACTTAAAGGAAACGTTCAGATAAGGAAGGAAGCTGATTTACAGGAAGAGAAGATCGAGACAAACATAAGAAGAGATATGCATGAAGAAGGAATTCTATGAAGAATAGAATACTTGGAAGAAAAGATATCTGATTGATATATTTTAGGAAGCAGAATTATATTCCATATCAATTAGCGATTATCTTGTAACTGTGTAGTATATAAACACATACATAGGGTTTACACTATAAATGTTATCATTATCGAGAAGATTATTTATTTATAACCCTAGCAGCTCTCGTGATATTTGTTCATCACTGAGAGAGGACAGTTCCATACTGTAACAGAGTTTATTGTTTCGAATAAAGTTTGTTTTCTGTTACTTGAGTTATTATAGTTCGATTTGATTGTGTTATACACTGTATTCACCCCCCTCCTCTACAGTGTGTGTGACCTAACAAGTGGTATCAGAGCCTATCTGTTAACACACAAACAGTTTTAAGATCCAAAAACAATCATGTCAGAAGTAGAAACTCCAACTAAGCCCACCAAAACTGATGAACCTCCAAAGAGACAAATACATAGCCGATATGAGCTGTGAAAAGAATTTTCAAATATCTAAAGAAAACAGCTGATCTGGGATTGTGGTATCCCAGAGAATCAGATTTTAAACTAATAGGTTACTCAGATGCAGATTTTGCAGGTTGCAAAATTGACAGGAAAAGCACAAGTGGAAGCTGCCAATTTCTTGGAAGCAGATTGGTTTCTTGGTTTAGTAAGAAACAAAAGTCAATTTCCACATCAACTGCAGAAGCAGAATACATTGCTGCAGGAAGCTGTTGTGCACAGATTCTTTGGATGAAGAATCAGTTACTGGATTATGGGTTAACATATTTTAAAATCCCTATTTACTGTGATAATCAAAGTGCTATTGCTATGACAGGAAATCCAGTTCAACACTCAATGACAAAGCACATCAGCATTAGGTACCACTTCATAAGGGAACATATGGATGAAGGTACAGTGGAATTGCATTTTGTTCCAACAGATCAACAACTAGCAGATATCTTCACAAAACCACTGTGTGAAGCTACTTTTACAAGATTGGTAAATGAACTTGGAATGGTTTCAGGTTCTTCCTCTAAATCTGCTTAGTTTTTGTTATGATGCATCAGACTTTCTTATCAGTATTTAAGCAAATTACTCTCTTTATGTAAATAGTACTTCATTGAAAATTGCTTAAGTACTGATTGTTGTCTGATGTGAATTTCTAAACTCTGATAGTGATATGACTATTTTTGTGACTATTCAATCCTATGAGGATAACTGTGCTAGATACTAACCTAGTAGTCTTTAACATACAAGATATCCCATGTTAGAAGTAATCATTTATGTGGAAATCCATTGACACAAGCAAATTCTGATGTTGAGCTTAGTTAAGTTTACTTTGTCTATCTTATTACTAAGTCAAAATCTAGAAGAATGCTTCTCATCTGTTAAGTTCTGATGTTAATAAATTTGTTGAATGTACTAAGTGCTGATAAACCTCTCTTATCAAAAGAAAAAGGAAAAAGAAAAAGAAATAAAAATTAGGTACTCCTTTGAGGTCTAGAGTAAAAATGTGGAGGGGACGACCCAAGTGCAATGCTGGTATTAAGTAATATGCATCAGAAAAGCAAAATATTTTTCTTGGTGACTTTTCACACTCTATGATTACTGGAGAAATACTCTGATAATAACATAAATTCTGATAAGCAGTCGTGACTCACTTACACTGAGAAGCCACTGCAAAATGGAATTTAAAAAGATGCACAAAATTAGCACAAGACAGTTGAGGTGGACTCATGCATGAACTCATTCAAAAGTAGGCTTCAGAATAATGACAGATTTTAAGTAAAGTTTTAGTTATGCCTTATTTCTAAGATGTACTGAAGTGAATCAGACTTTACTCCTTGTCTGATATTTTGCTTAATGCACACACTTACACTCCGTATGAATGATGAAAATTATTGTGGCGTTCAATGTTATTTTAGATGAACAGTTTATGTGTCAGATTGCATAAATTCTGAGGACAGGTTCTGTTGAACGTTCTGATGATTAAGTTCTGAAGAATCGATATCAGAATTTGGGTGAAGAATTACAGAGATAGGCATTCATTCTTCGAGTTAAGAAATCATGTTCTGATGACTGTTAAGTTCTGATATAAGTCTAAGTTCTGATATTAAATTCTGATCCTTTACTTGACTTATTTGTGGTTAAAATCTGAAACAGCTCATTTTAAATCAGAATAGGTTTGGGTAGAATATTAACAGTCAATATAATTAGGGATAGTGGCACACGTACATGCACAATAATTTTTACTTGTTTCTTGTGCGTATTAAACCTCGTTTTACACTTCCAATGACTGTTTTTCCTCTTCCCAGTCTAGGGAGACGAGGTAGAATTATTTCTACCTGTCAGCATTAAATTTCCTTGATGAGCACTTGGCAAAAGCTGATGAAATGTTAATTAATGAAGATTTCAAGACACAGCTTCGAGTCACTGCATTGAGTACTAGACATCTGCAAGGTCTCCATTCAACAACTCATGCAGAGTTATATAAAATTCAGGAAGAATTGCTCAAGCAAGAAACAGTTAAGAAAATTGAAAAGAAAAAATTCTTCCAACCTACCTTTGATAGAGTTGCTTACATTGAGAAGACCCAAGAGAAGCAACAGTCTTAGATTAATGATATTTTGAAAAATCAAGCTTCTCAGCAATCTCAACTCGATGAAATCCAAGATTCAGTGGAATTGCTTGTCTCTCTTCTCTTACCTGCTGATGCCAAAAAGGGGGAGAAAGTAATTAAGTCCAAATGCAAAACTGATCACACACTGAAGGGGAAGGATGATGACAAAGATGATCAGGGAAACTCTGGAATGGGTGGAGGTCATGGTCAAGGTAGAAGTCTCTCATCAAGAAGGACTGAAATTATAAGTCAAAGAACAAGTTCTGATGCTGGAAAAAGAATTACTTCTGCTACTGGTAAAAGGATAAGTTCTGATGAACTTTTGGATCTTGATGAAGAATTATCAAGACAGTTATTTCTTAAGGAGAATCCAGGAATGGACTTTGAGAGTCTGATGGAAGAAGAAGCTAGACTTAAGTCAGAATAGGTCAAATTTAAATCTGAAGCTTCTGTTGGTAAAAAGAAACTTCCAAAGATCAAAGGCATTGTGATAAAGGAAAGAACAAATCATGAAGCAACCAAGGCTAAATCATAATTGCAGATAGATCCAAGGTCCAAGGGCAAAGAGAAAGTGGGTGAACCTATCAAGGTTTATGTGCCTCCTGTGAATGAAGAAATTACTGTTGAAGATGTTGATCTTGCTCTGACTTTAAGAAAAATTTCTAAGACAACCTCTGACATGACTCAAGTTGTTCAGAGTAAAGATATGGTTAGTTCTGATATCTCAATGAAGCAAGTAACCTCTGACATAGCTCAAGTTAACTTGATATTAGAAGATAAATCAAAGGAAACCTCTGACATTGCTCATGTTAAACCTTCAAAGATACTCCTACCAGGATTCACCAAAGCCAAACAAACTCAACCTTTAAAGACTACTGCAAGTGGTTTTGAAGCAAGAGTGGTTACTGGAAAGGAAGCAAGTGATAAATCTGGATTGGGTAGTGCTGATGAAAGAAGAATACAGAACACAACCAATGATCCAACTTCCTTAAGTGAACCAGGTATTGGACCTACTCCTGAAAGATTGAATCAACTAGAATCTGTACAGATGGTTTACCATACCTACTTGAAAGAACACATCTTGTTGTACTTCATGACAGATGTTAGGGTTTATCATATAAGGGAAAATGCCATTCCACTGAAGTATTTTGAAGAACTGGAACATGTATTATTCTTACTTCAAGTGAATGACAAAATAACAGAAAGTGCTGCAAACTATTTGAAGAGTCAAATTCAGAGACAGAAAAGGCTTTATTCTATTAAGTCTGACAGCACATATCTTCCAAAGTATAGAGATCACAAGGGTGATATTGTTGAGATGAAGCCTAACTCTGCTAATATTATAACTACCTTTCTGGGTTACAAGGCTGTGAAATTCAATCTTGAGTCTGACAAGGCGTATTTGATTAGACTGGATCAGGACATAAAGAAAGCTAAAATTAATGATCTCAGGGCTGCAATCTTTCAAACTGGTGAAGACTCTACAGAACTTAAAGATGCTAAAAGGAGGATGATTGATGAACTCATATATGCTGAGAGATGTTTGTTAAAGAACTATCTCATAACAACTCCTAACATCAGAGAGATCAGAAGATGTAGCCAAGTCAAGATCTACAACTGCTCAAATTCTGATATAAATCCAGACTGAAGTTGTTATCAGAAGTTAAAGTTGGTAAAGCTTTAAGGACTGTAAGTTGTAGTTATCTAGTCAAATTCTCATGTATTTGAACTTAATGTTTTTGACATCATCAAATATCTGTTAAACTTGTATATTATATTAATTTACAAGTTGGGGGAGATTGTTAGATATATTTGATAATGTCATGACTAATATGATTTATGTTTAGTTTTCAAATCTTACTAAAACAGGACAAATCAGTACTTAATTGAAATCAGCACTTATACTGAAGTCAGAACTTAAGTCATCAGTACTTAAGGTTCAGGAGATATTTATCAGAAGATAATATCAGGACTTAAAGGAAACATTCAGATAAGGAAGGCAGCTGATTTACAGGATGAGAAGATCCAGACAAACATAAGAAGAGATATGCATGAAGAAGGAATTCTATGAAGAATAGAATACTTGGAAGAAAAGATATCTGATTGATATATTTTAGGAAGCAAAATTATATTCCATATCAATTAGCGATTATGTTGTAACTGTGTAGTATATAAATACAGACATAGGGTTTACACTATAAGTTTTATCATTATCGAGAAGATTATTTATTTGTAACCCTAGCAGCTCTCGTGATATTTGTTCATCACTGAGAGAGGACAGTTCCATACTGTAATAGAGTTTATTGTTTTGAATAAAGTTTGTTTTCTGTTACTTGAGTTATTAAAGTTCGATTTGATTGTGCTATACACTGTATTCACCCCCCCTCTACAGTGTGTGTGACCTAACATAACCTCTGTCACAGATTTGACTCACACTTAGGAGATTGTGTTTAAATCCCGAGACAAGAGCTACGATTTCAATGATAACATTCCCAAGATTAATATTGCCATATCCCAGAATTTTTCCCATATTGCCATCTCCATAAAAAACTCCTGCGCCAGCTTTCTCCACAAAGTCTGAGAGCAGGGCTTTATTTCCAGTCATATGTCCTGAACATCCACTATCCACTACTAGGATGTTTTTCCTGTTGCCCTGCAATCACAAAGACCACTAAAGGTTAGGTTTAAGGACCCAGACTTGCTTGATCCTTTGGCCTTTTTTAGTTTGTTAGCATTTGCAGCGGATTTAATATCAGAGTTTATGCTAACATGCTGTTTATCAGAACTTATATCAGACTTTGCATCAGACTTTACACTAGAAGGAATTAAAGTAACTTTCTTCAAAGAAGGTTTTATTTGATAATAATCATAGTACAAACTATGATATTCTTTACAAGTATAAATGGAATTCCATAAACTACCATAATGAAAACAAGGATTTTATGGCTTAAACCTAACAGACTGACTCTTAACTCCTGACTTGGAGGTAAAGAGTTTATATTCTTATTCTTCCTGCAAAAAGAAGCAAGATGGTTATAGTTTCCACAGTTATAACATTTCTTTCTAGGAGCATTAGGAACAGGCATATAATTATTGCTTTTATTCACACCTTCCTTTCCATTCCTATTTTTCCTAGATGCCTTTACCTTGTTGACATTCCTTATTTCTTTCAGCTTATACTCAAGCTGCTTCTTAGTCATTAAGCCTATGTTAACTTCAGCTGGTTTATCCTGTTCTAATTTGTCAGAAGTTGACTTTTCCTTAACTTCTGCTATAGACTCTTTCATCTTTTCAGAATCAAACTTTACAGTTTTAGCTACAAACTTAACAGGATTTATCTTTGGCTTAGAAGTCTGTTTAACAACAATAGGATCAATTTGTTCAGTTCCTTTTTCACTTTTATCATCTCCATAATCTAAGCCCTCTTTCCAGTTTCTACTACTTAATAAATTCTGAGTTGTTCTGCCAGAGTTAGTCCAAATCCTGATAATCTCTCTTTCTTTTTCTAACTCAGTTTTTAGAGATTGATTCAATTTTAGCACTTCATCTCTAACATAAAAATCATCATCTCTTTCTTTCTGAGTTTGATGGAACATAACTAACTCCTTTTCTAAATAGTCATTCCTTTTCTTATAAGCAAGATTTTCAGAAGTTAATCTTTCACATGTTAAAGTTTGATCTCTGTAGCTAATAAACATGGTTTTAAGATATAATCTCAACGCAGTAATATCATAAGTATGAAAAGCATAAGTTGTTTGAGGTACCTTCAATTCAGCAGTTTCAGGGCTGCCATCAATATTTACCATTAAAGCATAATTAACCTCATCTTTAGAATCTGAAGAGTCTGTCCAGCTTTTCTTTTTTGTGACAAGTGCCTTGCCTTTGTCACTCTTTCCTTTCTTGCAGTCAGAAGATATGTGGCCTCTTTCACCACAATTGTAGCATTTGACATTTGAGTTATCTCCTCTATCAGACTTTGCACTTTTGCCTTCATACTTTCTGAACCCTTTCTTATCAGAACTTCCACCTTTCTTGGAAAACTTCTTTCCCCTTCTGAATTTCATGTAGGCTATCTTTGTGATACCCTTCACCATAAGAGCACACAATTTCATCATCTCTTCATCAGCATCTATTTTAAGTAAACTTTCAGTTTCTGAATCATCATCATCAAAACTTGATGATTCTGAATCAGACTTTATGATGAGAGCCTTTCTTTTGCCTTTCTTTGAGACAGCCACCTTGGGGGATTCCTCCTCAGCTTTAAGAGCAACTGTCCTTGACTTTATCCCATGCCTCTTTGTTGTGTATATGTTGTGTACTTGATGATTTCATGAACAAAACTTCTTGGTAGATTTTACTTAGTGAAATAATGTAGCACTCGACGGATAAGGTTTATAGTTCCGACGGATGACTCAATATAGTCCCGACGGATGATGACTTATTATCCATCGAGTGAGTAGCTTATGTAACAATAAGTCTGTAGCACATTTCTGCATACACATTGTTTAGAATCTGTAGTAGTACTTAAGTCATGATGACTTTAGTTAGATATGCAGAATAGGTTGATTAATTGTACATAGATGATGTCTTGTAATTCTGCATAAGTGAAATAAAGTCTAGTGCCTGATTGCTACCCGACGGATGAACAAACAATGAATTCGACGGATGATCAACAACCCGACGGATGATTAATAACTCGACGGATGATCATGAACCCGACGGATAAAGAATTCAAATATCTGTTGACAGTGACAACACAGTCACATGCGTCGAGTGGATGCAAATGGAATGTGGTAGCCTATTCAACTGGGTTTTCGAGAACAAAGAAGCATTGCCATTTCCATGCTATTATTAAGATATTCAAATATGCTGGAATAGAGTAATGAAGTAGCATTGTAATAGACTAGATAGTTTTGTTTTATTATCATGTCTCATTATTTTATAATCTTGGTGATATATAAACCAAGTAGTAGCAACTAGGGAACTATCTAATCTGAGAAACAAGTAGAGAAACATTTGTAAGCACAATCCTCAACATTTTTCTGTATTCTTAGTTGTTCAATTGTTGTAAGCAGCTGTGAGCATTTTGCACACAGGGTTATCTCGATATATAATATATATATCACTGGTGGAATCATTCAAATCCACTAGAAAGTTTTTAAAGACTCTTGTTTTTAATTACTTGTGTTTTGATTCATTTAAGTAACTATTCTGCATTGTGCTAATCAATTCACACTTATATATATATTCGAGTTAGAACATTTTTATTTCAAGAAAAAGTTTCAAGAATTCCATTCAACCCCCCTTCGTAATTCTTGTCATATTGTTAAGGGACTAACAATTGTATTCAGAGCAAGCTCTTAACTTAAAAATATTTTAAAGATCAAAACAATACAGCAAGATGAACAAGAAGGATGTTGGAGTCAAGATCCCTTTTCTGGATAAAGATAATTACCATCATTGGAAGGTAAAGATGCATCTTCATTTGCTTTCTCAAGATGAAGCCTATGTTGACTGCATAGAAAGAGGCCCTCATGTTCCAATGAGAGCTGCAACAGGAAATGAGCCATCAGTCCCCAAGCCAAGGCATGAATGGTCTGATCCTGACATTGAACAAGTCAGGATGGATAAAAAGGCCATGAATATCCTGTTTAATGGAGTTGATGGAGATATGTTTGACAACATTATCAACTGCAAAACTGCCAAGGATGTTTGGGATACAATACAGATCATCTGTGATGGCACTGAGCAAGTTAGAGAAAACAAGATGCAGCTCCTGATTCGGCAATATGAGCATTTTCATAATGAAGAAAGTGAGTCTCTCACTGACATTTTTAGTAGGTTTCAAAAACTACTAAATGCTCTAAAGCTGCATGGAAGGGTCTATCAGACAAAAGACTCCAATCTGAAGTTCCTTAGATCTCTTTCAAATGAATGGAAACCAATGACAGTCTCATTAAGAAATTCACAAGATTATAAGGAGTTTACTTTGAAGAGACTGTATGGCATCCTGAAAACTTATGAGCTTGAAATAGAGCAAGATGAAAGGATGGAGAGAGGAAAGAAGAAAGGAGGATCCATTGCACTAGTTGCTGAGTTGGAAAAAGAGAAGGAAGTGACGATGGACGCTGTTGAGTCAACTTCAAGGGTCTGTGAAAGCAAGGGCAAGGGGCTTGTAGCTGAGAATGAAGATTCTTTGAGCCAAGATGACATGGAGGACATTGATGAACACCTAGCATTTCTTTCCAGGAGATTTACCAAGCTCAAGTTCAAGAAGAACTTTGGAGCAGCCAAGCCAAATAGAAACATGGTGGATAAATCAAAATTCAAATGTTTCAAATGTGGCTTAGTAGGGCATTTTTCCAGTGAGTGTAGAAAGTCAGATTCCAATAAGAAAAAGTTTGAGCCTGTGGATTATAAGAAAAAATACTTTGAACTCCTCAAACAAAAGGAAAGGGCTTTCATAACATAAGGAAATGACTGGGCAGCAGATGGTCTGGATGAAGATGAAGATGTCAGCTATGTTAATCTAGCCCTAATGGCCAAGTCTGATGAGACAGAAACAAGTTCTTCAAGTAATCAGGTAATTACTACAAACCTTGCACATTTATCTAAAGCTGAGTGTAATGATGCCATAAATGACATGTCTATAGAGTTATATCATTTGCGTGTTACACTTAAGTCTCTTACTAAAGAAAATGCTAAAATCAAAGAAAACAATTTGTTTTTGAGTGAGAGAAATAATATGCTTGAGTCTCAGTTCATTGATTTTGAAAAGTTAAGAATTGAGTGTAAGATTGCCAAGGAGGAATTAACTGAGTCCTTGAAGAAACAAGAAATCTTAAAGAAGCAGCTCGAGTGTGAACAAGAGGTGATTAAGGCATGGAAAACATCCAGGGATGTCCATGCTCAAATCACCAAAGTTCAAGGAATTGAGTCTTTCTGTGATGCAGCCTGGAAAAGGAACAAAGAGAAACTAGAACCAAATATGGTAGATGGAGTGCTAACAGATGTATACTCGACGGATGATGAGGATCATCCGTCGAATAACAAAAAGGGTTATTCATCGAATGATGAAAATCCTCATCCGTCGGCTGTGAGCAAGCCTATAAGTAAAGCCAAACTTGTTAAGCTGAATGAGAAGTATGGGTCTATTTCCAAGAACTCTGTTTCAGGAGAATCGAGTCAAGTTAAGAAAGGTATAAAGGCTAATGTTGGTCACATGACTGTCAAACAGTTAAGTGACAGACTTGAAAAGATTGAGGTAAAAATAGAGACTAAAAAGAAAAACAATAGAAATGGTAAAGTAGGGATTAACAAACACAATAACTACACACCTGATAAATATGCTCCTAGAAAAATCTGTGTCAAGTGTGGTAGTGTAAATCATCTGTCTGTTAATTACAAATCTGCCATGCCTACTTCCATGTCTGTGCCACCTCAATTTCCTAACATGAATGCCATGCCTCTCATGCCTATGAATGCTATGTCTACACAGAATATGAATGCAAAGTTTGCTAACATTCCATTTGCACCTAATCCTTATTATACTGCATTTAGTATGCCAAAAATGCCATTTAGCATGCCATACTGGAATAACATGTTTACTAATAGCATGCCATTCTCTGTTGATTATAATATGCATGATAATTCTGTTGCAATGAATGGTTTCAAAGGCCCAACTCAAATGACCAAGGATGAATCTGATATCCCCAAGTCAAATGAGATAAAGTCTAAGAAACAGAAAAAGAAAGCTAACAAGGCAGGACCCAAGGAAACTTGGGTACCAAAATCAACTTGATTTAATTTTGATGTGTGCAGGGAAATAGAAAGAATCATTAGTACTTGGATAGTGGTTGTTCAAGACACATGACTGGTGATTCTACCCTGCTCACAGAGTTTAAGGAGTGAGCTAGCCCAAGTATTACTTTTGGAGATGACAGCAAGGGTTATACTGTGGGATATGGCTTGATTTCAAAGGACAATATCATCATTGAGGAGGTTGCCTTAGTGGATGGTCTCAAACACAATTTGTTGAGTATCAGCCAGCTCTGTGATAAAGGCAACTCAGTAACCTATAACTCAGAAGCCTGTGTTGTGACTAATAAAAGAAGCAACAAAGTGGTTCTCACTGGTGTGAGAAAAGGAAATGTGTACCTAGCTGATTTTAACTCATCTAATGCAGAATCTGTTACTTGTCTTCTCAGTAAAGCAAGTCAGGATGAAAGTTGGCTATGGCACAAGAAGCTATCCCATCTAAACTTCAAGACCATGAATGAGCTAGAAAAGAAAGAATTGGTTAGAGGCATTCCTCTAGTGGAGTTTTCTAAGGATGGACTGTGCGATGCCTGCCAAAAAGGGAAGCAGATTAAAGCATCATTCAGGAAGAAACTTGATTCAACAATTGAAGAACCTTTGCAACTGCTACACATGGATTTGTTTGGACCAGTCAATGTGTTGTCTATCTCAAGAAAAAGATTTTGCCTAGTAATTGTAGATGATTTCTCAAAGTTCTCTTGGACATATTTCCTAAAGTCTAAAGATGAGGCTAGTGAAATCATCATCAATCACATAAGGCAAGTCAATAATCATCCTGATTTCAAGGTTAGAAGAATCAGGAGTGACAATGGAACTGAGTTCAAGAATTCTGTCATGAGAGCATTTTGTGAGGTAAATGGGATTCCGCATGAATTTTCAGCAGCAAGAACTCCACAACAGAATGGAGTAGTGGAAAGGAAGAACATATCACTTATTGAAGCTACAAGGACAATGCTTGAAGAATCTAAACTGCCAACATATTTCTGGGCTAAAGCTGTAAATACTGCATGCTACACTCAGAATATTTCCATAGTTAATCAAGCAAGATGCATGACTCCATATCAATTATTCAAGAACAAGAAGCCAACTCTAAACTTTCTTCATGTCTATGGCTGCAAGTGCTATATTCTGAGAAATCAAACTGATCAAATGGGAAGTTTCATGCTAAAGCAGATGAAGGAATTTTTGTTGGATATGCTGTTGGTAAAGCATATAGAGTCTACAATCTAAGAACCAACATTGTTGTGGAATCTATACATGTTATGTTTGATGATAAAAAGATTGAAGGACTGCAAGATAGAGATTACCATGAGAGCCTCAAATTTGATAATGTAGAGATGGTTAGTGATGACAGTGATGATGAAAGTGATCAAGAAACAGTATCTAAGGATAATGCAGAAAAGTCCAGTACAAATGAAGCACAAAACTCAACATCTGTCGAGTTGCATAATGCTTCATCCGTCGAGAGGCAATCTGCATTATCCGTCGGGAGACAACCAGCCTCATCCGTCGGTACTCAAAACTCACCATCCATGGGGTTATCAAGGGAAGCTGGAAATCAAGATAGATCACCTGTAGAAAGTTCCCCTTTCTTAAATCAAAGATCCACAAATTCAGGGAGAGTTTTTAACAATCAAAACTCAATCACACATCAAGACAACGATGAGGCCTCTTCATCTAGAGCTAATCTACCTCAATAAAGAAAATGGACAAAAGATCACCCCTTTGAGCTTATTATTGGTGATGTTTCTTTTAGAGTTCAAACAAGGAGAGCAACTCAAGAAGAATGTCTATACAGTAGCTTTCTTTCCAAGGAAGAGCCAAAGAAGGTAGAAGAAGCTTTGTTGGATCATGATTGGATTTTAGCTTTGCAGGAGGAGCAAAACCAATTTGAAAGGAATAATGTATGGAAGCTGGTGCTCAAGCCTAAAGGAAAGAATCCAATCGACACCAAATGGGTATTTAGAAATAAGAGGGATAAAAATGGCATAGTAGTCAGGAACAAAGCTAGATTGGTTGCTAACGGCTATTGTCAACAAGAGGGAATATATTTTGATGAAACTTTTGCTCCTGTTGCAAGACTTGAAGCCATCAGAATTTTCTTAGCCTATGCAGCCCATGCCAATTTCAAGGTCTATCAAATGGATGTCAAAAGTGCCTTTCTGAATGGAGATTTGGAGGAGGAAGTCTATGTTAGTCAACCTCCTGGTTTTAAAGATCCAAATTTTCCAGAACATGTCTATTATCTTTTGAAAGCACTTTATGGACTGAAGCAAGCACCTAGAGCCTGGTATGACACTTTATCAAAGTTCCTTTTGGAAAATCACTTCACAAGAGGTACTGTAGATAAAACTTTATTTTTAAGAAATGTTAATGGTTCTAGTATACTTGTTCAAATTTATGTAGATGATACTATTTTTAGCTCTACAGATGAGAAACTTTGCAAAAAGTTTGCCAAATTGATGCAAAGTAAGTATGAAATGAGTATAATGGGAGAACTGACTTACTTTCTTGGTTTACAAGTTAGGCAAGTCAGTGATGGAATATTCATTAGTCAAACTAAATACATTTTTGATCTTCTAAAGAAGTTTGATCTAATTAATTGCACATCTGCAAAAACTCCCATGGCCACTGCAACTAAGCTTGAAGTAAATACTACTGAAAAGTCTGTGGCTATTTCAAGTTATAGGGGCATGGTTGGCTCACTTTTGTACTTAACAGCTAGTAGGCCAGATATAATGTTTACTACATGTTTATGTGCTAGATTTCAGATTGATCCCGGAGAATCACTTAATAGCTATTAAGAGAATTTTTAGATATCTCAAGGGAACACCAAAACTTGGCATTTGGTACCCTAGAGATTCTGGTTTTGATCTAACTGGTTATTCAGATGCAGATTATGCAGGTTGTAGAATTGATAGAAAAAGTACAACAGGAACATGTCAATTTCTAGGAAACAAGCTTGTGTCCTGGTTCAGTAAAAAGCAAAATTCAGTTTCTACTTCCAGAGCTAAAGCTGGATATATTGCTGCTGGTAGTTGCTGTGCACAGATATTATGGATGAAAAATCAATTGCTAGACTATGGTTTGCAAGTTGAGAGGATTCCTATTTTCTGTGATAACACAAGTGCAATTGCCATCACTGAAAATCCAGTACAACACTCAAGGACAAAGCACATAGATATCAAGTACCATTTTATAAGGGAACATGTAATGAATGGTACTGTGGAGCTATATTTTGTTCCAAGTGAGAAGCAGCTTGCAGATATCTTTACCAAGCCACTGGATGAATCCACCTTTTCAAGGTTGGTAAGTGAGTTAGGTATGCTTAATTATTCTTAAATCTATATGAGTTAATTTGCAAGTTGAAATGCAACCAGAAATTTAATTGATTTCTCAGTTAAGGATGAAATTTTGGCTATCAAAATTTACATCTCGACGGATGATCTTTATCCATCGAGTTTGATCATCCATCGGTATACTATTTGCTAATAAAAATCAATTATTTTTCTGGAATATTTTATGACTCGACGGATAACCGTTTATCCTCATCCTTCGAATTGTCTTAATCTTAGCCATTAATTCCCTGTACATTATCCATCGAGTATACTTACAGTTTGTAAGCATAACACGGCGGATAATGGGTGGAAATTTTATAGTTTATTTTTAAACGGCTATTTTAGGCAATTTCTGTTAGTTACTTTATTTTACTTTATTATTTTTAACAGTTATTTTTGAGATAGTATTAAAGCGTATTTCATTTAAATTGCTTTTCTTTTATCATTCTCAATTCAACTGCTCTAATTTCATACTCTCTCAAAGCACTTACTATCTTTCTCTTCAAGCTCTTATTCTCTAAAAATGGCACCTATTGTAAAGATTATGTCTCAAACTGGGTTCATTTATGAGAAGAACAATTTCATTGCACTAGTGAACAAGGGTATTCAGCAATCTGGTGACTATCACATGATGATGGACTTTGTAAAGAATTGCAAGCTCAATTATGCCATGTTGGAATCACCCACAATCTTCTGTGAAGTTGTTGAAGAGATGTGGACCACTGCTACCTACAACTCAACAGATAAGACAATCACACTCACCATTAAAGTTAAAAGTTTTGTATTAATAGTGATGTTATAAAAGCATGTTTTAAGACTCCTGATAACACTATAACCTCACCACACACTAACACTGATATAATCAATATGCTTAATTCCATGAACTATGCTCTTTCTACTTCTAAGCATTAGGAGAATGGGTCTTAGGAAAGAATGGAGTTTTATGTGTGATGTTATGACAAAGGTCTTTTCAGGTAAAGTCAGTAATTTTGATTTAGTCAATATCTCAATGCTTAACATGCTCTACATGCTAGTTACAGATAAATTCTACAATTTCAGTGATCTTGTCTTGTTTGAGTTAGGCTTTAAATTAGGAGAGTTAAATAAAAGAGGTAAAAATGTGTATTATACTAGATTCTTTATGATGTTAGCTAACCACCTCTATGAAGAGATTGTGCTTGAGAACCCTAACAACAAACTAGATTGTTGGGTTCAAGAGAGAAGGCTCATTGCCGATTTGAACAGGGCCAATTATCACAAGGATGTGCCATTGTTCTATTTTCCTGTAATACAAGCACCTCGGGTAAGTGAGGTAAGTTCATCTATCCCTACAACTATTCCAACCTCAACAATTTCTTTGAGTTCTAGTGTGGCTATGGCAACTGTGTCAATAACCAAACAGTTTCCTACCCAAGCTACCAAAACTGCAAAAATTTTCAAACCCAAATCAAAGAAAGCCCCCCTGGTATCTCTCAAAAGATGCCAGTTGAAAAATCCACTAAAACCAAACAGGGGAGTGTGAAGGAGGGAAATATAGGTGAGGGAAGGGGTGAACATAAAAGAAACCCCAAGAATAAGGTTAAAGAGTTGAGTGGAGCCCAGCCTAGCCACACTGCAGTTTCCCAACAAACTGCAGTGCTTAAAAAGGATAAAAGCTCATTTCTAGCTGCATCCTCCTAAAAGGATGTAGTTATTGAACAAAGCTCTCAACCAAGAGCACATGCCAAGAGGGTCAGTGACACAAGCTCACCCCGAACTTATGCCAGAAAGAAGAAATCTAAAGCCCTTGGGGATGCACAGGGTACACACACAGTGCAAACTGGTGAAACAGATACAGTCACTGCACCTTCAAAAATTCAGTTTGATGTGGCTCCAATAAATGTGGAGTCACAGTCAAAATCTCTAGTTATAAAAGCACCTCAAACACCAAACTCACCAACAAATTCTCTGGATGTGGATATGATAAACACATCAATTCCTGATTCCCCTTCTTTAACTCTGTTGGGGAAGCCAAAATCTAGTGCAAGTGAGCATCATCTTTTAGATGATTTGTTGGCTTACTTGCCAATTCTTTCAGAATCTGTTGTATCATCTGTGCCCAAAATATCTTCAATCAGCATAGAGTCAACAATAGTTTCTATTCCTAGTTCATTCATTTTTACTCTCTCGACGGATATTGCTCATCTGTCGAGTAGTGATTGTATCCTGACGGATAAGCTTAACAGCAGTTATCCGTCGGATAGCAAAACTACTCACTCGATGGATATCACTCATCCGTCGAGTATCTCTGCACAACTTCAAACTTCATTTATTTCAAGTGCAGAAGATTTAGTGGTTGTACAGTCACTCTTAGGATTGAGAGAGAAGAGTGTTTTGAGGGAGAGTCTGGGTTGCTCCTGTTGGATTTTAAACACAGCGGGGGCATGGAAAAACACTTTTACACATACAAAATTCAAATAAAAGCATACAGATCATGAATAAAAATTCGAGGGATCGAATCTAAGCTTTAAAATAATTCGGAGACAACGATCAGAGATCCTTAGCAGTTGCTTCTCAAGTGTGAAGCACTCCACCGGTATCCACCAAGAAAACGATGTTAAGGAGGAGGAAGGAGGTGGAGAGAATTGGGTTTACCAAACTTTTTGGGTTTTCGGGTTCGATGTGGGTTAGAATAAAATTAGGGTCTATAATAGTGTATTTATAGGCAAAATTTTCAGCTGAAATTTTCCCATAAATATTATTTTTATTATCCCATTTATTATTCTCATTAATAATTAAAACACCTTTTAATTACTAATCCTTTTTTCTAAACACTTTAGAAATAATTCTCTCTCTTGATTTAATTTCCAAAAATTAAATTCTTAATTAATAATATTAAGAACTTTTCTTAATTAATTTATAATCAATTAAATCTCATTTAATCAATTATTAAATTTGCCAATTAATTATTTATTTCACAAATAAATAATTATTAGCCATTATTAATTAATTCCTCTACCATTAAATCATTCTCTTTTTATGGTGTGACCCTGTAGGTTCAATATTAAGCCGGTAGTAGAAATAAATAATAATAAAACTATTTTATCATTATTTATATAAATTCTCTAATTTATTAAATATGCTTAATTAATTAATCACATTTATTCTACATCGTGAGGGATACTTCTCAGCATATCGCGACTATCCGGATAATATGAATTCACTGCTTAGAATACCAAGAACCTATTCAGTGAATAGTTACCGTACAATAAACTCCTTCTACCCTACAATATCCCGATTAAATACAAGGCATGGATCTCGTGTCAAGCCTATCTAATTCAATCACTTGCTTACCATTTACTATGCGTAGTTCTATGCAAATTAGAAACTCCTTTCTAATTTCATTCACTCTGGCCAGAGATTCCTGAACTAGCATAAGTGAATCAGCCTTGAACATTCGCTTCCTTCACTGGAAGGGGTAGATCCTTTATTGATCATACACTATCTTCGTGTACAAATTCCTATACCCAGAAGAGCCCTAATAATTGTCCCTGGAGACTAAGAACTAAACCAAAGCATAGTTCAGTGTACACAAGATGACTATGATGACCTCAAGTCTAAGGATACTTGTACAACTATCACTATGTGAACAACTGCTGACACGTGAGTGAACTCCATCAGTTGTTCAGCTGTGCGAGTCATGTTCAGTGAACTTATTCCATAATAAGCACCTACATACTAGCTATAGTGTCACCACACAAATGTCTATGAGAACAGACATCCTTCATAATGAAGCAAGCATAGTATGTACCGATCTTTGCGGATTATTAATTACAAGTTAGTAATCCTACGACCAGGAACTATTTAAGTTTAGAGTCATCATCTTTTTAGGTCTCACTATTATGATCTCATCATAATCCATAAAAAGCTTTACTCTAAACTATGGTATATCTTATTTAAACACTTAAATAGATAAAGCCCGTAATAAAAACAAAACAAGTCTTTTATTAATATCAATGAAATCAAAACAGATTACATAAAAGTTATTCCTAAATCCTAATACATGATTGGACTTAGGACATATTCCTTTCAATCTCCCACTTGTACTAAAGCCAATCACTCTGGTATCTAATACCCATCTTGTCTTTATGACGATCAAAGTGACTTTCATAAAGTAGCTTTGTGAGTGGGTCTGCTATGTTATTATGTGTGTCAACTCTAATTCAATACAATATAAGAAATGTTACCGCGCTCCCACTAACCCTTTTGTAGACGCATGGTTCATCTACGTTTTTTTGATAAAATCAAACTCTTTGATTGTCTCATCAAAACGAATGTTCCATCTTTCAAGAAGCCTGCTTTAAACCACATATGGTTCGCAGCAGCTTACACACTAGGTTTTCATTTCTCTTGGAAAGAAAACCATCTGGCTAATTTCCAGATCTCATTGTCGTAGTAAGCAGCATTCGCAAGCAAAATCCGAACTGATTTTAACAGGGCTACAGGTAAAAGGTTTCATCAAAGTCAATACATTGCCTTTGTTTGAATTCTTTTGCCACAAGCCTGGCCTTAAAGGTCTCCACCTGGCCATCTGCTCTAATCATTCTTTTGTATCCCGTATACATAGATTTCTTTCTGGATTTCATGGCACTATGCCATTTCTCTGAGTCAACACTACTCATAGCCTCATTATAGGTCACAGGGTCATCATCATCAATGATCGAAAACTCATTGTCATTCTCAATGACAAGGCCATAATACCTCTCAGGTTGGCGAGACACTCTCCCTGATCTATGAATGGGCTGTTCCACAAAAGGTTGTTCAGTCAGAACAGGTGTTTCCACTTGATCCGTAGTAGTTTGTACTTCTTGAACTTCATCAAGTTCAATTTTACTCCCACTGTTTCCTTCAAGGATAAACTCCTTTTCCAAGAAGGTAGCATGTCTGGAGACAAACACCCGATGATCGGTGCAAAAGTAATACCTTAAAGTCTCTTTAGGATATCCCACAAAACTATATTTTACGGATCGATATTCCAACTTATCTGGGTCAACTTTCTTGACATAAGCTGGACATCCCCAAATCTTAACGTGTTTAAGACTCGGTTTCCTTTCTTTCCATATCTCATACGAAGTTTGAGGAACAGATTTGGAAAGCACCTTATTCAGTAAATATGCTGAGGTTTCCAATGCATAACCCCATAGGAATACTGGAAGATCTGCATAGCTCATCATGGACCGAACTATGTCTAACAAAGTTTGATTTCTCCTTTTAGATACTAATCTGGAGGAGTCCACTGGGAGACTATACCATTTACTTTAAGATAATCTAGAAACACTCCATTAAAGTATTCACCACCTCGATCTGATCGAAGAGTTATAATACTATGTTTGGTTGTTTCTCCACTTCATACTTATATTCTTTGAACTTTTCAAAGGCCTCAGACTTGTGTTTCATCAAACACATATCCGAATCAAGATCTATCATCTATAAACGTAATGAAGTATGAAAATCCACCCATGGCTTGTGTAGACATTGGTCCACATACAACTGTGTGTACCATTCCTAGCAAATCTGCAGCCCTCTCTCTATGTCCACTAAATGGAGACTGCAGTGCCACTATAAAGTGAGATTTTCATCATCCCTTTTCTTTTATTAGTTTGTTCAATCTGAAGTAAATTATGTCACATATATATAGACCATTATTTAAAGTACCACGTCCATAAAGAATATTATCTCTAAGAATAGAACATTCATTATTCTCAATAATAAATGAAAATCCAGCCAAGTCTAACATAGGAATAATATTCCTCACAATTGAGGGAACAAAATAACAATTATTTAAAATAATAGTCTTGCCCGTAGGCATATGTAAATGAAATGATTCTACATCTTCAGCAGCAACTCTTGCTCCATTTCCATCAGTAGAATCACCTCCTCTTCCTCAAGAGTCCTACTTCTCCTTGGTCCCTACAATAAATTGCAGATATGAGAACCACAGGCGGTATCTAATACCCAAGTAGAAATGACATATTCACTTTTATCATGAACATACCTGAATCAGAAGAGGTAGTCTCACTACCCTTCTTCTTCTTCAATTCTGCAAGGTAAAGCTTGCAGTTCCTCTTCCAGTGCCCCACCTTGTTACAGTGAAAGCAAACAACTTTGCTCTTGGGGTCTTCAGCTTTTGGTGGAACCGGCATTTTCTCACCTACTTTCTTCTTCTTGGAAGGGTTCCTCTTCCTTTTCTTAGGATTGGAACCTTCACCAATTAGAAGAATAGAACTCTTCTTAGGGGAAAATTCGATTCCGCAGTCTTCAACATGTTGTGGAGTTCAGGCAGGCTGACATCCAACTTATTCATGTGAAAGTTCACAATAAACTGTGAGAACGAACTCGGAAGCGATTGCAAGACCAGGTCTTGGCTCAGCTCCCCATCCATGACAAAACCAAGTTATCTAAGACGTTCAATCAAATTGATCATCTTGAGTACATGGTCATTCACAGATGATCCCTCAGACATCCTACAACCGAACAACTCCTTCGATATCTCATATCGAGCTGTCCTCCCCGCCACATCATACAACTCTTGTAGATGCATGAGGATAGTGTGAGCATCCATATGCTCATGTTGCTTCTGTAGCTCAATGTTCATGGAAGCTAGCATTATGCATTGAGAAACATTTGCATCATCTATCCACTTACGATACACAACATGTTCATCATTATGTGCATCACTAGCAGGTTCAGTAGGCTTAGGTGAGTCAATCACGTATTCCAACTTCTCAATCCTGAGAACAATTCTCAAGTTTCGAAGCCAGTCAACATAATTAGGACCAGTCAATTTGTGAGCATCTAGTATGCTCCTGAGTGATAGTGCAGAAGACATAACGTACAAAGTAAATCTGTAAATGATAAACACATAACAACACTTAGCAAATATTCGATTTCATTTCAAAACACTATATGAATCGGGTCTTTATTCATAAGTGGCTCCCACTAGTTTTCCTAATTTATTCAACCCCCTACGTGAAAAATTAAGCATTCATAATGCTAGTGGGAATAGGGATCCTACATTCCATTACACAACCCCGGCTGTGGCACGAAACGCCATGTAATGTTCAATAGGCAGACAACTCTTGTCAATTACATCTTATGTTATTCCCTAATCAAACTTTAGCCTCTTGAATAATTGAGTCACGGCTGTGGCACGACAAACTCAATATTCTAAGTCAAGTCTAACCCAACATTCAGTATAATTGAATCAGTCCCCAAAGGCCCACGGTTGTGGCACGTAACGACCTTTAGATTATTATTCAATGTACACATCTCTATGTAATAGACAAGTATTTCTTATTTCGAAATCAAAGCCCTCGGCTGTGGCACGAAACGACAATGATTCAAAAATAAGAACTACTTTCTACCATGTTGGAAGGCTATGACCGACACAAGCCCGTTGTGTCATTGGCCAATTACTACTTGATATTATTTAATTTTAGAGGGATTATATTACGTTACAATCATAATCATATTATAAAGAGATTCTTCCTTTTAAATTAAATATTTCAAATCAATAATCAATAATCAGATGATTCCCAGATCGGGTGGAGCATTGTCAAGAGGCGTCACTTAATAACCCTTTCTTACAGATAGAAATCTGTTGTTGACAGAATCATCCTTTCTCTCATATCGAAAATTCATATTCAATTACGTGTTTCATAAACACAAGAATCTCATGATTGTAATCATAATATTATTATTAAGGTTATGAAACAATTTCACTATACTAGGTTGTCTAACAAACGCCTTATGTTTATTTAAGTTCACCTAAATCTATCATCGCATGATAAACTAAGCATATATCACATATATCAACATGAATAAACATCAAGGTAGGCATGTTACATCATCTAGCACATTAGTCTAAGCATTATACATCTCTATGTATCACATGAAGCATTTAAAATCAATTAAAATAATCAAAAATAGCTTTAAAACACTTCATGGAAATATAAACAGTTCAAAACTTTTATATAAACTAAAATTGATCACTCCATTAGATCCATCTCGGAAAAACGAATCCAACGGTATATTGCACGCCCAAAACGGAGTTACGAAACTCCCAAAAAATCAATTTTAATATCAACAGACGGGCTGTAACGCATTACAGGAACGCGTTACAAGCCCTGTAACGCATTCTGGTAATGCGTTACACCCCTTTTATCAACAGAAAGGGTGTAACGCATTCCGTGAATGCGCCACAGGTGTGTAACGCATTCGCAGAATGCGTTACACCCCTATTTCTTTTTTTTTTGTTTTTCCTCCAGCAGCCACCTTTTCTCTTTCCTTGGAAAACGTGCATGTCAGACCTACCTGTTCTGTGCTTTTCCTCCGTGCAGTAGCAGATAAATAGCAGCAGACGCAGACAAAGTACAGACAATACAAAACATATATATATACTATATATAGATATATTTATACTTATTTAATTACGAATTTTAATTACAAGAACTTCAAAAATTCATAATAAAAAATCTATACATCATAAAATTATGAAAAAAATACCCAGACGATCTACAACACTTGTAGAACCCAGATCAACATTCAAAATTATTCTGAGAAAAGATTTCTCATCAGACAAAATTAATCCATGATATAACTTGTAAAAATCATAATTAATTCATACAAGCACATAAAATTCTGAAATTTTTACCACAGATCTATATGCATACAACCTATGCTCTGATACCATTGTTGGATTTTAAACGCAGCGGGGGCATAGAAAAACACTTTTACACATACAAAATCCAAATAAAAGCATACAGATCATGAATAAAAATTCGAGGGATCGAATCTAACCTTTAAAATAATTCGGAGACAATGATCAGAGATCCTTAGTAGTTGCTCCTCAAGTGTGAAGCACTCCACCGGTATCCACCAAGAAAATGATGTTAAGGAGGAGGAAGGAGGTGGAGAGAATTGGGTTTACCAAACTTTTTGGGTTTTCGGGTTCGATGTGGGTTAGAATAAAATTAGGGTCTATAATAGTGTATTTATAGGCAAAATTTTCAGCTGAAATTTTCCCATAAATATTATTATTATTATCCCATTTATTATTCTCATTAATAATTAAAACACCTTTTAATTACTAATCCTTTTTTCTAAACACTTTAGAAATAATTCTCTCTCTTGATTTAATTTCCAAAAATTAAATTCTTAATTAATAATATTAAGAACTTTTCTTAATTAATTTATAATCAATTAAATCTCATTTAATCAATTATTAAATTTGCCAATTAATTATTTATTTCACAAATAAATAATTATTAGCCATTATTAATTAATTCATCTACCATTAAATCATTCTCTTTTTATGGTGTGACCCTGTAGGTTCAATATTAAGCCGGTAGTAGAAATAAATAATAATAAAACTATTTTATCATTATTTATATAAATTCTCTAATTTATTAAATATGATTAATTAATTAATCACTACATCGTGAGGGATACTTCTCAGCATATCGCGACTATCCGGATAATATGAATTCACTGCTTAGAATACTAAAAACCTATTCAGTGAATAGTTACCGTACAATAAACTCCTTCTACCCTACAATGTCCCGATTAAATACAAGGCATGGATCTCGTGTCAAGCCTATCTAATTCAATCACTTGCTTACCATTTACTATGCGTAGTTCTATGCAAATTAGAAACTCCTTTCTAATTTCATTCACTCTGGCCAGAGATTCCTGAACTAGCATAAGTGGATCAGCCTTGAATATTCGCTTCCTTCACTGGAAGGGGTAGATCCTTTATTGATCATACACTATCTTTGTGTACAAATTCCTATACCCAGAAGAGCCCTAATAATTATCCCTGGAGACTAAGAACTAAACCAAAGCATAGTTCAGTGTACACAAGATGACTATGATGACCTCAAGTCTAAGGATACTTGTACAACTATCACTATGTGAACAACTGCTGACACGTGAGTGAACTTCATCAGTTGTTCAGCCGTGCGAGTCATGTTCAGTGAACTTATTCCATAATAAGCACCTACATACTAGCTATAGTGTCACCACACAAATGTCTATGAGAACAGACATCCTTCATAATGAAGCAAGCATAGTATGTACCGATCTTTGCGTATTATTAATTACCAGTTAGTAATCCTACGACCAGGAACTATTTAAGTTTAGAGTCATCATCTTTTTAGGTCTCACTATTATGATCTCATTATAATCCATAAAAAGCTTTACTCTAAACTATGGTATATCTTATTTAAACACTTAAATAGATAAAGCCCGTAATAAAAACAAAACAAGTCTTTTATTAATATCAATGAAATCAAAACAGATTACATAAAAGTTATTCCTAAATCCTAATACATGATTGGACTTAGGACATATTCCTTTCAGCTCCCAGGAAAAAGGAGAGGAAATGAGTGAAACTATGCAATCCATTTCTTCAGGATTGGAAAAAGAGAGTGAGGGGAGTCCCACCTTAGTAGGTGAAGGTGAGGGTGTGAGGGTGGGGAGCCAGGGTGAGACCCTGATGCAACAAAAGAGAGAAAACGAGAGAAATGCAGGTACTGGAGCTATAAGGATGGATGTTATTGTTAGTGAGTCAATGAATGTCCGGGATGTAGACAGGGAAGGACTATCTCAGCATCTTGAAGCTGTTATAAATTCCACTTCCCTTGATGCTGAGGCATTTACTCACCCTGTTCCAGCTTATCGACTTCTAGGTGAACAGGGCAATGACAATGCAGAAAGGATGCTGAATTTGGTTCATACCACACAGTCTATAATGAGAGCTACGGATGACATCACATCTTTGCCTTCTATAGCTGGTGATGTGGACTATGAGACTGGTGATTCAGCTGATTTCTTTGGTGATGGGAGTGGGGATAGTGAAGATGAGGCAATGGACATAGGGGGAGAAGTAGGCTCAAGCTCAAGATCAGGTATGCCATCATGGGCATTCTCAAAGCACTGTGATGAGCACTACTTCAAGACCACCCTGATCCAACTAATCAATCAGACAAATACTGCTCTTCAAACCAGTACTAATGCCAGTATCAAGAAGCTCCTTCAGGCACATCTAGCCTCCCTGTAACTTCAACAAATCCAGGGCTTCCAGCATGCTAGGGATGTAAATACCATGAAGGGTGATATTGAGGAGATGAAGACGGCCATTTCAGATAAGCTAGATTCTAAACTTCCAGAAGCTACAATGCTTGACATCAAGAGGCAATTAAGGAAAAATTCTGATCTTGCAACCAAAATAGATGCCTCGAATACAAGAATGTCAGCCATGGAAGCATCTTTAACAGCCATCCATCTTCATCAAGCCCGACACACAGATCTACTTCAAAACTTGGTGGCTGCTCAAACCCCCTCCTCTAATCAGCTTGATGATAACAAAAAGGGGGAGAAAGGATCAAGTGAGGGGGAGAAGCTTCAAATTCATATCAGTAAAGTAATTGTGCCTTCAATTACTATCTCAAAGCCACCAGTTACAAACAGTATAGATCTGATAAATGCAGCAGCAGCCAACTTTAGAGCAGCTAAAAAGAAGCAGTTGAGTCCACTCAACTGGGAGAAGATTGATGAGGATATACAAAAGAAGTTTGAACTAGTCAAGGAGCCAGTAAAGTCAGCCATCCATCACTCTCAAGTCAAGCAAATTAGTGTGAATGAGATGAGCATGAACTATCTGGAAAGAGGACAGTCTTCCTGTATCAAATCTCCAAAGGCTGAAACAATTCTAAAACCAAGGGTAAACTACTCAAAATCATCATTGAAGAACCCCTTGGATACCATGCCTGAGACACCTAAGCCTGATGAAAAGAAGCTTATGTCAAGGTCAATTGCTTTCTACAAAGATCCAGCTGACTCATCTTTGAAAAAGAGAATTGCTAAAGTTTTCAGGAATGGGAAAGAAATTTGTGTGGTGGCTAGACATCCTCAATTTTCTCAAGCAAAGAGAGAAGAAAAGGCTAGATTGAAACAAGTAAAGAAGCAAGTTGTTCTAGATGCCAAAAAGGCTAAACAAAAGAAAGAGCAAATTGCTATCTTGGCCAAGTTACATGCTGTAAATTCATCACAATAAACTTCTGCTAAGCCATCTGAAATCACTGAATCACAAGATCCAAAGAAGCAAGTTGAACAACTGAAGAAAGCTCCAAGAATCAAAGAATTGGCTAAAAGAACTAAAAGGAAACTGGAAATGGTTGATAAGGAATTGGAGGATTAGTTTCCCAAGGAATCCACTCCAGCCACAACTCAAGCATCAAAACCCTCTGTGGTATTTGAAGATATCAAAGTGGTGGATCCCTGAATTGCTTTCCTTTACTCAAATTCACAACTCAGTAAACATTGACAATTCCTGTCACAAACACTGATAGACAATTACTATTTCTTTAATTATACTTTTACTTCGATTCCCGATTTCTCTTATTATGTTGAATTCTCTATTTATATTCCAATAGATTATACCTTATATATATCCGGATAAATTTTTGATGTTGCGGTACATCAAAGCATACCGATTATTCTGGATGCTCATCTGTGGACTGGATGGTGATGATAAGGACTAGGTATAAACTGGATCCTATAGGTCGGGAATTAACTGGATCTTTGTTTTGGGCCATAGAGCACCCGGATGGATCTATACAGGTAGGTATATAGCTGCACTCTATCCTGACTGATCAGCAGGATATAGGTGTGAATGTTAATCTTGTATCCAGTCTAGTTTATTGATAATCGCCGATAGTGGCCTTTATTACTCTTTGCAGAGATACATCGTTATAGATACAATCAGATTACCGGTTCACTTATCTTTTGCTAATAATATACATATATTGTGGACTTGCTAAGCAATTATGGCTCACCCCTATTGTTGTTATCTACTTGGTTTTTCAGTTAAGGTAGAGGATGAAACCCATTCGAACCCGAGTGGTAAAGAAGCGAGTTAAGCATCGAAATTATCTGGCACCAATTGTGCTAATCCCGATAAAAGAAGAGAGTTTTGAGCTTCCAGAGAAGGTGTAGTATAGATAAATGTAGTGTGTGTTTGAATAAATGGAATTAGTTTAAAACTTGTGTAGATAGTTGGCTTGTAATAAAGAAAGTTGTATGAGATTTTAAATTTGGGTTTGTAATAAATGTAGTGAGTTATTCTTATTTTCATACCTCAACCTTAAAGATCCTAGATAGAATAATAAGGGGTTGAATATATGTTTGTAATAATAATTAAATAGGTTTATTTTATGTTAGTGTTTGACAAGTAACCCCAGATCTAAACCCCGGATTTGGAGGGCGTTACAGTTTGGCATCAGAGCTATAGGTTTTGGTTCCTGAAAAAAGAACATTAGAATTAGGATAAAATAGGAAGATCACATAAGATATGAATAGACTTGTTAGGGTGTTGTTAGCTTTTAAGATTAAGAAATTATAAGTTTTAAAAATGTTAAGTTGACCTTTTATTTTCTTGTGCTTTAGTTATATTATTAGATAGCGTCATCATCTGAGATGACAGTTACAGGACTGGCAGTCCCAGTGATTCCACCAGTGTTTGTTGAGGCCCCAATGCAGATACCTCCATTACAGGTACCCCCTGAGCCATTACCACCCCAGAGAAGCTACTAGATCCAGTAGAGATGTTTGATCCTTTGGAGTTCTTCGAGCCAGTATTGTGACGCCCTCCAAACCCGGGTCAGAAGTTTGGGGTCCAAACACACCTTATTTAGAACCTGCTTATAACAATATTAAAGATAATAATAATATGCAATGACCCTATTTACTAACTACCACGGATCGCAACAGGTTAAAGTATGCACACAAGCCAAGCACACTAATATATTACAAACCGTTCAAATCCCAACTATTCCAAACTCAAACTGAGTATTAAACATTATTACAACCTTTTACAGACTTAAATTATTCCAAAAGAAGCCTACTAGCTCAGCTTTCTCAACCTGAACCCCTAGCTCTCGCGCTGGACTGGGGATCCTCTTTACCAACTGGTTCCTTTTTAACTGGAAAGAATATAAAGAACATTGCACAAATGAGTTAACTAGCTCAGCAAGTCACAATGACAAAACTGAGAATAATGATCATCAAGTGAACATGATTATGATATCAAGTGAACAATGGATTATAATTTAGAATTGGATATTATACTTTTAATTTAAAAACCAAGGTTAGGCTGCTGATCAGTCACGCACTAATCCCGAGCAAGGCACACAGCATTGCTCTAACTACTGGATCCAAGGCACACATTGGCCTAACTTGACCATTATATGGTCTAACCACGAATCTGGTCCAATATTTTATAAAAACAGTCCAATTCTAACATAATAACAGAATATACAATAATAAACAATAACCAGAATCAATAACAACAATAAGTGTTTAACAATGAAAGGGTTTCAATCATTGTAAGGATCAAGAAGTTAATTTAAAAGCTTGGATGCTGGGTAATGAAGAATTGGATAACAGAGGAATCAACCTTTCAGGGTTTCAAAGATTTGGGCTTTCAAAGAATAGGATGCAATGATTGAGTATACAAGTAATTCAGTTCAGTGTTTGGGATTTTGTTTGCATGTATTTGTAGAGTAGTATCGTATGCTTGAGATTCGTGTTTGGGTACAGAACAATCAATGGTCTAGAAAGAATAAGGTTCATGGCTCAAGAACAATAACTGGAATCAGGGTTTGGGTTTCAGTGCTTCAAAGCACTTGCAATATCAACAAGACTATCAAGTACTACAATATCTCGAGAAAGTTCAGAACACTTGCCTGGTATTAGCTTACTACACTGCACTTGCTTCCAATCACAATCGTCTTACTCCTCAACTATCTGTTTCCCTTTCCTACGTCTTGCCTCTTCTGCTCACATATCATAAGCATCTATCAATAATTGACTCATAGAATTCTATTCAACACATACTTCTATCTACCCTTCGTTTTACCCAAATCCGATTAACGGATTGAAAGTTATGCAATAATCAAGTAAACACTGAATATATAGATCGATAGTCAATTAACAAGTCACATATAGCACATAATACATCACGTAATCAATGATATATCATTTATAAAGAAGTCTCGGGTCATAAATAGGCTTTCTGGTATTTAAACTGATTTTTAAAACATTTTTCGGAATTAAAACGGATCGTTGAATCAATTTCGGGTTAATAAACAGGGTTCGGTTGGCCAATTCTGGCTCCGCAACAATTTTAGAATAATTATCGAGCCTTGAAAGTAATTTAGAATACTATTTTAAAGCTCGAAACTATTTTTCGGAATTTTTAAATCATTTTTAAATAAATAAATCTAATTAAATAATTTATTAAAATCAATTAATAATTAATTAAATCAATTAATCAATTAATTTTCGAATTAATTGACCAATTAATCAATTAAAATTAACTGAAATTAATTAACTAATTAATTTAGATTTATTTTTGAATTAAAAATAATTTTCGGAATTAAAATAATAATTTTTTAGAATTTTCAGAAATTAAAAATGAATTTTTTATAATAAAAATAAATAGGAAATATGATTTTTTAATATTTTATAAACAGGAATCCTAAATTTGCAAAGTTTGGAAACTTCAGGGACCTAACTGTATCGTCCCCAAAAGTCTAGGGACCAAACTGCAAATTTTACACCCTGTCGCCGGAAAACACAGAGGTGACCGGAGAACACAATCCACTATATCACAACATCAATCTATTCCAGAATAAGAAACCCCCAAATTTCAATTAAGAACATTCATACGGGTTATAAACCCTAATTTTGAAATTCGAAAATCAAACTCAAATTTGAACATGTTATTGAACTCCAAATCAGACGTATAATATACCAAAATCATCAGGAAAACAAGCTCTACAACATGCAATCATCAAATCATACAAACAATCATCCGAACAAAAATTCATATTTTTCATAAAAATAATTCGAAAATAATTAAATTTTGTTTCTGCAGGTGTATGGATTACAGATTCTGCAGGTGTATGGATTACAGATTCTGATAGAGCTTCTCAAGACCTTCAAATCCAGTACTCGAGCTTTTCAAACAATGATCAATAACACCTTCAAAAGTTGGTTTGATTCTTGAAACAATTTATGAATATAGGATTTTTCTCTGTAAAATTATATATTTATCTGTCTGCAAATGATTTTGATACGAAATAAAATACGGAAAAAGGCTATTTATATTTACGGAAAATTAGTATCCCGTTGGATCATTCCGGATATAAAACGGTACGTTTATTTGTAAAAACTGATCCAAACGGTATCGGTTTTCGGGATAATTATCCAAATCAGTACAATTTGTACTGCGGTCTTGGTCTCAGCGCCTAGTTACACGTACTACAAAGTGATAATTGGGATAGTTTAATAAAAAGCTCCCGTTTATCGAAAATACGGGTTTTATTGATTTACCTAAACGAATATTGTATCGAAAATGTTGCGCCGGGACCCGCGCAGAACAAACCGTACACCGGATCGAAAAAGTCGAAACATGGAATATGCTCGGAATATTACAATTAGGTTAGGAAGGAGTTCTCGGAAGAGTTTCGGGTTCCAAAAACGTAACAACGGGTGACGTCGGTTGGTTCCCGTTTTTATAAAATAGATTTTAAATACTCGGAAAAAGATTTTATAAATTTCATATGATCCTTATAAATCCATAAATCAACATAAAAATAATTAGGAAGATATGACAATGATCTATATTTTATTTTGGACATATAAAAATTAAAATACTCAATTAATATTACTTTTAAATATCCAAGTACAGATAACGCTTAATAATTAACTCACAGAATAGATACTGAACACACATAATAATTATTTAATAGCAAAAATAATTACACGATATATCCCGGATATTACATCCTTCCCCCCTTAAAAGGATTCTGTCCTCAGAATCTCCTAAGAAAACAAATGAGGGTACTTTTCTCTCATATCACTTTCTAACTCCCAGGTTGACTCTTCAACCTTTGGGTTTCTCCACAATACTCTTACTAACTTTACCACTTTATTTCTCAATACTTTCTCTCTTTCCTCTAGAATTTCTATCGGACTCTCTACATATGATAAATCTTCTTGAAGCTCTATTGGCTCATATTCTATTACATGCCTGGAGTCTGGATTATATTTCTTGAGCATAGATACGTGAAAAATATTGTGAATGTGCTCTATGTGCGGAGGTAACGCCAATTCGTAAGCTACTTTGCCAATGCGCTTTAGGATCTCAAAAGGTCCGACATATCTTGGGCTTAGCTTCCCTTTCTTCCCAAACCTCGTTAGTCCTTTCCATGGTGATACTTTCAGTAATATCAAGCTTCCTTCTTCAAATTCCATGTCTTTCCTTGACTGGTCTGCATATTTCCTCTGACGATCTTGTACGGCTATCAATCTCTTCTGAATAATTTCAATAATTTCCTTTGTCTGCTGTACCAGTTCAGGTCCAAGTATCTTGCGTTCTCCTACTTCATCCCAATATACTGGAGATCTACATTTACGTCCATAAAGGGCTTCATAGGGTGGCATCCCAATACTGGCATGATAACTGTTGTTGTAAGCAAACTCTACCAGAGGTAAATGTTCATCCCAACTTCCTTTGAAATCAATAGCACAAACACGTAACATGTCCTCAATTGTCTGGATCGTTCTTTCACTTTGGCCATCCGTCTGGGGGTGATAGGCCGTACTCATATTTAGTCTTGTTCCCAAATATTCTTGAAAACTCTTCCAAAATCTTGAATTAAATCTTGGATCTCGGTCAGATATGATAGACACTGGAACTCCATGACGAACTATAATTTCCTTTAGGTACATATGGACCAACTTGTCGAGCGAAAATCTTTCATTTATAGGCAGAAAATGAGCTGACTTGGTAAGTCTATCCACTATAACCCAAATGGCATCATGATTAACCCTTTTCCTTGGTAATCCAACTATAAAATCCATGGCAATATGTTCCCACTTCCATTCTGGAATCTCCAATGGCTGTAGCAATCCGCTTGGCCTCTGATGTTCTGCTTTAACCCTCTGACAGGTATAACATTTGCTAACCCATTCCGCAATTTCCCTCTTCATGTCTGGCCACCAATAATTCTTCTTTAAATCTCTATACATCTTGGTACTCCCTGGATGGATGGAATATCTTGAACTATGTGCTTCTTGTAATATTTCATTCTTTAACTCCATCACCGGTGGAATCCAAATTCTAGATTAAAACCTCAGAATACCTTGGTTATCTTGTTGCGTGCATAATTCCTCACCTACCAAACGATTTATACCTTGATCCATTACCTTTTTCTGGCATTTCTTTATTTTCTCCAATAACTCTGGTTGGAAAATCATACTGTACACTTTCGCTTCCTCAGATTTGCAAACTCTAATTTCCAATTCCAATTTCTGAAATTCCTTATATATATCTTCAGGTACTGATAACACATTCAACCTTTCCTTCCGACTCAATGCGTCTGCCACAACGTTCGCTTTACCGGGATGATAATTAATTGAGCAATCATAGTCTTTGATCAACTCTAACCATCTCCTTTGCCTCATATTAAGTTCTTTTTGTGTGAATATATACTTTAAGCTTTTGTGATCCGTGAAAATCTCGCACTTTTCTCCATACAAATAATGTCTCCAAATCTTCAAAGCAAAAACTATAGCTGCTAGCTCCAAGTCATGAGTAGGATACTTTTGTTCGTGTGGTTTCAATTGCCTTGACGCATACGCAATCACATTTTCGTGCTGCATTAAAACACATCCTAGTCCTTTATGAGAAGCATCGCTATAAATTACGAAATTCCCTTGATTGTCTGAAAGTGACAAAATAGGTGTCGTGATTAATCTCCGCTTCAACTCTTGAAAACTTTCTTCGCACTTGTCGTTCCATATAAACTTTTCATTCTTTCGTGTAAGCTTTATTAATGGTATTACAATCCTTGAGAAATTCTTAACGAATCGTCGATAATATCTTGCCAATCCCAAGAAACTTCTTACCTCAGTAGGTGTTCTCGGTCTCTCCCAATTTGTAATTGCTTCGATCTTTGCCGGGTCCACTTTGATCCCTTCGTTACTGACTATGTGTCCTAAGAATTGAACTTCCTGTAGCCAAAACTCACACTTCGAGAATTTAGCATATAACTTCTTTTTCCTTAAAATTTCCAAAGCCGTTCTCACATGTTCCGCATGATCCTCTTCTGTCTTTGAATAGATCAAAATATCGTCTATAAATACAATAACAAACTTGTCCAAATATTTCTTGAAAATTATGTTCATCAGGTCCATAAATACTGCCGGGGCGTTGGTCAATCCAAAAGACATCACTAAAAAACTCGTAATGTCCATACCTTGTTCTGAAATATGTCTTTGGTATATCTTCTGGCTTGATCTTTAGTTGATGATATCACGATCTTAAATGGATTTTGGAGAAATACTTAGCTCCCTTCAATTGGTCAAACAGATCATCGATTCTGGATAACGGATACTTGTTCTTGATTGTCAGCTTGTTGAGCTCCCTATAGTCAATACATAGTCTCATGCTTCCATCTTTCTTCTTGACAAATAATACCGGTGCTCCCCATGGGGATACACTGGGTCTGATTACTCCTTTCTCTAACAACTCCTGTAACTGCTTCGCTAGCTCTTTCATCTCAACAGGCGCCATTCTGTACGGGGCCTTGGATACGGGTTCTATTCCAGGTGTTAAGTCGATCGCAAATTCAATTTCTCTATCTGGAGGAAGTCCTGGTAACTCGTCGGGAAATACGTCTGGAAATTCATTCACTACTGGAATATCTTCAAGTTTTGCTAGCTCCTGACTCTTGTCAATCATGTAGGATATAAAATGCTCGCATCCTTGCCGTAATAACTTCTTAGCTTGAATTATTATTAAGAACTTCTTTACTTGCTTCTGTCCCTTGAACGTTACTATCTTTTCATCAGGCGTCTTCACTATTACCTTCTTATTTCGACAATCTATCTGGGCATCGTGCTTAGATAACCAATCCATCCCTAATATAACGTCAAATTCTCCTAACTTAAATGGTATCAAATCTACACAAAACTTACTACCAGAAATCTCAACCTCACAATTTCCACAAACTTGATTCACAGTTACACGTTCTTGATTTGCTAACTCCACAGTCATTATTTCATTTAAATACCCAACTGGACAATTTAACTTACTAACAAAATCTTGTGAAACAAATGATCGAGTTGCTCCCGAATCTATTAACACTTTGGCACATAAAGAATTCACATTAAGCGTACCTGCCATGACATCCGCATCCTGGATAACATCCCTCACTGACATGTCGAAGACTCTAGCCCTTGGAGTCTCATTTACTGTTGGGGTAGATCCCATGATCCTCAAGGCATTACTGACTGGGACTGTTGTCTTGCAATCCCTGGCCATATGTCCTGGCTTTCCACATTTGAAGCATGTAAATCCAATGGCTGGAACCTTCACTGCTGGATTCCGGATAGGCTGATCCTTATTTGTTGGCTCTCTAGCTGGCTGATTTCGGCACTCCTTCGAATATTGCCCTTTCTGGTTGCATCTAAAACATACCACATTCAACTTGTTACAAACTCCTCCATGCTTCTTTCCACAAACTTGACAATCTGGAAAAGTTAATCTCAACTGATTCGGCTGATTCACATTAGCTGGACGGTTGCCCTGGCTTCCGTCTCCTGCATTTTGTCTCCTGAAATTAAAATTTCTCCCTGGCTGGAACTTGCCCTTCTTAAAGTTTGGAAACTTCCCTGGTTGTGACTGACCCTCACTTCCCTCAACTTTCATTTTCTTGCTTTCCTTTTCCTTCTGGAACATCTCACTCTCTGTCTCTGCGATCATAGCCTTCTGTACAACCCCTGCATAGGTCTCCAACTCAAAAATAGCTACCTTCCCTCTAATCAATGGCTTCAAGCCTTGCTGGAATCTCTTAGCTTTCTTTCTATCAGTATCAACATACGACGGCACATACCTTGATAATTCTTCAAATTTACTCTCATAATCTGCCACCGACATAGTTCCTTGCTTTAACTCTAAAAACTTCAGCTCCATCTGATCTTGAACAAACTGAGGAAAATACTTTTCTAGAAATAATTCCTTAAACATCTCCCAAGTAATAACATCTATACCTTCCAATATCTTCACCATCTCCCACCAGTAGGTGGCCTCATTCTTCAAATAGTAACTTGCAAACTCAACCTTCTGCTCCTCTTTCACTTTTACCAAGGCAAATGCCTTCTCTATTTCATTTAACCACATATTTGCTTCAATTGGCTCTAAGGAACCCTTGAATTCTGGTGGGTTTACTGCCTGAAAAGTTTTGAAAGTTACCTGGGGATTAGTCTGTCTTTGTTGTTGTTGTGCCAGGTGAACTGTTTGTTGGGCCAAAATTTGAAGAATCTGGGCTATTCTGGGTCCATGGGTCCTGGGTTCACATTCGGGTTTGTATCATCTTGGTTGTTATTGTTGGTTTCTTCATTTTGGGTGTTGGTGCGGGTATTTCTTCTAGGAGGCATTTTCTGTAAAGAATCAATCAATTTATTTAGCTTTTGAATCAAATCTTTGCATAAAGGAAAAGTTTTGTAAAACAGGAATATCTCTTTTTGAAAACAGTTGTAACTAAGTAAATTGCATGCTTCTTTACAGAATATAAATAGTTATGGAAAACAGGGTACATGGTATCACAGGGTATGACTGGTGCAATAAATAAGGTAAGGTAAAACAGGTGCAATAGAGTAAATGACAGTGCTGGAAAGGAAAAAGGTACTGATATATATAGATCAAAAGTTTTAGGTTGTACAAGCGTAAAGACGCTTCGGAAGTAAAAGCAAAAAGGGTACAACAACCTACTCACTAGTCAGCATAGCTAGTCTATAAATACAACTAAAAAATCTACTAATACACACTACACACTACTGTACATACTATACAACCATAACAACACTGCTCAATATCTTCATCTCTGAATCTCTGGCTCATGGCAAATCTGGACCTCCTATCTCCTCAAGCTCCTCTAGAACCCACTTAGCCCACTCTACTAGGAAATCAGGGGTGATGTCCTCATGTGTAGCCTCAGCAATCCTCACAGCAGCTGCTCTACGAAATGCCTGGAGCCTCTCCTTAAGTCGCCTCTCACCACTCCCCATCTCTCTGGTACGCATGATATGCAGTAACTCCTGGATCTGACCCTGTAGGAATCGCTGCTCCATAAGGCAAGCCTCAAACTGATGATATGGGACAGGATAGGAAGAGAACTGGAAAGGTACTCCTGTGACTGAATGACTAGTAAAGCCTGAATCAGCAGGTGGGGGTCCTCTAACAGGTGGCCTCACGCCTGGAGGTGGAATAGCCTGCAATGGTACGGGCTGCAACACAGGTGGAGGTAGTATAGCCAACACGGGTGGAACAACAGGACGTGGATCCGAAGACGGCACTCCAACTGAAGGCTCTGAGTGATCAGCTGATACGGGAATAAAAGAGTTGGCCATCTCTGCTATCTGAAATCATACCGAAATATAAGAATCTCCTACCATAACGCAAACTATACTAATATCGGTTATACCAAAGCACTCAACCTCTCGACGTTCTATCTTTCTATTCCTTACTTCTAATCCTAATCCTCTACCCATTCCCGTCAACCTAGGCTTGTGTCAGTGACTTATAACCTGTAGCTCTGATACCAAACCTGTGACGCCCTCCAAACCCGGGTCAGAAGTTTGGGGTCCACACACACCTTATTTAAAACCTGCTTATAACAATATTAAAGATAATAATAATATGCAATGACCCTATTTACTAACTACCACGGATCGCAACAGGTTAAAGTATGCACACAAGCCAAGCACACTAATATATTACAAACTGTTCAAATCCCAACTATTCCAAACTCAAACTGAGTATTAAACATTATTACAACCTTTTACAGACTTAAATTATTCCAAAAGAAGCCTACTAGCTCAGCTTTCTCAACCTGAACCCCTAGCTCTCGCGCTGGACTGGGGATCCTCTTTACCAACTGGTTCCTTTTTAACTGGAAAGAATATAAACATTGCACAAATGAGCTAACTAGCTCAGCAAGTCACAATGACAAAACTGAGAATAATGATCATCAAGTGAATATAATTATGATATCAAGTGAATAATGGATTATGATTTAGAATTGGATATTATACTTTTAATTTAAAAACCAAGGTTAGGCTGCTGATCAGTCACGCACTAACCCCGAGCAAGGCACACAGCATTGCTCTAACTACTGGATCCAAGGCAACATTGGCCTAACTTGACCATTATATGGTCTGACCACGAATCTGGTCCACAATTTTATAAAAACAGTCCAATTCTAACATAATAACATAATATGCAATAATAAACAATAACCAGAATCAATAACAATAATAAGTGTTTAACAATGAAAGGGTTTCAATCATTGAAAGGATCAATAAGTCAATTTAAAAGCTTGGATGCTGGGTAATGAAGAATTGGATAACAGAGGAATCAACCTTTCAGGGTTTCAAAGATTTGGGCTTTCAAAGCATAGGATGCAATGATAGAGTATACAAGTAATTCAGTTCAGTGTTTGGGATTTTGTTTGCATGTATTTGTAGAGTAGTATCGTATGCTTGAGATTCGTGTTTGGGTACAGAACAATCAATGGTCTAGAAAGAATAAGGTTCATGGCTCAAGAACAATAACTGGAATCAGGGTTTGGGTTTCAGTGCTTCAAAGCAGTTGCAATATCAACAAGACTATCAAGTACTACAATATCTCGAGAAAGTTCAGAACACTTGCCTGGTATTAGCTTACTACACTGCACTTGCTTCCAATCACAACCGTCTTACTCCTCAACTAACTGTTTCCCTTTCCTACGTCTTGCCTCTTCTGCTCACATATCATAAGCATCTATCAATAATTGACTCATAGAATTCTATTCAACACATACTTCTATCTACCCTTCGTTTTACCCAAATCCGATTAACGGATTGAAAATTATGCAATAATCAAGTAAACACTGAATATATAGACCGATAGTCAATTAACAAGTCACATATAACACATAATACATCACATAATCAATGATATATCATTTATAATGAAGTCTCAGGTCATAAATAGGCTTTCTGGTATTTAAAATGATTTTTAAAATATTTTTCGGAATTAAAACGGATCGTTGAATCAATTTCGGGATAATAAACAGGGTTCGGTTGGCCAATTCTGGCTCCACAACAATTTTAGAATAATTTTCGAGCCTTGAAAATAATTTAGAATATTATTTAAAGCTCGAAACTATTTTTCGGAATTTTTAAATCATTTTTAAATAATTAAATCTAATTAAATAATTAATTAAAATCAATTAATAATTAATTAAATCAATTAATCAATTAATTTTCGAATAAATTGACCAATTAATCAATTAAAATTAACTGAAATTAATTAACTAATTAATTTAGATTTATTTTTGAATTAAAAATAATTTTCGGAATTAAAATAATAATTTTTTAGAATTTTCAGAAATTAAAAATGAATTTTTTATAATAAAAATAAATAGAAAATATGATTTTTAAATATTTTATAAACAGGAATCCTAAATTTGCAAAGTCTGGAAACTTCAGGGACCTAACTGTATCGTCCCCAAAAGTCCAGGGACCAAACTGCAAATTTTACACCCCATCGCCGGAAAACACAGTGGTGGCCGGAGATCACGTTCCCGACGTCCTCACCCCACCAACACCTCCAGATCACATCTATATTTCACCAGGATCTCAACCATACCAACAAATCATTCTAATCATCCCTGAGTTGGCCGGAATTTGGCCGTGAAGTTTTGCTTCCGGCGAACTTCGGAAATTTTCAAAAGACAACTCCCTTATCTACAGACCTCGGTGATTCATGAAACTTATATGACTAGATTGCAAATTTCACAGAGAACACAATCCACTATATCACAACATCAATCTATTCCAGAATAAGAAACCCCCAAATTTCAATTAAGAACATTCATACGGGTTATAAACACTAATTTTGAAATTCGAAAATCAAACTCAAATTTGAACATGTTATTGAACTCCAAATCAGACGTATAATATACCAAAATCATCAGGAAAACAAGCTCTACAACATGCAATCATCAAATCATACAAACAATCATCCGAACAAAAATTCATATTTTTCATAAAAAAAATTCGAAAATAATTAAATTTTTAGAAATTAAACCTTTGATTCTGCAGGTGTATGGATTACAGATTCTGATAGAGCTTCTCAAGACCTTCAAATCCAGTACTCGAGCTTTTCAAACAAAGATCAATAACACCTTCAAAAGTTGGTTTGATTCTTGAAACAGTTTATAAATATAGGATTTTTCTCTGTAAAATTATATATTTATCTATCTGCAAATGATTTTGATACGAAATAAAATACGGAAAAAGGCTATTTATATTTACGGAAAATTAGTATCCCGTTGGATCATTCCGGATATAAAACGGTACGTTTATTTGTAAAAACTGATCCAAACGGTATCGGTTTTCGGGATAATTATCCAAATCAGTACAATTTGTACTGCGGTCTTGGTCTCAGCGCCTAGTTACACATACTACGAAGTGATAATTGGGATAGTTTAATAAAAAGCTCCCGTTTATCGAAAATATGGGTTTTATTGATTTACCTAAACGAATATTGTAACGAAAATATTGCGCCGGGACCCGCGCAGAAGAAACCGTACACCGGATCGAAAAAGTCGAAACATGGAATATGCTCGGAATATTACAATTAGGTTAGGAAGGAGTTCTCGGAAGAGTTTCGGGTTCCAAAAATGTAACAACGGGTGATGTCGGTTGGCAACATAGATTTTAAATACTCGGAAAAAGATTTTATAAATTTCATATGATCCTTATAAATCCATAAATCAACATAAAAATAATTAGGAAGATATGACAATCATCTATATTTTATTTTGGACATATAAAAATTAAAATACTCAATTAATATTACTTTTAAATATCCAAGTACAGATAACGCTTAACAATTAACTCACATAATAGATACTGAACACACATAATAATTATTTAATAGCAAAAATAATTACACGATATATCCCGGATATTACAAGAACTACCATTACCATTTCTTCCTCAGTACTATTTCTTTCCCGGGATTGAGCCAGAGATTCATCCGGCAGTAACACCGGTCCCCTTACCTGTATATGCTCCAGCCCCAGAGGTATTCCAGATGGCACCCGTTGAGGGTATGGCAGACCATGAGATATGATTGCAGTTGGTTTTACCACAGGATGTTGCTGGGATTCACAGAGTACCGTCTCGAGAGTCAGTTGGTGAGATTAGAGAGCCTCGCATTGTGCCATATCATGAGTTCAGTAGCATGCAGGATGAGATGCAATATTGGAGATCTCAGTGTCATGAGATATTGGGACTATTTGAGCAGAGTGAGAGAGGGCCATTAGCAGCACTCCAGCCTAATTACCTTTTGAGGCAGAGACTTCAGCAGACCTATCACAGAGCCTCTAGTAAATTGGGAGAGTTGATCCATGATGGGAGTCACACTTATGCAGTGTTTCATAGAGCTACCCGCCTTACCCAGTCTGTTCTAGAGACCCTCTGAAAGGAGATAGACCATATCCTACCGGGTTTCTGATGTACGACAGTTAGAAAGGGATCTTGTATTATATGTGATATATGTTCATAGAAGCAGTTATAGCTATAGCGAGACTAGATATGTGTGTAGTACCCATTTTTAATGTGTATCGGCAGCAGTTATGATAGACCTTTTGTATCAAGCACTAACACCTGATACTGGTGTCTGTTTTATAAAATAAACATTTGTTTACTTCTTTTCTTTTATTTACTTAATTTTCAGTCTTTCCAGCATTTGTATTTACTTTACCATTTTACAGTCATTACATATTTTTAAATTTTGTTTAGTGTTGAAAAGATAAATGGAATGTTTAAAATAATATCGTCCAGTCTGTTTATTTAGCATTTTAAATTATTTCAAATGATTGCTTAAAATCCTAAATTGTTTAAATTTTTTGTCTTAATACACGTCAAATTGTTTCTTTACCTACTCTCAACTATTTAATAAAACTATTAAAGGAATTGTTTGTTTATTACCAGAAAAATGGCACCAAAAAGAAAGACCAGAACTGAGACTTCAAACAACAACTCTAAGGAACAGAATAATAATACCATGAATCAAATGTTCCATCTGATGCAACAACAGATGGTAATGATGCAACAATAGATACAGCAACAACAACAGATTCAACAGCAAATGTTCCAACAACCACCCCACCTGAACCACAAATACCACAAGTGGTGCATGTTGTTACTTTTAAGCAGTTTCAAGCAATAAAGCCTCCAGAATTTGAGGGCACAGCGGATCCTACTAAAGCTAGAGCGTGGCTAAAAGAGATAGAGAAAGAGTTTGCGTTAGTGAAAGTGGAAACGGATCAGAAGACTGATTTCACTAGTTATTTTCTAAAGGGAGAAGCTAATTATTGGTGGGAATCCAAGAAGGCTTTGGAAGGTGAAGGTATTGTAACTTGGGATAGGTTCACCGAGCTATTTTTGGAAAAGTACTTAACCCGATATATGAAGAATCAAATGAAAATTAAGTTTTTGAAGCTAAAATAGGGGAATATGTCCATAACCGATTATGAAGCCAAGTTTACTGAGTTGCCTAGGTTTGTTCCGGAAAAAGTGGACACCGAGGAAAAGTGGGCCAAGAGATTCCATCAAGGGTTGAAACCATGGATTCACAGCGGAGTGGCAGTATTTGAATTGACGACATATACGATCGTGGTTCAGAAGGCCATGATTATTGAGGGAGAAAGTGAAATGTCCCGAAAGGAAAATGGACAAGGAAATTTTCAGAATTGCTTCAACAGAAATTTGGGATTTCAAGATCAGACAAATATGAATTTCAAGAGGATAGAACAAGCAATCAGAGGACAGGTAATCATTTCCAAGCCTCAAACCAGCAGAGAATCATCAGACCACCACTACCATATTGCAAGACATGTGGTCAGAAATAGACGGGCGTCTGCAACAAGGTAAATGTGACATGCTTCAGGTGTAAATAGAAAGGGAACTACTTTAATAAATGCCCAACAAGCAAGGTAGATGTTACATGTTTCCAGTATGGGAAGAAAGGGCATCTTGTCAGGGATTGTAGAGGGTCAGCGATGTCAGCCAGTGTTCCGAGAGTATTGGCACTACTCCAACCCCACAGCAGAATCAGCCTTGAGCAAGGAATTTTGATATGACAATGAAAGAAGCTGTGCAGAATCCGAGTGTGATTGCAGATACGCTTTCTGTGAATTCTGTTGATGCAAAAGTAATCGACTCTGGAGCAACAACATCTTTTATTTTTGAAGAATTAATTGATAAAATATGTTGTGAAATTCAATAGTTAGGTGATACATTAATTATAAAGTTAGCGGATGACGACCAAGTTCCAGTAGACCGACTGTGTCAAGAATTCGATATCGAAATAGCTGAACGTCACTTCTGAAGGGTTTTTAGCACATAAACGCAACGAAAACGTAAATTTAAATCTTAAAAAAAAACGAAACCCTCCGTAGGATCCATGCGAAAAATAATATTTAATTCGTAGTTCAGTATGTTTACCTTAAGAAGCTTTACGTTAATGGAAAGATGGAGGTCTTTAATGATGATCCAAAAACGATGAACGGAGATCCTTAGCAGCTGCTCCTCAAGTGTGAAGCACTCCACCGGTATCCACCAAGAAAATGATGTAATGAAGGAGGAGGAGATGGAGAGAATTAGGGTTTTGTAAATCTTTTTGGTTGAGACAAAAATAGGGTCTATAATAGTATATTTATAGGCAAAATTTTCAGCTGAAAGTTTTCCATAAAATATTATTATTATTAACCCTTTATTATTCTCACTAATAATTAAAACACCTTTTAATTATTAATCCTTTTTCTAAACACTTTAGAAATAATTCTCTCACTTGATTTAATTTCCAAAAATTAAATTCTTAATTAATAATATTAAGAACTTTTTCTTAATTAATTTATAATCAATTAAATCTCATTTAATCAATTATTAAATTTGCCAATTAATTATTTATTTCATAAATAAATAATTATCAGCCATTATTAATTAATTTCTCCACCATTAAATCATTCTCTTTTATGGTGTGACCCTGTAGGTTCAATATTAAGCCGGTAGTAGAAATAAATAATAATAAAACTATTCTATCATTATTTATATAAATTCTCTAATTCATTAAATATGATTAATTATTTAATCATATTTATTCTATATCGTGAGGGATACTTCTCAGCATATCGCGACTATCCGGATAATACGAATTCACTGCTTAGAATACCAAGAACCTATTCAGTGAGTAGTTACCGTACAATTAATCCCTTCTACCCTGCAATGTCACGATTAAATACAAGGCATGGAACTTATGTCAAGCCTATCTTATTTAATCACTTACTTTCCCATTCACTATGCTTAGTTCTATTTAATGTAAATTAAAAACTCCTTTCTAATTTCATTCACTCTGGCCAGAGATTCCTGAACTAACATAAGTGGATCAGCATTGAACATTCTCTTCCTACACTGGAAGGGGTAGATCCTTTATTGATCATACACTATCTTCATGTACAAATTCCTATACCCAGTAGAGCCCTTATAATTGTCCCTTGAGACTAAGAACTAAACAAAAGCATAGTTCAGTGTACAAAAGATGACTATGATGACCTCAAGTCTAAGGATACTTGTACAACTATCACTATGTGAACAACTGCTGACACGCGAGTGAACTCCATCAGTTGTTCAGCTGTGTGAGTCATGTTCAGTGAACTTATTCTATAATAAGCACCTACATACTAGCTATAGTGTCACCATACAAATGTCTATGAGAACAGATGATAAGTGGCATTTTATACCACTTAAAACGTTTTAAATTGCTTAAATTGATGTCTTGAAATCAAGTATTTTGTGTATTTGATGCGTTTTTCTAGTGTTTATGCATTTCAGGGTATTAGTTGTATTTCGGGGGAGGAATCATCAAGAATAAGCCTTGGCATGTGTTCACCATTGCGAAAGGAAAGAAACGGGCAGATTACGGCGAAGAAACGGAGCAAAATCAGATTTTTTCTAGTAGAGGTCTGAGCGCCCGCTCAGCATTGCTGAGCGGCCGCGCAGGGTCGGGGAAAAAAATATATTATTTCAGGACTTCTACTTCTGTTTGGTTTCCACTTCTATGTAATCTAAGTTTTATGGGACTATTATATAAGTAGATTTGAGACGTTTTCACAAGGGGGATTGAAGAAGATCGTGTTTTTATGCAAGGAGCGAAGGAGATAAGGAAGAAGACCGATTTAGCACACCGCAACGAAGAGGAAGCATATCTTCTTGTGATTCTTGTTTCGTTGTAACGTTGGATGCTAGTTTTCTTGCTTTGAACTTATTTACTCTTGTGACGTACTCTGTTTTAATATAATTAGTTTAGTTATTATTTTCTTGTGTTTGTTTATCATGATTTCATATGAACCCATGATGACGATAAGTGCTATTATGGGCTAATCGTGATCATGGGGTTGCAACGGATTTATTATGGAATTCTTTAGTTAATTTTTTAATACTTTAGTGTGTGATGATTGTATGATATCTAGTATTGGTTATGCGTAGTCGTCTTATGTGCGTCGCGAACATATAAGATAGGGTGTTAATCTCTTGTGAAGCGACGGTGGATCTTGAGATTTAGAACTTGCCATGCTAGTATAGGTTCATGTATGTTGTGCATGATTAGTGGGTAACTCTAACAGTTTTATTTGCCCTATGTAATCAAAAGGAATAACTTGTGCTTATGCATTTCAGGGTATTAGTTGCATTTCGGGGGAGGAATCATCAAGAATAAGCCTTGGCATGTGTTCACCATTGCGAAAGGAAAGAAACAGGCAGATTACGGCGAAGAAACGGAGCAAAATCAGATTTTTTTCCAGTAGAGGTCTGAGCGCCCGCTCAGCATTGCTGAGCGGCCGCGCAGCAAGCTGAGCGCCCGCTCAGCTATGCTGAGCGGCCGCGCAGGGTCGGGGAAAAAAATATATTATTTCAGGACTTCTACTTTTGTTTGCTTTCCACTTCTATGTAATCTGAGTTTTTTGGGACTATTATATAAGTAGATTTGAGACGTTTTCACAAGGGGGATTGAAGAAGATCGTGTTTTTACGCAAGGAGCGAAGGAGATAAGGAAGAAGACCGATTTAGCACACCGCAACGAAGAGGAAGCATATCTTCTTGTGATTCTTATTTCGTTGTAACGTTGGATGCTAGTTTTCTTGCTTTGAACTTATTTACTCTTGTGACGTACTCTGTTTTAATATAATTAGTTTAGTTATTATTTTCTTGTATTTGTTTATCATGATTTCATATGAACCCATGATGACGATAAGTGCTATTATGGGCTAATCGTGATCATGGGGTTGCAACGGATTTATTATGGAATTCTTTAGTTAATTGTTTAATACTTTAGTGTGTGATGATTGTATGATATCTAGTATTGGTTGTGCGTAGTCGTCTTATGTGCGTTGCGAACATATAAGATAGGGTGTTAATCTCTTGTGAAGCGACGGTGGATCTTGAGATTTAGAACTTGCCATGCTAGCATAGGTTCATGTACGTTGTGCATGATTAGTGGGTAACTCTAACAGTTTTATTTGCCCTATGTAATCAAAAGGAATAACTTGTGCTTAAATCGTTGTGTTGTCAATTTCTGTAGACATATAGGAACTCAACATAATTGATGACTATTCAACTTCTATCTTAATTGTGGATGCTTGGTAGAATGGTATTAGTACAATGAAAGTTGGCTTTTATCAATTTCGTGTTATTCGATTAATATCATCACTGTCACATGCTAAAGGTAATAACAATGGCTATTGAAGGAAGTAATAATGAAGTTGTGATCTCATGAGTATTTTATTGTTGATAAATTGAAGTGTTAGTTAAGTGATTAATTAAGTAGTTAATTGTAGTTAATATTTAATCAACAATTTTAAGTGTTAGTGTCTTAACATTGAGAAGTAATCATACATTGGTGAGTGAGTTTAATTAGACAATAATTTAGTCGGAGTCTCTGTGGGAACAAACTAGAAAGTATTTTATATTACTTGCGAACGCGTATACTTGCGTGAATATTAGTGCGTGATTTCGCCCTAACAACAGACATCCTTCATAATGAAGCAAGCATAGTATGTACCGATTTTTACGGATTATTAATTACCAGTTAGTAATCCTACGACCAAGAACTATTTAAGTTTAGAGTTATCATCTTTTAGGTCTCATTATTATGATCTCATCATAATCCATAAAAAGCTTTACTCTAAACTGTGGTATATCTTATTTAAACATTTAAATAGATAGAGCCCGCAATAAAAACAAAACAAGTCTTTTATTAATATCAATGAAATCAAAACAGATTACATAAAAGTTATTCCTAAATCCTCATACATGATTGGACTTAAGACATATCTCTTTCAATCTCCCACTTGTACTAAAGCCAATCACTCTGGTATCTAATACCCATCTTGTCTTTATGACGATCAAAGTGACTCTGAGAAAGTGGCTTTGTGAGTGGGTCTGCTACGTTGTTATGTGTGTCAACTCTCTCGACATTGACATCTCCTCTATTTTCAATTCAGATTCACCACCAAAAACAAGAAAAATGTCCTGAGTCCTTCGCAAGTACTTAAGGATGTTTTTCACTTCTTTCTAGTGGTCTTCACCTGGATTGGACTGATATATGCTCGTCACACTAATTGAATAAGCAACATCAGGCCTTGTACACAATATCGCGTACATGATAGATCCTATTGTTGAAGCATAAGGAATCTTACTCATACGCTCTCTTTCCTCAGGTGTCTTAGGAGACATTTTTTCGAAAAGGGACACTCCATGGCTCATCGGTATGAGACCTCTTTTGGAGTTTTCCATGCTAAACCTTTTAAGCACTTTCTGGATGTATGTACCTTGGGTAAGACCTATCATTCTTCTAGATCTATCTCTATAGATCTTCATACTGAGAATGTAGGATGCTTCTCCCAAGTCCTTCATGGTGAAGTTCTTTGATAGCCATACTTTGACTGATTGTAGCATCGGTATATCATTTCCTATAAGAAGTATGTCATCCACATACAATACAAGAAATGTTACCGCGCTCCCACTAACCTTCTTGTAGACACATGGTTCATCTATGTTTTTGATAAAACCAAACTCTTTGATTGTCTCATCAAAACAGATGTTCCATCTACGAGAAGCTTGCCTTAAACCATATATGGTTCGCAGCAGCTTACATACTAGGTGTTTATTTCCCTTGGAAAGAAAACCCTCTGGATGTGTCATATACACTTCCTCCTCAAGTTCCCCATTGAGGAAGGCCGTTTTCACGTCCATTTGCCAGATCTCATAGTCATAGTAAGCAACAATCGCAAGCAAAATCCGAATTGATTTTAACAGGGCTACAGGCGAAAAAGTTTCATCAAAGTCAATCTCTTGCCTTTGTTTGAATCCTTTTGCCACGAGCCTGGCCTTATAGGTCTCCACCTGGCCATCTGCTCCAATCTTTCTTTTGTATACCCACTTGCACCCAATAGGCTTAACACCTTCAGGCACCTCAACCAGAGTCCATACTTGGTTAGTATACATAGATTCCATTTTGGATTTCATGGCACTATGCCATTTCTCTAAGTCAACACTACTCATAGCCTCATTATAGGTCACAGGGTCGTCATCATCAATGATTGACAACTCATTGTCATTCTCAATGACAAGGCCATAATACCTCTCAGGTTGGCGAGACACTCTCCATATCCTACGAATGGACTGTTCCACAGAAGGTTGTTCAGTCTGAACAGGTGTTTCCACTTGATCCATAGTAGTTTGTGCTTCTTGAACTTCATCAAGTTCAATTTTGCTCCCACTGTTTCCTTCAAGGATAAACTCTTTTTCCAAGAAGGTAGCATGTCTGGAGACAAAGATGATCGGTGTAAAAGTAATACCCCAAAGTCTCTTTAGGATATCCCACAAAATTACATTTTACGGATCGAGATTCCAGCTTATATGGGTCAACTTTCTTGACATAATCTGGACATCCCCAAATCTTAACGTGTTTAAGACTCGGTTTCCTTTCTTTCCATATCTCATATGGTGTTTAAGGAACAGATTTGGAAGGCACCTTATTCAGTAAATATGCTGAGGTTTCCAATGCATAACCCCATAGGAATACTAGAAGATTCGCATAGCTCATCATGGATCGAACCATGTCTAACAAAGTTCGATTTCTCCTTTCAGATACCCCATTTAACTGTGGAGTATATGGAGGAGTCCACTGGGAGACTATACCATTTTCTTTGAAATAATCTAGAAACTCTCCATTCAAGTATTCACCACCTCGATCTGATCGAAGAGTTATAATACTGTGTTTGGTTTGTTTCTCCACTTCATGTTTATATTCTTTGAACTTTTCAAAGGCTTCAGACTTGTGTTTCATCAAATACACATATCCAAATCTAGATTTATCATCTATGAAAGTAATGAAGTACGAAAATTCACCCATGGCTTGCGTAGACATTGGTCCACATACATCTGTGTGTACCAATCCTAGCAAATCTGCAGCCCTCTCTCCATGTCCACTAAATGGAGATTTGGTCATTTTACCCAATAGACAAGACTCGCATGTAGGATATGATTCAAAATGAAAGTGGTCAAGTAACCCTTCCTTATACAATGTCCGCAGTCTATTTTCACTAATATGACCTAGCCTATAGTGCTATAAATAGGTCATATTTTCATCATCTCATTTTCTTTTATTAGTTTTTTCAATCTGAAGTAAATCATGCTCTATGTCACATACATACAGACCATTATTTAAAATGCCACGCCCAAAAAGAACATTATCTCTAAGGATAGAACATTCATTATTCTTAATAATAAATGAAAAACCATCCACATCCAACATAGGAATAGAAACAATATTCCTCACAATATAGGGAACATAATAACAATTATTCAAAATAATAGTCTTGCCCGTAGGCATATGTAAACTAAATGATCCTACAAATATGGCTGCAACCCTTGCTCCATTGCCCATACATAGAATCACCTCATCTTTTTCAAGAGTCCAACTTCCCTTTAGTCCTTGCAACGAATTGCAAATATGAGAACCACAGGCGGTATCTAATACCGAAGTAGAAATTTGACCTAGTGACATATTAACTTCGATCATGAACATGCCTGAATCAGAAGCGGTAGTCTTACTACCCTTCTTTTTCTTCAATTCTGCAAGGTAAACCTTGCAGTTCCTCTTTCAGTGCCCCAACTTGTTACAGTGAAAACAAACAGCTAAATTAGGACCAGTCAACTTGTGAGCATCTAGTATGCTCCGGAGTGATAGTGCAGAAGACATGACGAATATAGTAAATCTTTAAATGATAAACACATGACAACACTTAGCAAATATTCAATTTCATTTCAAAAAACTATATAAATCGGGTCTTTATTCATAAGTGTCTCCCACTAGTTTATCTATTTTTTAACCCCCTAAGTGAAAATTAAGCATTCATAATGCTAGTGGGAATAGGGATCCTACATTCCATCACACAACCTTGGCTGTGGCACGAAATGTCATGTGATGTTCAATAGGCAGACAACTCTTGTCAATTACATCTTATGTTATTCCCTAATATAAGTTTAGCCTCTTGAATAATTGAGTCATGACTGTGGCACGACAAACTCAATATTCTAAGTCAAGTTTAACCTAACATTTCGTACAATTGAATCAGTCTCCAATGGCCCACGACTGTAGCACGTACCGACCTTTAGATTCTAATTCAATGTACACATCTCTATGTAATAGACAAGTATTTCTTATTTCGAAATCAAAGCCCTCGGCTGTAGCATGAAACGACAATGATTTAAAAATAAGAACCACTTTCTACCATGTTGGAAGGCTATGACCGACACAAGCCCGTTGTGTCATTGGCCAATTACTACTTGATATTATTTAATTTTAGAGGGATTATATTACGTTACAATAATAATCATATTATAAAGAGATTCTTCCTTTTAAATTAAATATTTCAAATCAATAATCGATAATCAGATGATTCCCAGATCGGGTGGAGCATTGTCAAAAGGCGTCACTTAATAACCCTTTCTTACAGATAGAAATCTGTTGTTGACAGAATCATCCTTTCTCTCAATATTGAAAATTCATATTCAATTACGTGTTTCATAAACACAAGAATCTCATGATCGTATTCATAACATTTATTGTTAAGGCAAGAAATGATTCCTATTCTAGATTTTCTAGAGCACGCCTTATATTGATTTAAGTTCACCTAAATCTATCATCGCATGGTAAACATAGGCATATATCTCATATATAAAATTAAATAAACAAGTAAATGTAAAGTGCAATAAAGTAAATGTGTTTGGTTATGGCCCCATCCTATGTGATCTTTATCAAGCTCATGATAAAAATCAAGGTCAATCTAATATGGTGATGGAAATAAATACAACTACTTATTACATAAGTCTTCTTCTTTGTTTAGACTTCTTGTATGCCTCGTCTTCTTCTTTGTATCACCTCCATTGAATAGCCTTCTTGAGTCTTCAATTACATTACATGATTGAAAGTAAAACTAATATAATGAACTTACAAGAATAACTCGAGTTACATTCGAGATTTATGATTACAAAGATTGACGACATGCAAGTCGTATTTAAAACCAAAACCAAAACCATTACACTAAGGTCGAAAGGCCATAACCATCCACCATGCTCATACAACACATAAAAGCATGTTAAAACAAATAATCTGATCTTAACATATCATATTATCCATGATCCAATCATAAAAAGAAAATATAACAAAAATCAGAAAAATCAGAATCAAATCAGAAAAACAAGAATCACTGTTTACGGGCAGTAAACAACGTCAAACGCCTTACAGACGAGTCGTTGATAGCTTTAGCTATTATTTTTGTTCAGACGCTCGTTTACCTATGGAGAAGGGTATTCGTTTGTGTAAATCGGACACCAGACCCAGATTTCAGCAAATCTGCAGCAGCCAATTCAGAATCCGTATCTAATATGATTCTCATAATTAGAACAAACATAAATAATGTATATATCAGTATATATACATATTACATAATTTTTTTATGATTATACAACTCACATGAATATCATATATTCAAAACCATACATATATAAGCATATTATATCAACATCAAATCATGGCGAATCACGTACATGCTCATATATCGAAAACAGTTAAACACATAAACGAATTAAAAACTTTTCGCAAGTAGCTCTGATGCCATTGAAGGATTTTTTAGCACATAAATGCAACGAAAACGTAAATTTAAATCTTAAAAAAAACGAAACCCTCTGCAGGATCCATGCGAAAAATAATATTTAATTCGTAGTTCAGTATATTTACCTTAAGAAACTTTACGTTAATGGAAAGATGGAGGTCTTTAATGGCGATCCAAAAATGATGAACGGAGATCCTTAGCAGCTGCTCCTCAAGTGTGAAGCACTCCACCGGTATCCACCAAGAAAACGATGTAATGAAGGAGGAGGAGATGGAGAGAATTAGGGTTTTGTAAATCTTTTTGGTTGAGGCAAAAATAGGGTCTATAATAGTATATTTATAGGCAAAATTTTCAGCTGAAAATTTTCCCATAAAATATTATTATTATTAACCCTTTATTATTCTCACTAATAATTAAAATACTTTTTAATTATTAATCCTTTTTCTAAACACTTTAGAAATAATTCTCTCACTTGATTTAATTTTCAAAAATTAAATTCTTAATTAATAATATTAAGAAATTTTTCTTAATTAATTTATAATCAATTAAATCTCATTTAATCAATTATTAAATTTTCCAATTAATTATTTATTTCATAAATAAATAATTATCAGCCATTATTAATTAATTTCTCCACCATTAAATCATTCTCTTTTATGGTGTGACCATGTAGGTTCAATATTAAGCCGGTAGTAGAAATAAATAATAATAAAACTATTTTATCATTATTTATATAAATTCTCTAATTCATTAAATATGATTAATTATTTAATCATATTTATTCTACATCGTGAGGGATACTTCTCAGCATATCGCGACTATCCGGATAATACGAATTCACTGCTTAGAATACCAAGAACCTATTTAGTGAGTAGTTACCGTACAATTAATTCCTTCTACCCTGCAATGTCACGATTAAATACAAGGCATGGAACTTGTGTCAAGCCTATCTTATTTAATTACTTGCTTTCCCATTCACTATACTTAGTTCTATTTAATGTAAATTAGAAACTCCTTTATAATTTCATTCACTCTGGCCAGAGATTCCTGAACTAACATAAGTGGATCAGCATTGAACATTCTCTTCCTACACTGGAAGGGGTAGATCCTTTATTGATCATACACTATCTTCGTGTACAAATTCCTATACCCAGTAGAGCCCTTATAATTGTCCCTTGAGACTAAGAACTAAACCAAAGCATAGTTCAGTGTACACAAGATGACTATGATGACCTCAAATCTAAGGATACTTGTACAACTATCACTATATGAACAACTGTTGACACGTGAGTGAACTCCATCAGTTGTTCAGCTGTGTAAGTCATGTTCAGTGAACTTATTCTATAATAAGCACCTACATACTAGCTATAGTGTCACCACACAAATGTCTATGAAAACAGACATCCTTCATAATGAAGCAAGCATAGTATGTACCGATCTTTACAGATTATTAATTACCAGTTAGTAATCCTACGACCAGGAACTATTTAAGTTTAGAGTTATCATCTTTTAGGTCTCATTATTATGATCTCATCACAATCCATAAAAAGCATTACTCTAAACTGTGGTATATCTTATTTAAACATTTAAATAGATAGAGCCCGCAATAAAAACAAAATAAGTCTTTTATTAATATCAATGAAATCAAAACAGATTACATAAAAGTTATTCATAAATCCTCATACATGATTGGACTTAGGACATATCTCTTTCAACTTCTCCGTTGACTTGATACCTTTCAAGTTGGGAGAATTTGATGTTATTATAAGAATGGATTGGTTGGTCGGTAATAATACACAGATCGACGATGCGAATAAGAAAGTGAAATTGTGAACTGCGGATAATGTAACAGTAATATTTAAAGATGAGAAATAGCGGAAAAAGTTCCTGACAATGATGCAGGCTAAACGATTGCTACGCCAAGGATGTAAAGCTTATTTAGCCTATGTATTGGATACTGAAAAGGAAAGTCCAAGAATTGAAGACATTCTCATGGTGTGTGGGTTTTCAGATGTCTTTACAGATGAACTTCCAGGATTACCTTCGGATCGAGAAATTGAGTTTACTATTGATTTAACACAAAACAAGGGACCAGTTTCGAAAGCACTGTATCGAATGGCACTGGTTGAAATGAAAGAGTTGGCAATGCAATTACAAGATTTTCTGGACAAATGAATGAGAAGACCTAGTGTATCCCAATGGGGTGCACCGGTATTGTTTGTTAAGGAAAAGGACAGTAGCATACGACTATGTATTTATCAATAATCGACTCATAGAATTCTATTCAACACATACTTTTATCTACCCTTCGTTTCACCCAAATCCGATTAACGGATTGAAAGTTATGCAATAATCAAGTAAACACTGAATATATATACCGATAGTCAATCAACAAGTCACGTATAACACATAACACATCACGTAATCAATGACATATTATTTATAAAGAAGTCTCGGGTCATAAATAGGCTTTCTGGCATTTAAAATGATTTTTAAAACATTTTTCGGAATTAAAACGGGTCGTTGGATCAATTTCGGGTTAATAAACAGGGTTCGGTTGGCCAATTCTGGCTCCGAAACAATTTTATAATAATTATCGAGCCTTGAAAATAATTTAGAATAATATTTTAAAGCTCAAAACTATTTTTTGGAATTTTTAAATCATTTTTAAATAATTAAATCTAATTAAATAATTAATTAAAATCAATTAATAATTAATTAAATCAATTAATCAATTAATTTTTGAATTAATTGACCAATTAATCAATTAAAAATTAACTGAAATTAATTAACTAATTAATTCAGATTTATTTTTGAATTAAAAATAATTTTCGGAACTAAAATACTAATTTTTAGAATTTTCAGAAATTAAAAATGAATTTTTATAATAAAAATAAATAGGAAATATGATTTTTGAATATTTTTAAAACAGGATTCCTATTTTTGCAAATTTTGGAAACCTCAGGGACCTAACTTCATCATTTCCAAAAGTACAGGGACCAAACTGCAATTTTGCAGTCCAGTCGCCGGAAAACGTCGGGGGTGGCCGGAGAACTCGACTCCGGCATCCTCCCACCACCACAAGCTCCAGATCAATACTACACAACACCAGGAATCTATATCTGCAATCAAAATTCATCAATAACCCAAGACTTGGCCGGAAATTGGCCAAGAACATCGCCGGTTTCCGGCGAACATCGGAAAATTTCAAAATACAACTCCCTTCGATTCACTAATCCTCTGTTAACGAGCTATATATCAATCGATTGCAAATTTCATAAGGAACACAACCCACTATAAATCAACAGCTAATAACCCCTAAATTAAAAACCCCCAAATTTCAATTGAAAACATTCATATGGGTTATAAACCCTAATTTTAAAATTCGAAAATCAAACTCAAATTTGAACATGTTATTGAACTCCAAATCAGACGTACAATATATCAAAATCATCAGGAAAACAAGCTCTACATCATGCAATCATCAAATCATACAAACAATCATCCGAACAAAAATTCATATTTTTCATAAAAATAATTCATAAATAAATAAATTTCCAGAAAATAAACATTTGATTCTGCAGTTCTGAAACTTGTATAATCTGATAGTACCCTTCAAAACCTCCGTTTTGGTTACTAGAGCTTCCCGAGCATATTTCAATAACACCTCCAGATAGTAGTTTGATTCTCAGAAATATTTATGAATATATGATTTTTCTCTGTAAAATTATATAATTATCTGTCTGCAAATAATTTTGATACGAAATAAAATACGGTAAAAGGCTATTTATAATTACGGAAAATTAGTATCCCGTTGGATCATTCCGGATATAAAACGGTACGTTTATTTATAAAAACTGATCCAAACGGTATCGATTTCCGGGATAATTATCCAAACCAGTACAATTTGTAATGCGGTCTTGGTCTCAGTGCCTAGTTACATGTACTACGAGGTGATAATTGGGATAGTTTAATAAAAAGCTCCCATTTATCGAAAATACGGGTTTCATTGATTTACCGAAACGAATATTGTATCGAAAATGTTGTGCCGGGACCCGCGCAGAACAAACCGTACGCCGGATCGAAAAAGTCGAAACATGGAATATGCTCGGAATATTACAACTGGGTTAGGAAGGAGTTCTCGGAAGAGTTTCGGGTTCCAAAAACGTAACAACGGATAACGTCGGTTGGTTCCCGTTTTTATAACATTCGGTATGACAATCCAGACTGTCATGCTAGTTCATTTTCAATTGTCTTGCTGATTTAAGATTGAATTTAATCCAATTAAACTTCTGAAAATTCCTAAAATTAATTCTGAATTAATTAATCAATTAATTTAATTAATCAATAAATTAATCTTTGCAGATATAATTTATTTACTTAATTAAATTATATGACTTAATTAATTAATAGAGAATTAATACTAACCCTGAGCAGCATCCATTCTTCTGAATATCTTCTGAAAATCACTGAGAATTATGAATCAATTTCACCACTTCAACGTTGACACTCGATGTACTGTCTGGTTCATGAGTGACTAACTTCTGTGACGTTTCTTCATGTCTTGACTTTGACGCTTTGATTTTCTTCAAATTAAATCCTTGTAATTAATGATACTCTGACGAGATCTCTGTCACTTGATTAAATCCACGATCTTGATTTATATCACTGAGGCATGATCAACTTCTTGAACTTCTTCCAGTGAATTACCTCCTCAAGTCTGTAGATGAACCTTGTTTCTGAATCCTTTGACAGATATTACTTTGCGAGATCTCTCTGACGGTCGATCCACTATTTACTTATTACATTCTTATTTGAGTTGAGTTGAATCCTCGAATATACAAATAGGTCTATGACATATGACTTACAATCTCCCCCTATTTGTTTGTTAGACAATAACACACAAATACCTAGAGGATAACTCAACTAACAAATAAGAAAAAGATATAAACATACATGCAAAGTAAATAGCAGAAAAGTTCTGGATGAGATTTAACATTTTCCAGATTCCAAGTAGATGTTCCTCTAGACTGAACATATCTTCAAGTAGTTCCATCTTCATTTGTACAGCCACATTTCCTGTTGAGAAGCCCATATCTCTTGCTTCTCCCCCTATGAGAATCAACTGATTAAAGAAGATCACCTTCGTTTTACCACCTCTCCCGTACAATAGGATCCGCAGATAAAAACCAATGGTACTCCCCTAACAGCTTCTTCCCTTACTAGGAAATCACCTTGTGTTTACCACCTCTCCCGTACAATAGGATCCGTAGTTACAAACAACAATGGTGTGGTGTAGTGTACATATAGGATCTTTTTCTTCCTCCCTGCTATTTCTCCCCCTTAGTTGAGGAATCCTCCAAACTATTACTTAAGCTTTTATCTCCCCCTTAAAGAAGGAATGTATGCCGTCGTCTGAAGGAGTTCTCATATTTCACTTGGTTGGAAAAGAAATAACAAGTAGTTTCTCTTTCTTCCTCACTGTGAGTGTGTGATTGTGTTTTAGTGTACCTCACATGTGTTTCACTCTTCTCTCCACTCGTGTTTACACTCATTCTCACAAGTGTATCACTCCTCTCATAGCTCCATAATCCAGCTGTACCTGCAAGGAAAATCACCTTAGCCATCCTTAAGGAGGTCACAGGTGGTGCAATGGGAGTTCGCAAATCCCCATCCTTGTTAAACTCGTCAGATGAATCTGAGTCATAATCTACAAGTTGCTAGTTTCCCTTTTAGAGTTCCAGATTTGAATTCTGGGAAGGTAAACAATGATCCAACGAATTTAGCATAAAGATCAAGGTTCCCTTCTAATGTCTGTGAAGACATTTCCTTGTGACTCATCAGGTAATATCTGAATCATTGTCAACAAGTTGCCGATCTGTGCCTATGTCAGATCCACTATCCTCAGATGCATCCAGGGGATTTAAGCCTGGGGAGGTAGACACTGACCACTGACATATGGCTTTTGGATCAGTATCCTCTCCTAACACCTGTAAAGGCAATTGGTCCACTAACGAACCTTAAACAATCGAATCTGACCTTAAAATGGTCGAAACTCTTGTTTCCGTCAACTCATCCTTTGTGTGTGTAACCTCTCCTTGTGCATCAAGAATTGATTATGTTTGAAGTGGTGACACTACATCGGATACCTTGGCCGACAGGTAAAATTCAATAGACGCACCCTATTGAGAGAATGAATCTAGTAACTGTTTTTGTGTCTTTTCAGCCATTACATCTTTTTGAGAAGATGTATGGGGGCTAGCAGTTGTCTCGGTTTAAATACTACTCATCTATGTATGAGACAGAGCTACTGGGTTGACTACAGAACCTTCCTTATGTGGTGCACTAGGCACTATCTCCCTCACGCTCATTCATACTACTTTTAGTGGTAAAAGAGTGTTGGTTGGTTCTGTTTTTGTGTTTGTCTTTACAGTCTGGGATAGACGTTGTGGGTTTTCAACCTCATGACTGTCAATGAAAGAAAGTCATTGGAGACTGAACCTGTAACACAGAACATATGGTAATAGAGAGAAAATGATTTACAATAGTGATTTCAAAAGATTTTACATGAAATAAAAAATCACTAATGTAGAAAGAAGTTTGATTTTGTTTTTCAATATGAATGAGTTTTTGATAAAATATTGATCACTTAGGGTAAAGTCTAAGTAATTCTCATTCATGTCAAAAGCTTACAAATATCTGCAACATAATGTTAACAACATATCATTGACTGATACTTGTCAAGTACTTTAGATACTAATTGTTATGTTGCATAAACAATATACCACTGCACATATAAAACAATATGATTTAGTGATAAGATAGTTATTAATATGACGACTCTACTTATTCATATAAAATTATAACTTCTGTTAGAGTGCCATACCATGTCCTTGACGATTGTTTGAGCAGTATACTAGTTCATACCAACCTGAAGTGAGATTGTGACGAAGAAATTGCATAGTCCAATAGATCTGCAGCTGCAAAGTCCATGAACTGTGGTGCATTGACTTCCTCTTTTGACTTACCAACCAGGAGTACACTTGTACACATCTTACTAGAGTACAATTCCAAGTGTAATGTGCAGCAGGTGTCTGATATGTCGTAATATTCTCAAGTCTCGTCACTGGTGCTATATGTTAGATACTGCTTTCTGATAATAATCTAGCACAATATACAAAATTACAATGATAACATTCCCAGCTTGCAAACAGCCATATCCCTCAGATAAACCTTTGCTGTTATCTCCAAAGGTAACCAGGGGGCCAGCTTTCTCAATCCTCATTTGATAGCAGGGCTCTATCTCCGGTCATATGTCTTGATGATCCACTGTCAAGAATCCACACTACCGGTTACACCTGTATACTGCCCTGCACTTCAAATGGATTAGACCTTCTTCGGAACCCAAACTTGGTTGGGCCCGACATACTTGTAGAATTGTCCTTTGTCAGGCAAAACAACATTTTTAATTTTAACGATCTCAACATCCTCAATGACTGAACATTTGACCTTGTAAACAGCCTTAACAAATTTCTGTTTAAGCTTAGGCACAAATGTCTCCTTTCTAGCCTTAGAAGGACTAGCAGTCTTAGACCTATCATGCTTCTTATTATTCACATACTGACGAGGAGTAGTCTTATCATTAGACACATGCTTACCATTAAAATAAGCATACATCATATTAAAAGCACAAGACATACAATTAGAAACACCACATGCTTTATGAGAGTGATTAATAGCAGGCAATTTATGCATGGTAGACATGGCATTTTTGTTATCCAACTCATGTGTGTCTGAGTTAGTCTCAGTTGCTTTCACAACTTTGACTGGAACTTTCGACACATTTGACTTGGAAACAACCTTCTCATTAGCAAGATCTTCAGCACGTATTTCTTCTTGAATAACAGAAGAGGTCGCATCAAATGGTTCAGCAATTGATGCTTTATAGAGGGGTTCATCAACACCCTTAAGCACATGTGGTACTTCCCTCCCTTTAGCACATACATGAGGAGGGGAGTTTATGCCTAATTCTCCAATAACAGCATTGTAATCATAACCTATTCCAGATGTTTGATTAACAGCTTGCTTACTGTAGAACTCTTTAGCCTTCGTACAAGAATTGAAGTGGGCTCTAACCTTAGTCTCAAGACCGGTGATCTTGTCTTTGAGAATAGTTTCGAGTTTTCTATAACAGTCAACTCTATTCTCTAGAAAAGATACATGTTCTTTTAATTTGTCTTGATTAATGTGCACAAGTCTTAATTCATTGACCTCTTTCTCAAGGTCTGTGATCTGTAAACTTAACAGTTCATTATCACGACGTGCACAATCTAAGTTACCTCTTAGATGATAAACCATTTCAGCATCAGAAAGTTTTACCTCTATTCTTGACGATGAAGCTTTTCCATCAATAGCCATAAGAGCAAGATTTCCTTCATCTTCATCTTCACTGTCAGTATCATCCCAGCTTCTTCCCTTTGCCAGATAAGCCCTTTCAGAGTTCTTTCTTACTTGCTTTGGCTTCCTACATTCTGTGGCAAAGTGTCCCAACTCATTGCAGTTATAGCATCTAATGGTGCTCCGATCAACCATCCCTGTTTTGTATCCATCACTGCTGGTGTTAGAGGATGAAGATCCACCTTTCTGGAATTTGTTGTAGTTGGACTTGTACTTAAGCTTGGGATTCCTCTTGAATCTGACATGGGAGAATCTCTTGACAATTTGGGCCATTGACTCGTCTTCCAATTGCTCCAGCTCTTCCAAGGAATAAAAATCATCACTTGATTGATTTGTAGTAGGAGGATCATATTCTGCTACTAACTCATTTTCCTCACCCTTGGAAAACTGTACCATTCTTTCTAACTGTTGAGATTGTTGTTGTTGTTGACCTTCAGCTACAAGTGCATTAGATGTGCTGACCATTCTATCCTTCCCGTAGACTTCCTTCTGTTGAATCTGCTCCAACTCATAAGTTTTTAACACTCCATAGAGCCTGTCCAAAGAAATCTCACTCAGATTTCTAGCTTCTCTAATGGCAGTGATTCTATGTTCAAGATGAGCTGGCAGTGTTAAAAGGAACTTTTTGTTGACCTCCCTGATTGAATAATACTTTCCATTGATGTTCAGGTTGTTGATCAACGCATTGTACCTCTCAAACACTTCAGTAATTCCTTCTCCTGGATTTGATTTGAAATGTTCATATTCAGAGGTTAGGATTTCCAACTTGTTCTCCCTAACTTCCTCTGTGCCTTCATTAATTACCTCAATAGTTTCCCACATGTGTTTAGAATTTTTACAGTTCATCACATGTCTGTTCATCAAGGGATCAAGGGAATCAATTAATATTAATTGAAGGCTGGCATCCAAGGAGGCTTCTTCCTTCTCAGCAGGAGTAAAATCTTCGGGCTCTTTTGGATAGGTTCTAGCTTTAGTAGTCACCACACCATCTATTATTACCTCTGGTTCAATAACCATCGGAGTTTTTATACCCTTCTTTAACAAGTTTGAATATTTGGGATTTGCAACTTGTAAAAATAATAGCATCTTCTTCTTCCACATGATATAATTCTCTTTATCAAATTGTGGAATATTAACGGTTCCTACTTTATGTGAAGTCATTATGAATTTTTGAATAAATAAAAATTCAAGGAGTTGAAAAATCATAAAAGTCTAGGATCTTGATTTGTTCGTTAATCAGAAGGCTCTGATACCAATTGTTAGGTCCCAATGAGTTTGTAGAAGGGGGGGTTGAATACAAACAGTACCAAATAATCGAATAAATGCGGAATAAAAAATGTGAAACAAAATTCAAGTTAAATAAAAATATTATTAAACTTGAAAGGTGTTACAACAACTGTATCGATTACAAGGTATTAATCTCAAATCAATTATCACAAATCTAGAATAAATTCGATATGAACTTTTTCTATTTTTGCAATAATTAGAATCAAATGCTAAACGCGATTTGAGATTAAGTTCTAGGGATTTTGATCCGCTAGATTGTTACACAAGAACAAGATAAATAATTCTAGTGGTTTGGATTTAACATTAACAAACTAGAATTTTGATCTTGATGTAAGCAGAGAAGAAAATAAAATGTTTCAAGGCGGCTGCTTTTTTTTTCTTTGTTCTTGAATGTGTTCTGTATGATTGAGATTTTTTTGTTGAATGACTTCTGCTTCTATTTATCAGCAGCCGAATTAATTGAATTGGAATGACAATCCTTTAAGCTTGTATGACAATCGGTGAGACTATCCTTAGAGCTAGCAAGACAATCAGAATGAACTAGCAAGACTTTCGGTAGGACACTCTTTTGAACTGGCATGACTATCGGTAGGACAATCTTTTGAACTGGCATGACAATCGGTATGACAATCCAGATTGTCATGCTAGTTCATTTTCAATTGTCTTGCTGATTTAAGATTGAATTTAATCCAATTAAACTTCTGAAAATTCCTAAAATTAATTCTGAATTAATTAATCAATTAATTTAATTAATCAATAAATTAATCTTTGCAGATATAATTTATTTACTTAATTAAATTATATGACTTAATTAATTAATAGAGAATTAATACTAACCCTGAGCAGCATCCATTCTTCTGAATATCTTCTGAAAATCACTGAGAATTATGAATCAATTTCACCACTTCAACGTTGACACTCGATGTACTGTCTGGTTCATGAGTGACTAACTTCCGTGACGTTTCTTCATGTCTTGACTTTGACGCTTTGATTTTCTTCAGATTAAATCCTTGTAATTAATGATACTCTGACGAGATCTCTGTCACTTGATTAAATCCACGATCTTGATTTATATCACTGAGGCATGATCAACTTCTTGAACTTCTTCCAGTGAATTACCTCCTCAAGTCTGTAGATGAACCTTGTTTCTGAATCCTTTGACAGATATTACTTTGCGAGATCTCTCTGACGGTCGATCCACTATTTACTTATTACATTCTTATTTGAGTTGAGTTGAATCCTCGAATATACAAATAGGTCTATGACATATGACTTACAATAACGTGTTTCATGTATCAATGCTTAAGAGATATAATCCTGATTCTAGGCATGTGATAGAGTATGAGCCGATAGAGATTCAAGCAGATTTGTCATATGTCGAGCAACCAATAAGAATTCTAGATCGACAGGAAAGGGTACTGAGAAATAAGTCTGTACTATTAGTAAGAGTTTTGTGGAGAAACACTATGGTTAAATAATCAACTTTGGAACTTGAGAGCGAAATGTTAGAAAAGTATCCCCAGTTATTTTCCTAGTGAGATTCTGAGGACAGAATCCTATTAAGGGGGAAGGATGAAACGAGTGGGAAATTACGATTGTATTATGTCAGAATAAAGGTGAATTATGTGTTTTATTATGTCATTAAGTATGTTTAATCATCAAACCTTAACTTTTATGTGCCATATGTGTTATGTGCAGTCAGGATATTTTCCGGGTATTTATTGGATATTTATTTTGTGTTAAATGCTTTTGTATCAAAATTATATGGCCCAAACTTTCTTTTAATAGAAGATATTTCATATAAAAAAATTGGCCTTATTTTGACCAGTATGGCTCGTGCCATATCGTTATTATGAACATCCAGTTATTTTAGAATTTTTCTTGTTTCGCGAAAAATGTCTTTTCTGGGCCCCTTCGGGTATTAAAAACCCCACAAAAAACTATATTTTTATTTTTATAAAATCATGGGACTTTGAATTATTCCATTTCTTTGCATTTTTTAATTATTCACAATTTTTGGAATATTTTGGCATATATTGTATATATTTTTATATTAAAAATTTCAAAATTATTATTCAAAAATTATTAATTAAGGGCCAATTAATTTTATTAGATGTATAATTAGGGCCTTAATTTTAATTAGGAGTATTATCTTTACTACTATAAATAGCCTAATTATTATTAATTAATCATAATTAAATTATTAAAAATGAGAAGAAAAAAAATCATATAATTCTCTGGAATTCGGGTCGAACTTTGGATTCAGGTTGAACAATCAATCAGTGATTTTGGTCAATTTTGAGCACCAAAACTGATCATGTGAATACTCAAATTGATTCTCTTGAACTGTTCTTACAATTTCTAGCATCAATTTCATATTTTGATTCGTATATTTTTCGTTTTAATTTATAGGGTTAATGTTCGAATTTGGGCTTTTTGATTCTAGGGTTATTAGAGTGATTTGATGATTGATATATCTTTGTTTGAATGTTTACATTCGATTTATGCTATTTATTTTCATCAAACGATTCCTCGATAGTGAAATTCGATTATTAGGGTTTATACCCCATTTTTGATTAGTTCGTTTTTGATTTAGAGTAATCTGAGGTTAGTTAGCCGTTAGGGGTTTTATTATACAATTTATAAGCTTTGATTTAAGCTATAGAACATGTGATTTCATGTACAATCTGTGATTTCGAAGTTTGGCCGGAAAATTTTGAGTTTTGATCGGAGATGGAGTTCCATGGATGATTCCGAGTTGTTTTAGCCAGAGTTGAATTGTTGAGTTGATTTGGAATGAAAACCCCTCAAAAATAACACCAAACGGTGTTGATTTGAGGCTGATCGGAGCATGGCCGGACTTCGGGAACTTACCAGAATCTGGAAAAATTCCGGTGTGTTCTTGGTGACCCGACATGTTCTTCCCAACCCGTTTTCAACCCGTTTGTTGACCGAACTTTGATCCATTCTGACCCAAATCTATTTTCTGACAAATGTTTCTATATTTTATTTTTATTATTATAAATTCTCAAAAATCAGGTTTATTTATTTAAATAAATTGATTAATTAATTAAATTAATTAATTAATTAATTTTATAAATAAATCTGAAATATTTTCCAAAATTTGAATTTATTTATTTATTTATTTATTTTTTACTTATTTATTTATTATTTATTAATTATTCAAATTGATTAATTATTTTGATAAATAATCAGTTTATTTTAAATATTTCTTTTTAAATTCATTTTAATTCCAAAAATTATGGAAAAATCATTTTTAATTCAGATTTTTCCCAAATAATTATTTAAAATATATTTGAGGTTCAATTATTTTAAATAATTTATTATTTTAAATAATAAATTAGTTTATTCCTATTTACTGATTTATAATTGAACCGTTTATCCGATTTAAACGACACGAAAGCCCTTAGACTCAGAAAAATGATCTATTTTCAATAAAAATAGTTTTACATCTTAACTTCTTGCGATAACGAGTCGGCTTTCGATATTTCTTTATAGATCCTATTAATTATAAATAGGAGTCCAATAAATTTCTAAAATTAGGGAACGAGCCAGATATTGTTCGATAATGCGAATATTGATCCGATTTCAATTCTTAAAAATATTTTTAAGCCTATAATGACTATGTGACTTATGTGTTATGTAATTTATGTGGTTAATCGAGTCCTAATTGCTAAATAATTAGTATACGGGTCAGTTATAATCGTACGGGTAGACGATAAGGGCTACGTCCAGTGGAATTGTGATGCGATTAAGATACGAGTCGACTAAATGAGTATCTTTATTTGATAGATACGAATCAAGCAACGCAGATCAAGCCAATGTTAGGGAGTTGTGATATATCTACGGTAATCGCGTACCAAGATATTTTTTCCCTATTCTAAATTCAGAATAGTGAATTGCTTTCCTTTACTCAAATTCTCAACTCAGTAAACATTCATAATTCCTGTTCACAAACATTGATGCACAATTACTATTTCTTTAATTATATTTTCACTTCGATTCCTGATTTCTCTTGTTATGTTGAATGCTCTATCCATATTCCAATAGATTACACCTTATATATATCCTGATATATTTTTGATGTTGGGATACATCAAATCATACCGATTGATTCAGATGCTCATATGTGGATTGGATGGTGACGATAAGGATCAGGTATAAACTGGATCCTATGGGCTGGGAATTAACCGGATTCTCATTTTGGGTCGTAGAGCCTGGGTACCCGAATAGATCTATATAGGTAGATATAGCTTTGCACTGTATCCTGACTAATCAGCAGGATATAGGTGTGAATGTTAATCTTGTATCCAATCTAGTTTATTGATAATCGTCGATAGTGACCTTCATTATTCTTTACGGGATTTATGATGGCCCGCAAGGCCCATGAAACTGGCTGTTGTTGTCCTGTTCAAGAAAAAAAGATGATTGACAAGGACAAGAAGGATTATAATTTTGAGGATCTTTCATCAATTATGAAAGATTCTAAAGTTAGACAACTTTTACATAAGCAGTCTTGATAGTGTCATGTCTAATAGGGTGATTGAATGCAAAACTACCAAGGAAATTTGGGACATTTTAGAGGTCAATTGTCAATGTTAGGTCCAAAAGGTACATACAGAGGGGGGTGAATGTATGTTCTTCGTTTTCTAAAATTAATTGCGGCGGAATATTAAAACTAAAACGAATTAACACACGAAGAGATTCTGGGTAAATATTCTTTTCATTCAAAAGTATAAATACCCAGGGGTTTGCTTACAACTCCAAATATAAAGATCTAAAGCAATAAATATAAAAAGAACCAAAACAATAAGTTATAAATTTAGGGTTCTTCTTATCACTCAAAAAATTAAAAGCTCATATCAAAGGTATTGATTACAATCAAGAGAGCTTTAAATAATGAGTGTTACAAGTTTGTAAGGCTTTAAATGGTGTCAAACAAATTGTACATGATCTCCCCTTGTCAAATCAAGCTTTTAAAGTGAGGTGAGATAAATTTGCAAGAACTTCGCACTTTATAAAAATGGAGGAGATTCAGATCCAATTGCTGCTGATTGATTATATAGAGTGGTAGGCTGGAGAGAGAAGGAGGCTACGTGGCACAACCAAGACCAAACAAATTCAATTGACAGTTTTCAAAATAATTGTTTAAATCCAAGTTACGACTCAGAAAATTGTAACCGGCGACTCAGAAAACCACAACCTGCTACTCACTATTTTTGTTTTGAATTTGATCAACCTGCGACTGCATTTGATTCACTAACCTGCGACTGTCTAAAAATTTAGTTGCGACTTGTATATCTTCTAATTTTGTGTTTCTTTTGCTTAGTTTGTACAGCTTTTTGTTTTTCTCCTGGGCCCCGCACTACAACTTGCAACGTACAAAATTGCTGCAATTTAATTTCTTTTGTTGAACAAAATAAAACAAACAGATGGGTCCAGTTTTTATCCCTTTTGTGTTGTGAACAAATAAGAAGAAAGACTGCTTCTCCCTTTTTTTATTCGAGTCAAGACATGCAGGCACATGAGATGTTGAGGCTGCACGCGAAAATCAACAGGTGAGGGAGTGGAAAGTGTGTCTCACGTGCCAAGAACAAGAAGGAGTGACGCGTAGTGCGCGTCACGCGCGCGTGGATTTGCGCCTCAGAGAAAACAGAACGCGGCAAAACACCTGCCAAGTTTCTTTGTATAATTCCTTTGATTTGTTCATTTTGTTTCTGTGAACTTGGTTTCCAGGGGTCCCACCGCGTTTCTATGCATACACACAACCAAGCCTGTTTCTTCTTATTCGAATAACCAACTGCTCCCTTAGTTTCTTTTCTCCATTATACCGAGTGGAAATATGCATGCAAAGCTGGCTGGTAATTTTCAGGATTAAAAAAATTAAACATTAGATTTTTAATTTAACTAAATAAATTTGATTTCATTTATTTATTTAGTTAAAAATCAAAGCTCAATTTACTTTTCCAAAATTAAAAGTTGATATTAAATTAAATAAATAAATGTTTTGAAATTCATTTATTCAGTTAATAAAAATCAATTTTTAATTTATTTATTTTAAAATCAATTGCGATATAAAATTAAATAAATAAATGAATTAGTTTCCATTTAATCATTTAATAAAAAATCAGTCATTGATTAAAAATAAATCTTGTAAATCCTCGAGTTGTACTCCTCTGTATCCGCAGGCCTTCTAATATGCGGGATTTTATACCTCAAAATATTTCCAGTCTTCTCGAGTACAAAAACCATTTAAGAGTATTTCTAAAACTAATACTCCGTTTCCTTTCACGGATCACTGACGTCTAGTGCACGGGTCTGGTTCATAGACGACTAGTTCAACTCTCAGACCTTCGTATTATACCCGTACAAACCATTGTTAAATCTTCTACCAAATATAACCAACTTTACTAGGAATCCTTGAGCTCTTCACACTGATCCTGATAACTCCTTCGAATGACTCCAACCTTTTTCATCTGATGCCTAAATATATTAATGAACTTCATATGGATCATTGTTGACGTCTTCTTCACTACAGCTAACAAAACCTTTTGTGCATATACCCAATTAAACAATCTGTACTAATCCTAGTGGAACATAGATTATTTCAAAGTCATTGTTTAATGTTGAGTTATCCAAACCAGTATTGTTGAGTTATACATACAGCTTCAATCTTGCTCAATAGTCAAGGCACTACTGCTATCAAAAAGAATAGAAGGATAATAATCACTCAGGAACACTTGGACAAATAATATGATCCAGAAGATTCTAACTTGAAGTTTCTTCTTGCACTCCTTAAAAAGTGGGACTTGAAAGTCACATCTATAAGGGACAACTATGATTTTAATGAGACATCTCTGGATGAGATTTATGGTATATTAAAAACTCATGAACTAGAGATGGAGCATAGAAGCAAGACGAAAGGGCCTAGAACAAGACAGGTTGAACTCAGGGTTGAAGAGAAACCAAGGGAGAAAGCTGGGAGAAAAAGTCATTCTAAAGGAAAGGCTATAATTGCAAAGTCTAATACTTAGTCATCAAAGACTGATAATGACTCAAACTCTGATAATGACTCAAACTCTGATAATGACTCAAACGGCTGCTCCATAAGTTAAAAGCTTCAAGAAGATGGCCTACAAAGACTTCAAGAAGAGAAAATGGTTTTCCAGAAAAGGCTCTAGTTCCTCAAACTCTGATAGATAGAACTACATGAAAAACTCTGATGCAAAGGAGTCAAGGTATGGGAAAATAGACAAGTCAAAGATAAAGTATTATAATTATGATAAAGTTGGATACTTTGCAGCTGACTGCAGAAAGCCGAAAGCTGAGAAGAAACAAACCTTGATCACTAAGAAGAAGAATTAGGATGATACATCAGAATCTAGTGAGGATGTCAATTATGCTCTCATGATAAATGCTGATAGTGAACTTGAGACTACTTAGATGAAGGTACCTCAAACTACTCATGCATTTGATACTGATGATATATGTGAATTAAGGCTATTTCTTAAAACTCTGCATGTTAGTTATAGTGATCAAACACTTGAAAATTCTAGGATTAGAACTGAAAACTTTAACTTAAAGAAAAGAAATAATCACCTAGAAACTGAGTTGATTTTCATGTTGGAAACTCAAAAAGAAAGAGATGATGCTTTGTATGTTAAAGAAAAACTATTAGAAAAACATGCTTACCTTGAAAAAGAATTAGCTAAAGAAAGATAAGTTATCAAGATTTTGACTAATTCAGGAAAAAAACTCAGGGTTTAATAGAAAGTGGTTGTTGGTGATCAGGATTAGATTTAATTTAAGTGCTGATGTTGTTAAGTCGTTAAATGAAATAGGTTCAACCTCAGCACCTAAGTTAAGCTTAAAAACTGATAAGTGTGAACAATTTCACACTAAATCAGTAAATGTTGGTTTAATGACTCAGAAACAGCTTAAGTAAAAGCTAAAGGAAGTTAAATTGAAAAACAAGGAAAAACGGCCAAGAAAGAACAGAAATGGAAAGGTAGGTGTAAATAAGGAAAACAAATATAAATATATTCCTAATGCACCTAGAAATTCTTGTTTAAACTGTGGTTGTACTAATCATCTTGTTGTTGCTTGCAGAAAGAATGTTAGATATATTTGTGATGTCATGTCTAATATGATTTGTGTTTAGTTTTCAGATCTTACTTAAACAGGACAAATCAGTACTTAACTGAAAATCAGCACTTATACTGAAGTCAGAACTTAAGATATCAGAACTTAAGTTATCAGGAGATAATATCAGGACTTAAGGATACTTTCATATAAGGAAGGCGGCTGATTGAAAGGAAAGAAGATCAAGACAAATACAAGAAGAGATATGCATAAAGAAGAAATTCTATGAAGAATATAATACTTGGAAGAAAAGATAATTGATTGATATATTTTAGGAAGCAGAATTATATTTGATATCAATTAGAACATTATCTTGTAACTGTGTAGTATATAAACACAAATGTAGGGTTTACACTATATGTGTTATTGTTAGGTCTCACACACTGTAGAAGGGGGTTGAATACAGTGTTTATCACAATCAAATCGAATATAAGAACACAACAGAAAATAGATTTTATTCAACACAATAAACTCTGTTACAATATGGAACTGTCCTCTCTCAGTGATGAACAAATTATCACGAAAGCTGAAAGGGTTACAATGAATAATAACTTCGATCATGATAACACATATAGTGTAAACCCTATGTCTGTATTTATATACTGCACAGTTACAAGATAAATTCTAATTGATATGAAATATAATTTTGCTTCCTAAAATATATCAACTAGTTATCTTTTCTTCCAAGTATTTTATTCTTCATAGAATTCCTTCTTCATGCATATCTCTTCTTGCGTTTGTCTTGATCTTCTTTCCTTTCAATCAGCCACCTTCCTTATCTGAACGTCTCCTTAAGTCCTGATATTATCTCCTGATAAATACCTCCTAATAACTTAAGTTCTGACAACTTAAGTTCTGATATCTTAAGTCCTGACTCCAGTATAAGTACTGATTTCTAGTTAAGTACTGATTTGTCCTGTTAAGTAAGATCTGAAAATCTAAATACAAATCATATTAGACATGAGATTATCAAATATATCTACTTGCAGTGGCCATATGAGTGGATGCACTTGAACAATCTTGTCCAAATTTCTTCAACAAATTTCTGGTGTACTTAGATTGACAAATAAAAGTTCCTTCTTCATTCTGCTTGACTTAAAGGCCCAGAAAATAGCTAAGTTCTCCCATCATACTCATTTGATATCTTAACTGCATTAGCTTGGCAAACCTTTTACAAAGTCTGTCATTTGTAGAACAAAAAATGATATCATCAACATATATCTGCACCAAAAGTAAGTCCTTTCCATGGTTGAGATAAAACAGTGTTTTGTCAATAGCCCCTCTGTTAAATCCACTTTCCAGAAGAAACTGAGCTAATATCTCATACCATGCTATTGGAGCTTGCTTAAGGCCATAAAGTGCTTTGTCAAGTCTGTAGACATGATTAGGAAATTTTGAATCTACAAAACCTGAAGGTTGTTCAACATATAATTCTTCTTCCAATTCTCCATTTAGAAAAGCACTTTTTACATCCATTTGAAAGACTGTTACCTTTTTGTGAGCACCATAAGCCAAAAATATCCTTATGGCTTCCAATCTAGCAACTGGTGCAAATGTTTCATCATAATCAATTCCCTCCTGTTGAGAATATCTTTTTGCAACTAGCCTTGCTTTATTCCTTGTTATTATGCCATCACTATCAGTTTTGTTTCCGAACACCCACTTTGTACCAACAACAAATCTGTTCTTTGGTCTTGGCACTAGGGTCCAGACTTTATTTCTTTCAAATTCATTTAACTCTTCCTGCATTGCTTGCACCCAATCAGCATCTTGAAGAGCTTCTTCCACTTTTTTTGGTTCAGTCTAAGAAAGAAAAGAGTGATAGAGACATTCATTTGATGTAGCTGTTCTAGTTCTGACACCTGCATCAGGATTTCTAATAATTAAGTCAGGTGTATGTGCTTTAGTCCACTTCCTTGCATATGAAAGGTTTTCTCTAGAACCGGATGCTCCCCCATGATCCATGCTGTCTTCATCAACCTTTTCTGATGCCCCCCCCTGAAATTATGCTCTCTGAGTTGGATCCTTCAGAATTGGAGTTCCCAGAATTATCAGAACTTGGCCCATCAGAACTTGATGAATCAGAACTTGAAGAGACTGTTGTAGATTATGATGCTTCTTGAGATGTGGTTGTATCTTCAGTATGCTCCCCCTGCACAGGTGCATCTTCCTTTGGCGTAGTCACCACAGTTTCAATAACATCAGAGTTTAATCCATCAGAGTTTACAGTATCAGGATTTAGACTGTCAGAATTTACAGAATCAGAATTTAAAACTTCATTCTCAAATCTCAGCTGATCATAATCATTGAAATCTTCAAGTCCAGTAATCTTCTTATCATCAAAAGAGACATTGATAGATTCCATGACAACCCTTGTTCTTAAATTGTAGACTCTAAAGGCTTTTGTGGAAAGTGGATATCCAACAAAAATTCCTTCATCGGCTTTTAGATCAAATTTGGATAGCTGTTCAGGATGAGTCTTAAGAACAAAACACTTGCATCCAAATACATGAAAATACTTCAATTTGGCTTCTTTTTCTTCACCGTCTCATATGGTGTATTTCCATGCTTGTTAATGAGTGTTGCATTTTGAGTAAAACAAGCAGTCTGCACAGCTTCAGACCAAAAATAGGTTGGTAACTTTGCCTCATCAAACATAGTTCGTGCAGCTTCAATAAGAGTTCTATTTTTTCTTTCAACAACTCCATTTTGCTGTGGAGTTCCAGGAGCGGAGAATTCCTGCTTGATTCCTTGGTCTTTGCAGAACTCTTCCATAATCAAATTCTTGAACTCAGTGCCATTATCACTTCTTATGATTTTCACAGAGTCTTTAACCACTTTATCCAGTTGTTTGACATGATCAATCAAGATAGATGCAGTTTCACTTTTTGTGTGCAAGAAATACACCCATGTGTATCTGGTGAACTCATCCACTATGACCATAGCATATTTCTTCTTTGCAATAGATATGACATTCACTGGACCAAATAGATCAACATGAAGTAGGTGATAAGGCTCAAGAATTGAAGATTCAGTCTTGCTCTTGAATGAAGATTTTCTTTGTTTTGCCTTTTGACAGGAATCACAAAGGCCATCAGGAGCAAATACTGATTTTGGCAATCCTCTCACAAGATCTTTCTTGACTAGTTCATTTATATTGTTGAAATTTAAATGAGAGAGTTTCTTGTGCCAATTCCAGCTTTCTTCAATTGATGCTCTACTTAACAGACAGATTGCAGAACCATCAGTACTTGTTAAAAGCTTGGCTTCATAAATGTTACCATGCCTGTATCCTTTCAAAAAAACTTTGCCTGTAGATTTGCTTACAACTTCACAGTATTCTTCAAAAAAATCCACATGATAACCTTTGTCACAGATTTGACTAACACTCAGCAAATTGTATTTAAGTCCTGAGACTAGAGCTACTTTTTCAATGATGACATTCCCAAGATTGATATTGCCATATCCCAAAGTTTTTCCCATATTGCCATCTCCATAAGAAACACTTGGGCCAGCTTTCTCCACAAAGTCTGATAGCAGGGCTTTATTTCCAGTCATATGTCCTGAACATCCACTATCCAGAACTAGGATGTTTTTCCTATTGCCCTTCAATCACAAAGACCACTAATGATTAGTTTTAAGGACCCAAACTTGCTTGGATCCTTTGGCCTGATTAAGTTTGTTAACATTTGCAGTGGATTTAGCATCAGAGTTTATGTTAACATTTTTCTTATCAGCATTTACCATATCAGACTTTGCATCAGAACTTACACTAAAAGGAATAATGCTAAGTTTCTTTAAAGAAGGTTTTATTTGATAATAATCACATTACAAACTATGATATTCCTTACAAGTATAAATGGAATGCCATAAACTACCACAATGAAAACAAGGATTTTGTGGCCTATATTTAACAGACTGACTCTTAACTCCTGACTTTGAAGGTAAGGAGTTTATATTCTTATTTTTCCTGCAAAAAGAAGCCAGATGGTTAGAATTTCCACAGTTATAACATTTCTTTCTAGGAGCATTAGGAACAGGTTTATAATCATTACTTTTATTCACACCTTCCTTTCTATTCCTATTTTTCCTAGGGAGCTTTACCTTGTTTACATTCTTAACTTTTTTCAGCTTATGCTTAAGCTGCTTCTTTGTCATTAAGCATATGTTAACTTTAGTTGGCTTATCCAGTTTTGGTTTTTCAGAAGTTAATTTCTCTTTAACTTCTGATTTATCAATATCAGACTTTACAGCTACAAACTTAACAGGATTTACCTTTGGCTTTTGTTTAATAACTATAGGCTCAATTTCTACAGTTCCCTTATCATTCTTATCATCTCCATAACCTAAGCCTTCTTTCCAGTTTCCACTACTTAACAAACTCTGAGTTGTTCTGCTAGGGTTAGTCCAAGTCCTGATAATCTCTCTTTCCTTTTCTAATTCAGTTTTTAGAGATTCATTCATTTTAAGTACTTCATCCCTAACATAAAAGGCATCATCTCTATCTTTCTGAGTTTGATGGAACATGACTAACTCTTTTTTCAAATAATCATTCCCCTTTTTATAAGCAAGATTTTCAGAAGTTAATCTTTCACATGTTAAAGTTTGATCTCTATAACTAATGAACATGGTTTTAAGATATCTTCTCAACTCAGTAATATCATCAATATGAAAGGCATAAGTAGTTTGAGGTACCTTTAACTCAGCAGCATCAGAACTGCTATCAGCATTTGCCATCAAGGCATAGTTCACCTCACTTTTAGAATCTGAAGTATCTGTCCAGCTTTTTTTCTTTGTGACAAGAGCCTTGCCTTTGTCACTCTTCACTTTCTGGCAATCAGGAGATATGTGGCCTTTCTCACCACAGTTGTAGCATTTGACATTCGAGTAATCTCCTCTGTCAGACTTTCCTCCTTTGCCTTCAGATTTTCTGAAACCCTTCTTATCAGAACTTGCACCTTTCCTGGAAAATTTCTTTCCATTTCTGAGTTTCCTGTATGCAATCCTTGTGATTCCTTTCACCATAAGAGTACACAGCTTCATCATCTCTTCATCAACATCCATCTCAGGTAAGCTTTCAGTTTCTGAGTCATCATCACTATCAGAACTTGATGACTCAGTATTAGACTTTGTGATGAGAGCTTTTCCTTTGCCTTTTCTTGAGGTAGCTGCTTTGGGGGATTCCTCCTCAGCCTTTAGAGCAACTGTCCTTGACTTTCTTCCATTCCTCTTGCTTCTTTCTTCCATCTCAAGTTCATGAGTCTTGAGCATCCCATAAATTTCATCAAGAGTTGTTTCTTCAAGATTATAGTTGTCTCTTATAGTTGTGGCCTTCAAATCCCAACTTTCAGGAAGAGCTAACAGGAATTTAAGATTTGAATCTTTAAGATCATATTCCTTGTCAACTAGTGACAAATCATTCAAGAGTTTGACAAATCTGTCATATAAACCAGTCAATGACTCATCAGGTTTTGAGTCAAAGTGCTCATACTCTTAAGTGAGTATAGTCTTCCTGTTCTTCTTAATTGAGTCAGTTCCCTGGCATCTTGTCTCCAAGGCATCCCATATCTCCTTTGCAGTCTTGCAGTTAATTACCCTATTTGACATGACATTATCAAAGGCACTATGCAACAATTGTCGTACCTTAGCATCCTTAGCAATCGATGAGATATCTTCAGCAGTGTAATCACTCTTCTCCTTTGGTACAGACTTTGCTGGTTCACCTGCAACTACAACAGAGAATTTGGTTGGCTTGTGTGGTCCTTCATTGATTCTGTCAAGGTATTCTGGATCTGTAGCTTCCAGAAACATAGACATCCTCACCTTCCATATGGGATATTCAGATGGTTTTAGTATGGGAACTCTAATAGTCTCATATCAATTATGGATTTAAGTCTTTGGAGGTTCTTCAGTTTTGGTGGGCTTGGTTGGAGTTTGTTCTTCTTCAGACATGATTGTTTTGGGATCTTAAACTGTTTGTGTGTTAACAGATCTGCTCTGATACCACTTGTTAGGTCTCACAGACTATAGAAGGGGGTTGAATACAATATTTATCACAATCAAATCGAATATAAGAACACAAGTAACAGAAAACAGATTTTATTCAACACAATAAACTCTGTTACAATATGGAACTGTCCTCTCTCAATGATGAACAAATTATCACGAGACCTGCCAGGGTTACAATGAATAATAACTTCGATTATGATAACACATATAGTGTAAACCCTATGTCTGTGTTTATATACTACACAGTTACAAGATAAATTCTAATTGATATGAAATATAATTCTGCTTCCTAAAATATATCAACTAGTTATCTTTTCTTCAAGTATTCTATTCTCCATAGAATTCCTTCTTTATGCATATCTCTTCTTGCGTTTGTCTTGATCTTCTTTCCTTTCAATCAGCCGCCTTCCTTATCTGAACGCCTCCTTAAGTCCTGATATTATCTCCTGATAAATATCTCCTGATAACTTAAGTTCTGACAACTTAAGTTCTGATATCTTAAGTGCTGACTCCAGTATAAGTACTGATTTTCAGTTAAGTACTGATTTGTCCAGTTAAGTAAGATCTGAAAAACTAAACACAAATCATATTAGACATGACATTATCAAATACATCTAACAGTTATCATAATCATAATTATTATTTATTATAACCCTAGCAGCTCTCGTGATAATTTGTTCATCACTGAGAGAGGACAGTTCCATATTGTAACAGAGTTTATTGTGTTGAATAAAATCTGTGTTCAGTTACTTGTGTTCTTAATTCGATTTGATTGTGCTAAACACTGTATTCAATCCCCTTCTACAATGTGTGTGACCTAACAAGTGGTATCAGAGCAATCTGTTAACACACAAACAGAAAAGATCCAAAAACAATCATGTCTAAAGAAACACAAACTCCAACCAAGCCCACCAAAACTGAAGAACCTGCAAAGACTCAAATCCATAATCGATATGAGACTATTAGGGTTCCCATACTGAAATCATCTGAATATCCCATATGGAAGGTGAGGATGTCTATGTTTCTGGAAGCTACAGATCTAGAATACCTTGACAGAATCAATGAAGGACCACATAACCAACCAAGCTCTCTATTGTAGTTGCAGATCAGCCAACACAGACAGTACCAAAGGAGAAAAGTGAATATACAGCTGAAGATATCTCATCTATTGCTAAGGATGCTAAGGTACGACATTTGATGCATAATGCCATTGATAATGTCATGTCAAACAGGGTAATCAACTGCAAGACTGCAAAGGAGATATGGGATGCTTTGGAGACAAGATGCCAGGGAACTGATTCAATTAAGAAGAATAGGAAGACTATAGTCACTCAAAAGTATGAGCACTTTGACTGTAACACCCCCAGATCCGGGGTCGGGGATCCGGGTTGTCACGGTCTTTCTTTCCACAATATCACTTCACTCAATTAATAATAAATAACCTCATACTGTGACCCCACACTAACACACACCACAACCCGTTATAGTCTCAGAGATGAAATTGAAATAAGTACAAGTCTTTGAATCCACAATTTAAAATTATTACAACCCAAAATGATTACTTGATAATTTACAGTTAATTGCCATTATCTGCCACAAGTTATAATTATACATAATTTGATTCTCAAAAGTAGATGGTCTAAACTACAATGGATCTACCTCTGCAGCTATAGCAGCTACAACATCAGCGGGAAGACGCGGGACGCTTCCCACGCGCTTGCGCTGGGTCTGCTGGAGTCTGGCCATCTCTCCTAACTGTTGTTGTGTGATGAAGAAATAAAGCAAGAGTGAGCCTTACAGCTCGCAAGATAATATATATAGTGATAACAATAATATAAGTATCTAAATGGATACTTAATAGCATCTCTATCATATGCAAGATAATTACTTGCTAGATATAAGTAAAAACAAGGAATGAAGTTACCAATACTTCACCACACTTATATCATATAAAGTTACTTGAACTGCCACCGTTCAAAGTATTATAAGTTTTAAGAAAAACATCCCATAGATGAGACCACAAGTTAAGACTTGAATAGATTCAATCTTTGAAAGATTATTGAATGAAAAAGTTATGAGATACTTTATTTAGTCCCGATATATATATATATATCCACACATATATATATCCCGAAAACATTTCCTGGAACCTCTGTTATGTGAAGTAGGAACAGAGTTCGAAACATCCAATGAATTTTGGAAAGGAAAAGAATTTTGGCATAAACCCGATATCTTGCTGATCAGGCAAAGATACCAATAAGTAACCTTTTCTACTAGTAGATGGATGAATTCCTCACCGGTCATCACCCTGGCCGCATTAGGACCTCGCGCTCGACCGTACCCCGGTCCCTCACGCGTTGATGGACTGCCACCCAGCCACTTACACAATAATAGACCGTACCCCGGCCTGTCGCTTATGCCGACTCAATGAGATGGGCTTACTTCCCGAACGTTGGGCAAGTAATCAATTCGTTTACCAAATCTGCAACCTCGTTGCGAATATAAAATACACCACAGAGCCGGATTCCCCAGGTTTTGAGCGAGTATTTAAATCCCCTTAAAAAGGAAGATCTTAAATATAAAAATGAGTTTTGGGATCCACTCTGACTTTTAAAAATCATTTTGAAGACTCGAAAACACTTTAAAGAGTGTTTGGAGTAAGGCTGATTTAATGAAGTAAATCAGTCCCCAGAATTTTTAGAAGTGACTGAATATTATTATTTAAATAATATTCCCATAAAGAATAATCTTTATAAAAATAATTGAAGTATTAAAATTTATACTTGAAACGAGTATTAAATAACCCAAGATATACTTATATGAAAGTATTATTTTTATTTGAATAATCGAAAATAAGTTTGATTATTGACATCTTATTCTTTAATAAAATAAAGAATATATTTCAGCAAATAATCGGAGTCATAGATCCTCAAATGAATATTCAAATAATATTCAATAAATAAAATAAGCTGAGTCATAATACCTCGAATGAATATTATAAATAATATTCATTAAATAAAATAAAAGAATCATACATCCTCAAATGAATATTCAAATAATATTCATTAAATAAAATAAGCTGAGTCATAATACCTCGAATGAATATTATAAATAATATTCATTAAATAAAATAAAAGGAGTCATAAATCCTCGAATACTATTCGAAATAATATTCAATAATAAAATGAAGTTTCAAGTTATCGAATAAACCTTATTCGATTAATAGTTTGGAAAACTATAACCATATATATATATAAATATATATATATCCATATCCATATATACAAGATTACTCGGGATCCTCGACTCCCGGTTTTTGAAAACATTTTCACCTTTGAGTCCCTATACTAAGGGTATATGCAAGATACAACTATCCTCTAGCATAGGTATTATCAAATAAACCAACAGATATATATCTCAAGAATATAAAACAGGCATGCATATATACCATATCACATGCTACAATATATCGCAACATTTGCTAAATAACAATCATGCAATATCACAAGATAATGCATAAACATACATTTACATCACAACAACAGTGTATCGGATAGAATACTTGCCTGAGCGACTTGGGGGTGAGAAAGGCTCGGGACGAGTCTGGTAACCTATAAACAACAAGTAAGTTGGAATTAAACCAAAATCACTTGTAAATCTATACTTTAACTAACTTAGACTCTAACGCTTGTTTTGCGCTCACCGATTTGCTTAAGTCACTCGGGTACCCTCGGCTCCATCATTTTTAATAATTTAATCTTTACGAGTTTTAAAGCGATTCCTTCGCGAATGACTTACCAACTGCCTAACACACTTACCATAAATGTTTCACACATTAATTAACCCTTTTTGGTCTTTAACCTATGTTTCAAAGTAAGGCGAGGGAAAAAGTTTCGTTCGCGAAACGCCGTTACTTGAAACGGTCGTTTCTCCTAAACCGTAAATCGGAATCGAACGAACTACATATCAAAACGAAGCTCGTAACATGAGCTATCTAAACATGGCAGTGGTCACAATCTAGCAGGGGGTTCTCGGGTCCTAATGCTATGCACAAAAACAGTCCAAAGAAAATCGGACGTTACGACGGCTATGTTTACGCGATTTCCCATTTTTAAACTATCCACAATCAACACAAACCATCCTCAAATCCAACACACAACAAACACCCATCCTTATCACATCATAACAATCCCAACCAATTCAATTTTAATCATTCATACATATGCTTAAACCTAACTTTAATCATACTTAAGTTTCTTTAAATCAAAACCACAAAATTACCATTTCATTTCACTACCATTCCAAATCTCAAACTCTAATCATAACAACAACTACAATAACATCCTACTCATCAAAATCACCTTATAATATATATGAACCTAGGGTTTGAAAATGGTATACCTTCCTTGAAGTGATGGGTTGAGCTAGGAAGTCTTAAGAAGCTTGGAGAAGCCTTAGGAAAGCTTGGATCTTTAAGAAAAACAAGAAAAAGTTCAAGTTAAAAACTTGAAAACACTATTCATTGTCTTCTTCATTGATTAAATGAAGAAGTTAGAGAAAGAATTAAAGGCTTAAACTCATGATATAGCCATAACTAAGCATAAGGATGATTAGGGAATTTTCTTACCAATTAAGGATGCTTGGATCTTGATTTTTGAAAATTTAAGCTTTGAAAAATGCAAAAAGCCGAGAGCTAAAAGGAAGAACAATGCCTTGGCTGATTTTTTGATTTTTGATGAAATGATTTGCTAGCTTGGTTGGCTTGGTTTTGTTTTTGATTTAGCAAATTACTACCTTGCCCTTGAATTTGTGTGGTCCTTAATCAACCACACCTCCCTTCTTCCCATGTCATGCTTACCTCATCCTCATGATGTCATCCTTCCTTCCTTGTCTTCTTTCTATTGGTTGGATGACATCACTCCCATTAATCCCTTTGATTAGCTTCCTAATCGTTTGCCTAATGACCGCTGATCTGTTATACGGTTCGCTTAACTTTTGTTCTCGTTTATCGTTTGAAGGATCATACCCGGGATCTTATTACTTAGGTTCCCTTAACCTTTCTCAATACATTATATTCCTTTTTATGATCCTCTATTATAATCCTTTAATTTAAATCCTTTTTATCCTGTTACCTTTTTCTCAAATCTTTCCGTATCTAGTGTATTTCCGGGAAAAATCAAAGTGTTCGGATTTGGATTCTGACGATCTTTACATACACTTATATCCCATATAAAGTACTAATAAAATCTCAGAATATCCATATCAGAACCCCTACATAGTGTGGCATGAAAAGTTTTCTCATTCAGCAAAAACACTATTCATAAGGGTTTCAAAAATTTCCCAAAAATTGGGCTTATTACAGTCTCCCCTCCTTAAAAGGATTCCGTCCCGGAATCAGATAGAAAGTGAATAGGGATACTCTCTTAGCATTGCACTTTCTAACTCTCGAGTAAATTTTCCCACATTGTGGTTCTACCATCAAACTCTTACTAGTTTGATAACCCTTCTCCTAAGCACTCGTTCCTTTTTACTCTATACCATTCCTGGTTGCTCCATATAGGTTACGTCTGGTTGCATGTCTATGCGCTCATTTGCCCCTATTTGTCTGGCATCCGAATTACACTTCCTTAACATTGATACGTGGAACACGTTATGAACTTGCTACAGGTTCGGGGGTAGGGCTAGCTCATATGCTAACTTCCCAAACGTCTTAATATATCCAAGGGTCCAACAAATTGTAGACTTAGCTTTCCTTTCTTTCCGAACCTCATCAATCCTTTTCAAGGGTTTCCAAGGGGATACATATAACATTACTAGGCCCCCTATTTCATACTCTTTGTCCTTTTTTGAGTCAAATCAGCATACCTCTTATGTCCATCTTGGGTTACTACCAGCCGTCCTCTGATTAGATCTATTATATCCCTGGTCCTTTGGACTACTGCGGGTTGCGCTCTACAACTTCATCCTAACATAAGGGAGATCGACATTATCTTACCTCAAGGATCTCATAAGGTGACACCTCGATAATGACATATGATCTATTGTCGTAAGAAAACTCAATCCGTGTTAAGTGATCATTCCAAATTCTTTCAAGTCTACTGCACAGACTCTCATTATAGCGTTTAGCATTAGAGCTTTTACTTCTCAATACCCATTCTTTTCTAGTTCGTAATCGCTACAACCTTCCGTTCCTAATATTATACTAGTTATACTTTTGCTCGTTAGCGTTCTATAACCTTTTAATAATCACGTCAACCTTAGTATCACGAATGTGTTCCCATTCCGCATACTACCACCACTTTATTACTCCTTTTTCAGCTGCTTCTATCTTCCGAAATTTGATCAATCATGTAGAAGTAAAGGAATTTGTTGAGAGATCACTATGATCATGAACACTTGTTATATTGCATAGTTAGTACAGAAGGTGGCCAGCCTTTAGTACTTGACAAGCAATTAAACAATAGATGGTATCCTACTAGGCTTCTATCACACAGATAGATAGTCATTCGGCAATACCTCCCCTTCTGGAAGGGTTGTTCTTCTCAGATTACATGAAATGAAAAGAAGAGAAAAGAACGAACTGAAGAGAATTGTATATATAAAAAAATATATATATACTGCCACAAAATATCTGGCTTGGAACCTACCTCTGAATTATAGAGGTTTGTCATAGGAGAACAAAACATAAACGTATTTATATCAGCATCAAGTATTATAGCATCGTATTTCCCATGCCTAAATATTTCTATTCCGTCCATCATTCCATGGACCCACACTCTTCCTCGAGCTTATACATAATCACCTTTGAAACTCCCTCGACATCGAAAATCGAATCTGGGATCTCATTCTATACATCATCGTTACTATAATTCTATGCTTGCACCGCAACCTTCCTCGTATAATAATACGACTCTCTATTGATAAGAAAGAATAATTATTCACCAGGTAGATACTCTACTTAATTAGTCTATCAATGATAACTTATACACTACCACGACCCGATTAGTGGTACTCAATCTCAACACCCATTCCAATACAACTCTCACGATTGTAATCAGCTCACTACTCGCAGAATCATTGCTGCCTTACTATGGTCCACCACTGACCCACTGTCATCATTCACTTTCCATGAAATCTTAATAGCTAACCATACGGAGTCCATACATGTCGTATCAAATCCTTCTAAGGAGGTAACATAATCACCATTTCTGATTCATGAAGAACACTCCTGATCCTGACATACATACATGACATGAAGCAGATAAAAGTGCAGAAGAGTTTCAATCAAAGCAACGATAGCAGGTTAATACTATTCTTAATCATACGCCCTAAATAGAAGAATTAACTCAAGGGTTCATCTAGTCCTTTTTGAAACATGGTCCTGGATTATCTCAAGATAGGACCTTCTAAGATAGATAGCCCGTTCATGGCGATTACACGAATTAAACCTTTACCAACTACTATTACGGTTGGGTATTGCACAGTCATCAGAAGGAATGTCAATCTTCCAAACCATAATTCAACCTTCACATTTTTAACCATCATCACTGTATTCTTTTGGCACACGCGCCTATAATTATCCTCTTACCCTTAAAGTGTCGGCCACCTCTTTGGCCTTTCCTGATAGTAAAATTTCCTTACAGTCAATGTCATTTTAACCACCTCCAAATAAATTTTCTACCTTATTTCCGATCACTGCTTGAGTGAAGATGTTTTCCTTAAAATCAGATGGGAAAAAAAATATCACCATTTTTCCATAAGTTATTGCCTCAGTCTTTAGAGGCTAATCACTATCAAGACTGACTCTCAATCATACTTAGAACATTTTTTTTTTATCTTAAGTCCTAATTGCCCTGAACAATTTCGACCATTACTGGTTCGATCCATACTTTCTCGTGGTTTAACACGTGCCCCACTTGGCATCATTATAATTACGTCATATTTCCTTTATCCACATTTCCATTCTTGAGAATTTTGAATATTACCTTTTTCCTTATAAAACCTCTAAGGTTATCCTTCAATCGTTCCTCCTGTATTCCCTAGATACAGGGCATATCACAATACCATTTACTAATAGTAGAACCATTGTCTATATACTTCTGCAAAATTTCTCCACTGATTCTTAAAGGTTGTTGTTACCTTAACCCTTTCCCAATCATACTGTCAAAACTCATACTGTCCCTATTAAGGGTGACATGCCGACCTTTATGCAGTCCCCTAGGATTCATTTTAAGTTACCAATGTTTTATCCTTAATTCCACCTTTAAAAGGTACCTGCATCCTTCCACGAATAAATCAAGTCATATTTCCTTGATAGATTATCATATTCATCATTCCCACATCGATAGTCTATACCTAACTTCATAATAGCATCCTTATTCAAATTGAGGTCAATCCATATGGCCTCCAAAAGATAACAACGGTTATCCGCTTGTCTTGCCTAATTTGGTAACGATAACAAGGATGTTCTGGAAGATATTGGTCGTGTTCAACGTGAACTTCTTCTTAATAATTCCTTATTTACTTCTGTTGTTTATCTCAACAGTCACCTCAATGTTGGGATATCTTTCATACCTGGCGTCTCCCTTTCTGGGTATCAAGCCACCGGTCTTACATTTCCTTCTTGAAGGTCACTTCCTTCATCCAATTTTTCCTAATTTCTTACTTCCTTATCCCCTTAGTCTATCCGCGTCTCATTATTTATCCTTCGAATTATCTCAAGGTTTCCTCGAATCCTCCCAACTTACAGGGGATAAACTATATGTATCTCTTATGCCCTCAACCATCAATTTTAACTTATGGTGAATCACCCTCATCCTGACGAATGCATACTTTTCTATTTCTATTGCTACGAGTCGTTAGGGTTTCCTCATACCCAACTCCCTTATCATACCTCAAACTCTATTGCCGTTATATTCCTTTCCACTTCAATTTCTTTTTATTTTCCTTTCTCTTATCATTATTTCATGAACCAACACAACATAAGCATTGATTTCAAACATCCCGTCATTCTGGATTCGTGTCCTCAGAACGAATCTTGATAACTTTTACAACTTAGATTCATAATTTATCATACTCGTCTGCCTTTGTTCTGGCTCTAAAGCTTTTACACTATCTCCTTATCTTTGGGAATTACTTTCCCGAAAACAATTGACTGAACTTAAATCAGTTTATTATAATCTCTTGCTCCGTGCCTTCCTTGGCCTTTTACCGTCGGGTGGTCTCTCTCTTAGGAGGGTAAGTGATAAAAACAGTCTTTTGTGATTCGTCAATCATTTAGAATCTCAAATGATTCCTATATTTCCTTTAGCCAGGCTCTTGCCTCGACTGGGTCAGCTTGTTCCTTGGAACTCTGAGAGCTTAGCGATTTAAAGGTCCTGAAAGAATTTCTCACCGCACTGTCTCCTCAGGGTGGTGGTTGGGGATAATAGTCTAAGTTCTTTTTAGACAGGTCCATGAATTGCCGTATAGGAGTACCGTCTCGGGTCTCCTTTCCTTACTCGACTTTCTGTTTCCTTAGTATGAAATGTTTCATCCTACTCCCCATAATTGGGGTCATCTTTTAATTTAAAATCCTCATTTTCCACTCCATTATGTCATGGGTTCCTTCTATCTTGATGGCGACCTCCCTGACTATCACGTTCAGGGTTTGCTCTAAATCTTATTCCTCAAACTATGGCTCTCATCTAAGTTCTCATCCTTACGCTCTTGAACTTTTGGAACCCAAATTCTATAGGAATACCTCATTATTCCCTTATCATCTTTCTCGATATTAATCTTTTATCTAATTGTTGGCTCCCTGCCTTCATTCATAACTTTTTCTGGCACAATATGATCTTTTCCAATAATTCAGGATGTATTGCAATCTCAAACAGCTTTTCGGTACCGGCTCCGGTTACCTTCACTTCTATTTCCATTTTCTCAAAATCTCTTATAAACTCTCCAAAAGACATTATCATCTTGAGTCTCTCCTTTTTACTAAGGGCATCAGCCACCATATTGGCTTTCCCCGAATGATAAAGAATCTCCCAATCATTATTCTTGATTAGCTCTAATTGCCTTCTCTGGCATATGTTGAGCTCTTTCTACGTGAAAATGTACTAGAGCACTTATGGCTTAGGTAATTCTTGCACTTCTCTCCATACAAGTAGTGCCTCCAATCCTTAGGGTAAAACTATTGCCACGAGCCTAAGCTCATGAGCGGGGATATCGAATTTCATATTACCTTAATTGTCTTGACATGTACGCGATTACCTTACCGTGCTGCATAAGCACGCACCCTAAGCCCTTGTGCGAAGCGTCACTATACTTCACAAAATCTCTTTTTCCATCCGGCAATGCCAGCATAAGGGCCATCACCAACCTCTGCTTCAGTTCTTGAAAGCTGTTCTCGCATTTCTCTATCCATTCGAACTTCTCAGTCTTACGAGTAAGCCGCGTTAAAGGGGCTACTATCTTTACAACTTGAACGAACCTCCGGTAGTGACCGGCCAATCCTACCTCTGGTAGTCGACCAAACCATGGTCATCAATTCATCAGTGGTCCTTTATCCAATCCTGTCAGGATCCTCCATGGGATCCTCCTCAACAACTATCCCTTCTAGGACAACATCCTCAACCGCTAAATCCTCAATATCAACATCATCCGGTCCTGCATTAGGACACTCTATCGGATCCACAATCCGATCTCCAATTAGTAATAAAATATCATCGCGATGTTGCTCCACAACCTCAGGGTTCGGAGTCCCGCTACCATATACGATAACGAACTACGCTCCTATCATGATATTTATAAGGGTTCCCATAAGGGTTTTAACTGTCAGTACTACGTTAGGTAGCCCGACTATGAACTTGGCAAGAGTTCTTATTATCTTAGTGAACTTATTATCTTAACGTCCCATCATCTCTGAGGTTTATAACGCTTAGCTCTGATACCATTTCTGTAACACCCCCAGATCCGGGGTCGGGGATCCGGGTTGTCACGGTCTTTCTTTCCACAATATCACTTCACTCAATTAATAATAAATAACCTCATACTGTGACCCCACACTAACACACACCACAACCCGTTATAGTCTCAGAGATGAAATTGAAATAAGTACAAGTCTTTGAATCCACAATTTAAAATTATTACAACCCAAAATGATTACTTGATAATTTACAGTTAATTGCCATTATCTGCCACAAGTTATAATTATACATAATTTGATTCTCAAAAGTAGATGGTCTAAACTACAATGGATCTACCTCTGCAGCTATAGCAGCTACAACATCAGCGGGAAGACGCGGGACGCTTCCCACGCGCTTGCGCTGGGTCTGCTGGAGTCTGGCCATCTCTCCTAACTGTTGTTGTGTGATGAAGAAATAAAGCAAGAGTGAGCCTTACAGCTCGCAAGATAATATATATAGTGATAACAATAATATAAGTATCTAAATGGATACTTAATAGCATCTCTATCATATGCAAGATAATTACTTGCTAGATATAAGTAAAAACAAGGAATGAAGTTACCAATACTTCACCACACTTATATCATATAAAGTTACTTGAACTGCCACCGTTCAAAGTATTATAAGTTTTAAGAAAAACATCCCATAGATGAGACCACAAGTTAAGACTTGAATAGATTCAATCTTTGAAAGATTATTGAATGAAAAAGTTATGAGATACTTTATTTAGTCCCGATATATATATATATATCCACACATATATATATCCCGAAAACATTTCCTGGAACCTCTGTTATGTGAAGTAGGAACAGAGTTCGAAACATCCAATGAATTTTGGAAAGGAAAAGAATTTTGGCATAAACCCGATATCTTGCTGATCAGGCAAAGATACCAATAAGTAACCTTTTCTACTAGTAGATGGATGAATTCCTCACCGGTCATCACCCTGGCCGCATTAGGACCTCGCGCTCGACCGTACCCCGGTCCCTCACGCGTTGATGGACTGCCACCCAGCCACTTACACAATAATAGACCGTACCCCGGCCTGTCGCTTATGCCGACTCAATGAGATGGGCTTACTTCCCGAACGTTGGGCAAGTAATCAATTCGTTTACCAAATCTGCAACCTCGTTGCGAATATAAAATACACCACAGAGCCGGATTCCCCAGGTTTTGAGCGAGTATTTAAATCCCCTTAAAAAGGAAGATCTTAAATATAAAAATGAGTTTTGGGATCCACTCTGACTTTTAAAAATCATTTTGAAGACTCGAAAACACTTTAAAGAGTGTTTGGAGTAAGGCTGATTTAATGAAGTAAATCAGTCCCCAGAATTTTTAGAAGTGACTGAATATTATTATTTAAATAATATTCCCATAAAGAATAATCTTTATAAAAATAATTGAAGTATTAAAATTTATACTTGAAACGAGTATTAAATAACCCAAGATATACTTATATGAAAGTATTATTTTTATTTGAATAATCGAAAATAAGTTTGATTATTGACATCTTATTCTTTAATAAAATAAAGAATATATTTCAGCAAATAATCGGAGTCATAGATCCTCAAATGAATATTCAAATAATATTCAATAAATAAAATAAGCTGAGTCATAATACCTCGAATGAATATTATAAATAATATTCATTAAATAAAATAAAAGAATCATACATCCTCAAATGAATATTCAAATAATATTCATTAAATAAAATAAGCTGAGTCATAATACCTCGAATGAATATTATAAATAATATTCATTAAATAAAATAAAAGGAGTCATAAATCCTCGAATACTATTCGAAATAATATTCAATAATAAAATGAAGTTTCAAGTTATCGAATAAATCTTATTCGATTAATAGTTTGGAAAACTATAACCATATATATATATATAAATATATATATATCCATATCCATATATACAAGATTACTCGGGATCCTCGACTCCCGGTTTTTGAAAACATTTTCACCTTTGAGTCCCTATACTAAGGGTATATGCAAGATACAACTATCCTCTAGCATAGGTATTATCAAATAAACCAACAGATATATATCTCAAGAATATAAAACAGGCATGCATATATACCATATCACATGCTACAATATATCGCAACATTTGCTAAATAACAATCATGCAATATCACAAGATAATGCATAAACATACATTTACATCACAACAACAGTGTATCGGATAGAATACTTGCCTGAGCGACTTGGGGGTGAGAAAGGCTCGGGACGAGTCTGGTAACCTATAAACAACAAGTAAGTTGGAATTAAACCAAAATCACTTGTAAATCTATACTTTAACTAACTTAGACTCTAACGCTTGTTTTGCGCTCACCGATTTGCTTAAGTCACTCGGGTACCCTCGGCTCCATCATTTTTAATAATTTAATCTTTACGAGTTTTAAAGCGATTCCTTCGCGAATGACTTACCAACTGCCTAACACACTTACCATAAATGTTTCACACATTAATTAACCCTTTTTGGTCTTTAACCTATGTTTCAAAGTAAGGCGAGGGAAAAAGTTTCGTTCGCGAAACGCCGTTACTTGAAACGGTCGTTTCTCCTAAACCGTAAATCGGAATCGAACGAACTACATATCAAAACGAAGCTCGTAACATGAGCTATCTAAACATGGCAGTGGTCACAATCTAGCAGGGGGTTCTCGGGTCCTAATGCTATGCACAAAAACAGTCCAAAGAAAATCGGACGTTACGACGGCTATGTTTACGTGATTTCCCATTTTTAAACTATCCACAATCAACACAAACCATCCTCAAATCCAACACACAACAAACACCCATCCTTATCACATCATAACAATCCCAACCAATTCAATTTTAATCATTCATACATATGCTTAAACCTAACTTTAATCATACTTAAGTTTCTTTAAATCAAAACCACAAAATTACCATTTCATTTCACTACCATTCCAAATCTCAAACTCTAATCATAACAACAACTACAATAACATCCTACTCATCAAAATCACCTTATAATATATATGAACCTAGGGTTTGAAAATGGTATACCTTCCTTGAAGTGATGGGTTGAGCTAGGAAGCCTTAAGAAGCTTGGAGAAGCCTTAGGAAAGCTTGGATCTTTAAGAAAAACAAGAAAAAGTTCAAGTTAAAAACTTGAAAACACTATTCATTGTCTTCTTCATTGATTAAATGAAGAAGTTAGAGAAAGAATTAAAGGCTTAAACTCATGATATAGCCATAACTAAGCATAAGGATGATTAGGGAATTTTCTTACCAATTAAGGATGCTTGGATCTTGATTTTTGAAAATTTAAGCTTTGAAAAATGCAAAAAGCCGAGAGCTAAAAGGAAGAACAATGCCTTGGCTGATTTTTTGATTTTTGATGAAATGATTTGCTAGCTTGGTTGGCTTGGTGTTGTTTTTGATTTAGCAAATTACTACCTTGCCCTTGAATTTGTGTGGTCCTTAATCAACCACACCTCCCTTCTTCCCATGTCATGCTTACCTCATACTCATGATGTCATCCTTCCTTCCTTGTCTTCTTTCTATTGGTTGGATGACATCACTCCCATTAATCCCTTTGATTAGCTTCCTAATCGTTTGCCTAATGACCGCTGATCTGTTATACGGTTCGCTTAACTTTCGTTCTCGTTTATCGTTTGAAGGATCATACCCGGGATCTTATTACTTAGGTTCCCTTAACCTTTCTCAATACATTATATTCCTTTTTATGATCCTCTATTATAATCCTTTAATTTAAATCCTTTTTATCCTGTTACCTTTTTCTCAAATCTTTCCGTATCTAGTGTATTTTCGGGAAAAATCAAAGTGTTCGGATTTGGATTCTGACGATCTTTACATACACTTATATCCCATATAAAGTACTAATAAAATCTCAGAATATCCATATCAGAACCCCTACATAGTGTGGCATGAAAAGTTTTCTCATTCAGCAAAAACACTATTCATAAGGGTTTCAAAAATTTCCCAAAAATTGGGGTTATTACATTGACTCAAAACCTGATGAGTCATTGACTGGTTTATATGATACATTTGTCAAACTCTTGAATGATCTGTCACTGGTGGACAAGGAATATGCACTTGAAGATACTAATCTTAAATTCCTTTTAGCTCTTCCTGAAAGTTGGGATTTGAAGGCAACAACTATAAGAGACAACTATGCTTTTAATGAAACTAGTCTTGATAAAATTTATGGGATGCTCAAGACTCATGAACTTGAGATGGAACAAAGAAGCAAGAGGAATGGAAGGAAGTCAAGAACAGTTGCTCTTAAGGCTGAGGAGAATGTTCCCAAAGTAGCTGCCTCAAGAAAAGGCAAGGGAAAAGCTCTCATCATAAAGTCTGATACTGAGTCATCAAGTTCTGATAGTGATGATGACTCAGAAACTGAAAGCTTACCTGAGATGGATCCTGATGAAGAGATGATGAAGCTGTGTGCTCTTATGGTGAAAGGAATCACAAGGATTGCATACAGGAAATTCAGAAAGGGAAAGAAGTTTTCCAGGAAAGGTGCAAGTTCTGATAAGAGAGGTTTCAGAAAATCTGAAGGCAAAGGAGGAAAGTCGGACAAAGGAGATTACTCAAATGTCAAATGCTACAACTGTGGTGAGAAAGGCCACATATCTCCTGATTATAAGAAAGTGAAGAGTGACAAAGGCAAAGCACTTGTCACAAAGAAGAAAAGCTGGACAGACATTTCAGATTCTGAAAGTGAGGTGAACTATGCCTTAATGGCAAATGCTGATAACAGTTCTGATGCTGCTAAGTCTAAGGTACCTCAAACTACTTATGCCTTTCATACTGATGATATTACTGAGTTGAGAAGATATCTTAAAACCATGTTCATTAGTTATAGAGATCAAACTTTAACATGTGAAAGATTAACTTCTGAAAATCTTGCTTATAAAAAGAGGAATGATTATTTAGAAAAAAAGTTAGTTATGTTCCATCAAACTCAGAAAGATAGAGATGATGCCTTCTATGTTAGAGATGAAGTGCTTAAAATGAATGAATCTCTAAAAACTGAGTTAGAAAAGGAAAGAGAGATTATCAGGACTTGGACTAACTCTGGCAGAACAACTCAGAATCTGTTAAGTAGTGGAAACTGGAAAGAGGGCTTAGGTTATGGAGATGATAAGAATGATAATGGAACTGTAGAAATTGAGCCTATAGTTGTTGAACAAAAGCCAAAGGTAAATCCTGTTAAGTTTGTAGCTGTAAAGTCTGATATTGATAAATTAGAAGCTAAAGAGAAATTAACTTCTGACAAACCAAAATAGGATAAGCCAACTGAAGTTAACATAGGCTTAATGACTAAGAAGCAGCTTAAGCATAAGCTGAAAGATGTTAAGAATGTAAACAAGGTAAAGCCACCTAGGAAAAATAGGAATGGAAAGGAAGGTGTGAATAAAAGCAATGATTATAAGCCTGTTCCTAATGCTCCTAGAAAGAAATGTTATAACTGTGGAAACTCTAGCCATCTGGCTTCTTTTTGTAGGAAGAATAAGAACATAAACTCCTTACCTTCAAAATCAGGAGTTAAGAGTCAGTCTGTTAGATATAGGCCACAAAATCCTTGTTTTCATTGTGGTAGTTTATGGCATTCCATTTATATTTGAAGGTATATCATAGTTTGTACTATGATTATTATCAAATAAAACCTTCTTTAAAGAAAGTTAGCATTGTTCCTTCTAGTGTAAGTTCTGATGCAAAGTCTGATAATGTCAATTTTGATAAGAAAACTGTTAACATAAACTCTGATGCTAAATCCGCTGCAAATGTTAACAAACTTAATAAGGCCAAAAGATCCAAGCAAGTCTGGGTCCTTAAAACTAATCATTAGTGGTCTTTATGATTGCAGGGCAACAGGAAAAACATCCTAGTTCTCGACAGTGGATGTTCAGGACATATGACTGGAAATAAAGCCCTGCTATCAGACTTTGTGGAGAAAGCTGGCCCAAGTGTTTCTTATGGAGATGGCAATATGGGAAAAACTCTGGGATATGGCAATATCAATCTTGGGAATGTCATCATTGAAAAAGTAGCTCTTGTCTTAGGATTTAAACACAATTTGTTGAGTGTTAGTCAAATCTGTGACAGAGGTTATCATGTGGATTTCTTTGATGAACATTGTGAAGTTGTAAGAAAATCTACAGGCAAAGTTGTTTTGAAAGGATACATGCATGGTAACATTTATGAAGCCAAGCTTTCAACAAGTACTGATGGTTCTGCAATCTGTCTGTTAAGTAGAGCATCAATTGAAGAAAGCTGGAATTGGCACAAGAAACTCTCTCATTTAAATTTCAACAATAAAAATGAACTAGTCTAGAAAGATCTTGTGAGAGGACTGCCAAAATCAGTATTTGCTCCTGATGGCCTTTGTGATTCATGTCAGAAGGCAAAACAAAGAAAATCTTCATTCAAGAGCAAGACTGAATCATCAATTCTTGAGCCTTATCACCTACTATATGTTGATCTATTTGGTTCAGTAAATGTCATGTCTATTGCAAAGAAGAAATATGTTATGGTCATAGTGGATGAGTTCACCAGATACACATGGGTGTATTTTTTGCACACAAAAAGTGAAACTGCATCTATCTTGATTGATCATGTCAAACAACTGGATAAATTGGTCAAAGACTCTATGAAAATCATAAGAAGTGATAATGGCACTGAGTTCAAGAATTTGATTATAGAAGAGTTCTGTAAAAACCATGGAATAAAGCAGGAATTTTCTGCTCCTGGAACTCCACAGCAAAATGGAGTTGTTGAAAGAAAGAATAGAACTCTTATTGAAGCTGCACGAACTATGCTTGATGAAGCAAAGTTACCAACCTATTTTTGGGTTGAAGCTATGCAGACTACTTGTTTTACTCAGAATGCAACACTTATCAACAAGCATGGAAAGACACCATATGAGATGGTGAAGAAAAAGAAGCCAAATCTGAAGTATTTTCATGTATTTGGATGCAAGTGTTTTGTTCTTAAGACTCATCCTGAACAGCTATCCAAATTTGATCTAAAAGCTGATGAAGGAATTTTTGTTGGATATCCACTTTCCACAAAAGCCTTCAGAGTCTACAATTTAAGAATAAGGGTTATCATGGAATTTATCAATGTCTCTTTTGATGATAAGAAGATTACTGGACTTGAAGATTTCAATGATCATGATTAGCTGAGATTCGAAAATGAAGTTTTAAATTCTGATTCTGTAAATCCTAATAGTCTAAATCCTGACAGTCTAAATCCTGATACTTCGAACTCTGATGGATTAAACTCTGATATTATTGAAACTGTGGTGACTACGCCAAAGGAAAATGCACCTGTGCAGGGGGAGCATACTGAAGATCCAAACACATCTCAAAAAGCATCAGAATATACAACAGGCTCTTCAAGTTCTGATTCATCAAGTTATGATGGGCCAAGTTCTGATAATTCTAGAAACTCATGTTCTAATATTTCTGGAAACTCAAATTCTGAAGGATCCAACTCAGAGAGCATAATTTCAGGGGGAGCATAAGAAAATGTTGATGGAGATAACATGGATCATGGGGGAGCATCCAGTTCTAGAGATAACCTTCCATCTGCACGGAAGTGGACTAAAGCACATACACCTGACTTAATTATTGGAAATCCTGATGTAGGTGTCAGAAATAGAACAACTACATCAAATGAATGTCTCTATGATTCTTTTCTTTCTCAAACTGAACCAAAGAAAGTGGATGAAGCTCTTCAAGATGCTGATTGGGTGCAAGCAATGCAGGAAGAGTTAAATGAATTTGAAAGAAATAAAGTGTGAACCCTAGTGCCAAGACCAAAGAACAGATCTGTTGTTGGTACAAAGTGGGTGCTTAGAAACAAAACTAACAGTGATGGCATAATTACAAGGAATAAAGCAAGGCTAGTTGCAAAAGGATACTCTCAACATGAGGGAATTGATTATGATGAAACATTTGCACCAGTTGCTAGATTGGAAGCTATAAGGATATTTTTGGCTTATGCTGCTCACAAAAAGTTATAGTCTTTCAAATGGATGTGAAAAGTGCTTTTCTTAATGGAGAATTGGAAGAGGAAGTATTTGTTGAACAACCTACAGGCTTTGTAGATCCCAAATTTCCTAATCATGTCTACAGGTTTGATAAAGCACTTTATGGCCTTAAGCAAGCTCCAAGAGCATGGTATATGATAAGTGGTATTTTATACCACTTAGAACGTCTTATAATGGCTTGAATTGATGTCTTGAAATCAAGTATTTTGTGTATTTGATGCATTTTTCTAGTGTTTGTGCATTTCAGGGTATAACTTGCGTTTATGGGGAGATTTCATCAGAAATAAGCCTTGGGGAGTGCTTGGCATTGAATGTGGGAAGTTAGGAGCAGAACGCAGTAGAAAACAGGAGCAGAACGCAGTAGAAAACAGGAGCAGATTGAAGAATTTTCCAGTGAGCAGCTGGGCGCCCGCTCAGCCTAGCTGGTCGGCCGCTCAGGAAGCTGGGCGCCCGCTCAGGATTGCTGGGCGGCCGCTCAGGGGCATAAAATTAAATACTGATTTTTAGAGTTCTTATTCTATTGGACTTTTGACTTCTGAGATGGCTGGGTCTTGTGGGGCTTCTATATTAGTAGTTTCAGAGACGTTTCACATATGAAGTGTGGTATCAATCAAGGAGCAAGGTGAGAAGGAAGAAGACCGTTTTAGCACATCGTAATGAAGAAGAGGAAGCATACGTTTTCTTGTGATTCTTTTATTCGTTGTATCAGTGGATGCTAGTTTTCTTTACTTTGAACCTTATTACTCGTGTGATGTACTCTGGTTTTAGTAAGTATTTTTATTAGTTTATATTGTGTGTTATTATCATGTTTTCATATGAACCCATGGTGACGATGAGTTCTATCATGGGCTAATCATGATCATGGGGTCGTAATGGATTTACTATGGAATTCTTTAGTTAGTTGTTTAATACCTTAGTGTGTGATGATTGTATGGTATCTAGCATAGGTTGCACTTATTCGTCTTATATGCGTCGCGAACATATAAGATATGGTGTTAATCTCTTGTGAAGCGACGGTGGATCTTGAGGTTTAGAACTTGCCATGCTAGCATAGGTTCATGTATGTGTATGCATGATTAGTGTGTAACTCTAACCATTTTACTTGCCCTGTGTAATCAAAAGGAATAACTTGTGCTTAAATCGTTATGTTGTCAAATTTTGTAGACATATAGGGTCTCAACATAATTGATGTCTATTCAACTTCTATCTTAATTGTGGATGTTTGGTAGAATGGTATTAGTACAACGAAACTTGGCTTTTATCAGTTTCGTGTTGTTCGATTAATATCGTCATCGTTTCATGCTAAGGGTAATAACAATAATTATTGAAGGAAGTAGTAATGAAGTTATGATCTCATGTGTGTTTAATATTGTTAATTCAAGTATCAATTTAAGTGTTTTAATTCTCGTAGTTAATTATAGTTAATAATTAGTTAATCAACTCTAAGTGTTATTGTCTTGACATTGAGAAGTAATCATACATTGGTGAGTAAGTGTTAATTGAACATAATTAGTCTGAGTCTTTGTGGGAACGAACTAGAAATTATTCTATATTACTTGTGAATGCGTATACTTGCGTGAATTATTACCATCAATGGTCATTAGGACTCATTGATTAAGACGTGTTACTTATTGTTTCCGGTTGTGTTTCAGGTACTTTAGTGAGCGTTTATGCAAACACGTTCTCGTACTTGCGAGAGGACTTTAGATACGGCTGAGGAGACAGACTCAGTTCTTGATACTCCGGAGAAGATAGATTTTGAAGATTCGGATAAAGAGAGTGAGCAGAAAGAACCAATAATCATGGGTGATCGTATATTTCCGGCATATCCAGCTCTTATGGACTTTTCTCGGCCTAAAATTGATGACATTCAGTCAAGCATCCTTCATCCGGCTATTCAGGCTAACACTTTTGAAATCAAGTCGGGCACTATTCAGATGGTGCAGAATTTTGTTTCTTTCAAAGGTGCTGCAACTGAAGACCCCAACATGCACATTAGGAATTTTGTCGAGATCTGTAGTACTTTCAAATATAATGGTGTGACTGATGAAGCTATCAAGTTGAGGCTTTTCCCATTCTCTCTGATGGATAAAGCTAAGGACTGGTTATATTCTGAACCAGCTGGGTCCATCACTACTTGGATAGATCTTGCACAAAAGTTTCTAGTGAAGTTCTATCCAATGGCGAAGACTGCAGCTATGAGGAGTGCTCTTACTCAGTTTGCGCAGCAACCAACAGAATCTATGTGCGAAGCTTGGGAGCGCTACAAGGAGATATTGAGAAAGTGTCCACATCATGGTATGCCTGACTGGATGGTAATCACTGGTTTCTATAATGGTTTAGGGGCCCAATCTCGGCCCATGCTCGATGCAGCAGCTGGAGGCGCCTTGTGGGCCAAAAGCTATACTGGGGCTTATAATCTTATTAAAACTATGGCTGCAAATGAGCATCAAAACCCAACTCAAAGGATGATGCCTGGGAAGGTAGCAGGTATTCTAGAAGTTGATGCAGCTACAGCTATTGCAGCGCAGCTCCAAGCGCTGTCTTTGAAGGTCGATTCTTTAGCCACCTATGGAGTCAATCAGATAGCTATGGTCTGTGAGCTTTGTGCAGGTTCTCATACTACAGATCAGTGTTCTCTTGTTAAAGAATATGTTCAGTATGTGAACAATTATCAGCGACCGCAGTAGCCTGTGCCAGCTACTTATCATCCTAACAACAAAAATCATCCCAATTTCAGTTGGAGCAATAATCAGAATGCTATTCAGCAACCATATCAACAAGGCGTAAGTAAATAGTTTAATCCACCTGGATTCTAGCAACCACAACATTATGCTCAAAGACAATCATATCCTCAACAAGGAGGTGCTGCTCCACCTTCTAGTGCTGATTTTGAGGAGCTCAAGCTGTTGTGCAAAAGTCAGGCTGTTTCTATCAAGATCTTGGAAAATCAAATCGCTCAAATAGCCAATGCAGTGCTCAATCAGCAACCTGGCACACTTCCCAGCGATATTGAAGTGCCAGGCAGGAAGGAAGCTAAAGAGCAAGTCAAAGCTATTACCTTAAGGTCTGGAAAAGTTGCTGATGCTGAAAAAGCGAAAGACGGAGAAGCTGAAGTTGTTGATGAAGAAGAGAAGCAAAAGGAGAAAGCGGTGGAACCAAGGAAGACTACTATTGAACACACTCTACCTGAGGGTAATACAGGGGAGAAACAACTCTATCCTCCACCACCTTTCCCTAAGAGATTGCAACAACAAAAGCAGGATAAGCAGTTCGGTAAGTTTCTGGAGGTGTTCAAGAAACTTCACATCAACATACCTTTCGCTGAGGCTCTGGAGGAAATGCCTAGTTATGCAAAATTTATGAAGAGTATTCTTTCAAGGAAGGTGAAACTGGATGACCTTGAGACCGTTGCTCTAACGGAAGAGTGCAGTGCTGTGCTACAACAAAAACTACCTCCAAAGCTTAAAGATCCAGGTAGCTTGCACCATTGGCAGGTTGTCTTTTGACAAATGCCTGTGCGATTTGGGAGCAAGCATCAATCTGATGCCATTGTCTATCTTCAAAAAGTTGAATTTGCCTGATCCAAAGCCCATCTACATGTCTCTATAATTGGCTGATCGTTCTATTACATATCTACAAGGCATAGTAGAGGATGTGTTAGTCAAGGTGGATAAGCTCTTCTTCCCTGCAGACTTTGTCATTTTGGATTTCGAGGAAGATAAGAAGATTCCCATAATCTTGGGAAGACCTTTCTTGGCTACAGGCCGTACCTTGATAGATGTGCAGAAAGGTGAACTTACTATGAGGGTGCAGGATCAGGATGTGACATTCAATGTATTCAAGGCAATGAAATTCCCTATAGAAGACAAAGAGTGCTTAAAGGTGGATTTGATTGATTCTGCGGTAACTTCAAAACTTGATCATATACTAATGTTCGATGTATTAGAGAAAGCCTTAGTGTGGGAGTTTGATAGTAATGATGAGGATGACAATGAGCAACTACAATATCTAAATGCTTCTCCTTGGCGGCAAAAGCTAGACATGCCTTTTGAATCTCTTGGTACTTCTGATCTCAAGAATGTTGAAGGAAAGCTCAAACCATCTATTGAGGAAGCACCTATTTTGGAGCTTAAACCATTGCCTGAACACTTGAGGTATGCTTTTTTTAGGTGATGCATCTACTTTACCTGTTATCATTGTATCTGACCTTTCAGGTAGTGAGGAGGACAAGCTCTTGAGGATCTTGAGAGAATTCAAATCGGCTATCGGATGGACTATAGCAGATATCAAAGGGATCAGCCCTTCGTACTGCATGCATAAAATTCTGCTAGAGGAGGGTAGTAAGCCGACTGTTGAGCAACAGCGATGACTGAATCCTATCATGAAAGAAGTGGTGAAGAAAGAAATTCTGAAGTGGCTGGATGCAGGAATTATATATCCTATTTCTGACAGTTCTTGGGTGAGCCCCGTGCAATGTGTACCTAAGAAAAGAGGTATAACTGTGGTAGCAAATGAGAAGAATGAGCTCATCCCCACTCGAAAAGTCACAGGATGGAGGGTATGCATGGATTACAAAAAGTTGAACAAAGCCACAAGAAAGGATCACTTCCCTCTTCCATTTGTTGATCAGATGCTTGACAGGTTGGCCGGTCATGAGTATTATTGTCTTCTGGATGGCTATTCAGGGTATAATCAGATTTGCATTGCAACAGAAGATCAAGAAAAGACTACTTTCACTTGTCCATTTGGCACGTTTGCTTTTCGCAGAGTATCGTTTGGTTTATGTGGTGCACCTGCCACTTTTCAGAGATGTATGATGGCTATATTCTCTGATATGATTGGAAACAATGTCGAAGTGTTCATGGACGACTTCTCCATCTTTGGACATTCGTATGATGAATGTTTGAATAATTTCGTGCGGTGTTCAAAAGGTGTGTGGAAACTAATTTGGTATTCAATTGGGAAAAATGTCACTTTATGGTGCGTGAAGGCATTATTCTTGGGCATAAGGTCTCTAGCAAGGGTCTTGAGGTGGACAAAGCCAAGGTGGGAGTCATTGAAAATCTTCCACCACCTATTTCTGTGAAAGGAATCCGTAGTTTTGTTGGTCATGCGGGTTTTTATCGGCGTTTCATCAAGGACTTTTCGAAGATATCTAAGCCATTGTGCAACTTGCTCGAGAAAGATGTTCCTTTCAAATTTGATGATGAATGCTTGGCGGCATTCGAGACTCTCAAAAAGAGTTTGATAACTGCATCAATTATTACAGCACCTGATTGGACAGAACCTTTTGAGATGATGTGTGATGCGAGTGATTATGCGGTGGGAGCAGTTCTTGGGCAGCGCAAGAATAATCTTTTTCATGTGGTCTACTATGCTAGTAAGACACTTAATGGAGCTCAAATGAATTACACCACTACTGAGAAGGAGCTCTTGGCTATAGTCTTTGGTTTCAAAAAATTTCGATCTCATCTACTTGGGACAAAGGTGACAGTATTCACTGATCATGCTGTCATTCACTATCTAGTCTCAAAGAAGGATTCGAAGCCTAGACTTATTCGTTGGGTGCTCTTGCTACAGGAATTTGAGTTAGAGATCAAGGATCAAAAAGGTACTGAGAATCAAGTAGCTGACCATCTCTCTATATTGGAGAATCCTGATTCTACTTCACATGATTCGACATTGATCAACGAATCTTTTCCGGATGAGCAGTTGTTCGCAGTTCAGGAGGAAGAGCCATGGTTCGCAGATATTGTGAACTATCTTGTTAGCAATATAATGCCTCCTAATATGAATGCAGCTCAAAATAAGAAGTTTCTGCATGAGGTGAAGTGGTACATGTGGGATGAACCGTATTTGTTTAGACAAGGAGCTGACCAGATCATCAGGAGATGTTTCTGTGAGATGGAGGGGATATTACGAGACTGCCATTCCACAGTTTATGGTGGACATTATGGTGGTGAAAAGACAGTAGCTCGTATTCTGCAAGCAGGTGTTTTCTGGCCTACTTTGTTTAATGATGCACATCAGTTCATTTTAAGGTGTGATCATTGCCAAAGAGTGGGGAATCTTATGAGGAAGGATGAGATGTCGTTAAACGTGATGCTTGAAGTCGAGGTCTTTGATGTGTGGGGAATCGATTTCATGGGACCATTTGTCTCATCCTGCAATAATCAATACATCTTGCTGGCAGTCGATTATGTCTCAAAATGGGTAAAAGTCAAGGCTCTACCGACGAATGATGCAAAGGTAGTGTTGAATTTTCTTCGTAAGCAGATTTTCACAAGGTTTAGAACGCCACGAGTAATCATAAGTGATGAAGGGTCGCATTTCTGTAACCGTAAGTTCACTTCTATGATGCAGCGCTATAATGTGAATCATCGTGTTGCTACTTCCTATCATCCGCAAATGAATGGTCAAGCTGAAATGTCTAATAGAGAGATCAAGCGCATTCTAGAGAAAGTTGTTTGTCCGTCAAGGAAGGATTGGTCTTTAAAGCTTGATGAAGCTGTTTGGGCTTATAGAATAGCATACAAGACTCCACTTGGGATGTCCATGTTTCAACTTGTCTACGGGAATGGATGCCATTTACCTACAGAATAAGGCTTATTGGGCGTTGAAGAAGTTGAACCTTGATCTAGATGCAGCTGGGAAGAAGCGAATGCTTCAGTTAAATGAACTTGATGAATTTCGACTTCAAGCGTATTAGAACAACAAAATGTACAAGGAAAAAGTGAAAGGTGGCAAGACAGGAAGCTATCTCCTAAGTCATTCGTGTCGGGGCAACAAGTTCTTTTATTCAACTCCCGTCTCCGACTTTTTCTTGGAAAGTTGAAATCAAGGTGGTCTGGACCTTTTATTGTCAAAACTGTGTTTCCACATGAAGCGGTGGAGATTTTTGAGAATGATCCGGGCCAAGCATTCAAGGTCAATGGTCAGAGATTGAAGCATTACTATGGGACACGGCAAACCGGGAAGTGGTTAGATCCGTTTTATTGTCAACTTGATCGAAGTACTCTGCGTCAAGCTAATGACGTAAAAGAAGCGCTTCTTGGGAGGGAACCCAAGATTTGTGACTATAGGAACCCTTAGAAGTTAGTAACCTATCCAAAACCACAAAAAATATCAGAAAAAGTGGGCAGGAAAAAAAAATTCCAGAAGGTAACTGGGCGCCCGCTCAGCTTTGCTGGGCGACCGCTCAGGATGCTGGGCGTCCGTTCAGCTCAGCTGGGCGGCCGCTCAGGACCCGTCTGCCAGATTTCTTTTTGCCTTATAAAAAAATCCAAAAAATCAGAAAAACACAAAATCAAAATATAAACCCACAACCCACGATTTCTTTTCCACTACCCACGTTTTATCTCCCTCAAACCCCACTCCTATTCAAATTTTAACCCTGATTCCTACCCTATATATACACACAACTCCTCCATATACACTCCCATATACTTTCAACTTCAAAACTCTCTCCCATATTCAAAACACAACTCTTAAACACTTTTTCTCAGTTTCAATGGCACCTAAGATATCCCGAACTATTGATAGTAGCAACACCGTTCCTATTGCTGATTCTTCGAGGGGAACTGCTGCGAGACCTTGTTTGTTGGATAGGGCTGCTGAGGAGGAGTATACTAGGATTCTTCCTAAGCCGATTTTGAAGGAGAGGGGATTTTTACCATCGGGGAGGGATGGTGAGTTGTTACCGATGATTGCTGAAAAGGGGTGGATTTCTATTTGTGAGTCGTCGGAGGCGGTTCCGATGAGTGTGGTTCGCGAGTTTTATGCGAATGCGAAGGCGGACAGGAATAGGTTTACTGTTGTTCATGGGCTTACAGTTGATTATCATGTCGCGGCGATTCGTCGTGTGATTGGACAGCGACAACGGAAGCCCACAGAGGAGAATTGGAATGAGAAGACCCCCGAGGACTTTGATTTGGATTTGATTTGTGCTACTCTCTATCAGCCGGGCACGGTGTGGAAGTTCAAGGCAGTTCCGATGAGTGTGGTTCGCGAGTTTTATGCGATTGCGATGAATAGGTATGCCCGTACATGGAATGCCTTTATTTGTGCTAATATTTTGCCTACTTCACATGCACATGAGTTACAGTTGAGCGAGCAAGGTTGTTATGGGGGATCTTGAATGAGGAGTATTATATGGACCTTGGTGAGTTCATCTACCAAGGGATTCTGAAGTTTTTGAGGGGGGTGAAGCATATGAACATCCCTTATGCGTCTACTGTCATGAAGCTGTGCAGAGCAGTGGGAGTCCATTAGCCTTCTCACGAGCAGTTGCAGATGCCGGCCGCTCCTATTGACTCAGCGACTCTGAATGCGATGCAGGAGTGGACGGGTGGAGAGCCCGAGGACCATGGTTTGGGGTATCGTCTTCCAGGAGGACGTCCAGCAGCTGGTGCTACTATGGCTAGGCCCAGTCAGGTTCATGATGAGGCAGGCTCTTCTAGAGCTCAGGAGGGTGCTGGGATGGCTGATGCCCAGTATAGGAGGCTGTCGAGGAGGATGGATGCGATGTATGAGTCGTAGAGTAGGTTTGCTCAGAAGCTCACCCTTACACTTGGGACTGCTTGCAGAGGCCTTGGAGCTGACATCCAGTGGCCCATTTTTAGTGAGGACTTTGCTTATCCGCCTCCTGATACTCCACCCTCTGAGGGTGATGATGATGATTTCTCCGAGTAGGTATACCCTGTATTCCTTTCTACTACCTTCACCGAGGACAGTGAAGATTTTAAGTTTGGGGGTGGTAGTTAAGGAATATTTTTGTGTGTGTGTCATGTAGTTGTATATTCATGATAGTTTAGTTCATATAATTACATATTTTTGCCATATAGTTTTTTTTTATTTTATAGCTTTATTTATCATGTCATTTAGCTCATGTATATACCATGATCCCTTTTGCGTTACTTTACCGATTGATTTGTGATATTGATGCAAGTGAAGTGATAGCGTTAGAGTGATGATTGAGTCTTGTCGGTTGACATGCATGCTAGAAACACTTGTAATTTCACTAAGTCTTAGAGTATGCTTAAGGACTAGATGGTTGTCATGGTTTGATGGTTTTTGAGGTTAATCTATTGATTATGCTTAGAATTTATAATAGGCTCTTAATGATAAAAGGCATGAAAAGAAAAAAATTGGAGTGAAAATTGGAATTCATTGCTAATTGTGGCTAGGCGTCAAATGGCTAGTAGCCGGCTCGTATTTTTATGCGAGTAGTCTAGGATTAAGCAAGATGGAGCGAAACGCACTTGCTCAGAAATTTGAAAGAAAAAAAAAGAAAAAAAATAGAAAAAAAAGAGAAGAAAAAAAAAATTAATAATAATAAAAAGTTAATGCATAATTGATCACGAGTGGGCTCTTTGGTATTCGAGTTATTAAATTCTTAAGGGACTTTGTGCCTAGTGACCTAAGGCTTTTATAGTCTGGGATCCACTAACCTAACGCTCGCTAAATGGATACCATTGCATAAGTCTTTTGTGGACCTCACTCATTGCACGGTCAAATAAGCATTTGTTGTTGTGTTGAATAAAAGCATGATTCCGTAATAAGCTCCAGTGATCTTAAAGTGTTATAAGTCATTTTGTGCCTAGAATTTATTCTTCGTATAATCATGTGATTGCCTTGAGGATAGTCGAGTTATGATAATTGATCTAGTTTCGAAACATATCTGTTAAGCATCCGCACACACCACATTTCTAGTTGTATGTTAGTTTGCATGATTTGATTGATCTTTATTCGCCTAATTACATTTGTTGAGATGTCGTGAGTTGGTTGGTTTAGTCATTGTGAGGGGGATCGCGACATTTCATGTAGATTGCATTCATGCATGTTTTTGTTTTGTTTTTGAGTCTGTGATGCTTGAGGACAAGCATCGATTTAAGTTTGGGGGTGTGATAAGTGGCATTTTATGCCACTTAGAACGTCTTATAATGGCTTGAATTGATGTCTTGAAATCAAGTATTTTGTGTATTTGATGCATTTTTCTAGTGTTTGTGCATTTCAGGGTATAACTTGCGTTTGTGGGGAGATTTCATCAGAAATAAGCCTAGGGGAGTGCTTGGCATTGAATGTGGGAAGTTAGGAGCAGAACGCAGCAGAAAACAGGAGCAGATTGAAGAATTTTCCAGTGAGCAGCTGGGCGGCCGCTCAGCCTAGCTGGGCGGCCGCTCAGGAAGCTGGGCGCCTGCTCAGGATTGCTGGGCGGCCGCTCAGGGGCGTAAAATTAAATACTGATTTTTAGAGTTCTTATTCTGTTGGACTTCTGACTTCTGAGATGGCTGGGTCTTGTGGGGCTTCTATATAAGTAGTTTCAGAGACGTTTCACATATGAAGTGTGGTATCAATCAAGGATCAAGGAGAGAAGGAAGAAGACCGTTTTAGCACATCGCAATGAAGAAGAGGAAGCATACGTTTTCTTATGATTCTTTTATTCGTTATATCAGTGGATGCTAGTTTTCTTTACTTTGAACCTTATTACTCTTGTGACGTACTCTGGTTTTAATAAGTATTTTTATTAGTTTATATTGTGTGTTATTATCATGTTTTCATATAAACCCATGGTGACGATGAGTTCTATCATGGGCTAATCGTGATCATGGGGTCGTAACGGATTTACTATGGAATTTTTTAGTTAGTTGTTTAATACCTTAGTGTGTGATGATTTTTTAGATAGGGTGTTAATCTCTTGTGAAGCGACGGTGGATCTTGAGGTTTAGAACTTGCCATGCTAGCATTGGTTCATGTATGTGTATGCATGATTAGTGGGTAACTCTAACCGTTTTACATGCCCTGTGTAATCAAAATGAATAACTTGTGCTTAAATCGTTATATTGTCAAATTCTGTAGACATATAGGGTCTCAACATAATTGATGCCTATTCAACTTCTATCTTAATTGTGGATGTTTGGTAGAATGGTATTAGTACAACGAAAGTTGGCTTTTATCAGTTTCGTGTTGTTCGATTAATATCATCACCGTTTCATGCTAAGGGTAATAACAATAATTATTGAAGGAAGTAGTAATGAAGTTATGATCTCACGTGTGTTTAATATTGTTAATTCAAGTATCAATTAAGTGTTTTAATTCTCGTAGATAATTATAGTTAATAATTAGTTAATCAACTATAAGTGTTATTGTCTTGACATTGAGAAGTAATCATACATTGGTGAGTAAGTGTTAATTGAACATAATTAGTCTGAGTCTCTGTGGGAACGAACTAGAAATTATTCTATATTACTTGCGAACGCGTATACTTGCGTGAATTATTAACGTGTGTTTTGTGCCTAACAGTGTGAGACATTAGCTCAGTTTCTTCTGGAAAGTGGATTTAACATAGGGACAATTGACAAAACCTTATTCTATCTCAACCATGGTAAGGACTTACTTTTGGTGCAGATATTTGTTGATGATATCATTTTTGGTTCTACAAATGACAGACTTTGCAAAAGGTTTGCCAAACTGATGCAGTCAAGATATCATATGAGTATGATGGGAGAACTTAGCTATATTCTAGGCCTTCAAGTCAAGCAGAATGAAGAAAGAACTTTTATTTGTCATTCTAAGTACACCAGAAATTTGTTGAAGAAGTTTGGAATGCAAGATTGTTCAAGTGCATCCACTCCTATGGCCACTGCAACAAAATTGGATAAGGATACTGGTACATCAGTAGATATTACTGATTATAGAGGTATGATTGGCTCACTACTCTATCTAACTGCAAGTAGACCTGATATCATGTATGCTACCTGTCTTAGTGCAAGATTTCAAGCAGATCCAAGAGAACCTCACTTAACAGCTGTGAAAAGAATTTTCAAGTACCTTAAGGGTACAGTTGATCTGGGATTGTGGTATCCTAGAGAATCAGACTTTAAGCTAATAGGTTACTCAGATGCAGATTTTGCAGGATGCAAAATTGATAGGAAAAGAACAAGTGGAAGCTGCCAATTTCTTGGAGGCAGATTGGTTTCTTGGTTTAGCAAGAAACAGAAGTCAATTTCCACATCAACTGTAGAAGCAGAGTATATTGCTGTAGGAAGCTGTTGTGCACAGATTCTTTGGATGAAGAATCAGTTACTGGATTATGGGTTAACATATTCTAAAATCCCTATTTACTGTGATAATCAAAGTGCTATTGCTATGACAGGTAATCCAGTTCAACACTCAATGACAAAGCACATCAGCATTAGGTACTACTTCATAAGGGAACATGTGAATGAAGGTACAGTGGAATTGCATTATGTTCCAACAGATCAACAACTAGCAGATATCTTCACAAAACCACCGTGTGAAGCTACTTTTACAAGATTGGTAAATGAACTTGGAATGGTTTCAGGTTCTTTCTCTAAATCTGCTTAGTTTATGTTCTGATACATCAGACTTTATGATCAGTATTTACAGATATTACTATCTTTATGTATTATGTGCTTAAATTGAAATTTGCTTAAGTGCTGGTTGTTGTCTGATGTGAATTTCTAAACTCTGATAGTGATATGAATGTTTCTGTGACTATTCAATCCAATGAGGATAACTGTGCTAGATGCTGACCTAGTAGTCTTTAATTATACTAAAATCCCATATTTGAAGTAATTGTTTATGTGGACATCTTTTTACACTAGAAAATTCTGATACTGAGCTTAGTTGAAGTTTACTTTGTGTATCTTTTTACTAAGTCAAAAACTAGAATAGTGCTTCTTATCTGTTAAGTTTTGATGTTAGTAAATCTGATGGATGTACTAAGTGCTGATAAGCCTCACTTATCAAAATAAAAAGAAAAAGAAAAGAAATAAAAATCAGGTACTCCTTTGAGATTTAGAGTAAAAATGTGGAAGGGAAGACCCAAGTGCATTGCTGGTATTAAGTAATATGCACTAGAAAAGCAAAATAAAATTTTCTTGGTGACTTTTCACATTCTCTGATTACTGGAGAAATACTCTGATAACAGCATAAATTATGATAAGCAGTCGTGACTCACTTACACTGAGAAGCCACTGTAAAATGAAATTTCAAAAGATGCATAAAATGAGCACAAAACAGTTAAGGTGGACTCATGCATGAACTCATTCTAAAGTAGACTTAGACTAATGACAGATTTTGAGCAAAGTTCTTAGTTATGCCTTATTTCTAAGATGTATTGAAGTGAATCAGACTTTACTCTTTGTCTGATATTTAGCTTATTGCACACATATGCACTCCATATGAATGATGAAAATTACTGTGGTGATAAATATTGTTTTAGATGAACAATTTATGTGTCAGTTGCATAAATTCTGAAGAAAAGTTCTGATGGAAGTTCTGATGATTAAGTTATGATGAAACCATATCAGTATTTGTGTGAAGAATTACAGGAATAATCATTCACTTTTCGAGTAAAGGAGCCATATTCTGATGACTTTTAAATTCTGACATGGCAGTATTTATTTACTTGGTTTATTTTTGGTCATTACTTGAACGGTTATATTTTCTCAGAATATTGGATTATGTGAGATAAATCAGTCATAATAATTATGGGTTAGTAATTATCATGTATGTCTTGAAAATCTACTTGTGCACAGTAATTATTCATTATTTCCCGTGCCCATTAACTCTGGCTTTAGATCTTTTACTGACTGTTATTATTACACATTGGTCTAGGGAGACGGGGTATTATAATTTTTACTTGTAATTATTAAATACTCCTCATGTCTCTTGGTATTCTATTGGCTATTTAAACCAACTATACATTCCGGCCAATACATCTTCCATTTTTCTCACAAACTCACACTTCTTATATACTAATCAAAAACATGGTTCATTTTAATTTGTTCATGAACTATGAAACTTTCAATATAGAGTTGAGTTGTGATGACCGGCAGTAGGAGTGGCATGTCACTGCCATTCCTGATGAACTCTGGAATTCCGTTCCGCAAGAGGTTCACACAGACCTCTTGTTCTTTTCGATGGAGTATCACCTCCATCTTGATCGTTTGGAAGAGGAAAGGAGAGAAGCTCTCCGTCAGCAAGAACGAATCATTCGTCTTGCAGTGCTCTTCATCAGCAATAGAAGAAGCTAGTCGTTAGGTCTTCTTAGACTAGGACTAAGGCTGTTGATGTTAGGATTCTAAGATTAGGTCTATCTTGTACTTTTTGCATGTAATTGATAAATTTCATCAAATGTAATCATCTGATATGTGAATGAAATTTTATTTACTTGCAAGATTTGATCGTTGTTTCTCAAATTCCGTGACTATGCATGTTTTAATTGTAATTTGTTAATCTTTACTTCATCAATTTTAAATTTTATCTTGTGATGAATGTTTTGATTTAATAATGGTCAATAATAAATTTTGATCATTTGAGAAAACAATGGAGGAACAGGTTCCTATATCAGAACCTGTTATTATAGAAGCTGAGAAGGTCTCTTCTCAGAAAGATACTGTAACTGGAGGTTCTAGGCCTCTCAAATGGCTCAAAAAGCTAAATTCTGATGATAAAGCTCCTACAGTGTCTCCACCCTTGAAGAAAATGAAAAAGCAAAGAGCAAACAGGGACACAGTTGAGTCAGATTCAGAAGATGAGGAAGCAGCTAAGGAAGGAGGTCAGAAATCTCTGATCCCAACATAACCAATTGTTATTGAATCACTTCCTTCTGCACAACCAGAAACTGCTCAAGACAGAGTGCCTACACCTCCTGTCTCACCTATAATTGAACAAGTACATACTGAAGACCCAGGTACAAGTGCTGAAATTGATATTCATAACTTGATTGTGCCTGAGATTCTGTACTTGGAAGCTCCAGCAACTCAATTCACTCCACCAACAACACCAATTCAAGATGCTGATTTCAATAAAGATATTCCAACAACACCAATTAAGAATCTGGATGATGAAAATCAGACTTTAGGTGGGCATCAAGATTTGGCTTTTGATCAGAACTTAGTTGCAGATCAGAATTTAGAGGATGATGTTGAAACCTCGATTGCCTCACATACTGCTATTCTATCAGAGGATGCTGATACTACTGGATCTATAAGTTCTGTTGCTGATAATACTGAAACTACTGGTGAAGCTGCTGCTAATTTAGAAGCTGATGCAGCTGGTCCATCAGGATATGCACCTCAACAAACAGTTAATAAAGCTGATTTAGTCAAGAAGTTTGTTAGAGGGGAATCACCAGTACCTTGAAGTGAAACTCCTAGAGGAAAGGAGAGGACTAAGGAATGGAACTCAGTTAGTTTTGTTCCTTCTGAAATGATTCTTGCTGAGCATCTGGCAAAAGCTGATGAAATGCTGATAAATGATTATTTCAAGGCACAACTGAGAGTTACTACATTGAGTACTAGGCACCTTCAAGGTCAACACGCAACAACTCATGCCAAGGTGAATAAAATTCAAGAAACCTTGATCCAACAAGATATGAATGTGAAATTTGAAAAGAACATATTTTTCAAGCCTGCCTTTGACAGAATTTCCTACATTGAGAAAACTTAGGAGAAGCAACAAACTCAGATTGATGAAATTCTAAAGAATCAAGCTTCTCAGCAAACTCAACTCAATGAGATCCAATCCTCAGTGGAATTGCTTGTCTCTCTTCTTTTACCTGCTGATGCCAAAAAGGGGGAAAAAGTGATTAAGTCCAAATGCAAATCTATTCAGACACTGAAGGGAAAGGATGATGAAAATGATGATCAGGGAAACTCTGATAAGGGTAGAGGTCAAGGTCAAGGCAAAGGATTTTCATCAAGTAAAGCTAGAATTACAAGTCAAGGAACAAGTTCTGATACTGGGAGAAGAATAAGTTATGATAGTGGTAAAAGGATAAGTTCTGGTGAACATATTGTTGGGAACCACGGACTTAGGGTGTTACTATGTTTTACGATAAAGATTACGAAAAGAGGATTACCTTGTTAATGGTTGATTCCACGCTCTTCTATTGTATTCCCAAATTCCCTTGAGCGAAGTGTGGCCTCCGTCTTCTCAAGTTATCCTCTCTTCTTGCTCCTTGGTGGCTACAATATATTTTCACACAATTGCCAAGCAAGAAGAGAATAAGAATATATATAGGCTACAATAGGGACCATGGATAATTTGGTTGGGCCTTCTAATTACATCTTGAGCCTAGCCCAATGTAATTAAATATTAATTCAATCCACTAAAGAATTAATATTTGCACTACCTTTCCTAATACCGTAATTTAATTAATTCGGTTCCAATATTATTTGCTTATTAAATTCCCCATGTTTAAAATATCATATGTCCATTAATTAAATAAATTACTGATAATTTATTTAATTAATATCTTTTATCCTTGATCATCCACTCAACCTTTATTTAATTATGCCAGAATAAATTCCACCTGCAGGGTTTCACATAATTAAATCTTTTTGAGCTTTCAAGGGGACATCATTAACCCAAATATTATCAGGACATGGATTCCTTCAATAAATAATATCCACCATGTATATAATTCCATCACCCAAAATATAATGATATAATTCAAAAGAATTATTTCATATATAAATCAAAGCATGTAAATAATATACACGTGTCAATTACTATTTCCGGATTAAGAACCTAAGCATTAATAATAACATAGAATCTTAGTTCTCCTTCTTAATCAGTATTAAGGGAACAATTCTAAATTTGATCATGTTCAATATACATAAAGTATACTAGTATTATTTATTAGTCAATATAAACTAATCTAAATAATACTACAGCCATTCCAGTGGATTGTCCAACACCACCTGTGCTGTGAACCTTATTATATTATATAACCGTATTTAACAATCTAATATTCCGTATCCCATTTGATACTAGATTGTTCACAATATATAATATTAGACAACATGTAAACATTCAAATGATTCTCAAATAAACTGGCCAGAAATAAATGTACATACTTCAAATAAATATTTTCAGTATACACTAACAATCTCCCACTTATACTCAAAATATTCTATGTGTACATCAGTGTTTATTTAATCCACTATTACATAAAAATCTATGTGTCCATCCATCTGACTCCTATCGCTTCCACATGCTTGTCAAAAACCTTGGTTGGCAAGCTCTTTGTGAAAGGATCTGCTCGGTTGTCTTCTGATGATATGTGAGCCACAACTATATCCCCTCACTTTACGATTCCTCGTATGAGATGATACTTACGTTCAATATGTTTAGCTACTTTTTGGTCTCGCGGTTCCTTTGAATTTGCCACAACATCAGTGTTATCACAATACACCGTCAAGCTCCTAGGAAAATTAGGTACCACATCTAAGTCCAAAAGGAAGTTCCTGAACCATACAGCCTCCTTGGCAGCCTCAGAGGCCGCCACGTACTCAGCCTCCATGGTGGAGTCTGCAATGCATTTCTGCTTTACACTCCTCCATATAACGGCTCCACCTCCCAAAGTAAAAACATATCCCGAGGTTGATTTCCTCTTATCCCTATCTGATTGGAAATCTGAATCAGTATATCCCAAAGGAAATAGATCTGAGGCCTTGTAAATTAACATATACTCCTTAGTCCTTCTCAGGTACTTGAGTATAATTTTTACTGCACTCCAATGTTCCTGACCTGGGTTCGACTGATATCTACTAACCATGCCTACAACAAAGCAGATGTCAGGCCTCGTACATAACATAACATACATTAAGCTTCCATATGCTGAAGCATAAGGAACTGCTTTCATGCTCTCTATATCCTTAGGTGTCGAAGGACACTGCTTCTTATATAGAGCAACTCCATGCTTAAAAGGTAGAAAAACTTTCTTGGAGTTCTGCATGTTAAAACGAGCTAATACTTCATCAATGTAGGGCTCTTGAGATAAAGCCAACATCCTTTTCTTGTGATCCCTTATAACTTTGATCCCAAGGATGTATGCCGCTTCACCTAAGTCCTTCATGTCAAATTGTTTGAACAACCATGCCTTTACTGATGACAACATCTCAACATTGTTTCCAATGAGTAAAATATCATCTACATATAGTACTAGAAAAACCACTGCATTACCTTCACTTCTCTTATACACGCACGATTCGCTTGGACTTTGATCAAATCCATATGACTGGACTGCCTGATCAAAACGAATATTCCAGTCCTTAGAAGCTTGTTTAAGTCCATAAATAGACCTCTTAAGCTTACATACTAGATGCTCTTGGCCTTCCTTAATAAATCCTTTTGGTTGCTGCATATAGATGGTTTCTTCAAGACTTCCATTAAGAAAAGTTGTCTTGACATCCATTTGCCAAATCTCATAATCGAGATGAGCTGCTATAGATAAAAGAATACGGATTGACTTAAGCATGACTACCGGTGAAAAGGTTTCCTCATAATCGATACCTTCTTTCTGAGTATACCCTTTCGCAACAAGTCTTGCTTGCCAGGCTTTCACCTTTTTATCTAATCCCCTCTTTTTCTTGTAGATCCACTTACATCCAATAGGTTTTATACCTTTGGGTGGTTCCACGAGCTCCCAGACCTGATTAGAATATATTGATTCTATCTCAGATTCCATCGCCTTTTGCCAAAGATCTGCATCTTTGTCTTGTGCTGCCTCTTCGTATGTACGGGGATCATCATCATGTTCACCAGAGACCAAGTCTGAAGACTCACCCAAAAACATGAATCTATCAGGCTGTTGAACAACCCTCCCGCTACGACGAGGCACTGGTGCGGTATTAGTGACAGGTTGTACATTATGTTGTGGTTGTTCTACTTGTACTACAGCTTCATAGGTATTATTTGTCCCTCCCACTAGTTCCTCTAAAATGACACTACTCATGGGTTTGTGATTCATTATATATTCCTCCTCTAAGAATCTTGCATTGGTGCTAACAATGACATCCCGATTCTTCGGACTATAAAATAAATATCCTTTCGTTCCCATGGGGTAGCCTACAAACAACCTTACTTCTGTACGAGATTCTAACTTAGTCGCGTTCTTGTTCAGCACATGTGCTGGACAACCCCATATTCGAATATGTCTTAGACTCGGTTTATCCCCGGTCCACAATTCTAAGGGGGTTTTAGGAACCGACTTAGAAGGTACTAAGTTCAGAAGATAAGCTGCTGTCTCTAAGGCATGTCCCCAAAATGACTTGGGTAAATCCGAATAACTCATCATCAATCTAACACTCTCTAAAAGAGTCCGGTTCCTTCTCTCTGCTACACCGTTCTGCTGGGGTGTGCCTGGTGCAGTTAACTGGGATTCTATCCCATTTTCTGATAAATATTCCCTAAATTCTCCAAGCAAGTATTCGCCACCACGATCTGATCATAGTGACTTGATACTTTTATTAAGTCGTTTCTCCGTTTTAGCTTTGTACTCTTTGAACTTATCAAAGCACTCAGACTTACGGTGCAACAAATAAACGTACCCATATTAATGAAAGTGACGAAATATTCATAACCACCTCTTGCTTGGATATTCATGGGTCCACATAAATCAGAGTGAACCAATTCTAACAGTTGTTTGGCTCTATTCCCTTTTGCCTTGAAAGGCCTATTAGTCATTTTACCTTCCAAGCAGGATTCACAAACTGGAAATGGCTCCACTGCAAATGAGCTTAAAGGCCCGTCTACTACCAGTCTTTGAATCCTCCTCAAGTTAATATGACCTAATCTCAAGTGCCAAAGATATGTTTGGTTCAAACTAGAATGTTCCTTTCTTTTTGTAGAGTTAGAAGATGTGTTGTTCAATTCCCTAAATTGCAGTTGCAGTGCAGGTTGACTAGGATTAATTATATACAAATTGTCTTTAAATGTACCAGAACATATAATTCATTTATTCATCATAATAGAAACATTATGATCCAAACAAACATTATAACCATCCAAAGCAAGTTTAGAAACCGAAATTAAATTCCTTCTAAAAGAAGGTACATAAAGATAATTGTTCAAAACCAAAATCCTATCAGAACCAAAAGATAAATGAATAACTCCTACTGCAACTACTGCTACTTTCGTAGCATCTCCCATGAACATGTATATCTCACCATCTCTAAGCATTCTGGATAGTTGGAACCCCTGCATAGAATTACAAACATGATCAGTGGCTCCTATATCTACACACCAAGTTCTCGTAGATATAGCCTCTATAAATGTTTCTGTAACTAGAGAAAGAGACATACCAGTATTGTTTGTCTTCTTAGGAAGAGGACAATCCTGTTTCCAGTGACCTGACTGTTTGCATCTGAAGCACTTTCCCTTAGGCTTTTTCACACCACCCTGAACTCCCACTGCCTTCACAGCTTTCTATATCTGAGCCTTTTTCTTCTTCTTAATACCTTTCGGCTTAGAGGAAGAACCTTTCTCAGCCACATTCACTTGAACACTCTGCCGAAATAATCCTTCAGCTGCCTGAAGTTCTGTCAGCAGTTCTGCGAGACTATACTGCCTCTTGTTCATATTGTAATTCAAGCGGAACTGCTCAAAACTCTTGGACAAGCTCATAAGGATAATATCAATCTGGGTTTCCCCGTCAAGTTCAGCACCAAGGATCTCTATCTCATTCAGATGCGACATCATCTTGAGAACATGATCCCTTACAGGTGTGCCTTCAGCCATCTGAGTGTTCATTAAAGCCTTCATGGATACTTGCCTAGCAGCCCTATTCTGATCTCCAAAAAGTTCCTTGAGATTAAAGAGCATATCTGAAGTAGTGGCCATAGACTGATGCTGATGCTGCAAAACACCCGACATTGCTGCCAGAATGTAACATCGCGACATCTCATCAGCCTTAATCCACCGTTTATAATACTCTTTCTCATCTTCAGGAGCATCAGCAGCAGGCTGTTCAGGCTTGGGTTCATAAGTGCAAAACTTGTACTCCTCAGCAGTCAACACAATGTCCAAATTTCGTTTCCATTCAATATAGTTAGGTCCGGTAAGTTTGTTATCCTTAAGTATGGTGAATAGTGGATTAAAGCCCATTTTATCCTGAGAATCATGCATAAAAACATCACATAAATAAGGGTGCATTAATTATTAAGATCTAAATTATTAAAATTTAATGCACTAACATCTAAACACCATAAGCTTCTGGTACGCCACGATGTGTGACATGTATACCACCTAATTTTGTTTAAATATTACTTCGGTCCTATTACTAAACAATATGCCACGTTGGGGTGGACTATATTATTTTTCATAGCTAAGTGTATACCATCATCAAATCTTAAATTATTCGAAATCTATGGAACTTGGTACGCCACGATGGGTGGCGTGTATACCTTCCAATATTCGTAATTTTGTCTTGAATAGAATAGTTCAATTCAATATTCATCAATGGTTTGATTTCCAGGTAGTGGAGGAGTCACATCGGTCTCGCTTAAAACCCACAGCCTTACAAGTTCGATGAACCTGTTTTTGACAAAATCGCCCCAAATCAGAAATAAAGAAAATCCGTATTTATTCCTTTCAAAATTTATTAATTTAAGAAGTTTGTTCTAGTAATTTCTATAACATTCTAGACACCACAAATTATATGCCACGATGGGTGACGTATATATAATTTATATTCGTCTTTATGTTAAATTACCTACAACCAATAATGGAGACCATGGGATTTAATTTCATATTAATTCCCTCTCCCACTTAGAATTTTTTTATTAAAATTGAGGAATTTTAAAATTAAATGGGGCCCTATGTTGTTATAATTATATCTAATCATGCATTCAAAATACACACATAATTTTAGCAACATATAACATTTAATTAAAGCAATAAATAAATTTTATGTCCATGTCGTCCTAATTAAGTTAAACATGCAATTTTAAAAGAATTACACACATAATTAATGACACACATAATCAATAAATTAAAGCAATAATTAAAATTTAATGGAAAAAATTAAAATAAAATTTTCACTATTATGGCCCTTGAAAAAAAAAACCAGCTCTAAAAAAAAATCTGCCCCAAGCGCGCCCCGACGCCCCCAGCAGCCCCAGCAGCCCCAGCAGCCACAGCAGTCCCCGCTGCCGCAGCAGCCCCAGTAGTCCCAGCTGCCGCAGCGCACGCGCCTGTTGCTTTTCTGTGAGTTTTATTTTGATTTTGTTCGATCCAAACATCAACAACAGCCCCTTGTAATCGCACAGCGGAACAAAAAACTACCGGAATTGATTTCCGATCACACATAACTATTACAAAAAACCCGGAACAATTACAAAAAAAAATAGTTCTAATACAAAACTAATTTTGTAAAATCTATTCTAACATGATCAACCCTCGTGTAAATTACAACCACGATTAAACCACGTGGAAACCAAAATAAAAATTAACCACGATTAAACCACGTGGGATCCAAACACATAATTAAAATATACATGGCCATAATAGTGGATTAACAACCTGCATCAAAACCAATACAAGCAAAACACTATATACACGCATATATAATTACGACATGGACATTATATCATAAAACATAGAACCCATTACCAGGCTCTTGATACCAATTGTTGGGAACCACGGACTTAGGGTGTTACTACGTTTTACGATAAAGATTACGAAAAGAGGATTACCTTGTTAATGGTTGATTCCACGCTCTTCTATTGTATTCCCAAATTCCCTTGAGCGAAGTGTGGCCTCCTTCTTCTCAAGTTATCCTCTCTTCTTGCTTCTTGGTGGCTACAATATGTTTTCACACAATTGCCAAGCAAGAAGAGAATAAGAATATATATAGGCTACAATAGGGACCATGGATAATTAGGTTGGGCCTTCTAATTACATCTTGAGCCTAGCCCAATGTAATTAAATATTAATTCAATCCACTAAAGAATTAATATTTGCACTACCTTTCCTAATACCGTAATTTAATTAATTCGGTTCCAATATTATTTGCTTATTAAATTCCCCATGTTTAAAATATCATATGTCCATTAATTAAATAAATTACTGATAATTTATTTAATTAATATCTTTTATCCTTGATCATCCACTCAACCTTTATTTAATTATGCCAGAATAAATTCGACCTGCAGGGTTTCACATAATTAAATCTTTTTGAGCTTTCAAGGGGACATCATTAACCCGAATATTATCAGGACATGGATTCCTTCAATAAATAATATCCACCATGTATATAATTCCATCACCCAAAATATAATGATATAATTCAAAAGAATTATTTCATATATAAATCAAAGCATGTAAATAATCTACACGTGTCAATTACTATTTCCGGATTAAGAACCTAAGCATTAATAATAACATAGAATCTTAGTTCTCCTTCTTAATCAGTATTAAGGGAACAATTCTAAATTTGATCCGATTCAATATACACAAAGTATACTAGTATTATTTATTAGTCAATATAAACTAATCTAAATAATACTACAGCCATTCCAGTGGATTGTGCAACACCACCTGTGCTGTGAACCTTATTATATTATATAACCGTATTTAACAATCTAATATTCTGTATCCCATTTGATACTAGATTGTTCACAATATATAATATTAGACAACATGTAAACATTCAAATGATCCTCAAATAAACTGGCCAGAAATAAATGTACATACTTCAAATAAATATTTTCAGTATACACTAACACATATGGAACATGATGAAGAAATTTTAAAGAGATTATTTCTTAAAGAAAATCCTGGAATGGACTTTGAGAGTCTAAAGGAAGAAGAAGCTAGACTCAAAGTAGAAAGTGTCAAGACAAAATATAAAGTATGTGTTGTTGAAAAGAAACTTCCAAAGCTTAAGGGTATTGTGATAAAAGAAAGAACAAATTCTGAGGCAACCAAAGCTAAATCACAAGTGGAAGTAGTTCCAAGGTCCAAGGGCAAAGAAAAAGTTGATGAACCTGTAAGGGATTATATGCCAGTCATGGATGAAGAAATAACTGATGAAAAAGATGCTAGTCTTACTCTGGTGACAAAGAAGATTTCTCAAACAACCTCTGACATGGCTCATATTGTTCAGAGTCAAGATGTAGTAAATTCTGATATGACAGTGAAGCAAGCAACCTCTGACATAGATCAAGTTGACTTGATATCAGAAGTTAAGGAAAACGAAACCTATGACATTGCTCATGTTAAACCTTCAAAGATACTCCTACCAGGATTCACCAAAACTCAACAGACTCAACCTTTGAAGACTACATCAAGTGGTTTTGAAGCAAGAGTTATTACAGGAAAGGAAGCAAGAGATAAATCTGGATTGGGTAGTTTTGATGAAAGAAGAGTACACAACACTACCAATGATCCAACTTCCTTAAGTGAACCAGGAGTGGGAGCAATTCCTGAAAGATTGAATCAACTTGAATCTGTACAAATGGTTTACCATTCTGTTTTGAAAGAACACATCATGTTATATTTTATGACAGATGGTAGGGTATTCCATATCAGGCATAATGCTATTCCACTGAAGTATTTTGAAGAACTGGAACATGTTCTATTCCTACTTCACGAGAAAAATAGATTAACAGATGGTGCTGCAGGTTATTTAAAGTCACAAATTCAAAGACAGAAGAAGCTTTACTCTGTAAAGTCTGACAGCCCATAATGTCCCAAGTACAGAGATCAAAAAGGTGATTTTGTTAAAATGAAGCCTAACACTGCTAAGATCATAACTACTTTTCTGGGTTATAAGGCTGTGGAATTCAATCTTGAGTCTGATAAAGCCTACATCATCAGACTGAATCAGGATATAAGGAAACCTAAGATAAATGATCTCAGAGCAGCTATTTTTCAAACTGGTGAAGATACAGCTGAATTAAAAAAATGCTAAAAGGAGGATGGTCAATGAACTTGAATATTCTGAAAGATGTCTTTTGAAGAATTATCTCAGAACAACTCCTGACATCAAAGAGATCAGAAATTGAAGCCAAGTCAAAGATCTACAACTGTATAATTCTGAAGTGTATACAGACTGAAGCTGATATCAGATCTTAAGGATGGTAAAGCTGAAAGGACTGTAAATTGTACTTATCTAGTCAAATTCTCATGCATTTGTACTTAATGTTTTTGACATCATCAAATATCTGTTAAACTTGTATATTATGCTAATTTATAAGTTGGGGGAGATTGTTAGATATATTTGTGATGTCATGTCTAATATGATTTGTGTTTAGTTTTCAGATCTTACTTAAACAGGACAAATCAGTACTTAACTGAAAATCAGCACTTATACTGAAGTCAAAACTTAAGATATCAGAACTTAAGTTGTCAGAACTTAAGTTATCAAGAGATATTTATCAGGAGATAATATCAGGACTTAAGGAGACTTTCAGATGAGGAAGGCGGCTGATTGAAAGGAAAGAAGATCAAGACAAATACAAGAAGAGATATGCATGAAGAAGGAATTGTATAAAGAATAGAATACTTGGAAGAAAAGATAACTGATTGATATATTTTAGGAAGCAGAATTATATTCGATATCAATTAGAACATTATCTTGTAACTGTGTAGTATATAAACACAGACGTAGGGTTTACACTATACGTGTTATCATAATCGTAATTATTATTCATTGTAACCCTAGCAGCTCTCGTGATAATTTGTTCATCACTGAGAGAGGATAGTTCCATATTGTAACAAAGTTTATTGTGTTGAATAAAATCTGTGTCCAGTTACTTGTGTTCTTAATTCGATTTGATTGTGCTAAACACTGTATTCAACCCCCTTCTACAGTGTGTGTGACCTAACAAAGAATAAATGGATAAATATTGTTCCTTCTATGTTAGAGTTTAGGAATAGGACGGTTAGATATAAATCACATAATCCATGTTTTCATTATGGTAGTGTTTGGCATTCAATTTATACATGTAAAGAGTATCACAGTTTGTATTATGATTATTATGAACTGAAACTCTCTTTAAATAAGACAAAAGTTATTTCTTCATGTGTAAACCATGATATTAAGAATGTTAGCATAAACTCTAATGTAAAAACTTCTGCTGCAAATGTTAACAAATTTAAAAAGGCCAAAAGATCCAAGCATGTATGGGTCCTTAAAAGCACTAATTAATTGTTTATCTGATTACAGGGTAACAAGAAAAATTCTTTAGTCTTGGACAGTGGATGTTCAGGACACATGACTAGAATTAAATCCCTGCTATCAGAGTTTAAGGAGATTGCTGACCCAAGTGTTTCTTATGGAGATGGCAACTTAGGAAAAACTCTGGGATATGGAAAAATCAAACTTGGAAATGTCGTCATTGAAAATGTAGCTCTTGTTGCAGGACTCAAGCATAATTTGATCAGTGTGATTCAAATATGTGACAGAGGTTACCATGTGGATTTTCATGAAGAACATTGTGAAATTGTCAACAATTCAGATGACAATCTAACAATGTCTGGTTACAGACATAGTAACTTATATGAAGCCAAGGTCTCCACAAATTCTGATGGTTTCGAAATATGTCTATTAAGTAGAGCAACTGTGGAATACAGCTGGAACAGGCATAAAAGACTTTCTCAACTTCAACAACATCAATGAACTTGTGAAGAAAGATCTTGTAAGAGGATTGCCCAATGCATTGTTTAATCCTGATGGCCTATGTGACTCTTTCCAGAAGGCCAAACTAAGGAAATCATCTTTCAAGAGTATAACTAAATCATTAATTTATGAACCTTATCACTTAATTCATATTGATCTTTTTGGTCTAGTAAATGTAATGTCTATTGTAAAGAAGAGGTATGCACTTGCAATTTTTGGTGAGTACACAAGTTTTCCATGAGTGTATTTTCTGCACACCGAGGATGAGACTCCATCAATTCTTCTTGATCATATAAGAGAATTGGAAAAAGGATCAATACACAAAGTCAAGATTATTAGAAGTGACAATGGAACTGAATTCAAGAACAACATTATGAAAGAATTTTGTAAATATAAAGGAATCAAACAGGAATTTTCTGCCCTTGGAACTCCATAGCAAAATGGAGTTTTTGAAAGAAAGAACAGAACTCTTATAGAAGCTGCAAGGACCATGATTAAAGAAGCAAAATTGCTAACCTATTTTTGGGCTGAGGCTGTTCAAACTGCAAGCTTCACACAAATTGCATCACTAATAAACAAGCAGGGAAAAAAACCATTTGAGATGGTGAAGGGAACGAAGCCAAATTTGAAGAACTTTTATATCTTTGGCTGAAAATGTTTTGTTCTCAAAAATCATCCTGAACAGCTTACAAAATTTGATCTAAAAGCCGATGAAGGCATTTTTGTTGGATATCCACAGTTTACAAAAGCCTTCAGAGTTTACAATTTGAGAACACGAGTGGTCATAAAATTTATTCATGTACCTTTTAATGACAATAAGATTACAGGTCTAGAAGAAGATGATCATGAATAATTGAGATTTGAAAATAAAGTACCATATGCTGAACAACTAAATCCTGATGATCTGACAAACTCTGATACTACAAATCCTGATATCACTTTAAACTCTGATGAGGTACTTGTCAGTGGAATTACTACGACTACTGAAGCACATGTTAAGGGGGAGTAATATGATACAAATCAAGATCAAGGTCAAGTGATTAAAATCAAGAAACATCAGTAAATACTTTATCAGACTCTGATTCCTCAAATACTGATGAAGCAAATACTAATTATACTGGAAGCACTGATTCAGGGGGAGCTTCGGGAAATAATGATGGTACACAGCAAAGTGAGACTAGAGACTTCAAGGATGAAGGAGAGGATCCACTTTAAGAAGTCAACTTCCTTCTGCAAGAAAGTGGACTAAGTCACACACTCCTGACTTAATCATTGGAAATCCTGATAGTTTTGTCAAGACCAGAAAAGCCTCTCAAAATGAATAACTCTACCTTTCTTTTCTATCTCAAGCTAAACCTAAGAAAGTGGAAGAAGCTCTTCAAGATGTTGATTGGATCACATTAATGCAAGAGGAGCTCAATGAAATTGAAAGGAACAAAATATCGACATTAGTACCAAGGCCAAAGAATAGATCAGTAATTAGTACAAAGTGGATGTTCAGAAATGAGACTGATAGTAAGGGCATTATTACAAGAAATAAAGCAAGGCTGGTTGGAAAGGGTTATTCACAGCAAGAAGGCATTCATTATGATAAGACTTTTGCTCCAGTTGCAAGGCTTGAGGCCATCAGAATTTTTCTGGTATGTGTTGCTCACATGAATTTAAAGTGTTCCAAATGGATGTAAAGAGTGCTTTTCTGAATGGTGAACCTGATGCGGAAGTTTATGTTGAACAACCTCCAGGGTTTATTGATCCAAAATATCCAAATCATGTCTATAAGTTGGATAAGGCTCTTTATGGACTAAAGCAAGCTCCAAGAGCCTGGTATGAAACACTTGCTCAATTCTTATTGGAAAGTAGTTTCAAAGGAGATATCATTAATAAAACTCTATTTTATAAGTACCAGGGTAAGAACTTGTTTCTAGTTCAGATATATGTTGATGATAACTAAAGATAAACTCTGTGAGAGGTTTGTCAAGCTAATGCAGTCTAGATATCAAATGAGCATGATAGGAGAATTAAGTTATTATCTGGGATTACAAGTCAAGCACACTGAAGAAGGGATATTCATCAATCAAGCAAAATATACCAGGAATTTACTTAAAAGATTTGGGACGCAAGACAGTTCAACTGCAACAACTCCTATGGCCACTACAACCAAGTTAGATTTAAATACTGGTTCATCAGTAGATATAACTAACTACATAGGTATGATTGGCTCACTCCTATATTTGACTACTAGTAGACCTGATACCATGTATGCTACCTATCTATGTGCAAGGTTCTAAGCTTGTTAAGAATATATTGTGTACTTGATGATAAGTTAAACAAAACACCTTAGTAGATTTAATTTAGTGTATTTTGTAGGTTTCAATGGATGATCATTTCAATGGATGATCACTTTAACATCCATTGAGAGAGTAACTTATGTATCAATAAGTCATGTTGACTACTAGTTTGATATGCAAAATAGGTTGGCTAATTGTAAATATTAGATGACTTGTAATTTTGCATAAGTGAAATAAAGTTAATTGCTATGGAAGAATTTCAGCGGATGATTCTACAAGGCTTCAACGGATGACATATAAACCAAGGGTAGCAAGTAGAATAGAATCGAGTAAGTAAGCAATTTACTAGAGAAATAGATAAAGTTTTACCCGAAAAGAATTTCTCTGTTCTTTGTAAATTCTATTTGTAAGAAGCTGTGTGCAAATCTTGCATTACAAAGTTCTCGATTTTATATATATCTCTGGTGGAATAGTTCAATCCACCAGAAAGTTTTTAAATACTTGTATTTGAATACTTTATGTTTGATTCCTTCAATACTTTCATTCCATACTTCAGCCAAATCAAATATAGTTATATATTTAAGAAATAACAGTTCTTAAAATAAAAAAGGAACCAGAATTACATTCAACCCCCCTTCTGTAATTCTTTGTTAGATTGTTTGGGAATAACAATTGGTATTAGAGCAAGCTCTTGAAGAACAAAGAGTTTAAAGATCACAACAACTAACAAGATGAGCATAAAAGATGTTGGAGTAAAAATTCCATTTCTGGACAAAGGAACTATCATCACTGGAAGGTGAAAATGCACCTGCATCTCCTCTCTCAATATGAAGAATATGTGGACTATATTGAGAAAGGTCCTCATGTCCTTATGAGAGCTGCTACAGGAAATGAGGCATCTATCCCAAAACCTAGAGCATAATGGTTTGATGGAGATATTGAGCAAGTTCATAAGGATAAGAAGGCCCTGAACATTTTGTTTAATGGTGTTGATGGTGACATGTTTGACAACATCATCAATTGCAAAACTGCTAAAGATGGCTGGGATACAATTGAAGTTATATGTGATGGAACTGAGCAAGTAAGGGAAAATAAAATACAACTCTTGATTCAGCAATATGAGCATTTTCATTGTGAAGAAAGTGAGTCACTCACTGACATATTTAGTAGGTTCCAAAAACTACTAAATGCTCTAAAGCTGCATGGAAGAGTCTATCAGACAAAGGAATGGAAACCTATGACAATCTCACTAAGAAACTCTCAACATTACAAGGAATTTACCTTGGACAGACTGTATGGGATTCTAAAAACCTATGATCTTGAAATAGAGCAAGATGAGAAGATGTAGAAAGGAAGAAAGAAGGAGGGTTCCATTGCATTGGTTGCTGAGCAAGAGAAAGAGAAGGAGATAAAGGTTGAAGTTGTGGAATCTGCACCAAATCCTAGAGTTTGTGAAAGAAAAGGAAAAGGGCTAGTAGCTGAAAATGAAGACCATCTTAGTCAAGATGATATGGATGACATAGATGAGCATCTGGCTTTTCTATACAGAAGGTTTGCCAAGCTCAAATTCAAGAAGAATTTTGGAGCATCCAAGCCTAACAGAAACATGGTTGACAAGTCAAAATTTAAATGTTTCAAGTGTGGCTTGAGTGGTCATTTTACAAATAAGTGCAGAAACCCTTATTCTGGTAGAAAGAAGTTTGAGCCTGTGGATTACAAAAAATATATTTTGATTTGCTCAAACAAAAGGAAAGGGCCTTTCTAGCTTAGGAAAATGACTGGGCTGCTGATGGATTATAGGAGGATGAGGATACAAGATATGTCAATCTAGCACTTATGGCCAAATCAGATGAAACAGAGGTCAGTTCATCCAGTAATTAGGCAATCACTACTAATATAGCACACTTATCTAGAACTGAGTGTAATGATGCTATAAATGACATGTCTACTGAAATATATCATCTACGTGTTATGCTTAAATCACCCACTAAAGAAAACACTAAAATCAAATGAACAATTTATTTTTGAGTGAAAGAAACAATGTGTTAGAAACTCAATTTGTTGAGTTTGAGAAACTGAAGATGGAGTGCAAGAATGCAAAAGATGAACTGACTGAATCTTTAAAGAAAGAGGGGATTTTAAGAAAGCAACTTGAACGAGAACAAGAAGTAATTAAGGCATGGAAATCATCTACAGATGTTCATGCTCAAATTACTAAAGTTCAAGGTATAGAATCCTTTTGTGATGAAGCCTGTAAAAAGAGCAAGGAGAAACTGAATTCTAACTTGGAAGAAGGACTTTCAACGGATGTGGATTCGACGGATAATGAAGGTTATCCGTAGAATGATCAAAAGAATTATTCGTCGAAAGACAAGGAACCACATCCGTCGAGTGAAAGAAAGCCAGTTAGCAAATCTCAGCTAGCTAAGTTAAATGAGAAATATGGACCAGTTTCTAAGAACTTTCTTCCAGGAGAAACAAGTCAAGTGAAAAAGAACAAGAGAGTCAATGTAGGGCATCTGTCAATCAAGAAATTGAATGACAGATTGGAGAAAATTGAAGTTAAAGCAAAGTCTAAAAGGAAAAATAATAGAAATGGGAAAGTAGGAATTAACAAACATAACAACTACACACCTGATATAAATACACCCAGAAAAATCTGTGTGAAGTGTGGTAGTGTTAATCATTTATCCTTGAATTGCAAACTTATTATGCCTGCACCCATGTATGCACCTTCTTCATTTCCTAACATGCCTATAATGCCTGTGAATGTTATGCCTACACATAATTTTAATGCATAATTTGCTAATATGCCATTTGCACAAAATCCTTACTATGCTGCATTTAGTATGCCACAAATGCCATTTAACATGCCTTACTGGAATAACATGTTTGCATATAATATGCCTTTCCATGTTAACCAGCATGTGCATGATAATTCTGTAATGATGAATGGTTTTAAAGGTTCTACTCAAATGACTAAGGATGTATCTCAGATACCTAAGTCAAATGAGTACAAGCCTAAGAAACCTAAGAAAAAGGCTAACAAAACAGGACCCAAGGAAACTTGGGTACCAAAATCAACTTGATTTGATTTTGTTGTGTACAGGGAATCAGAAAGAATCTTTGTTATTTGGATAGTCAGTGCTCAAGGCACATGACTCGAGATTCTACCCTACTCACTGAGTTCAAAGAGAGAGTTAGGCCAAGTATCACTTTTGGAGATGACAACAAGGGTTATACTGTGGGATATGGTTTGATTTCTAAGGACAATGTCATTATTGAGGAAGTTTCCCTTGTGGATGGACTCAAGCATAATCTGTTGAGTATCAACCAACTTTATGACAAGGGCAACTCAGTAACATTCAATTCTGAAGCATGTGTTGTGATTAACAAGAAAACTAACAAAGTGGTTCTCACTGGAGTAAGAAAAGGAAATGTGTATCTAGATGACTTCAACTCATCAAATACATAATTTGTCACTTGTCTCTTTAGCAAGGCAAGTAAGTCAAGATGAAAGTTGGCTATGACACAAGAAGCTGTCCCATCTTAACTTCAAGACTATGAATGAACTAGTCAGGAAAGATTTGGTCAGAGGCATTCCTCAAGTGGAATTCTTAAAGGATCGATCGTGTGAATCCTTTTAAAATGGAAAGCAGATCAAGGCATCATTCAAAAGGAAGCTTGAGTCAACAATTGAAGAACCTTTATAATTACTACACATGGATTTATTTGAACCAGTCAATCGGTTGTCCATCTCAATTAAAAGATACTGCCTAGTAATTGTGAATGATTTCTCAAAGTTCTCTTAGACATATTTTCTCAAATCCAAAGATGAAGCTAGTGAAATCATCATCTATCACAAAAGGCAAGTCAACAATCATCCTGATCTAGAAGTTAGAAGAATCAGGAGTGATAATGGAATTGAGTTCAATAATTCTGTGATGAGATTGTTTTGTGAAGAGAATGGGATCATACATGAGTTTTCAGCAGCAAGAACCCCACAATAATATGGAATGGTGGAAAGAAAGAACAGATCTCTTATTGAAGCTGCCAGAACAATGCTAGAAGAATCAAAGTTACCAACATATTTTTGGACAGAAGTTGTAAATATTGCATGCTACACTCAGAATATTTCTTTGGTTAATCAAGCAAAATGCATGACACCCAACCAATTGTTCAAGAATAGGAAGCCAACATTAAACGTTATTCATGTCTTTGGCTGCAAATGCTATATCTTAAGGAATCAAACTGATCAGCATGGAAAGTTTGATGCCAAAGCAAATGAAGGTATTTTTGTTGGATATGCGGTTGGAAAAGCATACAGAGTCTACAATTTCAGAACCAACATTATTATGGAATCTGTACATATTGTGTTTGATGATAAGAAGATTGAAGGATTTCAAGATGGAGATTTTCATGAAAGCCTCAAATTTGATAATGTTGAGATGATTTATGATGATAGTGATGATGAAAGTAATCAAGAAACAATATCTAAGGATAATGCAGAAAAATCTACAACAAATGAAGCACATAATTCAATATATGTCGAAAGACCAAGTGCATCATTCGTTGAGAGACAACCTGCATCATCCGTCGAGAGGCAAAGATCAACATCCGTTGAGCCATCAATAGGAGTTGAAAGACAATACAGATCATAATCAGAAAGAACCCCAACTTCAAGTCAAAGATCCACTAAGTCATCAGGAGTTTCTTCTAATCAAAACTCAGTCACAAATCAAGATAACCATGAGGCCTCTTCATCTAGATCTAATCTAGCGCAACAGAGAAAATGGACTAGAGATCACCCATTTGAATTAATTATTGGTGATGCATCTTCAAAAGTGCAAACAAGGAAAGCAACTCAAGAAGAATGTCTATACAACAGCTTTCTGTCTAAGGAAGAGCCTAAAAAGGTAGAAGAAGCTTTGTTGGACCCTGATTGGATTTTAGCTATACAGGAGGAGCTAAACCAATTTGAAAGGAACAAAGTTTGGAAGCTGGTATCCAAGCCTAAAGGAAGGAATCCTATTGACACCAGGTGGGTATTCAGAAACAAGATGGATGAAAATGGCACAGTAATCAGGAGCAAAGCTAGATTGGTTGTTAAGGGCTACTGTCAACAAGAAGGATTAGATTTTGATGAGACTTTTGCTCCTGTTGCAAGACTTGAAGCCATAAGAATCTTTCTAGCCTATGCAGCCCATGCCAATTTCAAGGTATATCAAATGGATGTCAAAATTGCAATTCTGAATGGAGATTTGGAGGAGGAGGTCTATGTCAGTCAGCCTCCTGGTTTTGAAGACCCCAACTTTCCAGAATATGTTCTACTATCATTTGAAAGCACTTTATGGACTAAAGAAAGCACCCAAAGCCTGGTATGACACTTTGTCAAAGTTTCTCTTAGAAAATTATTTCACAAGAGGACTGTTGATAAAAATTTATTCTTTAGAAATGTTAATGGCTCTAGTATAGTTGTTCAAATTTATGTAGATGATATTATATTTGTCTCTACAGATGAGAAACTTTGCAAAAAGTTTTCCAAATTAATGCAAAGTAAATATGAAATGAGCATGATGGGAGAACTAACTTACTTTTTTGGTTTACAAGCAAGTTAGTGATGGAATATTATTAGTCAAACCAAATATATTTTTGATCTTTTAAAGAAGTTTGACCTAACGGATCGCACATCTGCAAAAACTCCCATGGGCAGTGCCACTAAACTTGAATTAAACACTACTGAAAAGTCTGTGGATATTTCAAGTTATAGAGGCATAGTTGACTCACTTTTATATTTAACAGCCAGTAATCCTGATATAATGTTTACTACTTGTCTTTGTGCTAGATTTCAGGCTGATCCTAGAGAATGTCATTTATTAGCTATTAAGAGAATTTTCAGATATCTCAAAGGAACACCAAAACTTGGCATTTGGTATCCTAGAGATTTTGGTTTTGATCTAACTGGTTATTCAGATACAGATTATGCATGTTGTAAAATTGATAAAAAAGTACTACAGGAACCTGTCAATTTCTAGGAAATAAGCTAGTATCCTAGTTCAGTAAAAAGAAAAATTCAGTCTCTACTTCTACAGCTGAGGCTAAATACATTGCTGCTGGTAGTTGTTGTGCACATATCTTATGGATGAAAAATCAACTATTGGACTATGGTCTACATGTGGACAAGAATCCTATTTTCTGTGATAACACAAGTGCCATTGTAATTACCGAAAATCCAGTACAGCATTCAAGGACCAAGCACATTGACATCAAGTACCACTTCATTAGAGAACATGTCATGAATGGTACCGTGGAACTTCATTTTGTTCCAAGTGAGAAGCAACTTGCAGATATCTTCACCAAGCCACTTGATGAATCCACCTTTACTAGGTTGGTAAGTGAGTTAGGTATGCTTAATTATTCTTAATTTATTTTAATGTCTAAGCAACTTGAAATACAACCAGAATAAATTAGATGTTTCTTGTCAAAGATGAAATTTTGGCCAAGTCAGAATTTACATCTCGACGGATGTTCATTATCCGTTGAAAATTAATATCCGTTGAATTTTATCATCCGTTGAAATACCAAATATTACTCTTAATCTTAGCCGTTAATTCTAGGCCTTATTCGTTAAATTTACTTACATCCTGTAAGTATATTTCAATGGATAATCATTAGAATTTTGACAGTTCACTTTATTTTTAAACGGCTATTTTGGGCTAATTTGATTAGTTACTTTATTTTACCTTTTAATTTTTGACAGTTTATTTATGAGAAAGTATAAAAGACCATTTTATTTTCATTTTTACTTTTATCTTTCTCAAGCAATTTCTAATCTCTTTTCATCTCCAAAGCAAAATCCCCCTTTCTGTAACTAATTTTAATCACAGTAATGACACAAGTAGTTAAAATCATGTCTCAAACTGGGTATGTATATGAAAAGAACAACTTCGTAGCTTTGGTAAACAAGGAAATTCCTGCATCTGAAGACTATCACAAAATGATGGACTTACCTCGAAGCTGCCAACTGACTTATGCTATTCTTGAGTCTCCAATTATCTACTGTGAAGTTATTGAGGAGATTTGGACTACTGCTATGTTCAACTCCAAGGATAATACCATTACCTTCTTTCTTAAAGGTAAGGAACACTGCATACACTGTGATACTCTTGAAGCATGCTTTAAATTGCCTGAAAATAACACTCTTGCTCCACACACAGACACAGATGTGAGTAACATGCTTATTTCTATGGGTTATGCTCTTACTGCCACCAAGTTAGGTGAAGTTTGGAGACTAGGCTTTAGGAAATAATGGAGCCTTCTCTGTGACTTTTTTATTAAAGTCTTTTCTGGAAAAGTTAGCAATTTTGATGTTGTAACTTACTCACTTGTTAACATGCTCTATAAGCTTCTGAGTGATAAGTACTTTAATTTTAGTACTTCTGTAATGTATGAATTAGGTAGTAAATTAGAGAGATATTAAAAGAGGTCTAAGAACATCTATTATGTTAGATTCTTTATAATGATAGCTAACTTTGTTTTTGAGGATCTCTCAATTGTGAACCCAACAAACAAGTTAGATTATTGGGTTCAAGAGAGAAGAGTTAGTGCTGATTTTAACAGGACTAATCACAATAAGGAGGTTTGTCACACCCCCAACTTAAATAGCGAAATAAATATAGCTATTACATCTTTTTAATGAAGAATACACAACCAAAATCCAAGATGTTACAGTTTAGGGTTTGGAACAGCCCAACACTACCAACTATTACATCTGATTACAAATACCGAGTCCTCACACAACTATTATTACTTATTCTACCTGAGCTCGAACATAAGCATCAGCATCACAGGTCTTACGGGCAGTCTGCTTGAATCTAACCATAGCTGCTAGCTGTAATATAAGGGTAAAGCAAGAAGTGAGCCAAAAGCTCAACAAGTGCTAATAGAACAACGCAAAACATAAATCGAGATATACCTTTAGGAATGACAATGGAAAGACATAATCAATGATAACGAGAGATAAAACTTATGTGAGTTGGCATCATTTTGCTTGCATCAAAACAAATTTTAAAAATCATTCTTAATCAAAATCATTTTATGACGCTACGGATTACAGCCGGTGATCAGCCGCGAAGTAATCCCGAACCTCGCTGGGTTCTAAAACATTATTGGGAATCCCTAGGCAACTTTTAAGCCTAATATAAGTGTGGAAAGGACTCGCGTCTCAGTCCAGATCCACCATTCAAAGAAAACATTTATCCCCCTTTGGGACTGAAAAATCCACATTTTAATCATTTTAAAAAAAACTGATGCCGATTTATGACAAAATCTCTTTCGACTGTAATCATTTTTATCAAGGGATTATAGATCAACTTGAAACACTGGAAATATGACACTAAATCTCAGGGCCATGATCCACTAGACTTTACTATATTAGGGTAATTGAGAGGTTTCCATAAACAAGAACTTTGACAAGGAAATTGAGCAAGGCTATTGGATAATATGAAAGAGTAATGCCAAACTAGGCTTAAAGCAATGGTTGTAGACAAGGTATAGGTATTAGAACATCAAGAAGATAAGCATCACTGGTTCCAATAGGATAGAGGTGTTAAAATATAAAGAAAGTGATCATCAGCTCAAGATATAACAGGGTATCAAGCTTTAGGGTAAGGATAGGGTTATCAAACAATCATGAATGAATTTAAGAAATGATTGGCTTTTAGGTATCAAGATAAAGTTTCTATCGAGGTTATTTCAAGAGTTGAATCAAAGCATCAGGGTGCAATATCAAGATTTCTCAGGGATCAATAGCATGATAATCAAAAGGATCAATAAGGTATTATAACAAATCTCTATTTTATCATGGCATTAAACTATCATGAAAGACTTTTGAACTACTTGCAATACGTACTCGAGGGTTCATGGCATCTCTATGTAACTCAAAGATAAACAAAAGATACGCTTGATTTAAATATATCAAAATGACTCAGGATAATTGCATCGATATATATATGAACTGTTTACAGTAAATACGAAGGTCATGTTGAATCACTTGCCTTGAGATAGACTGGTCTGGTCTGACTGGTAGGAGCAACAACTGGAGCTTCACTCGACTTTTATGGCAAGTTTTCCCTCGTCTCGAGATCACTAGGGAAGATGAGAAATGGAATGAAAAATGGAAGGGAGTGGGGGAAATGGGGTTCGGCCGAGAGCAAAAGGGAGGGAGGGGAAGAGAGAAATTTTTGTGGTGTGTTGGAGTGTGAAATGATGAATGACTTCTCTCCACTTTGATTTGTTTATTTTATGCTATTTGGTTGACAAGTAATGAGTGGAAGTGAGAACTTACAAAAATGTCCCTTGGCTAAAGTTAGGCCATTTTGCATGCAAGGCTAAGGTAGTAATTTGGTAATAATCAAATGAGTTAGTGGGGTTGGAAAAGTCTTATTTGCCCTTTGAGAGAATAGAAAGAGAGTTTGCATGCAAGGTTATTCATGTAATTTGATAATTATAACAAATAAAATTTGTAAAGATTTATTTTTATAAAATAAAATACAAGTTCAAAAATTATAATATTTATACCATAAAATAACTTGTATTTTTAGAGACTTTATAAAATCATTTTCAAAATTTGTGATCAAAATGCCTTTTAAAAGAAGATTTTTCCAAAGCTTAGAATATTCCTTATAAATCAAAAATAAAGAAATTAAATAAACTCTTGCTTTGAAAAATCATATACTACCCAAAGCAAATTTATAATGCAGAAATTTTCACTCACACAAACGTACAATCATTGAATATATTTTCATTTGACTTAATATTATACCAAATTCACAAATAATATTACATAAAATGCCGGTCGTAACATCCTCTCCCCCTTAAGGGATTCTGTCCCCAGAATCTAAGAGAACAGATGAGGATACCGGGAACGCATATCAGACTCTAACTCCCAAGTCGACTCTTCGACCTTAGGGTTCTTCCAAAGTACTTTTACTAACTTTACTGACTTATTTCTAAGACTCTTTACTTGCCAGTCGAGTATTTTAACCGGTTGCTCCACAAATGACAGGTCTGCTTGAATTTCTACGGGTTCATATTCTATCACATGGCTAGTGTCAGGATTATATTTCTTAAGTAACGACACATGGAACACGTTATGCACATGCCGATACTGAGGTGGTAAGGCCAACTCGTAGGCCACCTTTCCTACTTGACTCAAAATCTCAAAAGGACCTATGTATCTAGGTGCTAACTTTCCTTTCTTGCCATATCTCATCAACCCTTTCCTAGGTGACACCTTTAGCAACACAGCTTCGCCAATTTGGAATTGAACATCCTTACGCGCTGGATCCGCATACTTCCTATGTCTATCTTGAGCAGCAAGCAACCTTTTCTGAATTAACTTGACTGAGTCATGCAACTGTTGTACCAATTCTGAGCCGAGAATTCTTCCTTCTCCTACTTCATCCCAACTTGTTGGTGATCTACATTTTCGCCCGTACAAAGCTTCATATGGTGGCATGCCGATACTGGAATGATAGCTGTTGTTATATGAGAATTCAATCAATGGCAGGTGGTCGTCCCAACTTCCTGCAAAATCGATTGCACAACTGCGCAACATGTCTTCGATTGTTTGAATCGTCCTTTCGCTCTGACCATCAGTCTGCGGGTGATACGCCGTGCTCATATTCAACTTCGTGCCAAGACATTCCTGGAATTGCTTCCAGAATCTCGAGTTAAATCGGGGATCTCTGTCTGAAACTATTGATACGGGTACTCCATGCCTTAATACGATTTCGTGCACATACAGATGAACCAACTTGTCCAGTGACGACTTCTCATTTATTGGAAGGAAATGTGCCGACTTCGTAAGACGATCAATTATAACCCATATTGCGTCATGTCCGGATTTTGTTCGCGGTAGTCTTACTATAAAGTCCATAGCGATATTTTCCCATTTCCATTCTAGAATCTTCAGGGGCTGAATTAATCCGCTTGGTCGTTGATGTTCTGCCTTTACTTTCTGACAAGTATAGCACTTCGCAACCCATTCTGCCACGTCTCGCTTCATATTTGGCCACCAAAAGTTCTTCTTTAAGTCTTGATACATCTTGGTGCTTCCCGGGTGGATTGAAAATTTCGAATGGTGGGCTTCATGGAGGATCTTATTCTTTAATTCAGGTACATGAGGAATCCATATTCTGGATGAAAACCTTAGTATTCCTTGCTCATCCCTTTTAGTATTAATCTCTTCTCCAGATAACTGATTTTTCTCTTTTTCCATTACTTCCTCTTGACACTTCTTTATCTTTTCCATTAGTGTTGGCTGAAAGGTCATTGCACGACAAACTTCTTTGACTTTCCCATAAGCACAAAGTTCCAATTCAAATTTTCCGATTTCTTCAGATAACTCTTTTGATGTTATCATCATATTCAATCTATCCTTCCGACTCAGCGCATCGGCCACTACGTTCGCCTTTCCAGGATGGTAATTTATCGAACAGTCATAGTCCTTGATCAATTCCAGCCATCTTCTCTGCCTCATATTGAGCTCTTTCTGAGTAAAAATGTACTTTAAACTCTTGTGATCCGTGTAGATTTCACACTTCTCTCCATAGAGATAGTGTCTCCAAATCTTGAGTGCGAACACTATGGCGGCTAGTTCCAAGTCATGCGTCGGATACTTTAACTCGTGCGGCTTCAACTGTCTTGACGCATATGCTATTACCTTACTGTGTTGCATCAACACACAACCCAAACCCTTATGTGAAGCGTTGCTGAATATTACAAAATTCCCTTGATCATCTGGAAGTACCAACACCGGAGCTGTTACCAACTTCTGTTTTAACTCTTGAAAGCTATTTTCACATTCTGCACTCCATTCAAACTTTTGATTCTTTCTGGTTAACTTGGTCAATGGCGTGGCGATCTTCGAGAAATCCTTGACGAATCTTCTATAGTATCCGGCCAATCCTAGAAAACTTCGCACTTCCGTAGGAGTCTTTGGCCTCTCCCAACTCATAACAGCCTCAATCTTCGCCGGATCCACTTTAACTCCCTCATTTCCAATAACATGCCCCAAAAATTGAACTTCCTTTAACCAAAACTCACATTTGGTAAACTTGGCATACAACTTCTCTTGTCGGAGTATCTCCAATGCTATCCAGAGGTGCTGCATATGTTCTTCTTCCGACTTAGAATAAATAAGGATGTCATCAATAAATACCACGACAAATTTATCCAAATACTTCTTAAATACTCGATTCATCAGATCCATAAATACGGCCGGAGCGTTGGTCAATCCAAACGGCATTACTAGGAATTCATAATGCCCATATCTGGTCCTAAATGCGGTCTTGGGAATATCTTCTTCCTTGATCTTTAATTGATGGTATCCCGATCTCAAATCAATCTTCGAAAAGCATTTTGCTCCCTTTAACTGATCAAAAAGGTCATCTATCCTTGGTAGCGGGTAGCGGTTCTTGATCGTTACTTTATTCAACTCCCGGTAATCTATGCATAGACGCATACTCCCATCTTTCTTCTTCACAAAGAGAACAGGTGCTCCCCATGGCGACGTACTTGGTCGTATCACTCCCTTATCCAATAATTCTTGTAGCTGGCTCGCCAACTCTTTCATTTCTGCTGGTGCCATCCTATACGGAGCCTTTGAAACTGGTTCCGTGCCTGGAGCAAGGTTGATCTCGAACTCAATTTGTCGATCTGGTGGTAAGCCTGGTAGTTCGTCGGGAAACACATCGGGGAACTCATTAACTACAGGAATATCTTCCATGCTGGGGCTGCCTCTCTCTGAATCCACTACATATGCTAGGAACGACTCACAACCTTTTCTAAGTAACTTCTTAGCCTGAATAATTGTAAGAAATAGTTGCTCTTGCCTCTGCCCCTTAAATACTACCTTCTCTCCACTCTTCGTCTTTAAATACACTCTCTTGGTCTTACAATTTATCTGAGCGCTATTCTCTCCTAACCAATCCATTCCTAAAATTATATCAAACTCTCCCAGCTTGAAGAGTATCAAGTCGGCTGAGAACTTATATCCCGAAATATCAATCTCACATTTTGGACAAAATTGATTCACAGGAATCTTCTCTTGGTTCGCAATTACCACATTTACTACCTCACTCATAACCGTTTTATCACATTGGAGCTTATCAACAAAAGATTCTGATATGAAAGATCTTGTTGCTCCCGAATCAATCAATACTTTAGCTTTGACATTATTGAGTAAAAGTGTACCTGCTATCACCTCAGAATTCTGAACAGCATCTTTCATCTTTAGATCAAATGTCCTTGCTGTTGCTTGCGGGGTTGGTGCGGGTGGTGGAGGTAACGCCAATACCTCAGCTGGCACGCTTGCACTGGTACTTGCCACGTTCATCAGAGCTCTGACTGGTCCTGTTGCCTTACACTCCCTAGCCATGTGTCCAGTCTTCCCACACTTGTAACACGTAACTCCTGGCTTCGGCATCTTGCACTCGTTTGCCAAATGTCCCTTCTGATTGCACCTATAACAGGTCATACTCAGCTTATTGCATACTCCGGGGTGCCTTCTTCCACAGTGCTTGCATTCTGGCCTCTGGAACCTGTTTTCTCCAACTTGCCCTTGGCTTGCCTGATTGTTCCCTTTTGATTCTTGCCTTTTGCCCAAATTTCCCTTCCTTTGAAAATTTCCGCCCTTCTGGAAACCAATCCTCTTTACATTCCGATCTTGCGAACTTCCAGCTTCAGACTTTTCTCCATAAAATGGAACCTTCCTCTTCTTGTTATCCCTCTCTTTCCTTGACTGCATCCCATTATTCTCAATCAGAGCAGCTTTCTGTACTACTCCCGCATAAGTTTCAAGCTCAAACATAGCCACCCTATCTCTGATCCAAGGCTCCAATCCTTGCTGAAATTTCTTTGCTTTTTCCTCCTCAGTGCTGGTATACTTTGTCACAAACCTTGACAACTCAGTGAACTTCTTCTCATACTCCAATACAGTCATGTTCCCTTGCTTCAACTCAAGAAATTTTAGCTCCATCTGATTCTGCATGTACTTAGGGTAATACTTGTCCAGAAATAACTTTTTAAATCTCTCCCAAGAAACCTGCTGAGTGACTTCCATAGCTTTTACTGATTCCCACCAATAGATGACTTCTCCCTTCAAGAAGTAAGTGGCATACGGCGTCTTCTGATCGTCTCCTAACTGTACCAACTCAAAAGCCCTTTCCATCTCCTTGATCCAGGTGTTTGCTATCACTGGATCAGTGGTATCATGAAATACAGGTGGATTCACATTCTGAAAAGCTTTGAAAGTGACAATTTGTCTAGGTGGTACTGGTGGTTCAGGTGGTTGGTGTGGCTCACGGTTATCTTGGTTTTCAATTCGTTGTTAAAGAGTTAGTTGTTGTTGAGCTATAGCATTGGTTTGCTGTTGCAAGGTTTCCAGTAGTCGAAGAATATTTGGGTCTGTGGTGAAGGTGGTTGTTGGGTTCTTCTTTTTGGGAGGCATGATCCTGAAATAAGAGTTGTGTCATAACAGATATGAATGATAAAATGATTCGAGGGTATCACATGGCATTCTCATTGACATATGGGGTCAAGTTTCCAAATTAAGCAGATATGATGATAAAAACATAAAATAACAGTTGAGAGCAAATGGAACAATAGCACATAATTATTGAAATTTTTAAAGGTCACAGTACATAGGATTGGGACATAGTCTGATTCTAGGAATAACAGGCTTATTTAAAGGAAAGACGGAAACAACTGGGGATTCCATAGAGTCTGATAGTACAACAACATGAAAGGTAAATGGAAAGAACTAAGGCTCCACTCCATCTGAACGGGGCTTGGTAGTCTTTTCCTCTCGAAGCGTCTTCACAATGCTCTGGAGCTCATCCGCCACCATCTGAATGACATACTAGCTGGTACGGTCCCGGTGTGCTGGCATCTCCTCAAGCTTAGTGTTGACGTACTGAACCAAGGTCTCAAGTCTCGCAATCATCTGCTCCTTGGGCTTCCCTCGTAGTTTCGGCTGTCCGGATACACGTTCTTCAGTCGGTCTATCAGTCGGTCGTACTTGCCCTGAAGCATGTCGAACTCGCGCCTCAACTCAGCATACACGGAGAAAGCAATAGTGTCGTCCGACCCAGAGGATGACGAGGAATGCGCCCTTTGCTGACAACCAATAAGAGGAGTATTAATAATAATTTACTTAACCTACTCTCTCGCATAATATCTATATCCTACACACAAATCCTATAACCTATTTGGGCTGTCCAGGGATTCTAAACCGTAGCTCTGATACCAAAACCTGTCACACCCCCAACTTAAATAGCGAAATAAATATAGCTATTACATCTTTTTAATGAAGAATACACAACCAAAATCCAAGATCTTACAGTTTAGGGTTTGGAACAGCCCAACACTACCAACTATTACATCTGATTACAAATACCGAGTCCTCACACAACTATTATTACTTATTCTACCTGAGCTCGAACATAAGCATCAGCATCACAGGTCTTACGGGCAGTCTGCTTGAATCTAACCATAACTGCTAGCTGTAATATAAGGGTAAAGCAAGAAGTGAGCCAAAAGCTCAACAAGTGCTAATAGAACAACGCAAAACATAAATCGAGATATACCTTTAGGAATGACAATGGAAAGACATAATCAATGATAACGAGAGATAAAACTTATGTGAGTTGGCATCATTTTGCTTGCATCAAAACAAATTTTAAAAATCATTCTTAATCAAAATCATTTTATGACGCTACGGATTACAGCCGGTGATCAGCCGCGAAGTAATCCCGAACCTCGCTGGGTTCTAAAACATTATTGGGAATCCCTAGGCAACTTTTAAGCCTAATATAAGTGTGGAAAGGACTCGCGTCTCAGTCCAGATCCACCATTCAAAGAAAACATTTATCCCCCTTTGGGACTGAAAAATCCACATTTTAATCATTTTAAAAAAAACTGATGCCGATTTATGACAAAATCTCTTTCGACTGTAATCATTTTTATCAAGGGATTATAGATCAACTTGAAACACTGGAAATATGACACTAAATCTCAGGGCCATGATCCACTAGACTTTACTATATTAGGGTAATTGAGAGGTTTCCATAAACAAGAACTTTGACAAGGAAATTGAGCAAGGCTATTGGATAATATGAAAGAGTAATGCCAAACTAGGCTTAAAGCAATGGTTGTAGACAAGGTATAGGTATTAGAACATCAAGAAGATAAGCATCACTGGTTCCAATAGGATAGAGGTGTTAAAATATAAAGAAAGTGATCATCAGCTCAAGATATAACAGGGTATCAAGCTTTAGGGTAAGGATAGGGTTATCAAACAATCATGAATGAATTTAAGAAATGATTGGCTTTTAGGTATCAAGATAAAGTTTCTATCGAGGTTATTTCAAGAGTTGAATCAAAGCATCAGGGTGAAATATCAAGATTTCTCAGGGATCAATAGCATGATAATCAAAAGGATCAATAAGGTATTATAACAAATCTCTATTTTATCATGGCATTAAACTATCATGAAAGACTTTTGAACTACTTGCAATACGTACTCGAGGGTTCATGGCATCTCTATGTAACTCAAAGATAAACAAAAGATACGCTTGATTTAAATATATCAAAATGACTCAGGATAATTGCATCGATATATATATGAACTGTTTACAGTAAATACGAAGGTCAAGTTGAATCACTTGCCTTGAGATAGACTGGTCTGGTCTGACTGGTAGGAGCAACAACTGGAGCTTCACTCGACTTTTATGGCAAGTTTTCCCTCGTCTCGAGATCACTAGGGAAGATGAGAAATGGAATGAAAAATGGAAGGGAGTGGGGGAAATGGGGTTCGGCCGAGAGCAAAAGGGAGGGAGGGGAAGAGAGAAATTTTTGTGGTGTGTTGGAGTGTGAAATGATGAATGACTTCTCTCCACTTTGATTTGTTTGTTTTATGCTATTTGGTTGACAAGTAATGAGTGGAAGTGAGAACTTACAAAAATGTCCCTTGGCTAAAGTTAGGCCATTTTGCATGCAAGGCTAAGGTAGTAATTTGGTAATAATCAAATGAGTTAATGGGGTTGGAAAAGTCTTATTTGCCCTTTGAGAGAATAGAAAGAGAGTTTGCATGCAAGGTTATTCATGTAATTTGATAATTATAACAAATAAAATTTGTAAAGATTTATTTTTATAAAATAAAATACAAGTTCAAAAATTATAATATTTATACCATAAAATAACTTGTATTTTTAGAGACTTTATAAAATCATTTTCAAAATTTGTGATCAAAATGCCTTTTAAAAGAAGATTTTTCCAAAGCTTAGAATATTCCTTATAAATCAAAAATAAAGAAATTAAATAAACTCTTGCTTTGAAAAATCATATACTACCCAAAGCAAATTTATAATGCAGAAATTTTCACTCACACAAACGTACAATTATTGAATATATTTTCATTTGACTTAATATTATACCAAATTCACAAATAATATTACATAAAATGCCGGTCGTAACAAGGTTCCCCTCATCTACATGCCAATTATGGAGCAGCCTCAGGTAAGTGATAAAATACTACTGTCCCTGCTACTTCTCTATCACAAGTGACTTTGCAAATAACTGTGGCTATGGCATCTGTGACAGTGACCAAACATGTGCCTACCCAAGCCACAAAATAAAAAATTTCCAAATCCAAGTCAAAGAAAACCCACTTTAGTTTATCTCAAAAGAAACTAGTTTTAAAATCTACTAAAAACCAAGAGGGGAGTGTGAAGGGAAGTGAGCTTGGTGAGGGACAGGGTGAAAATTAAAGAAACCGTAAGGATAAGGAGGGAGAGGTCTGTGTAACCCAGCCTAGCCACACTACAGTTTCCCAACAAACTGTAGTGATTAATAAGGAATCTAGCTCATTACTAGTTGCATCCTCCCAAAAGGATGTAACTATTGAACAAAGCTCTCAGGCAAGAGCACATGCCAAAAGGGTTAGGGACAAAGACTCCCAAAAGGATGTAACTATTGAACAAATCTCTCAGCCAAGAACACATGGGATACACAGGGTGCACACACTATGCAAACTACATTCCAAGACTCAGTTATGGCACCTTCTCAAAGTCAAATTGATGTGCCTCCAATAAATGTGGAGTCATGGCCAAAATCTCTTTTAATAGAAGCACTTCACACACAAAACTCACCCACTAACTCTCTGGATGTGGCATGATTCACACATCAATTCCTAATTCTCCATCTTTAACTCTATTGGAGAAGCCAAAATCTCAAGCAAGTGAGCATCATCTTTTAAATGATTTGTTGGCTCACTTGCCATTTCTTTCTGATTCCACTGAGAAATCTGTGCAAAATATCAAATCAATCACCACAGATTCTACAGTAGTTTCCACTCCATACTCTGTCATTTATACTATCTCGATGGATATTCTTCATCCGTTGACTAGTGATTTTATCTCGACGGATGTGCTTGACAGCAATCATCCGTTGAAACTCTCAACTACTATTTTGACGGATGTCTCTCATCCGTTGAAAATCACTACACCACTTGAAATTTCAACTATTGTTACAAGTGCAGATGTTCTAGTAGTTGTACAATCACTCCTAGGATTGAGGGAAAGGATTGAACAGAGTGAGAGGCTGAGTTGCTCTCAGGTAAAAGGAGAGGAAATTAGTGAACAAACGCAAGCTATTTCTTCCAGCTTGGCAAAAGTAAGTGAGAGGAGTCCCACCTTAGAAGGTGAAGGTGAGGGTGTGAGGGTTGCAAGCCAAGGGGAGCCCTTGATGCAAGAACATATAAAATATGAGAGAAAAGCAGGTACAGAAGAATGGGAAGAACCCATTGTTAGTGAGTTGAGGGATGTCAATGAGGCTGAAAAGAAGCAGTCATTTCAGCAAGAATATCAAGTTGTCTTAGACTCTGTTTCATATGAAGCTGAGGCATTTACTCACCATGTTCCATCTTATCAAGCTTTGGCTGAACAGGACAATGAGGCTGCTGAGAGAATTCTCAACTTGGGGCACACAACAACTTCAATACAAAGGGCCAAGGATGCAATCAACTCACTTCTACCTGTAGCTGGTGATGATTTTGAGTTAGATTCTAGTGGCACATTTGGGGATGCTTCTAATGATGAAGAGGATTTGATGGACATAGCGAGAGATGCAGGTCCTAGCTCAAGCACAAACACTCAAGAATGGATGTTTAGCAAAGACTGCAGTGAGCATCACTTCAAATCAACCCTATTCCATATAATCCATCAGACTCAGACAACTCTTCAAGATACTAAAGATGTCAACACCAAGAGTCTTCTCCAATCTCACCTTGAGTCTCTTCACTTGCACAAAATCCAATCTCTCAAGCAAAATCAAGATGTGTCTGAGATCAAGACAGAAATTGGACAAGTCAAGAAGGATATTAATGAAAGATTAGAGGCCAGTCTTCCTGACTCTACAATGAGAGATATTAACAGGTAACCCAGGAAAGATTCTGAACTTAGTAGCAAGGTTGATTCTTTAGACACTAGGTTGACGACCCTAGAAACTTCCATCACTAAAATCCAACTCCACCAAGCTCAACGGACACTCTTTCTTCAGAAATTGGTGGCTGCACAAACTTCCAACCCTGCTCAACTTAATGCTAACAAAAGGGGGAGAAAGATGTACTTGTCTCAGTAAGTGAAGTTATTGAGGTTGAGCAAGTGCACAACATTTAAGTCAGTAAAGTGATTGTTCCAGCAATTACTTTTTCTAAGCCACCTGGTTTGGATGTCATTGACTTGATCAAGATAGTAGCACCTGAACTAGAGCTGAAAGAAAAATTGAAGAAGCTTGATGAGAACATTGAGAAGAATTTTGGTCCAATTGAGAAATGAGACAAAGTTGTGAAACATTTCTCATATTTCTCTCAATTGAGACCAATGTCAGTAAATGAAATGAGCTTAGGGAATATGGAAAGGAATCAACCCTGAACAATAAGATCTCCACATGCCAATGTGATTTTTCAGCCAAAGAGAAATTATCAAAAGAATTCAAGCAAAAATACGTTGGACCTAGTCTATGAAACTGCCAAGCCTGATAAAAAGAAGTTGCTTGGTAGATCTATTGCTTATATGAAAGATCCCAGAGACTCAATCTTAAAGAGAATTGCTAAAATATACAGGAATGGTAAATTGATATGTGTGATGGCTGGACATCCACAGTTTGCAGAAGCTAAGAAAGAAGAAAAGGTGAGGCTCAAATAACAGCAAAGGCAAGCTGTCTTAGATGCCAAGAACCAAGCTAAGAAGCCTGCAACCACAGAATCTGAAATGCCTACTGTGATAGCTAAGTCTCTGAATCAAGAAAGACAAGAAGAACCAAAGCAAACAAAGAAGCCAAGACTAAAATTCAGACCAAAGAGGAAGCTGGATTTTAATGAAGATAAGGAATAATTCATGCCAACCCAATCTACCATTTCAAGTCAACCAACCATGCCCACAATATAGCAGGCTGAATTCAAGGTTTATTCTGACACACACTTCCATGGTGAACCCATAATTCCCAAAGATGAACCTATAGATTGGGAAAGCCTGCCTCTCCCTGATCTAAACATCCCAATCCAAACCAAACCAAGGAAAATAAAGAAAATAGCAATAAAAAAGGCCAAACCTGTCTAACTTTAATCTAAAGCCTTAGCCAAACCCAATCCAACTGTCAACAAGGGAGATCAACTCTTCATCTATGACATCAAGGAATTTTCAGACAGAGACCTCTATCTGGATGAGCTAGAAGAAGTAAGAGCTATTGATGCTTATAAACATCTTCTAGAGAGATTGGTCTTCAGGTATAAGGGTGGAAAAGAGCTAACTTGGCCTCATCACAAAATTCTTAATGAAGGTTATTCCGTTCTATTAAAGATTTTCTCCTCAATAAAGAAGAACTTTGGGTTCAACATTGTTGCCAAAAAGATGGTACTGAATAAAATTGAGGAGATAAGGAATAGCAGAAGAAACCCAAATGCACTCCCAAGAGTATTAACTATTCTCTACAATGGAGATAGAGTGTATTTGAGTCCTTAGTGGATAATGGAGTTCAAGGATGAGAAGAGTATCTGAAGATTCTTCAGATTAGAAGATGAGCTAAAGATTTCAAGCAATAAAACTCTCTTGGAGATGCAAAAGATGTTGGATCAGATTAATAAGTTAAACAAAATACCTTAGTAGATTTAATTTAGTGTATTTTGTAGCTTTCAACGGATGATTACTTTAACATCCATTGAGAGAGTATATGTATCAATAAGTCTTGTAACACATTTCTGCATTCTACAATATCTTAAAGATCTAAAAGTTGTAGGATATTCAAAGTCATGTTGACTACTAGTTTGATATGCAAAATAGGTTGGCCAATTGTAAATAGTAGATGCCTTGTAATTTTGCATAAGTGAAATAGAGTTAACTACTATGGAAGACTTTTAACTGATGATTCTACAAGGCTTCAACGGATGACCCAAGTCATATTCAATGGATGATCTAGTGAAGCTTCGACAGATGATTCAACACAGTTTCAATGGATGATCCAATGAAGTTTCAACGGATGTTTTAAGTGAAATGGAAGTTGATAGTGACTTGACAGTCACATGGGTTGATTAGATGCAAATGGAATGTGGCAGCCTACTTATATGTTTAGAGAACAAAGAAGCATTTCCATTTCTATGCTAACCTGAAGATATTCAAAGATGCTGGATAGAGAAATGAAGAAGCATGTACTTAGACTAAGAAACATTTTGTCTTATTCGTTTGTCTTTTTATCATGTAACTTCATGATATATAAACCAAGGGTAGCAAGTAGAATAGAATCAAGTAAGTAAGCAATTTACTAGATAAATAGATAAAGCTGTATCTGAAAAGAATTTCTCCGTCCTTTGTAAGTTCTACTTGTAAGCAGCTGTGTGCAAATATTGCATCACAGAGTTCTCGATTTTATATATATCTCTGGTGGAATAGTTCAATCCACCAGAAAGCTTTTAAATACTTGTATTTGATTACTTTGTGTTTGATTTCTTCAATACTTTCATTCCGCACTTTAGCCAAATCAAACATAGTTATATATTTAAGAAAGAATAATTCTTAAATAAAAAAGGAACCAAAATTGCATTCAACCCCACTTCTGTAATTCTTTGTTAAATTTTTTGGGAATAACAAAGCTGATCCAAGGGAACCACATCTGTTAGTTGTAAAAAGAATTTTTAAATATCTCAAAGGCACCATGAATCTTGGATAATGGTATCCTAGAGATTCAGATTTTAAGCTAGTTGGATATTCAGATGTTGATTTTGCAGGATGCAAAATAGATAGGAAAAGCACTTCAGGAAGCTACCAATTTCTTGGTGGTACATTGGTTTCTTGGTTTAGCAAGAAATAAAAGTCAATTTTTACTTCAACTGTAGAAGCTGAGTACATTGTTGTAGAGCGTTGTTGTGCAAAAATTCTTTGGATGAATAATCAGTTACTGGATTATGGGTTAGAGTATCCTAAGGTTCCTATATATTATGATAATCAAATGCTATTAAAATGACTACAACATTCAATGACAAAACACATCAGCATAAGGTACCATATCATAAGGGAACATGTGATTCAAGGTATAGTGGAATTGCATTTTGTGCCTACAGGTCAACAATTAGCAGATATCTTCACCAAAGCACTTTGCGAAGCTACATTCACAAGATTGGTGAATAAATTTGGAATGATTTGAGGACACTTATCAAATATTGATGAATAAGTTGTGTTTTGTAAAAGGAAAATAAGTTCAGAGTTTGGTATCATGTTCTATGTATCAGTATTCTTAAATTCTGATAACTGTGTTAAACACTAATGCCATGTTATTTATTACTTGAAATTCAAATAGAGTGTTTGATCATGATAACTTACTTTCTACAACTCTGATAATGTAGTTAAGTACTAATATCATTCAAACATATGTATTGACTGATAAACTATGACAATAGTTGATTAAATACTTGTAATAGTCAAACTTTGATTGACTCTTAAACATTGATGATTTTTGAATTTATTCAGAATATATTAAAGTAAATATTTTAATTAAATTACTAAGATGTATTTTAGTGGGTGATTTTATGCAAATGATTAGAAGTGCATAGTTAGTGGTGTGTGTTCAGGAAAAACATTTGAATAATTACAATGTATTGCTTGATGTAACTGTGCACGTCTTTACTGCTCATATTTATTTGTTCCATGTTTATTTTCTGAGCAATCATAACATGCCACATGTCCCACTAATGTGAACCGTTTGTGAGTAATAGAGTACAGATTTATATAAAATCAATTTTTGATTTTAAAATATCACTTTATCTCTAATCAAACTCTTTTCACTCTCTTACTTCTTCTTCTCTCTCGCTTAAAATCTGATACCCTAATCAGTTTTTGAGATTTTTCTCACATAGTTCAAAATGACTTTACAAGTTGCAAGTAAACCTTTTATCTACAATAGAGCCAAATTTGTGACCAACAACTATGCTGCATTTCTTGAGAAAACTAGTGTGAATCCTGATTTCTACATCTTTCAGGATTTAGTGAAGTGGGATATGCTCTTACAAATCCCACTATGGTTTCTGGTACTCAAGTTCTTACTTTTTGGAGAACCGGAGTGTTTGATGATGGTGGCCTCTATGGTGGAACTCTAAGAATCACATTGGAGCACAATGGAGAAACAAGGGTTGTGACTCTTGCAACTGTTAGGATTTCTCTTCAAATCCCAACCCATAACACTTATGTTGGCTTAGTAGATGATGATGAGATGAGGAGGTTTCTCACATATATTGGGTATAATAAGGAACCGAAGAATTTGGGATAGCTAAAGAGGCCTGGGCTAAGGAAAGAATGAAACTTTTTCTTTGATACTATCATAAGGGCATTCAACAACAAATGCATAAATTTTGATGCTTACCTATGATGTCTCAACAAATTGGTTATTCTCTGATTTACTCTAGAAACTATGATTTTGGTCGAATTCTATTGTGTTTTATAGGTGATAGAATAAAAGCTGATCTTAGAACTATATATTATGCTAGATTTTGTCAGCTAATTTTCAACTTTTGTTTTCCTAATGTCTCTATTCTTGCTAGTGAGATTATATCAGTATTTAAACTGACCAAAAGAGCATTCTCTGATCTCATTAACAAGGATAAAGAAATAAATGATCTTCCTGCTCTTAGACTTCCAATAGCTGCAAGAAACTTGCTCATTGCAAGGATTCCTGAGACCTATGGTCTACAAAATCTTCAAAGTGCTAAGTTACAGGAAATAACTAATGGGAACCGCCTATAACAAACCCTAGCATTATCACTCAAACACAACCACAAACACAAGCCACCTCAGGTGTCTCCCAAAAGGCACTTGTTATAAAAAGAAAGAGGCCATCAAAGTCTGATGCTCCTTAAGCATTAGGACTAAGGGCTTCTTACAAACCATCAGCTACAAACACTGATGCAGTACAAGGTGGGTCAAGTGCACAAATTTTTTATCCTTCTAAACCTACAGAACTTGTTAAGAGAAAACTTATGCTAGCTGAGTCAGAATCAAATGATGAGGACAATGCTCCCTTTTCATTCAAAATTTAGAAAACAAATATTGATTCCACTCAAGCTCTAGTTGTATTACCAACTATACAGGGTTCATCAAATACTGATGATGCAAATGCTGATTCTTCAAGCCCTGGACCAAAGAAAAGGAAGTTAGTCAAATATCACTTTGCTAAGCAAGCATTTAAGATCAAACAAGAGATAGCAGATGAAGGACATACTGTAGCCACTCAAACAACCTCTAGGAGTCATAAGGATGGCAATACTGCAGCTATTCAAATCTCAATTTCTAACTCACCATAAAAGCTGATTCTAGGGTGAGGGAAATTTATTCACTTTTGAGAAAGTATAAAGGATCATGGCTGATATTACACATAGAGCAACTTAAGAAACTGAAGCTGAAAGGGAACTCTCTAAAAAGACCTTCATCTCCAATTGGTGAAGCAGCTGTGTTGGGAGCAATTGATGATATCAAACAGAAACTATCAGAAGCATCGACAGATGATAGTTACTAACATCGACGGATGATAGTTATAAGCATCGACGGATGATTACAAGCATCGATGGATGATGATGATTGCATCGACAGATGTTGATATTCGACGGATAACAAAATCAACAGATGATGATGTCAATGGATGATGAAATTAGTATTTATCACATGAGTTGATCTTTGAGGAGGAAAATGAAATAGGAACTCAAGTCAGTGAAGGAATTTATCTCAGAAGCAATTGTATAGGTTTCCTTGTTGTTAACAGAATATGATTCCTTATACATTGGTAGTTGTGCTATATATAAATCACAGATTAGGTTCATGCTATAAGTATTGCGATATTGTTATATCTTTCACATAACCTAGAAGCTCCCAAAGATATTTGTTCATCCTTTCGAGAGAGTACATGTGAAATAAGTTTTTATCGAATAATATAAAAACTGTTGATTATGTAGAAGCTTTGTCGAATTGATTATATTAACTGTATTCACCCCCCTCTACAGTTGATTAAGGGCCTAACAATTGGTATCAGAGCTTGCTGTTAACGTACAAATAGTTTAAGATCTGAAGATTAATCAACCATGTCAGACAAAGGAGAAGAAGAAACACAGAATCTGGATCCGAAGCCACAACCCCCAGCCACATCACAGATAAGCAGCAACATGAGTAGGTATGAAGCAATCAAAGGGCCCATCCTGAAAGTGCATATATATCCAATCTGGAAAGTCAGGATGGCCATGTGCTTGGAAGCCACAGATCCCGAATAAGTGAACAAGATCTATGATGGTCCTCATAAACCAATGAAGGTAGCTGTCTCGGTTGTAGGAGAACAAGAGAAGATGATAGACAAAGATAGGAAGAACTACTCTCCTGAAGATATCTCATCGATTATGAAGGATGCTAAGGTCAGACACATCCTGCACAACATTCTTGATAGTGTTATGTCCAATAGAGTCATTGGATGTAAGACAACAAAAGAGATATGGGATGCTTTAGAAGTAAAGTGTCAAGGTACAACTGCTATCAAGAAGAACAGGAGGACATTACTTACTCAAGAATATGAGCACTTTGACTCAAGGGACAATGAGTCCTTAACTGAGATCTATGATAGATTTCAGAAGTTGTTGAATGACTTATCCCTTGTCGACAAAGAATATGATTTGGAGGACTCAAACCTGAAGTTCCTAATTGCTCTCCCTAAAAAATGGGACTATAAGGTCACATCAATAAGGGATAACTATGAACTTGATGAAACTCCTCTAGATGAGATCTATGGAATTTTAAAAAACTCGTGAACTAGAGATGGAGCAAAGAAGTAAGAGGAAAGGATCAAAAGCAAGACCAGTTGCACTCAAAGTTGAAGAGAAGCTAGAGGAGAAAGCTATGAGGAAAAGCTACTCCAAAGGAAAATCCATGATTGCTAAGTCAGATACTGAATCATCAAATTCTGATGATAACACAAATCCTGATACGAATTCAGATTCAGATACTGACAGTGATCATAACTATAATTAAGATACGGAATAAATGGCTGCCCTACTAGTCAAAAGCTTCAAGAAGATGGTCTACAAGAACTTCAGGAAATGGAGAAGATTATCCTGGAAAAGGTTCCAGTTCCTCAAACTCTGATAAGAGGAATAATAGAAGAAATAAAGATTCAGGATCTGAAAAACTTGACAAGTTAAAAGAGAGATGTTACAACTGTGATGGAATTGGATACTTCACAGCTGACTGCAGAAAACCCAGAGCTGAGAAGAAACAAGCCTTGATCTCAAGGAAGAGAAACTGGGATGGTGTTGAGTGGCAATTATTACACTTTATAATGCTCTAATAAGCTTTGAATTGATGCGTTTGTACTCAAGTTATTAAGTGTTTTGATGTGTTTTCTAGTATTTTTGCATTTCAGGCATTATCTAGGTAATCGGGTGAATTAGCATTGTTTTGGTGCTAATTTTGTGTCAAGGTGGTGTAGGAATAAAAGATCGTGGAAATCCAACTCGAAGCAGCAAGGAAAAGAAGAAAATCTGAAGTTTTTCCAGAAGTACGACGTGCCCACGCTGGTCAAGTGCGCGGCCGCGCCAGGATGTCAGAAAGGCAGCGCGACCGCGCTGTGATAGAGCGCGGTCGCGCCGGTACGAAATTAAAGAATCCTGATTCTATTATAATTACAATTGGTGGACTTCTGGATTGCATGGGGCTGCTATATAAACAACTTTAGGTCATTTTTCATATGTAATCCAGTCCGAGACATATCAGAGCGCAAGGAGGAGACGACAAGAGACCTATAGCACAATTCAACAAAGGGAAAGAAGATCTAGTTTATTCTTGTGAATCTTTGTTTTGAGTTGTAATCTTTGTTGTGAATATGTTGTGTACTTGATGATCACTTAAACAAAATGTCTAAGTAGATTTTACTTAGTGAAATTATGTAGCACTCGACGGATAAGAGTTTTAGTCCCGACGGATAACTCATTATAGTCCCGACGGATGATTAACTTATTATCCATCGAGTGAGTAGCTTATGTAATAATAAGTTTGTAGCACATTGATGTATGCACCTTTGTATAGAATCTGTAGTAGCATATAAGTCATGTTGACTTTAACTAGATATGCAGAATAGGTTGATTAACTGTACATAAGCAATGTCTTGTAATTCTATATAAGTGAAATGAAGTCAAGTGCCAAAATAGCTACCGACGGATGATTAACAAAGCTTCGACGGATGATCAAATGACTATCAACGGATGTTTAACATAGCAGTCGACGGATGATCAATTAAGTCATCGACGGATGATCTGAAAGTCGACGGATGATCATATCAAGATTCAAACATCAGTTGAATAGTGAAAGCTGACACACAGCCGTCGAGTTGGATACAAACACACTATGGAAGCCCATTAACTGGGTAATAGAGGACGAAAAGCAGCAAAGATCAAGACTGTTAGATTTTATATTTGTTCGGTCATTTTGACTTTGTAATCTTGGTAATATATAAACCAAGAGAGTAGCAAATAGAAATATAACTGAGATAGCTGAGAAACATAAAAACAGAGAAATCATTGTAAGCACAATCATTAACATTTCCTGTATTCTCAGCAGTTCTATTTTGTAAGCAGCTGTGAGCATTTCTGCACACAGAGTCCTCTCAATATATTATATATATCTCTGGTGGAATTGTTTAAATCCACCAGAAAGTTTTTAAAGACTCTTGTTTTTAATTACTTATTTTTTGATTCATTCAAGTTTACATTCCGCATTGTGCTAATCAAAACAAATATATCCATAATCGAGTTGAACATTTTTATTTCAAGAAAAAGGTTCAAGAATTCCATTCAACCCCCCTTCTGTAATTCTTGCTATATTGTTAAAGGACTAACAATTGGTATCAGAGCGAGCTCTTAATCTATAAGGAGTTTAAAGATCAAAATAATTCAGTAAGATGAACAAGAAAGATGTTGGAGTCAAGATTTATTTTCTTGATAAAGATAATTACCATCATTGGAAGGTAAAGATGCATCTTCATATACTTTTTCAAGATGAGGCCTATGTGGACTGCATAGAAAGAGGCCCTCATGTTCCAATGAGAGCTGCAACAGAAAATGAGCCATCTGTTCCAAAGCCAAGGCATGAATGGTCTGATCCTGACATTGAACAAGTCAGGATAGATAAAAAGGCCATGAACATTCTGTTTAATGGTGTGGATGCAAACATGTTTGATAACATCATCAACTGCAAGACTGCCAAGGAAGTTTGGGACACAATACAGATAATCTGTGATGGTACTGAGCAAGTAAGAGAAAATAAAATACAGCTCGTGATTCAACAATATGAGCATTTTCACAATAAAGAAAGTGAGTCACTTACTGACATCTTTAGTAGATTTCAAAAGCTACTAAATGCTCTTAAATTGCATGGAAGAGTCTATCAGACTAAAGACTCCAATCTGAAATTTCTCAGATCTCTTCCAAAGGAATGGAAACCAGAGACAGTCTCATTGAGAAACTCACAAGATTATAAGGAGTTTACTTTGGAGAGACTGTATGGCATTCTGAAGACCTATGAGCTTGAGATAGAGCAGGATGAAAGAATGGAGAGAGGAAAGAAGAAAGGAGGATCCATTACACTAGTTGCTGAACTGGAAAAGGAGAAGGAAGTGAAGATGGAAGCTGTGGAATCAACTTCAAAGGCCTGTGAAAGCAAGGGTAAAGGGCTATCTGCAGAAAGTGAAGATTCATTGAGCCAAGATGACATGGAGGACATTGATGAGCACCTAGCATTCCTTTCAAGAAGATTTGCCAAGCTCAAGTTCAAGAAGAACTTTGGAGCTGCCAAGCCAAATAGAAACATGGTGGATAAATCAAAATTCAAGTGTTTCAAATGTGGCTTGGCAGGGCATTTTACAAATGAGTGTAGAAAGTCAGATTCCAGTAAGAAAAGGTTTGAGTTTGTGGATTATAAGAAAAAATACTTTGATCTACTCAAACAGAAGGAAAGGGCTTTTATTACACAAGAGAATGACTGGGCAGCTGATGGCTTGGATGAAGATGAAGATGTCAGCTATGTCAATCTAGCCCTTGTGGCCAAGTCTGATGAAACAGAGACAAGTTCCTCAAGCAATCAGGTAATCACTACAAACCTTGTACATTTATCTAAAGCTGAGTGTAATGATGCAATAAATGATATGTCTACAGAATTGTATCATTTACGTGTTACACTTAAGTCCCTCACTAAAGAAAATGCTAAAATCAAAGAAAATAACTTATTTTTGAGTGAGAGGAATAATGTGCTTGAGTCTCAGTTTGTTGAGTTTGAGAAACTAAAAATTGAGTGTAGAATTGCCAAGGAGGAATTAACTGAGTCCTTGAAAAAGGAAGAAATTTTAAAGAAGCAGCTCGATCGTGAACAAGAGGTGATTAAAGCATGGAAAACATCCAGAGATGTTCATGCTCAAATCACCAAGGTTCAAGGAATTGAGTCTTTTTGTGATGAAGCCTGGAAAAAGAATAAGGAGAAACTAGAACCTATTTTGGTAGATGGGTTGCTGACTGATGTAGACTCGATGGATAATGAGGACTATCCGTCGGATAACAAAAAGTGTTATCCGTCGAATGATAAAAATCCTCATCCGTCGGCTGTAAGCAAACCCATTAGCAAAGCCAAATTAACCAAGCTAAATGAAAAGTATGGGTCTGTTTCCAAGAACTTTGTTTCAGGAGAGTCAAGTCAAGCCAAGAAAGGGAAGAAGGCTAATGTTGGTCACATGACTGTCAAACAGTTAAGTGACAGACTTGAGAAGATAGAGGTAAAAACAGAGACTAAAAGGAAAAACAATAGGAATGGTAAAGTAGGGATTAACAAACACAATAACTACACACCTGAAAAATATGCTCCTAGAAATATCTGTGTCAAGTGTGGTAGTGTAAATCATTTGTCTGTTAATTGCAAATCTGCCATGCCTACTCCCATGTCTGTTCAGCCTCAATTCTCTAACATGAATGCCATGCCTCCCATGCCTGTTAATGCCATGCCTACACAGAACATTATTGCACAGTTTGCTAATATGCCATTTGCACCTAATCCATATTATGCTGCATACAATATGCCTCAAATGCCATTTAGCATGCCTTACTGGAATAACATGTTTGCACCAAGCATGCCATTTCCTGTTAGCCATAACATGCATGATAATTCTGTTGCATCTAGTGGTTTCAAAGGCCCAACCCAAATGACTAAGGAAGAATCTGAAATTCCTAAGTCAAATGAGTTAAGACCTAAGAAACAGAAGAAGAAAGCTAACAAGGCCGGACCCAAGGAAACTTGGGTACCAAAATCAACTTGATTTGATTTTGATGTGTGCAGGGAAATAGAAGGAATCTTTGGTACTTGGATAGTGGTTGTTCAAGACACATGACTGGTGATTCCACCCTGCTCACAGAGTTTAAGGAGAAAGCTGGCCCAAGTATCAGTTTTGGAGATGACAACAAAGGTTATACTGTGGGATATGGCTTGATTTCAAAGGACAATGTCATCATTGAAGAGGTTGCCTTAGTGGATGGTCTCAAACACAATCTATTGAGTATCAGCCAGCTTTGTGACAAAGCCAACTCAGTAACCTTCAACAAAGGAGCCTGTGTTGTGATCAACAATCAAAACAACAAAGTGGTTCTCACTGGTGTGAGAAGAGGAAATGTGTATCTAGCTGACTTCAACTCAACTAAAGCAGGATCTGTAACTTGTCTTCTCAGTAAAGCAAGTCAAGATGAAAGTTGGCTATGGCACAAGAAGCTATCCCATTTGAACTTCAAGACCATGAATGAGCTGGTAAAGAAAGAGCTAGTTAGAGGCATTCCTCTGGTGGAGTTTACAAAGGATGGACTGTGTGATGCCTGCCAAAAAGGGAAGCAAATTAAAGCATCATTCAGGAAGAAACTTGATTCAGCAATTGAAGAGCCTCTACAACTGCTTCACATGGATTTGTTTGGACCAGTCAATGTATTGTCAATTTTAAAGAAAAGATTTTTCCTAGTAATTGTAGATGATTTCTCAAAATTCTCTTGGACCTATTTCCTAAAGTCCAAAGATGAGGCTAGTGAAATCATCATCAATCACATAAGGCAAGTTAACAATCATCCTGATTTCAAAGTTAGAAGAATCATGAGTGACAATGGAACTGAGTTCAAGAACTATGTCATGAAAGTATTTTGTGAGGAAAATGGGATCTTCCATGAGTTTTCAGCAGCAAGGACTCCATAATAGAATGGAGTAGTGGAAAGAAAGAATAGATCTCTTATTGAAGCTGCAAGGACAATGCTTGAAGAATCAAAATTACCAACTTATTTCTGGGCTGAAGCTGTAAACACTGCATGCTACACTCAGAACATCTCTCTGATTAATCAAGCAAGATGCATGACACCTTATCAATTGTTCAAGAACAAGAAGCCAACTCCAAACTTTCTTCATGTCTTTGGCTGTAAATGCTATATTATGAGAAATCAAACTGATCAAAATGGGAAGTTTGATGCTAAAGCAGATGAAGGAATTTTTGTTGGATATGCTGTTGGTAAAGCATATAGAGTCTACAATCTAAGAACCAACATTGTTGTTGAATCAATACATGTTGTGTTTGATGATAAAAAGATTGAAGGACTAAAAGATGGAGATTACCATGAAAGCCTCAAATTCGACAATGTTGAGATGGTCAGTGATGAAAATGATGATGAAAGTGAACAAGAAACAGTGTCTAAGGATAATGCAGACAAATCTACCACAAATGAAGCACAAAACTCAACATCCATCAAGTTACATAATGCTTCATCCGTCGGAAGGCAATCTGTATTATCCGTCGGAAGACAACCTGCCTCATTCGTCGGTACTCAAAATTCACCATCCGTCGGGTTATCAAAAGGAATAGGAAGTCAAGGCAGATCACCCATAGAAAGCACCCCTATCTCAAATCAAAGATCTACAAACTCAGGGGGAGTTTCTGGCAATCAAAACTCAATCACACATCAAGACAACATTGAGGTCTCTTCATCTAGGGCTAATCTACCTCAACCAAGGAAATGGACAAAAGATCACCCCTTTGAACTGATTATTGGTGATGTTTCTTCCAGAGTTCAAACCAGGAGAGCAACTCAAGAAGAATGTCTATATAGCAGCTTCCTATCTAAGGAAGAACCAAAGAAGGTAGAAGAAGCCTTGTTAGATCCTGATTGGGTTATAGCTATACAGGAGGAGCTAAACCAATTTGAAAGGAATAAAGTATGGAAGCTGGTACCCAAGCCTACAAGAAAGAATCCAATAGACACCAAATGGGTATTCAGAAACAAGATGGATGAAAATGGCATAGTAGTAAGGAACAAAGCAAGATTGGTTGCTAAAGGCTATTGTCAGCAAGAAGGGATAGATTTTGATGAAACATTTGCTCCTGTTGCAAGACTTGAAGCCATCAGAATCTTCTTAGCCTATGCAGCCCATGCTAATTTCAAGGTCTATCAAATGGATGTCAAAAGTGCCTTTCTGAATAGAGATTTAGAGGAAGAAGTGTATGTAAGTCAACCTCCTGGCTTTGAAGATCCAAATTTCCCAGAGTATGTCTATTATCTACTGAAAGCACTTTATGGATGGAAGCAAGCACCTAGAGCCTGGTATGACACTTTATCAAAGTTCCTTTTGGAAAATCACTTCACAAGAGGTACTCTAGATAAAACTTTATTTTTCAGAAATGTTAATGGCTCTAGCATACTTGTTCAAATTTATATAGATGATATTATTTTTGGCTCTACAGATGAGAAACTTTGTAAAAAGTTTGCCAAACTGATGCAAAGCAAGTATGAAATGAGTATGATGGGAGAACTAACTTACTTTCTTGGTTTACAAGTTAAGCAAGTTAGTGATGGAATATTCATTAGTCAAACTAAATATATTTTTGATCTTTTAAAGAAGTTTGATCTAATGGATTGCACATCTGCAAAAACTCCCATGGCCACTGCAACTAAGCTTGAACTAAACACTACTAAAAAGTCTGTGGATATTTCAAGTTATAGAGGCATGGTTGGCTCACTTCTGTACTTAACAGCTAGTAGGCCAGATATAATGTTTGCTACATGTTTATGTGCTAGATTTCAGGCTGATCCTAGAGAGTCTCACTTGATAGCCATTAAGAGAATTTTCAGATATCTCAAAGGAACACCAAAACTTGGCATTTGGTATCCTAGAGATTCTGGTTTTGATCTAACTGGTTATTTAGATGCAGATTATGCAGGTTGCAGAATTGATAGAATAAGCACAACAGGAACCTATCAATTTTTAGGAGACAAGCTTGTATCCTGGTTCAGTAAAAAGCAAAATTCAGTTTCTACTTCTACAGCTGAAGTTGAATATATTGCTGCTGGCAGTTGCTGTGCACATATTTTATGGATGAAAAATCAATTGCTAGACTATGGTTTGCAAGTTAAAAGGATTCCTATTTTCTGTGATAACACAAGTGCAATTGCCATCACTGAAAATCCAGTGCAACATTCAAGGACAAAGCATATAGACATCAAGTACCATTTCATAAGGGAACATGTAATGAATGGTACTGTAGAGTTACATTTTGTTCCAAGTGAGAAGCAACTTGCAGATATTTTTACCAAGCCACTGGATGAATCCATCTTTTCTAGGTTGGTAAGTGAGTTAGGTATGCTTAATTACTCTTGAATTTATCTGAACTATTTTGCAAGTTGAAAAGTAGCCAGAAATTTAACTGATTTTTTGTCTTGGATGAAATTTTGGCTAAGTCAAAATTTGCATCTCGACGGATGTCCATTATCCATCGGGTTGAGTCATCCGTCGATATACAAATTGTAAATAAAAATCAATTATTTTTCTGGAATCTTTTCAAACTCGACGGATAACAGTTTATCCTCATCCGTCGACGTGTCTAAATCTTAACCGTTAATTCACTGAACATTATCCATCGAGTATACTTACAGTTTGTAAGCATTACACGACGGATAATGAGTGGAATTTTTATAGTTTATTTCTAAAACGGTTATTTTAGGCAATTTCTATTGGGTAATTTACTTCTCTTTATTATTTTTATCCATTGATTTTGAGTAAAGTATAAAAGCTTATTTCATTCTCTCTCAAGCAAAAATCCTCTTTCTCTTCAAGCTTTTCTTCTCTAACAATGGCACCCGTAGTAAAAATCATGTCACAGACTGGGTTCATCTATGAGAAGAACAACTTCACTGCTTTGGTCAATAAGGGTATTCAACAATCTGAAGACTATCATAAGATGATGGACTTCGTGAAGAACTGCAAGTTAAGTTTTGCAATGCTGGAATCACCCACAATTTATTATGAAGTTGTTGAGGAGATGTGGACAACAACAATCTACAACTCTACTGACAAAACCATCACTCTGACTATCAAAGGTAATGATTTCTGTATCAATAGTGATGTAATAAAAGCATGTTTCAAGATTCCTGATGATAGTGTAATTGCACCACACACTGACACTGATATTGTCAATATGCTCAATTCCATTCATTATGCACTTCCTACTACAAAACTAAGTGAAATTAGAAGACTAGGTCTTAGGAAGGAATGGAGTTATTTGTGATGTTGTAACTAAAGTCTTTTCTGGAAAAATCAGTAATTTTGATTCTGTGAACATTTCCATGCTTAACATGCTATACATGCTAGTTACAGACAAATATTACAATTTCAGTGACCTTGTTGTGTATGAGTTAGGTTTTAAACTAGGTGACTTAGCCAAAAGAGGAAAGAATATTTACTATGCTAGATTTTTTATGCTTTTGGCTAACCATCTTTGTCAAGAGATTGCACTTGAGAACCCAGACAACAAATTAGCGTATTGGGTTCAAGAGAGAAGAATCATTACAGACTTGAACAGAGCCAACCATCACAGAGATGTGCCAATGTTCTATTTCCCTGCAATGCTAACACCTCAGGTAAGTGAGGTAAGTTCATCCATACCCTCAACTACTCCAATCTCCTCTATTTTTTTGACTTCTGGCATAGCTATGGCAACTGTGACAATGACCAAATAGTTGCCTACCAAAGCTGCCAAATCAACTGTAATTTCCAAATCCAAATCAAAGAAAACCCCCTCTGGTATCTCTCAAAAGGTACTAGTTGAAAAATCTACCAAAGCGAAAGAGGGGAGTGTGAAGGAGAGTAAGATAGGTGAGGGAAGGGGTGAACATCAAAGAAACCCCAAGGATAAGGTTGGAGAGTTGAGTGAATCCCAGCCTAGCCACACTGCAGTTTCCCAACAAACTGCAGTGCTTAAAAAGGACAAAAGCTCACTTCTAGCTGCATCCTCCCAAAAGGATGTGGCTATTGAACAAAGCTCTCATCCAAGAGCACAGGCTAAAAGGGTTAGGGACACAAGCTCACCCCAAACTTACACTAGAAAGAAGATATCCAAAACAACTGGGGATGCACAGGGCACACACTTAGTGCAAACTGGTGCTAAAAACACAGTCCCTGCACCTTCTCAAATTCAGATTGATGTGGCTCCAATAAATGTGGAGTCACAGCCAAAATCTCTCATTATAGAAGCCACTGAAACACCATACTCACCAATTAACTCACTGGAAGTGGATATGATAAACACTTCAATTCCTGATTCCCCTTCTTTAACTCTGTTGGGGAAGCCAAAATCTAGTGCAAGTGAGCATCATCTTTTAGATGATTTATTGGCTCACTTGCCAATTCTTTCAGATTCTATTGTGACATATGTGCCTCAAATAACTTCAATCAACACAGAGTCAACAATAGTTTCTCTTCCCACCTCATTCATTTCTACTCTCTCGATGGATATTGCTCATTCGTTGAGTAGTGATTGTATCCCGACGGATAAGCTTAACAGTAGTTATCCGTCGGATAGCTTTACCACTCACCCGACGGATATCACTTATCCGTCGAGTGTCTCTGCAGAACTTCAAACTTTAATAATTTCAAGTGCAGAAGATTTAGTGGTAATACAATCACTCTTAGGACTGAGAGAGGAGAGTGCATTGAGTGAGAGGCTGGGTTGCTCCCAGGCAAAAGGAGAGGAAAAGATTGAATCTCAGCAATCCATTCATTCAGAATTGGCAAAAGTGAGTGAGAGGAGTCCCACCTTAGTAGGTGAAGGTGAGGGTGTGAGGGTGGGGAGCCAGGGTGAGACCCTGATGCAACAAAAGAAAGAATATGAGAGAAAGGCAGGTACTGGAGAAATAAGGATGGAACCAGCCATTGCTAGTGAGTCAATGATTGTGGATGATGCTAAAAAGGAAAGACAATTTCAGCAACATTATAAAGCTGTAATTGATAACATTTCCTTGGATGTTGACACTTTTACTCACCCTGTTTCAGCCTATCAATTGTTGGCTGCTCAGGGCAATGTGGAGGTAGAGCAGACTTTGAATTTAGTGCACACCACAGAATCTCTTCAAAGAGATAAAGCTGTTGTGAATAGAATGTCTTCTCAAGCTGGAGAGCCATCTGAAGAATTTAGAGTAAATTCTGATGATGATGACTCTGGTTCTTTGGATGGAAGCATGAACTTAGGGGGAGCTGAAGGCCCAAGTTCTGCTTTAAGTTTACCTGAATGGGCATGGGCAAAGGAATCTACACCAGGACAATTTGAGGTGTCTTTGGTCAAACAAGTAATAGCTATTCAACAGGCCCTTCAGGAAACTTCAGATGCTAGTGCCAAGGCTGTTCTTCAAGCTCACCTGGACTCTCTACATCTAATGAAGATCCGGCACTTAAGACAGAATCTCAGTGTGGATGAATTGAAAAGGGATATAGCTGACTTGAAGACCTATAACTCCGAGAAGCTGGATTCAGTAATGCCATATGGTACCATGCAAGATCTATTACTGAGATTAAGGAGAGAATCAGATTCTGACAAGAAGATAGCCAAGCTGGAGAACAGAGTTCAAGTTATTGAGAATTCAGTGGCTCTGCTTCTTCAAAATCAACAGACTCAGACAAATCTTCTTATGCAACTGGCTCAAGCACAAGGCCTAACTCCTCCACTTGATGATAACAAAAAGGGGGAGAGAGAATCAAGTAAGGGGGAGAAAGGACCAACTGAGGGGGAGAAACTTCTAGTTCAAATTAGCAAAGTAATTGTACCTTCAATTACTATCTCCAAGCCACCAGTTGCAGATGGTATAGATCTTATCAATGCAGCAGCAGAAAATTTGAAAGATGCTGATAAAGGAAAGTTGACTCTGATCAACTGGAAAAAGATTGATGAGGAAATACAGAAAAAGTTTGAATTAGTCAAGGATCCAGTTCAGTCAGCCATCCATCACTCTCATGTCAAGCCAATCAGTGTGAATGAGATGAGCATGAACTATCTGGAGAAAGGACAATCTTCCTGCATCAAGACTACAAAGGCTGAGATAATTCTTAAACCAAGGGCAAACTATCCAAAGTCATCTTTGAAGAACCCTATGGATACTGTGTATGAGACACCCAAGCCTGATGAAAAGAAGCTTCTGTCAAGATCTATTATCTTCTACAAAGATCCAACTGATTTAGCCTCAAGAAAGAGAATTGCAAAGATATTCAGAAATGGAAAGGAAATTTGTGTGGTAGCTGGACATCCACAATTTGCTCATGCAAAGAAAGAAGAAAAAGCCAGATTGAAGCAGGAAAAGAGGCAAGCTGCTCTAGATGCAAAGAAGTCTAAACAAAAGAAAGAATAATTTGCTATCTTGGCCAAGCTACAGGCTGTGAGTTCTTCTCAACAAATTCCCTCTCAACCATCTCAAGCTGCTGAATCAAAGAAGAAGATTGAAGAACAGAAGAAATCCCCAAGAAAGAAAGAACTGGCTAGAAGGACAAAAAGGAAATTGGATGTTGTTGACAAGGAATTGGAAGATCAATTTCCTGAGGAATCCACTCAAGCTAAAACTCAATCATCAAAGCCCTCTGTGGTATTTGAAGATATAAGGGTGGTGGACCCCTACAGGAACATACATGGAGAGCCTATTATGCCAAAGGATGAGCCAATAGAGTGGGATAAATTACCAATTCCTGACTTCAACTTGCCAATTCTTACTAAGCCAAGAAGGACAAAGTCAAGGGCAGTCAAGAAAGTGAAGTTGTCACCTCTCAAATCCAAGTCAGTAGTCAAAGCTCAACCCAAGGTCAACAGGGGAGACTACTTGTACTTATGTGACAACAAAGAATTCTCATATCTAAACCTTTATCTGGAGGAGCTGGATGAGGTAAGGGCAATTGATGCATACAGAAACCTACCTGAAAGGTTGGTGTTCAAGTACAAAGGAGGAAGGGAGATTCAGTGGCCTCTTCACAGGATACTTCAAGAAAGCCAAGCTGTGTTGATCAAAGTCTATTCATCCTTCAAGAAAAACTTTGGGTTCAATGTAACTGGAAGAAGATTAGTATTGAAGAAGATTGAAGAGCTAAGGAGTGTTAGAGCCAAAGATGCACTTCCCAAGACTCTTATCATCCCATACACAGGGAGAAGAGTGCATCTAAGGCCCTACTGGTTGATAGAATTCATGGATGACAAGGGTGTGAGAAGATTCTTCAGATTAGAAGACCAATTGAGTATCTCTAGCAATGAGACTCTCTTGGAAATGCAAGAAATGTTAGATCTCTCAGAATCTGATGAATTAGAATTCTACAGGCAGCTCCAGAATCAAATTGAAGAAAACAACAGAAAGCTTGGAAGAAGATCCAGACCTTCAAGAAACTAGAAAAATCTGCTCAGGCTAGAGGAGCATCTTGAACTGACTGTGAGCCAAACCTTGTACATTTTGTTTAAATTAAAGCACTTTCAGTTTTATCTACTTATCTTTAAAGATATATGTTAAGGATGTTTTGTAATCATCAAGTGTCTCTTAATTTATGGCTACAATTCCAGTAGACATAAATTGGGGGAGATTGTTGTGAATATGTTGTGTACTTGATGATCACTTAAACAAAATGTCTAAGTAGATTTTACTTAGTGAAATTATGTAGCACTCAACGGATAAGAGTTTTAGTCCCGACGGATAACTCATTATAGTCCCGACGGATGATTAACTTATTATCCATCGAGTGAGTAGCTTATGTAATAATAAGTTTGTAGCACAGTGATGTATGCACCTTTGTATAGAATCTGTAGTAGCATATAAGTCATGTTGACTTTAACTAGATATGCAGAATAGGTTGATTAACTGTACATAAGCAATGTCTTGTAATTCTGTATAAGTGAAATGAAGTCAAGTGCCAAAATAGCTACCGACGGATGATTAACAAAGCTTCGACGAATGATCAAATGACTATCAACGGATGTTTAACATAGCAGTCGATGGATGATCAATTAAGTCATCGACGGATGATCTGAAAGTCGATGGATGATCATATCAAGATTCAAACATCAGTTGAACAGTGAAAGCTGACACACAACCGTCGAGTTGGATACAAACACACTGTGAAAGCCCATTACTGGGTAATAGAGGATAAAAAGAAGCAAAGATCAAGACTATTATATTTTATATTTGTTCAGTCATTTTGACTTTGTAATCTTGGTAATATATAAACCAAGAGAGTAGCAAATAGAAATATAACTGAGATAGCTGAGAAACATAAAAACAGAGAAATCTTTGTAAGCACAATCTTTAGCATTTCCTGTATTCTCAGCAGTTCTATTTTGTAAGCAGCTGTGAGCATTTCTGCACACAGAGTCCTCTCGATATATTATATATATCTCTGGTGGAATTGTTTAAATCCACCAGAAAGTTTTTAAAGACTCTTGTTTTTAATTACTTATGTTTTGATTCATTCAAGTTTACATTCCGCATTGTGCTAATCAAAACAAATATATCCATAATCGAGTTGAACATTTTTATTTCAAGAAAAAGGTTCAAGAATTCCATTCAACCCCCCATTCTGTAATTCTTGCTATATTGTTAAGGGACTAACAATCTTGGATGCTTGTTTCTTGTTTTGTTGAACCTATACTCTTGTGTTAACTTGGTTTTGTTTATTCGTTATAAATACTACATTTGTTAAACCATGCGTTCATCGGAACCCACGTTGATGATGAGTCCGATTATGGGCTAATCTTTACCGTGGGATTCTAACGGATTTATTTATGGATTTCCTTAGTTAATTTGTTTCGATGCCTTAATGTGTGGTGATTGTATGATAACCTATTATTGGTTGTGCGTATTCATCTTATGAGCATCGCGAACTTATAAGATAGTGAGTTAATCTTTAATGAAGCGACAGTGAATTTAAGGATTTAGAACTTGCCATGCTAGCATAGGTTCATGTGTTATTGTTATGCATGATTCGTAGGTAATTTTAACCATCTTACTTTCCCTATGTAATCAAGATAGATAACTTGTGCTTTAACCGTTATGCTGTCAAATTCTATAGACATATAGGGTCTCAATATAATTGGTGTATATTCAGCTTCTATCTCTTTTATGGATGTCTGGTAGTATGGTATTCGTGCAATGAAAGTTGGCGTTTATCAGTTTCGGGTTATCTGATTAGTGTCATCACCATTACATGCTAAGGTTAAGAACAAAAGGGCTGTGGAATGAAGTATTTATTGAAGTTAGAATCCCATGTTTGTCATATATATTAATTCAATCATTTTTAATCTCCTAGTTATAATTGTTAGTTTAATTCTTAGTTATAAACAACCTCAATTGTTATCGTCTTAGCATTGAATAATAACCATACATTGTTGCTTAAGTGCATAAATTAATTATTTAACCGAGCTAGTCTCTATGGGAACGAACTAGAAAAGATTCTATATTACTTGCGAACGCGTGTACTTGCGTGTATTATTAGCGCGTGTTTAGTGACTAACAAGTTTTTGGCGCCGCTTCCTGGGACTGCAATGTTAATTTTTAGTTTATGTATTTTCCATCAGTGGTCGTTTAAGTTCATTGACTCGAACATTGTTACTTATTTGTTTCCTTGTCTTATTTCAGGTACTCTAGCGAGCGTGTATGCATACGCGTTCGCGTACTCGTTAGAGAACACTGGATAAAGCCGAGGAAGAAGTTGTGGTGGTTCAAAAGGAAGTTTTCGAAGAAGAAAAAATGGTAGAAGAAGAAGAGAAAGTCGAGGAACCAGTTTTAGTAGAGATGGGTGATCAAGCAGAAAATCTTAAGGCTTTGATGGCCTATTCTCAGCCTAAGATTAATGACATTCAGTCAAGCATCATCAGGCCATCCATCAGGGCTAACACTTTTAAGATCAAGTCAAGCACAATTTAGATGATACATAACTCAGTTCAGTTTAGGGGTTCTCCTACTGAAGACCCCAACATGCACATCAGGTATTTTATCGAGATCTGTGACACATTCAAGTTCAATGATGTGACTGAAGATGCTATCAAGCTACGACTCTTCCCATTCTCTTTGAGGGACAAAGTTAAGTGCTGGTTACAATCTCTACTAGCAGGGTCTATCACCACCTGGGAAGATCTTGCTCCTCACTAAATTCTTCCCTATGGCGAAGACTACTACAATCAGGAATGCTCTTACTCAGTTCGCTCAGCAAACTGGAGAATCTCTATGTGAGGCTTGGGATCGATATAAGGAAATGCTAAGGAAGTGCCCACACAATGGCATGCCTGATTGGATGATTATTAACTGTTTCTACAATGGATTAGGTGCTACTTCTAGACCCATGCTCGATGCAGCATCAGGAGGAGCCTTGTGGGCTAAAAGCTACGATGAAGCTTATGAACTTATTGAACCGATGGCTGCTAATGAGTACCAGAATCCTTCCCATAGACTGACTCAGGGAAAAGTAGCAGGAATTCTGGAGTTGGATGCAACAATTGCTATAGCTGCCCAACTTAAGGCTTTGACGATGAAGGTGGACACTTTGGCTAATCATGGGGTTAATCAAATCGCTAGTGTCTGTGAGCTTTGTGCTGGTGCCCACGAGACTGATCATTGCACAATTTTTAGTGAGTCAGCTCAGTTCGTGAGCAACTTTCAGCGTTCGCAGCAACCCGTGCCAACCACTTATCATCCTAACAACCGCAATCATCCTAATTTCAGTTGGAGCAATGCTCAAAATGCGGTTCAACAGCCTTATCAGCAGTATCCAGCTAAGCAGTACAACCCCCTAGTTTTCAGCAACCACAATATGTATTGAGATAGCAACTTCAGTTGCAACAAGCTAATGAAAAATCTGAATTAGAGGAGTTGAAGCTAATGTGCAAGAGTCAAGCTCTTCCTATCAAGATCTTGGAAAATGAAATTGGGCAAATTACCAATGCCTTGCTAAATCGTTAACCTGGTACTCTACCTAGTGACACTGAAGTGCCAGGAAGGAAGGAAGCTAAGGAGCAGGTAAAGGCAATCACTTTGAGGTCTGGAAAGGTTGTGAATCCCGAACAAACTCAAGCATTGACTGAAGAAGCTGAGGTTGAGAAAGAAGTAGAGCAGCAGGAAGTAGAAGTGGAACCAAGGAAGACTACTATTGAGCACACTCCTCCTGAGGGTAATATAAGGGAGAAACAGATCTATCCTCCACCGCCTTTTTTTAAGCGGCTGCAGAAGAAAAAGCTGGACAAGCAATTTGAGAAGTTTCTGGAGGTGTTCAAGAAACTTCATATCAACATACCTTTCTCTGAGGCTCTTGAGCAAATGCCTAGTTATGCTAAGTTTATGAAATGGATTCTTTCTCGAAAAGTGAAGCTAAATGATTTAGAGACTGTCGCTCTCACGGAGGAATGCAGTGTTGTGCTGCAACAGAAGTTGCCTCCAAAGCTTAAAGATCCAGGAAGCTTCACTATTCCATGTACTAACGGAAAAGTGTCTTTTGACAGATGCTTATATGACTTGGGAGCTATATTGAATCTGATGCCTTTTTTCAATCTTCAAGCAGTTAGACTTACCTGATCCAAAACCGACTTATATAACCTTGCAGTTGGCCGACCGTTCTATTACATATCCGCGAGGTATTGTGGAGGATGTCTTGGTAAAGGTTGATAAACTCATCTTCCCTGCTGATTTCGTCATTCTTGATTTTGAGGAGGATAAGAAGATTCCCATAATCTTGGGAAGACCTTTCTTGGTGACTGGCCGGACCTTGATAGATGTGCAAAAGGGTGAGCTCAAAATGCGAGTGCTGGATCAGGATGTAGCTTTTAATGTGTTCAATGCTATGAAATTTCCTACGGAAAATGAGGAGTGCTTAAAGGTAGAGTTGGTTAATTCTGTGGTTACTTCAGAACTTGATCAATTTCTAAGGTCCGATGCTTTAGAAAAAGCCTTATTGGGAAATTCAGATAGTGAAGATGACGAAGGTGAAGAACAATTACAATATTTGAATGCTTCTCCCTGGAAGAGGAAGATTGTTATGCCTTTTGAATCTCTTAGAATGGAGGAATTGAACAAAGCTCCTAAATGTCTCAAGCCATCTATTGAGGAAGCTCTCACTCTTGAGCTTAAGCCTCTACCTGAGCATTTGAGGTATGTATTTTAAGGTGATGCATCTACTTTGCCTATTATTATTGCATCTGACCTTTCAGGTAGTGACGAGGAAAAGCTCACGAGGCTTCTAAGAGAGTTCAAATTAGCAATTGGTTAGACTATAGCAGATATCAAGGGAATCAGCCATTTTTATTGCATGTATAAAATTTTGCTAGAGGAAGGTAGCAAGCCTACGGTCGAGCAACAAAGAAGACTTAATCCGATCATGAAGGAAGTAGTGAAGAAAGAAATTCTTAAGTGCCTAGATGCAGTGATTATCTATCCTATTTCTGACAGTTCATGGGTAAGCCTGGTTCAATGTGTACCAAAGAAAGGTGGAATTACTGTGGTAGCAAATGAAAAGAATGAGCTTATTCCTACAAAAACAGTCACGGGGTGGAAAGTTTACATGGACTACAGGAAGCTGAACAAGGCCACTAGGAAGGATCATTTTCCTTTACCTTTCATTGACCAGATGCTTGATAGATTGGCTAGTCATGAGTACTACTATCTTCTTGAGGGCTATTCAGGTTACAATCAGATTTGTATCGCTATAGAAGATCAGGAGAAGACTACCTTCACTTGTCCATTTGGTACTTTTGCCTTTAGACGAGTTTCGTTTGGTCTGTGTGGTGCACCTGCCATATTATGATGGCCATTTTTTCTGATATGATTGGCCAGAATGTGGAGGTGTTCCTGTATGACTTCTCTGTATTTGGAGATTCTTTTGATGAATGTTTGCAAAATCTTGGACACGTTCTCAAGAGGTGTGTTAAGACCAATTTTGTTCTCAGTTGGGAGAAATATTACTTTTTATGGTGCGACATGGCATTATTCTTGGGCACAAGGTTTCTAGTAAGGGTCTTGAGGTGGACAAAACCAAGGTTGGGGTCATTGAAAATCTTCCTCCACCTATTTCTGTTAAGGAAATTCGCAGTTTTCTTGGTCATGCGGGTTTCTATAGGTGTTTCATCAAAGACTTCTCTAAGATTTTGAAGCCATTGTGCAGTTTGCTAGAGAAAGACGTCCCCTTCAAGTTTGATGACGAGTGCCTTGCAGCTTTTGAAATATTGAAGAAGATTTTAATCACGACACGTGTTATAACTGAACCTGATTGGAATGAACCTTTTGAGATGATGTGCGATGCAAGTGATTATGCAGTTGGAGCAGTTCTTGGGCAGAGGAAGAACAACGTGTTTCATGTGGTCTACTACACTAGCAAGACCCTAAATAGTGCTCAACTAAATTACACTAATACGGAGAAAGAACTTTTGGCTATTGTCTATGGTTTTGAGAAATTTCGATCTTATCTACTTGGGACTAAGGTGACAGTTTTCACTGATCACGCGACAATTCGTTATCTTGTCTCAAAGAAGGACTCGAAGCCTAGATTGATTAGATGGGTTCTTTTGCTTCAAGAATTTGAACTAGAGATCAAGGACAGAAAGGGGACTGAGAATCAAGTCGCTGATCATCTCTCGCGTTTAGAGAATCCTAATGCTACTTCATTGGATAAGACAATGATAAATGAGGCTTTTCCCGATGTGCAGCTGTTTGGAGTGCAAGAAGAAGAACCGTGGTTTGCAGACATTGTGAACTACCTTGTGAGTAATATAATGCCTCCTGACTTATCTTATGCTCAAAGGAAGAAGTTTCTACATGAAGTGAAGTGGTATATGTGGGATGAGCCATTTCTTTTTCGACAAGGAGCTAACCAAATCATCAGGAGATGTATTCATTACAATGAAACGGGGGGGATCTTGTGAGATTGCCACTCAACGGCTTATGGAGGACATTATGGTGGAGAAAAGACAGCAGCTCGTATTCTGCAAGCAGGTTTCTTTTGGCCAACCTTGTTTAAAGACGTTCACCAGTTCATTTTGAAATGTGATCGATGTCAACGTGTGGGTAATATGTCTAAGAGGGATGAGATGACTTTTAATGTGCTTCTCGAGGTTGAGGTCTTCGATGTTTGGGGAATTGACTTTATGGGGCCATTTATCTCATCCTGTAACAATCAGTATATCTTGTTAGCAGTTGATTATGTGTCGAAATGGGTTGAAGTTAAGGCGTTGCCAATGAACGATGTGAAAGTGGTGCTTAATTTTCTTCATAAGCAGATATTCACAAGATTTGGAACTCCAAGAGTCATAATCAGTGATGAGGGGTCGCATTTTTGCAACAGCAAGTTCACTACTATGAGGAAAAGGTAAAATATGAATCATCGCATTGCTATGGCTTATCATCCTCAGAATAATGGTCAAGCTGAGGTATCTAACAAAGAGATCAAGCGCATTTTAGAGAAAGTTGTGTGTCCATCGAGGAAGGATTGGTGTTTGAAGCTTGATGAAGCTGTTTGGGCTTATCAAACAGCATACAAGAATCCGTTAGGGATGTGTAACACCCCCAGATCCGGGGTCGGGGATCCGGGTTGTCACGGTCTTTCTTTCCACAATATCACTTCACTTAATTAATAATAATTAACCTCATACTGTGACCCCACACTAACACACACCACAACCCGTTATAGTCTCAGAGATGAAATTGAAATAAGTACAAGTCTTTGAATCCACAATTTAAAATTATTACAACCCAAAAATGATTACTTGATAATTTACAGTTAATTGCCATTATCTGCCACAAGTTATAATTATACATAATTTGATTCTCAAAAGTAGATGGTCTAAACTACAATGGATCTACCTCTGCAGCTATAGCAGCTACAATATCAGCGGGAAGACGCGGGACGCTTCCCACGCGCTTGCGCTGGGTCTGCTGGAGTCTGGCCATCTCTCCTAACTGTTGTTGTGTGATGAAGAAATAAAGCAAGAGTGAGCCTTACAGCTCGCAAGATAATATGTATAGTGATAACAATAATATAAGTATCTAAATGGATACTTGATAGCATCTCTATCATATGCAAGATAATTACTTACTAGATATAAGTAAAACAAGGAATGAAGTTACCAATACTTCACCACACTTATATCATATATAAAGCTACTTGAACTGCCACCGTTCAAAGTATTATAGGTTTTAAGAAAACATCCCATAGATGAGACCACAAGTTAAGACTTGAATAGATTCAATCTTTGAAAGATTATTGAATGAAAAAGTTATGAGATACTTTATTTAGTCCCGGTATATATATCCACATATATATACCCCTTTAAACATTTCCTGAAACCTCTGTTATGTAAAGTATGAACAGAGTTTGAAACATCCAATGAATTTTGGAAAGGAAAAGAATTTTGGCATAAACCCGATATCTCGCTGATCAGGCAAAGATACCAATAAGTAACCTTTTCTACTGTAGATGGATGAATTCCTCACCGGTCATCACCCTGGCCGCATTAGGACCTCGCGCTCGACCGTACCCCGGTCCCTCACGCGTTGATGGACTGCCACCCAGCCACTTACACAATAATAGACCGTACCCCGGCCTGTCGCTTATGCCGACTCAATGAGATGGGCTTACTTCCCGAACGTTGGGCAAGTAATCAATTCATTTACCAAATCTGCAACCTCGTTGCGAATATAAAATACACCACAGAGCCGGATTCCCCAGGTTTTGAGCGAGTATTTAAATCCCCTTTTAAAAGGAAGATCTTAAATATAAAAATGAGTTTTGGGATCCGCTCTGACTTTTGAAAATCATTTTGAAGACTCGAAAACACTTTAAAGAGTGTTTGGAGTAAGGCTGATTTAATGAAGTAAATCAGTCCCCAGAATATTAGAAAATATCTGAATATTATTAATTAAATAATATTCCCATAAAGAATAATCTTTATAAAAATAATTGAAGTAGAAGTATTAAAACTTATACTTGAAACGAGTATTAAATAACCAAAGATATACTTATATGAAAGTATTATCTTTATTTGAATAATCGAAAATAAGTTTGATTATTGACATCTTATTCTTTAATAAAATAAAGAATATATCTCAGCAAATAATCGGAGTCATAGATCCTCAAATGAATATTCAAATAATATTCAATAAATAAAATAAGCTGAGTCATAATACCTCGAATGAATATTATAAATAATATTCATTAAATAAAATAAAGGAGTCATACATCCTCAAATGAATATTCAAATAATATTCCATAAATAATATAAAAGAGTCATAAGCCCTCGAATGAATATTCAAATAATATTCAATAAATAATATAAAAGGAGTCATAAGTCCTCGAATAATATTCGAAATAATATTCAATAATAAAATAAAGTTTAAAGTTATCGAATAAACCTTATTCGATTTAATAGTTTGGAAAACTATAACCATATATATATATATAAATAAATAAATATATATATATATATCCATATCCATATATACAAGATTACTCGGGATCCTCGACTCCCGGTTTTAGAAAATATTTTCACCTTTGGGTCCCTATACTAAGGGTATATGCAAGATACCGCTATCCTCTAGCATAGGTATTATCAACTGAACCAACAGATATATATTTCAAGAATATGAAACAGGCATGCATATATACCATATCACATGCTACAATATATCGCAAGAATTTGCTAAATAACCAACATGCATCTATCGCAAGATAATGCATATACAAGTGTATACATCACAACAACAGTATAACGGATAGAATACTTGCCTGAGCGACTTGGGGGTGAGAAAGGCTCGGGACGAGTCTGATAACCTATAAACAACAAGTAAGTTGGAATTAAACCAAAATCACTTGTAAATCTATGATTTAACTAACTTAGACTCTAATGCTAGTTTTGCGCTCACCGATTCGCTTAAGTCACTCGGGTACCCTCGGCTCCACCATTTTTAATAATTTAACCTTTACGAGTTTTAAAGCGATTCCTTCGCGAATGACTTACCAACTGCCTAACACACTTACCATAAATGTTTCATACATTAAATCACCCTTTTTGGTCTTTAACCTACATTCCAAGGTAAGGCGAGGGAAAAAGTTTCGTCCGCGAAACGCCGTTACTTGAAACGGTCGTTTCTCCTAAACCGTAAATCGGAATCGGACGAACTACATATCAAAACGAAGCTCGTAACATGAGCTATCTAAACATGGCAGTGGTCACAATCTAGCAGGGGGTTCTCGGGTCCTAATGCTATGCACAAAAACAGTCCAAAGAAAATCGGACGTTACGACGGCTATGTTTACGTGATTTCCAAATTTTAACCCATTCACAAACAACCCAAATCAACCTCAAATCCAACATACAACCATCCTCCATCCTTATCACATCATAACAACCCCAACCAATTCAATTTAACCATTCATACTTATGCTTAAACTTTACTTTAATCATTCTTAAGTTCTTTTAAATCAAAACCACAATAATTACCATTCCATTCACTACCATACCAAATCTCAAACTCTAAATCATAACAACAAGTTACAATATCAACCCACTACTCAAAATCACCTTATAATATATATGAACCTAGGGTTTGGAAATGGTATACCTTCCTTGAAGTGGTGGGTGGAGCTAGGAAGCCTTAAGAAGCTTTGAGAAGCCTTAGGAAAGCTTGGATCTTCAAGAAAAACAAGAAAAAGTTCAAGTTAAAAACTTGAAAACACTATTCATTGTCTTCTTCCTTGATTAAATGAAGAAGTTAGAGAAAGAATTAATGGCTTAAACTCATGATATAGCCATAACTAAGCATAAAGATGATTAGGGAATTTTCTTACCAATTTAGGATGCTTGGATCTTGATTTTTGAAAAATCTAGCCTTTAAAAGTGTAAAAAGCCGAGAGCTAATATGAAGAACAAATGCCTTGGTTGTTTTTGATTTTTGATGAAATGATTTTGCTAGCTTGGTTGGCTTGATTTGTATTTGATTTAGCAAATTACTACCTTGCCCTTGAATTTGTGTGGTCCTTATTCAACCACACCTCCTTCCTTCCCATGTCATGCTTACCTCATCCTCATGATGTCATCCTTCCTTCCTTGTCTTCTTTCTATTGGTCGGATGACATCATTCCCATTAATCCCTTTGATTAACTTCCTAATCGTTTGCCTAATGACCGCTGATCTGTTATACGGTTCGCTTAACTTTCGTTCTCGTTTATCGTTTGAAGGATCATACCCGGGATCTTATTACTTAGGTTCCCTTAACCTTTCTCAATACATTATATTCCTTTTTATGATCCTTTATCATAATCCTTTAATTTAAATCCTTTTTATCCTGTTACCTTATACTCAATTCTCTCCGTATCTTGTGGATTTCCGGGAAAAACCAAAGTGTTCGGAATTGGATTCTGACGATATTTACATACACTTATATACTTCATAGAGTACTAATAATATCCCAGAATATCCATAACAGAACCCCTACATAGTGTGGCGTGAAAAGTTTTCTCATTCAGCTAAAACACTATTCACAAGGGTTACAAAAAGTTGAAAAATTTTGGGGTTATTACAGGATGTCACTGTATTAGTTAGTTTATGGTAAGGGGTGTCATTTTCTGGTGGAGATGGAGCTTAAAGCGTATTGGGTTTTGAAGAAATTGAATTTAGATTTGGATGAAGCTGGAAAGAAGAGGATGCTTCAATTGAATGAGCTCGACGAATTTCGACTTCAAGCTTATGAGAACAACAAAATGTACAAGGACAAAGTCAAGATGTGGCACGATCGGGGTCTAGTGCTCAAATCATTTGTGCCAGGGAAACAAGTTCTTTTGTTCAACTCTCGTCTCCTTCTTTTTCCTGGAAAGTTGAAGTCAAGATGGTCAGGGCCGTTTATTGTCAAAACTGTGTTTCCACATGGAGCGGTGTAAATTTGTTAGAATGATATGGGCCAAGCATTCAAGGTAAATGGTCAGAGGTTAAAGCATTACTATGGTGACACGGCAAACCGTGAGGTGGTTAGTGCCGTTCTATTGTCCATTTGAACTCAAGGTTCGATGTCGAGCTAGCGACGTTAAAGAAGCACTTCTTGGGAGGCAACCCAAGTTTGTTGTACATTAGTAGGTAGAGGAAGCATGAAGGATAAAAACACAAAAAAATCAGAAAAAGAAAAAATTTTAGGATTGACTATAGAAGCCTGGCGCGGCCGCGCTGAAAATACAGAAACATGGCGCGCCCGTGCTGATCCAGCGCGCGGCCGCGTAGGTTTGGCAGAAGTAGAGTGTGCCCGTGCTGTCCTAGTCCATGGCCGCGCCGTGGTCCCGACTCAGAAAAAAATAAAGGCAGTTTTAAGGGGGAAATCGAGAATTTTGCTACAAAATCAATTCCCAACCGAATTTTACTCCCCCACGTCCGTACTTTCGTTATTCCCATAATCAAATCCCACTTCTATTCCATATATAATTCTCTTTTCACCACCTATATATACATACATCTTATACACAAACTTCTTCACCACTTCATAAACTCTCAAACACAAATTCTCACTCAAACAAAACTCTTATCCTCTCTACTTAATTGCAATGGCACCCAAGAGACAAAGATCACAAGTAAGCAGCAGCACCACTGGTTCTTCAAGTGTGGGTGGTGCAAGGCCAAGGTTCTCTACTCCCGAGGCTGAAGCGGAGTATACGGGGTTTCTCTCGAACCCAATCATCAAGGACCGAGGTTTTCTGCCATCAGGGAATGATGGTAAGCTATTGGAGATGATTCTGGAGATGGGCTGGGTTCCTTTTTGTGAGGCTCCCGCTATTGTGCCCATGAGTATTGTTCGCTAGTTCTATGCAAACGTAAAGGCTGAGAAGAATGAATTCACGGTGGTTCGAGGGAGAACTGTGGAGTACAGTGTAGAGGCTATCAGGACGGTGATTGAGCAGCCCGCGTGGAATGTCGGGTAAGATACGTGGAACGATAAGACTCCAGAGGACTTTGATCTGGATCTTATTATTGCTACGCTGTGCCATCCCGACACTCATTGGAAGATCAAGAGGGGTACGACCGATTATTCTACGTTCCCGGCTTCCAGCATGAATAGGTTCGCCCGTGCATGGAACACATTTATTTGTGCTAACATCATGCCATCTTCACATGTGCATGAGATTACTGTAGAGCGTGTACGGCTGGTATAGGGCATTCTTCAGGGCGATTATGTGGATTTGGGGATGGTGATTTATCAGGGTATCTTGAAGTTCTTGAGGGGGAGTACCACAGGATCTATTCTGTATGCGTCTGTTGTGACGAAGCTGTGCGTGGCAGTTGGTGTTCATTGGTCCACACATGAGCAGTTGCAGATCCCGAGTGCTCCTATTGACAGCACTACTTTGGCTACGATGCAAGAATGGTATGGAGGCAAGCCCGATCTGAAGGGGCTTGGTTATACTTTTAGCCACCACCTAGTGGGAGGCTAGCTGCTGGGGCCACTCAGGCGATCAGGACTGCATGGAGATCTCAGCTAGGAGATGAGGCAGGACTATCGCAGCAGGAACATGAGGAGGAGGAAGGAGCTGATATGGGAGCTGGCATGAGCATGACGCAGTACAGGCATCTAGCTAGGAGGATGGATGTGATGTATGACATCCATAATAGGTTTACACGTGATCTCACCCAGGCATTGGGAACAGCTTTTAGAGCCAGCGGTGTTGACATCCAGTGGTCATTTTTTGGTGAGGATTCCGTGTATCCACCTCCGGGCACACCTGACACTCCACCCGTTGAGGATAATGAGTCTGGTTCTAATTAGGTATGCCTGAAATCCTTACTATTACCTTCACTGAGGACAGTGAATATTTTAAGTTTGGGGTAGTAGTTGAAGGAATATGTTTTATGTGAGTCGCAATTAGTTGCATATTCATGATAGTTTAGTTCATATAGTTACATATTTTTCCAGGTAGTTTTTTTTATTTTTGGTAGTTTTTTTGTTAGTATGTTCATATAGTTCATGCATTTTCATTATAATATGACCCCTTAGATGATTTTTCCAATTGTTTTGTGATATTGATGCTAGTGTAGTAATATCGTATTTAGTGATGTTAAGTCTTATCGAATTAGTTTACATGCTAGAGAAAATTGTATTTCACTAAGTCTTATAGGTTGCTAGAGTGCTAGATCATAGTCATAGTTTGTTTGTTTGTCGAGGTTTAATCGCTTGTTTATATTTAGAATTTAGGATATTCTCTTAATAATACAAGATATGGATATTTAGGAATTGGAGAAAAATTGGATTTCATTGCTAGTTGTGTGGCTAGGGGTCAAATGGCTAGTAGCTGGCTCATATTTATATGAGTAGTCTAGGGTTGAATGGGATGGAGTGAAACACACTCATTCAGAAATTGTTGGAAGAAAAAAAAGAAGAATAAAAGAGAAAAAAAGAAGAAGAATAAGTGTTATGTATACTTGATCACGAGTGGGCTCTTTAGTACTCGAGTTATTAAGTTCTTAGGGGACTTTGTGCCTAGTGACCTAAGGCTTTTATAGTCTGGGATTCACTAACCTAACGCTCGCTACATGGGTACTATTGTATAAGTCTTTTGTGGACCTCACTCATTGCACGATAAAATTAGCATACTTGTGTTGTTTTATTGTGAATAAAAGCGTGAATCCATGTTAAACTCCAATATAAGAATTGAAGTGTTATAAGTTATTTTGAGTCTAGCTTTTAAATAATTTATAAACTTGTGATTGTTTTGATAAGTAGTGAGTCATGATTGTCAATCTAGTTGCGATAATATCTCTCTAAGCAGTTGCACACACTCACATCTCTGGTTGTATATTGATTTGTGAGATTTGATTGATCTTTATGCGAATAAATGCATTTGCTGAGGTGTTGCTTGTTGATTGGTTTAGTTATTCTATGGGGATCGTTGCATTCATTTAGTTGCATTCATGCTTTTTTATTTCTTGTTCTTTGAGTCTGTTTATACTTGAGGACAAGCATCGATTCAAGTTTGGGGGTATGTTGAGTGACATTTATGACACTTTATTACGCTCCGTAAAGCTTTGAATTGATGCGTTTGTACTCAAGTTGTTAAGTGTTTTAACGTGTTTTCGAGTGTTTTTGCATTTCAGGCATTATCTAGGTAATTAGGTGAATTAGCATTATTTTGGTGCTAATTTGGTGTCAAGGTGGTGTTGGAATAAAAGCTCGTGGAAAGCTGGCTCAAATATTCAAGAAAAATGAAGAAGTTAAGTTCTGGCAGAACTTAACTTCTTCATTTTTCTTGAATATTTGAGCGTCCGCGCCCGAAGTTCAGAAAGTCAGCGCGTCCACACTGATCAAGCACGCGGCCACGCCAGGTCGGGGTGTAGAATTCTGATTCTATTCTAATTCGAATTGGAAGACTTCTCTGCTGAGTAGGGCTGCTATATAAGCAACTTTAGGTCATTTTTAATAAGATGAACCCAGAGACATATCAAGGAGAGCCATAAGAAGACCGTATTAGCACGATTCAACGAAGACGAAGAAGATCTTGTTTTTACTTGTTAATCTTTGTTTTAAGTTGTAACTTGGATGCTAGTTTTCTTATTTGTGAACCATAATCTTGTTTTGTATTTGGTTTTATTTATTCAGTATAAAGACTACGTTTGTTATACCATGCTTTAATCGGAACCTACGTTGATGATGAGTCTGATTATGGGCTAATCGTTATTGTGGGGTTCTAACGGATTTATTAATGGATTTCTTTAGTTAATTTATTTTGATGCCTTAGTATGTGGTGATTGTATGATAACCTAGTATTGGTTGTGCGTATTCGTCTTATGAGCGTCGCGAACTTATAAGATAGTGTGTTAATTCTTAATGAAGCGAAAGTGAACTTAAGGATTTAGAACTTGCCATGCTAGCATAGGTTCATATATTTGTTATGCATGATTCGTAGATAATTTTAACCATCTTACTTGCCCTATGTAATCAAGATAGATAAATTGTGCTTTAACCGTTATGTTTTCAAATTATATAGACATATAGGGTCTCAATATAATTGGTGTCTATTCAGCTTCTATCTCTTTTGTGGATGTCTGGTAGTATGGTACTCGTGCAACGAAAGTTGGCGTTTATCAGTTTCGTGTTATCTAATTAGTGTCATCACCATTGGATGCTAAGGTTAAGAACAATAAGGCTATTGAATGAAGTATTTATTGAAGTTAAAATCCCAGGTTTGTCATATATATTAATTCAACCAATCTTATTCTCGTAGTTATAATTGTTAGTTTAAATTCTTAGTTATAAACAACCTCAAATTGTTATCATCTTAGCATTAAATAATAACCATACATTATTGCTTAAGTGCATTAATTAATTAGTTAACCAAAGCCAGTCTCTGTGGGAACGAACTAGAAAAGATTATATACTACTTGCGAACTCGTATACTTGCGTGTATTATTAGCGTGTGTTTAGTGACTAACAAAAGATTGAGAGAAAAATAGAATTTAAGAGAGGCAGTATCCTTCCTGGAAAAAGGAGAGGTAGATAAGAGATAGGATTTAGTAATCCTTGTGAGGAAGCTCTGACTATTGAAATTCATGAGATGTGTGGTGTGAGGAGTAGTGAGACTACTGTAAAAGAATAGAGAGATTAAGTGTTCTTTGCTATAAATTTGTAGATGCTCAGAGTACTAAAGGAACAGATGCTGAACAGTAGTCTGTTGAATCTCAGGAAAATTCTGATGTATCAAAGGCTATTGATCTCCCTTTCAAGTCTAAGTACTGATATTTTCTTGCAGTCTATACATTCTACTATTCCACCACATGAGACAATCCCTCTTTTTGTTGAAAAATAGTCCATTTACTCTACTTTACCATCATCGAAGGAAATCCCTGTTGTTGCTGAAGATGTAGTAGCACAACAGTCCATTCATAAACTTTTATCCATTTCAGAATCACCACAGCATGCTACAGGAACTGAAGTTCTGGAAGATAATATTGAAGCTCCAATTCATTTATCAACAATACTTGAAGATGTGGAGATAACTACTGAAGGTGTGGAAGCTTCTGAAACTACTGGATCATATATTGCACCAATTTCTCATTCAAATCTTCATGTTGAAGCTGGTGATTAAGTTCAGCAATTAGTGCAAAATCCGATTGTCATTGAAGAATCTAATGATGGTGAAGAAGCTAATGTTTCCAATACTATTATATATCATAAGGATCATCTATTCTTCCCTGAAGATATGTCTATGTTTGTGAGACAATTGAAATTGAAAGAGTTAGATGCTTCAAAAGAAAAGGAATATTCGGATAATCTCTAGAATGCTCATTGGAAAGATAATATGTATCATATTTCCAGACCACAAGCTGTTACACATCTGGAAACAGTAGAATAGACGATTACAAATCTTGATATGCTGAATCATCTGAAATCATCAACTTTAGTTGTCAGATCCTTACAAACAGCTCATGAAGCAACTACCACTCAAATCAATCAAATTAAAGAATCATTGATTGCTTCAAAACTGTCTACTCATCAGGAAATTTAGAAACAAGCTTCACCAATAGTTGCCAGATAAATTTTAATTGAAGCCATTCAAGCTAGATTGGAAGCTAAACAAGATCAAATTTCCGCTCAACTTACTGAAGTACATAATTCAATGAAGCTGGTTCTTTCTCTACTGCTTGGTGATGATGTCAAAAAGGGGGAGAAAATTGTTAATTCTAAATGCAAATAGCTGTCATTGTCAAGTACTGATGTTGAAACTTCTGATGGAGGTGATAAGGGAGACAGAAGGATAACCAAGGGAGGAAACAAATGAAGAGTTGAAAATTTAACTATTGCTGATAAAGACCAAGGTATTCTGGAGATAGAAGCTGGTGCAGAAGCAAGTTAAATTTCTCAATTTTTGGAAATCAACAGCTAAGGCAAATGAAGGAAGACTTCAAGAAATCCATAAAGACAACAAATGCTAAAATTGTTGTAATTTCTCAAGTACTTTATGAAGATGATCCTTTTAACAAACCAAACGGAGGTATAGTTATAAGGAAAATCAGTCAAACAGAAAATCTCAGATCGCAAGTTACAGTAACTGTTGACTTGAAGCTTAAAGGAAAAGAGATGATATGAGAGAAGTCAAAGTTTTCAAAGTCTGAATCCAAAGTTGTAACACCCCCAAATCCGGGGTCGGGGATCCGGGTTGTCACGAGTTCCATTTCCCTTAATAACACCCAATCTTAATAAACAATCAACTACTCTGTACTGTGACCCCATAATAAACACACACACCACAAGTTATAGTCTCAGAGATGAATATCCAAAAATAACACGAGTCATTTTATTCCAAAATTATATGCCATTACACCTTAAAAGGGTTTCTGAATAAATTTACATTTCTTTGCCATTATTACAATTGATAGAGATACATAAGTCTAGTACATCAAAAGTTGAAAGCCTAGCCTATTGGTAGTTCCTACCTCAGCTACAGCGACATCAACGCTTATAGGAAACTGCGGAATGTTTCCTATCCCCTCGCGAATTGGGAGCTTGGTCATGTTCATCTTGTCTATCTGATGTTGTGTGATGAAAGAAGAAAGCAAGGGTGAGCAACAAGCCCACCGAAATAATATGTATAATAATTAACAATATATGAGCATTCTCATAGTACTCATGAAAGTCTTGGTCAAGAAGAAATGAACCAAGATGATATCTTAACACGACCAAGTCGCAAAATATTCAGTATATATATACATATATACTTTTCACAATCTTTGAAATCCTCTGACATGTATAATATACACAGAGTTCCATTTTATAACTGTATAAAATATCGTTGCAAGGTGATCTCCTATATCTAACCTTGTCTCAACGTTTTTCCGAAAATCTTTGACATGCACAAGATAATAATTTACTAGATATAAGTTTAAAAGATGAAGTTAGAAGATACTCCAATATACTTATATCCGAATACTGCTTGAACTACCACCGTTCAAGTTATAATCAGTTTCAAAAGTTCATCACCCAGATGAGACTACAAGATAAGACTTGAATAGATTCAATCCTTGAAATATCAATATAAATAATGAAGTTACGAGATATTTCATTAAGTCCCGATATATATATATACACCTATATATATATACATTTCATACACTCCTTGAAAACCTCTGTTATGAAAATTATAAACAGAGTTACAATATCCAATGAATTTTGGAAAGGAGAAAACCTTGGCATAAACCTGATATCTTGCTAATCAGGCAAAGATACCAATAAGTAACCTTTTCTACTAGTAGACGGACGAATTCCCCACTGGTCATCACCCTGGTCGCAATAGGATCTTATGCTGGACTGCCACTCAGCCACTTACGCATTTGATGGACTCCCACTGAGCCACTTACACTTTCATGGACGCCCACTGAGCCCATGTTGCTTATGCCGACTCAAATAGATGGACTTACTTCCCGAACGTTGGGTAAGTAATCAATTCATTTACCAAAACCGCAACCTTGTTGCGAATATAAAATACACCACAGAGCCGGATCCCTCTGGTTTTGAGCGAGTATTTAAATCCCCTTTAAAAGAAAGATCTTAAATATAAAAAAAATGAGTTTTGGGATCCGCTCTAACTTTTAAAAATCATTTTAAAGACTCGAAAACACTTTAAAGAGTGTTTGGAGTAATGCTGATTTAATAAAGTAAATCAGTCCCAATATAATAGAAAATCTGAATATTATTATTTAAATAATATTCCCATAAAGAATAATCTTTATACAAATAATTGAAGTAGAAGTTGTAAAACTTATACTTGAAATGAGTATTAAATAACCAAAGATATACTTATACGAAAGTACTATCTTTATTTGAATAATCAAAAATAAGTTTGATTATCGACACCTTATTCTTTAATAAAATAAAGAATATATTTCAGTAAATAATCGGAGTCATAGGTCCTCAAATGGATATTCAAATAATATTCATTAAATAATATAAACTAAGTCATAAGTCCCCGAATGAATATTCAAATAATATTCAGTTAATAAAATAAACTGAGTCATAAGCCCTCGAATTAATATTCGAAATAATATTCATTAAATAAAATAAAAGGAGTCATAAGCCCTCGAATGAATATTCGAATAATATTCAATAAAAAAAGGAGTCATAAGCCCCCGAATGAATATTCGAAATAATATTCATTAAATAAAATAAAAGGAGTCATAAGCCTCCGAATGAATATTCGAAATAATATTTATTAAATAAAATAAAAGGAGTCATAAGCCCTCGAATGAATATTCAAAATAATATTCATTAATAAAATAAAGGGAGTCATAAGCCCTCGAATGAATATTCAAAATAATATTCATTAATAAAATAAAATAAAGTTATCGAATAAACCTTATTCGATTAATAGTTTTGAAAACTATATCAATATATATATATTATACTCGGGAACATCGACTCCCGGTTTAGAAAAAATGTTCACCTTTGGGTCCCCTATACTAAGGGTATACGCAACTACTGCTTATCTCTAGCATAGGTATTATGCAACTATAAGCATTGAAATCAACAGATAGATAACCAGATTATGAAACAGACATGCATATATATACCATCTCAGCATGCTTCAATATATCGCAAAATTTGCTAATTAACCAACATGCATCTATCACAAGATAATGCATATACATATATACATCACCACAACAGTATAACAGGTAGAAAACTTGCCTAAGTGCTCCCGGATAGACTTAAGCTTAGAGTGGGTCCGATAACCTATGAACAACAACATAAGTCGGAATTAAACCCCGGTCGCTTAAGAAACTAGACTTTAACCATTTAGAGTCCTAACGTTCGCTTTCGCGCTTAACGATTCACTTAAGTCGCTCGAGTACCCTCGGCTCCACCATTTTTAATAAATTAGCCATTAAGAGTTTTAAGGCAATTCTTTCGCGAGCACCTTACCAACTTCCTAATCCACTTTACATAAATGTTTCGTACCCCAAATAGTCATTTAAAGTCCTTAACCAAGGTTTCAAAGTAAGGCGAGGGGTAATGGTTCGGTCGCGAAACGCCGTTACATAAAACTGTCGTTTCTCCTAAACCGTATATCAGATTCAAATGAACCACATATCAAAACGAAGCTCGTAACATGAAATATCTAATCAAGGCAATGGTCAAAACCTAACAGGGAGTTCTCGGGTCCTTATGTTAAGAGCAAAAATAGTCTAAAGTAAATCGGACATTACGACGGCTATGTTTACGCGATTTCCCAAATTTTTACCATTCCAAATCATATCAATCCAACTACCAATCAACAACAACTCAAGATACACAGCAATGCTACTGATTTTAGTCATAATAAGCTCAAGGATCTCAATCCAATCATATATTATAACATCTCCAAATTTAACTAAACTACTTAACAATTAAGCTCGAATCATGCTTATCATTCAAATTACTACTCATCCATCCAAACCATCTCCAAACTTCAACATTCAAACTTATTACTAAAGGGTGTGAAGATTTATACCTTTCTTGGAGGGTGGAAAGTTTCTAGGAAGCCTTATGGAGCCTCCTACAAGCTTGATCTTTCCAAAGAAATCAAGAACAGAAAGTTAGGCTTTAAAGTTTCTAAAAGTCCGATTGAAAGAACTGTAAAAATGAGGGTCTTACCATGCTTATTTGGACGAGACTTGTGAACAAGAGTTGTAGGCCATCTCAATACCTTTCCAACGAGCTATAGAACACAACATTTGAGTGAGTATTGAACGAGCCGAGAGCTTGATGAAGAAAAGGGAACAACTTTTGTGTTTTTTGTGATTTGTTTTGATTTGCCTTGGTTGGTTGACTTTTGTTTTGTTTTAATCATTTTTATCCATGAAAAAAAAAATTGTGTGGTTATAAATCAACCACATTTCTTTCCCTTATGTCATGTTTTGGTCATCATATGATGTCACCTTCCACACTTGTCCTCTTCTTGTTGGTTTGATGACATCATCATCCCTAACCTCCTTGATTAACTCTTAATTGCTTGCCTAATGACCGCTGATCTGTTATACGGTTCACTTAACTTTCATTTTCATTTTCGTTTATCGTTTGAAGGATCATACCCGGGATCTTATTACTTAGGTTTCTTTAACCTTTCTCAATACATTATATTCCTTTCATGATCCTCTCTTTTAATCCTTGAATTTAAATCCTTTTTATTATGTTACCTTATACTCAATTCTTTCTGTATCTGGTAGATTTTCGGGAAAAATCAAAGTGTTCGAATTTGGATTCTGACGATCTTTACATACACTTATTTATCATATAGAGTACTAATAATATCCCAGAAGATCAATAAAAGAGCCCCTACATAGTGTGGCATGAAAAGTTTTCTTATTCAGCATAATCAGCAAAACACTATTCATAAGGGTTTCAAAAATTCCAAAAATTGGGGTTATTACAGTTTCCCCTCCTTAAAAGGATTCTGTCCCGGAATCAGATAGAAAATGAATAGGGATACTTTCTTAGCATTACACTTTCTAATTCTCAAGTAAATTTTCCCACATTGTGGTTCTTCCATCAAACTCTGAATAGTTTGATAACCCTTCTCCTAAGCACTTGTTCCTTTTTCAATCTATAACCCTTCCTGGTTGCTCCATATAGGTTACGTCGTGTTGCATGTCTATGCGCTCATATGCCCTTATTTGTCTGGCATCCGAATTATACTTCCTTAATATTGATACGTGGAACACGTTATGAATTTGATACATGTTCGGGAGTAGGGCTAGCTCATATGCTAACTTCCCAGTACGTCTTAATACCTCAAAGGGTCCAACAATTCATGGGCTTAGCTTTCTTTTCTTTTCGAACCTCATCCATCCTTTCCAAGGGAATACCTACAACAACACTAGGTCCCCTACTTCCTATTCCTTGTCCTTTCATATCAAATCAACATACTTCGTGTGCCCATCTTGGGCTACTACCAGCCATCCTCTAATTAAATTTATTATATCCTTGGTCCTTTGGACCACTGCTGGTCTAAGCATCTTGCGCTCTGCAACATCATCATATCATAAGGGAGATCGACATTGTCTTCCCTCAAGGATCTTATAAGGCGACATCTCGATAATGACTTATGATCTATTTTCTTAAGAAAACTCAATCTGCGTTAAGTGATCATTCTAAATTCATTCAAGTCTATTGCACAGACTCTCATCATAGCTTCTAGCACTATGGCTTTTGCTTCTCAATACCCATTCTTTTCCAGTTTGTAGTCATTACTATCTTCCGTACATAATACTATACTGGTTACACTTTTGCTCGTTAGCATACTATAACCTTTTAATAACCACGTCAACCTTAGTATCACGAACGCGTTAGAATCGGAATACCACCGTACTGATACTACTTCTTTTAGCTGCTTCCATCTTCGAAAGCTTGGTCCTTCATATAGAAGTTAAAGAATTTATTGAGAGATCACTATGATCATGAACACTTGTTATATCGCATAGTTAGTATAGAAGGTGGCCAGCCTTTAGTACTTGACAAGCAATTAAACAATAGATGGTATCCTACTAGGCTTCTATCACACAGATAGATAGTCATTCGACAATACCTCCCCTTCTGGAAGGGTTGTTCTTCTCAGCTTATATGAAATGAAAAGGAGAGAAAAGAACGAACTGAAGAGAATTGTATATATATAAAATATACTGCCACAAAATATCTGGCTTGGAATCTACCTCTGAATTATAGAGGTTTGTCATAGGAGAACAAATCATATACGTATATATATTAACATCAAGTATTATCGCATCGCATTTCACATGCTTAAATATTTTTGCTATTCCGTCCATCATTCTATGGACCCATGCTCTTCCTCGAGCTTATACACAATCACCTTTAAAACTCCCTCGACATTGAAAATCGAATCTGGGATCTCATTCTAGACATCATCGTTACTAGAATTCTATGCTTGCATCGCAACCTTCCTCGTATAGTCATACGACCCTCTATTGATAAGGAGGAATAAATATTCAATAGGTAAATAATCTACTTAATTAGTCTATTCAATGATAACTTATACATCACCATGACCCGATTAGTGGTACTCAATCTCAACATTCATTACAGTACAACTCTCACAGTTGTCATTGTCTCATTATTCATAGACTCATTGGAGCATTACTATGGTCTACCACTGACCTACTGTAGTCATTCATTTTCCATGAAATCTTCATATCTAACCATACAAAGTCCATACCTACCTTATCGAATTCTTCTAAGGAGTTAACATAATCACCATTCATAATTCATGAAGAACACTCCAGATCCTGGCGTACATTCATGACATGAAGCAGATAAAATTGCAGAAGAGTTTCAATCAAAGCAACGATAGCAGGTTAATACCCTTCTTAATCATATGCCTTCAATAGAAGACTTAACTCAAAGGTTCGTTTAGTCCTTCTTGAAACATGGTCCTGACTTATCTCAAGATAGTACCTTCTAAGATAGATAGCCCGCTCATGGCGATTACACGAATTAAACCTTTACCCAACTACTATTACGGTTGAGTATTGCACAGTCATTAGAAGGAATGTCAATCTTCCGAACCGTAATACAACCTTCCCGGCTTCAACCATCATCACTGTATTCCTCTCGCACGAGCGCCTATACTTATCCTCTTACATTTAAAGTGTCGGCCACCTCTTTGGCCTTTCCTGATAATGAAATTTCCTTACAATCAATGTCATTTTAACCACCTCCAACTAAATTTTCTACCTCATTTCAATCACTGCTTATGTGAAAATGCTTTTCTTAAGTCCTGGTGAGAAGAAAAAAAAATCACCATTTTTTTTCCATAAGTCATTGCCTTAGTCATTAGATGTGAACATTGCCACGACTGACTCTCAATCATACTTAGAACATCTTTTATCTTAGGCCCTAATGGCCCTGAACAATTTCGACCTTTACTGGTTCGATCCATACTTTCTCATGGTTTAACATGTGCCCCACTTGGCATCATTATAATTATGTCATATTTCCTTTATCAACATTTTTACTCTTGAGAATTTTGAATATTACCTTTCTCCTTCTAAAACCTCTAAGGTTATCCTTGAATCGTTCCTCCTGTATTCCCTAGATACAGGGCATATCGAAATACCCTTTACTAATACTAGAACCATTGTCTATATGTTTTTGAAAAATTTCCCCACTGATACTTAAAGGTTGTTATTACCTTAATCCTTTCCAATTCATACTGTCAAAACTCATACTATCCCTATTAAGGGTGAAATGCCAATCTTTATGCATTCCCCTAGGATTCATTTTAAGTTACCGCTGTTCTATCTTTAATGCCACCTTTAAAAAGGTACATGCATCCTTCCATGAATAAATCAAGTCATATATCCCTGATAAGGGTGTCTTATTCAATCATTCCCACCTTGATAGTATATGCCTAATTTCACAATAACATCTGTATTCAAAATGAGGTCAATCAATATGGCCTCCAAAAGATAACTACGGTTATCTACTTTTCTTGCTTGATTTGGTAATGATAACAAGGATGTTCTGGAAGATATTGGTCGTGTTCAACGTGAACTTCTTCTTAATAATTCCGTATTTACTTTTGTTGTTTATCTCAACAGTCATCTCAATATTGGGATATCTCTCATACCTGGTGTCTCCCTTCCTGGGTATCAAGCCACCAGTCTTACACTTCACATTCTTGAAGGTCACTTCCTTCATCCAATTTTCCTAATTTCTTACTTCCTTGTCTCCTCAGTCTATCCGCGTCTCAATATTTATCCTTCGAACTATCTCAAGGTTTCCTCAAATCCTCCCAACTTATTGGGGATAAAATATATGTATCTCTTATTCCTTCAATCATCAACTTTAACTCATGGTGAATCACCCTCATCCTGACGATTACATACTTTTCTATTTCTATTGCTACGAGTCTTTAGGGTTTCCTCATACCCAACTCCCTTATCATTCCTCAAACTCTATTGCCTTTATATTCCTTTCCACTTCAGTTTCTTTTTATTTTCCTTTCTCTTATCATTATTTCATGGACCCACTAATCATTGACATCAAGCATCACATCGTTCTGGGATTCTTGTCATCAGAACGAATCTTGACAACTTTTACAACTTAGCTTCATATTTCATCATACTCGTCCGCCTTTGTTCTGACTCTAAAGCTTTTACACTATCTCCATAATCTTGAGAATTACTTTCCCGAAAACAATTGACTGAACTTTAATCAGTTTATTCTAACCTCTGGCTCTGTGCCTTTCTTGGTCTTTCACCAGTGGTGGCCCTTCTCTTAGGAGGGTAAGTGACAAAAATAGTCTTTTGTGATTCGTCCATCATTTAGAATCTCAAATGATTCCTATATTTCCTTTAGCCAGGCTCTTGCCTCGACTGGGTCAGCTTGTTCCTTGGAACTCTAAGGGCTTAGCGACTTAAAGGTCCTGAAATAATTTCTCACCGCATTGTTTCCTCAGGGTGGTGGTTGGGGATAATATTCTAAGTTCTGTCTAGAAAGGTCCATAAATTTTCGTATAGGAGTACCGTCTCAGGTCTCCTTTCCTTACTCGACTTCTGTTTCCTTAGTCTGAACATTCCCTCCTCCTCCCCATAATCGGGGTCCTCCTACATATTTTAAATCCTCATTTTCCACTTCATCATGTTATGGGTTCCTTCTATCTTGATGGCGACCTCCCTGACTATCACGTTCAGGGTTTGCTCTAAATCTTATTCCTCAAACTAGCTTTCATCTAAGATCTCATCTTTAAGCTCTTGAACATTTGGTACCCAAATTCTGTAGGAATACCTCATTATTCCCTTATCATCTTTCTCGGTATTAATCTCTTATCTATTTGTTGGCTCTCTGCCTTCATTCATCACTTTTTCTGGCACAATCTGTTCTTTTCCAATAATTCGGGCTGTATTGCAATCTCAAACAGCTTTTCGGTACCGGCTCCGGTTACCTTCACTTCTATTTCTATTTTCTCAAAACCTCTTATAAACTCTCTCAAAGACATTATCATCTTGAGTCTCTCCTTTTTACTAAGGGCATCAGCCACCACATTGGCTTTCCCTGAATGATAAAGAATCTCATAATCGTAATCCTTGATTAGCTCTAACCACCTCATTTGGCGCATGTTGAGCTCTTTCTGCGTGAAAATGTACTAGAGCACTTATGGCTTAGGTAAATCTCCCACTTCTCTCCATACAAGTAGTGCCTCAAATCTTTAGGGCAAAACTATTGCCACGAGCCCAAGCTCATGGGTGGGGATATCGAATTTTATATTCCCTTAATTGTCTTGACGCGTACACGATTATCTTGATGTGCTGTATAAGAAGCACCTTAATTCCTTATGCAAAGCGTCATTACAGATCACAAAATCTCCTTTCCATCCGGCAATGCCATCATAGGGGCCGTCACCAATCATTGCTTCAGTTCTTAAAAGCTGTTCTCGTATTTCTCTATCCATTCGAACTTCTCAGTCTTATGAGTAAGCCACGTTAAAGGGGCTACTATCTTTACAAACTTGAACGAACCTCTGGTAGTGACCGGCCAATCCTACCTCTGGTAGTCGCCCTAACCATGGTCATCAATTCCTCAGTGGTCCTTTATTCATTCTTGTTAGGATCCTCCACGAGATCCTCCTCAGCAACAATCCCATCTAGGACAACATCCTCAACCACTACATCCTCAATATGAACATCATCCGGTCCTGCGTTAGGACGCTCTATCGGATCCACAATCCGATCTCCAATTAGTAATAAAACATCATCGCGCTGTTGCTCCTCAACCTCAGGGTTCGGAGTCCCGCTACCATCTACGATAACGAACTACGCTTCTATCACGATATTTATAAGGGTTCTCATAAAGGTTTTAACTGTCAGTACTACGTTAGGTAGCCCGACTATGAACTTGGCCAGAGTTCTTATTATCTTAGTGAACTTATTATTTTAACGTCAGATCATCTCTAAGGTTTATAACGCTTAGCTCTGATACCATTTCTGTAACACCCCCAAATCCGGGGTCGGGGATCCGGGTTGTCACGAGTTCCATTTCTCTTAATAACACCCAATCTTAATAAACAATCAACTACTATGTACTGTGACCCCATAATAAACACACACACCACAAGTTATAGTCTCAGAGATGAATATCCAAAAATAACACGAGTCATTTTATTCCAAAATTATATGCCATTACACCTTAAAAGGGTTTCTGAATAAATTTACATTTCTTTGCCATTATTACAATTGATAGAGATACATAAGTCTGGTACATCAAAAGTTGAAAGCCTAGCCTATTGGTAGTTCCTACCTCAGCTACAGCGACATCAACGCTTATAGGAAACTGCGGAATGTTTCTTATCCGCTCGCGAATTGGGAGCTTGGTCATGTTCATCTTGTCTATCTGATGTTGTGTGATGAAAGAAGAAAGCAAGGGTGAGCAACAAGCCCACCGAAATAATATGTATAATAATTAACAATATATGAGCATTCTCATAGTACTCATGAAAGTCCTGGTCAAGAAGAAATGAACCAAGCTGATATCTTAACACGACCAAGTCGCAAAATATTCAGTATATATATACATATATACTTTTCACAATCTTTGAAATCCTCTGACATGTATAATATACACAGAGTTCCAGTTTATAACTGTATAAAATATCGTTGCAAGGTGATCTCCTATATCTAACCTTGTCTCAACATTTTTCCGAAAATCTTTGACATGCACAAGATAATAATTTACTAGATATAAGTTTAAAAGATGAAGTTAGAAGATACTCCAATATACTTATATCTGAATACTGCTTGAACTACCACCGTTCAAGTTATAATCAGTTTCAAAAGTTCATCACCCAGATGAGACTACAAGATAAGACTTGAATAGATTCAATCCTTGAAATATCATTATAAATAATGAAGTTACGAGATACTTCATTAAGTCCCGATATATATATACACCTATATATATATATATACATTTCATACACTCCTTGAAAACCTCTGTTATGAAAATTATAAACAGAGTTGCAATATCCAATGAATTTTGGAAAGGAGAAAACCTTGGCATAAACCTGATATCTTGCTGATCAGGCAAAGATACCAATAAGTAACCTTTTCTACTAGTAGACGGACGAATTCCCCACTGGTCATCACCCTAGTCGCAATAGGACCTTATGCTGGACTGCCACTCAGCCACTTACGCATTTGATGGACTCCCACTGAGCCACTTACACTTTCATGGACGCCCACTGAGCCGATGTTGCTTATGCCGACTCAAATAGATGGACTTACTTCCCGAACGTTGGGTAAGTAATCAATTCATTTACCAAAACCGCAACCTTGTTGCGAATATAAAATACACCACAGAGCCGGATCCCTCTGGTTTTGAGCGAGTATTTAAATCCCCTTTAAAAGGAAGATCTTAAATATAAAAAAAATGAGTTTTGAGATCCGCTCTAACTTATAAAAATCATTTTAAAGACTCGAAAACACTTTAAAGAGTGTTTGGAGTAATGCTGATTTAATAAAGTAAATCAGTCCCAATATATTAGAAAATATCTGAATATTATTATTTAAATAATATTCCCATAAAGAATAATCTTTATACAAATAATTGAAGTAGAAGTTATAAAACTTATACTTGAAATGAGTATTAAATAACCAAAGATATACTTATACGAAAGTACTATCTTTATTTGAATAATCAAAAATAAGTTTGATTATCGACACCTTATTCTTTAATAAAATAAAGAATATATTTCAGTAAATAATCGGAGTCATAGGTCCTCAAATGGATATTCAAATAATATTCATTAAATAATATAAACTAAGTCATAAGTCCCCGAATGAATATTAAAATAATATTCAGTTCATAAAATAAACTGAGTCATAAGCCCTCGAATTAATATTCGAAATAATATTCATTAAATAAAATAAAAGGAGTCATAAACCCTCGAATGAATATTCGAATAATATTCAATAAAAAAAGGAGTCATAAGCCCCCGAATGAATATTCGAAATAATATTCATTAAATAAAATAAAAGGAATCATAAGCCCCCGAATGAATATTCGAAATAATATTTATTAAATAAAATAAAAGGAGTCATAAGCCCTCGAATGAATATTCAAAATAATATTCATTAATAAAATAAAGGGAGTCATAAGCCCTCGAATGAATATTCAAAATAATATTCATTAATAAAATAAAATAAAGTTATCGAATAAACCTTATTCGATTAATAGTTTTGAAAACTATATCAATATATATATATATATATTATACTCGGGAACATCGACTCCCGGTTTAGAAAAAATGTTCACCTTTGGGTCCCCTATACTAAGGGTATACGCAACTACTGCTTATCTCTAGCATAGGTATTATGCAACTATAAGCATTGAAATCAACAGATAGATAACTAGATTACGAAACAGACATGCATATATATACCATCTCAGCATGCTTCAATATATCGCAAAATTTGCTAATTAACCAACATGCATCTATCATAAGATAATGCATATACATATATACATCACCACAACAGTATAACAGGTAGAAAACTTGTCTGAGTGCTCCCGGATAGACTTAAGCTTAGAGTGCGTCCGATAACCTATGAACAACAACATAAGTCGGAATTAAACCCCGGTCGCTTAAGAAACTAGACTTTAACCATTTAGAGCCCTAACGTTCACTTTCGCTCTTAATGATTCACTTAAGTCGCTCGAGTACCCTCGGCTCCACCATTTTTAATAAATTAGCCATTAAGAGTTTTAAGGCGATTCTTTCGCGAGCACCTTACCAACTTCCTAATCCACTTTACATAAATGTTTCATACCCCAAATAGTCATTTAAAGTCCTTAACCAAGGTTTTAAAGTAAGGCGAGGGGTAATGGTTCGGTCGCGAAACGCCGTTACATAAAACTGTTGTTTCTCCTAAACCGTACATCAGATTCAAATGAACCACATATCAAAACGAAGCTCGTAACATGAAATATCTAATCATGGCAATGGTCAAAACCTAACAGGGAGTTCTCGGATCCTGATGTTAAGAGCAAAAACAGTCTAAAGTAAATCGGACATTACGACGGCTATGTTTACGCGATTTCCCAAATTTTTACCATTCCAAATCATATCAATCCAACTACCAATCAACAACAACTCAAGATACACATCAGTGCTACTGATTTTAGTCATAATAAGCTCAAGGATCTCAATCCAATCATATATTATAACATCTCCAAATTCAACTAAACTACTTAACAATTAAGCTCGAATCATGCTTATCATTCAAATTACTACTCATCCATCCAAACCATCTCCAAACTTCAACATTCAAACTTATTACTAAAGGGTGTGAAGATTTATACCTTTCTTGGAGGGTGGAAAGTTTCTAGGAAGCCTTATGGAGCCTCCTACAAGCTTGATCTTTCCAAAGAAATCAAGAACAGAAAGTTAGGCTTTAAAGTTTCTAAAAGTCAGTTTGAAAGAACTGTAAAAATGAGGGTCTTACCATGCTTATTTGGACGAGACTTGTGAACAAGAGTTGTAGGCCATCTCAATACCTTTCCAACGAGCTATAGAACACAACATTTGAGTGAGTATTGAAGGAGCCGAGAGCTTGATGAAGAAAAGGGAACAGCTTTTGTGTTTTTTGTGATTTGTTTTGATTTGCCTTGGTTGGTTGACTTTTGTTTTGTTTTAATCATTTTTAACCATGAAAAAAAAATTGTGTGGTTATAAATCAACCACACTTCTTTCCCTTATGTCATGTTTTGGTCATCATGTGATGTCACCTTCCACACTTGTCCTCTTCTTGTTGGTTTGATGACATCATCATCCCTAACCTCCTTGATTAACTCTTAATTGCTTGCCTAATGACCGCTGATCTGTTATACGGTTCGCTTAACTTTCGTTTTCATTTTCGTTTATCGTTTGAAGGATCATACCCGGGATCTTATTACTTAGGTTTCTTTAACCTTTCTCAATACATTATATTCCTTTCACGATCCTCTCTTTTAATCCTTGAATTTAAATCCTTTTTATTCTGTTACCTTATACTCAATTCTTTTTGTATCTGGTAGATTTTCGGGAAAAATCAAAGTGTTCGAATTTGGATTCTGACGATCTTTACATACACTTATTTATCATATAGAGTACTAATAATATCCCAGAAGATCAATAAAAGAGCCCCTACATAGTGTGGCATGAAAAGTTTTCTTATTCAGCATAATCAGCAAAACACTATTCATAAGGGTTTCAAAAATTCCAAAAATTGGGGTTATTACAAAAGTTGTTGAAAAGAAGAAAAAGAAGATATTGAAGCAGAAATCATCAAAGCTGGTCAAAGAAGGAAGATTTCTGGAAGCATTCTGAGATGAGGAAGTGGAGTTAACCTCTAACATTGCTCAAGTTAAAGAAGCAGTTCAGGATGAAGAGTAAAGTCTAATATTCACTGAAGCAAGATTGAATATGCATACTTGATTCCTGCAGATAGTTTTGACATCATCAATTAGAACTTGTCCATAATTCCATAATGAACAAGTTGGGGGAGATTGTTAGGAGAAATTGATGAAATCAAACAGAAACTATCAGAAGCATCGATAAATGATAATTACTAACATCGACGGATGATACTTACAAGCATCGATAGATGATTACAAGCATCGACAGATGATGATGATTGCATCGACGGATGATGATGACATCGACGAATGTTGATATTCGAAAAATAATAATATCAACAGATGATGATGTCAACGGATGATGAAATCAGTATATGTCACTTCAGTTGATCTTTGAAGAGGAAAAGGAAACGGGAACTCAAGTCGGTGTAGGAATTTATCTCAGAAGCAATTGTATAGGTTTCCTTGTTGTTAACAGAATATAATTCCTTATACATTAGTAGCTGTGCTCTATATAAAGCACTGATTAGGTTCATACTATAAGCATTGTGACATTGTTATATATTTCGCATAACCTAGCAGTTCTCAAGGATATTTGTTCATCCTTTCGAGAGAGTACATGTATAATAAGTTTTTATCGAATAATATAAAAATTGTTGATTCTGTAGAAGCTTTATTGAATTGATTATATTAACTGTATTCACCCCCCACCCTCTACAGTTGATTAAGGGCCTAACAAGCTAAAAAGGGATCAGTCCCACAAGAACCTACACCTCAAAGTGGTGTATCAGACATAGTAGATCTTGAACCTCTTACATGAAAATCTATTCAAGAATGACATGATGCTGCCACAGCCAAGCTCACAGCTAAGGTCTCCAAAGTTAAAGCTTTCTGAAAAATTGTTGAGTCCCATTCTATTAAAAAGACAGCTGGTGTGCATCTAAGTCCAGCACATGAGTCTGATTCTGATTCTGAGGAGAGAAGCCCACAAGAACCTAGATCTCAAAGTAATCTAGCAGCTTCAAAATCTCCGACCACACAAGAACCACTACCTCAAAGTGGTAGTGTAGGATTAACTCCTGATGCAGTGATCTTGGCACTGGATACTGAAGGAAGGGCACATCCTACACCAAAATCAACTGAAGTTCTTTCAGTTCCTCCATTGGATGTCTACCTCTACAAAAAGCTAATTCTTCAATCACACAAGATATAAATACCGACTCTTCTTTATCATCATTTAATTTAAATACTGAAAGTGTCTTTGTCAGCATTTACTAGTTCATTTAAATCCTGATGGTATGATCATGTCTAGTCCTCCAAAAGAGGGTACCCCTAGTCATGTGACCACAGACATCTCTTCTCAGCCACCTCTTATTTCTGTAGGGGAAAATTTTCTGAACCTTTCATGTGAGATTGGGGGAAAAGATTTAGAGAAATAAATAAAAATAAAGAGAGGCATGATCCTTACCTAGCAAAATGAGAGGTAGATGAGAGTCGGGATTTAGCATATCCTTGTGAGGAAACTCTAACTCTTAAAAGTCATGAGATGAGTGCAGTGAGAAGTAATGAGATTACCTTAAAAGAATATAGAGATTTAAGTGGTTCATTTATTTCTCTTGCAGGTGCTCAGAGTCCAAAAGAAATAGTTGTTGATCCCCAACATGTAGTCCCTCAGTTAAACTTTGATGCACCAAGTGCTGATATTTTCCCTGCAGGTCTAAGTACTGATACTTTCCTGCAGTCCACTCCTCTTTCTCATTCACATACTTTTGCAATCCCTGTTGCTGCTATTGATCAAGTTGCAGAATAGTCCACTCATGAAGCTACATTTTCTGAGTCTCCACATCATTCAATTGGCACTTAAATGCTGATGTTATTGAAGTTTCTGAGGCTGTTGGTTCTCACACTGCTCCTTTGACAACCGTAAACTCCAATGCTGAAGATGAAGTGGCACAGAAGCTTAAGGAACCAATAGCTGATGATGAAGCTGCCATTGATAAGGATGAGTCTAATGATGGAAATGATATTGATGTTTCTAAAATCAATGTGGCACTAGATTCTGATGAAGATTTAGACAAAATCATATGTCCTGAAGACGTGCCTGAAAGGGAAAGGAAGCTGAAGATGGCTGAGTTGGATAAAGCTAACAGTAAGAAGTACTTAGATGAGGAATGGGTATCAAAATAGAAGGATCCAAACTATCCAATCATTCTTCATCATGCTTCTCAATATTTGGAGACAGCTGAGAAATAGATTACAAATCCTGATGTACACACCCATCTCAAGGCTTCAACTTTAATGGTTAAATCCATTCATTCCACTCAGGCCAAGGCTAACTCTCAAATAAAAAAAACTTAAATATGCCTTCCTTGAGGTTATGTTCAAGTCAGAGCATGATTCTAAAAGCAATTGAAGCCCATCATTGCCGAATAAGACAAAATTGAAGCCAATCAGGCTAAGTTAGAAGCAACTCAAGAAAAGATGTTGTGGCAATTGGATGAGGTACATCAATATATGGAGCTAATTGTCTCTCTCCTGCTTGGTGATGATGCCAAAAGGGGGAGATAATTTCAAAGTCTAAATGCAAACAGCTCCAGCTCAAGATGGTGAAAATAAGGGTGGAAAATTACTTGGGAGGTACAAGGGTGGAGAAATAGCTGGCTCTAGTGGTACTTCTAGTTCACTATCAAAAAAAGAAGTGAAGGTGAAAGAAGTAGTGGAGCTGGAAAGAAGAAAATTACAACTGTTACCAAAGAATTTACTATTGTGATAATAACTGAAAGATAAACTCTGACAGTCACAAATGCTGATGATGACCAAGCTGAAAGGGTTGTAGAATCTGGTGTTGAAGCAAGTCAGTTCATGCAAACACTGAAGGTAAAGGGAAGAAAAACAAATCTATTCTACAAGGATTCTAAAATTTACACTTTGATTCTGAGGCGAGTAGAAGGATTTTTGAAAAAGAAAATCCTGGAGTTGATCTTGAGCAGCTGAAGATGATGGAGGAAATTTTCAAATCATTGAGACCAGTAAATACTGATACTATCTCACTATATGATGATGTTTCTAAACAAAGACCAACTAAAGGAGTAGTGATCAAAGAAGTCAGCCAAACTGAAGTTGAAAGACCTGTTATAAGATCCCAAACCATTTTAAATGCTAATAGGAGGTATAAGGGGAAAAAGAAGATTAGTGAAAAGTTAAAGTCAAAATCAGTATCTACTAAAACTCAAACACTGATAGATCCATTCTATTTAGTAAGCCAAGCTCATGATGATGCTGATGAAGAAAAGATACTTGAAGGAGAAGCCAATCAGGTTCACAAGAAAAGAAAGGTGATTCTTGGATCTGATTGGGATGAAAAACTTGAAATCACTCCAACCACTGACATTGCTCAAGTTGGAGAAATAAATGTTGAAGCTCAACCAATCTCAAATTCTGATACTACTTATATTGAAGATAGAACTGACCAAGAAAGGTTAAAAGCTGATTACATTATTTCTGAAAGAAACTCAAACTCTGATTCACAAGGCTCAAATGCTGATAAGCCAGAACCTACCTTTGAAGAGAAGAAAAAGTTGTTAGGGGGAATTAAGACACCAGCACCAAAGAGAGATTCATATGAAGCCATTAACAAAATCTACAGTGGTAATTCACAATTCAGAATGGTCGGAAGATGAGGTGGTTTGGGTGTTCCAAATGTTGATAACTTCACAAGAAATGCTTTGATTCTAAGGGAACTTGTAAATGTGACCGGGATGGGTGAAAATGTGAAGCTTGACGATCTACAGAAGATTATCTCAGCCCAAATTGTGCTTAATTTGTTTGATACAAATAAGTCAAAAGAAAAGATGTTGTATTTTCTTGAGTCAGGGAAAAGGTTGAAGATTTCACAAGAACAAATGAGAGACAAACCATGGCAGGAGTTGGAATATATCACTACATTACTGAAGGTAATCAACTCTACAACTACTAGGTGGTCTGCTTATTTCAAAGACTTGTTATTCAGGGAGCAGAGAGGAATGAGTTATAAATCAAAATACTTTCAAAAATACATTGATGAAAATGATCAAACTGATGATATGCCTAAAGGAGGAGCAAGAGTGACTACATTTATTGGGATAAAAGTTCTTACTTTTAATCCAAATGGTAATAAATTTGGATTTCTGAAGCTGGATGATTTGTCACTTGGCAGATCCAACATTCATGATTTTAGAGAAGCTGTCTATCATAATGATGAATCTACAGAAGAGCTCAAGGATATTAAACAGATAATGGAAATGTATTTGAACGTTCTTAAAGAAAATCTACTCAAGAAATTCTTTGATGATGCTACTGGGTTTGCCAAAGTTGATGACTGAAGATAAAGTCTGATACACTAATAGTAAGATTGTACATATGTTCTTATTTCTGCATTTAAATAGTTTTGACATCATCAGTTAGAACCTTGTACATTGATTACTTAATACACAAGTTGGGGGAGATTGCTAGATAAAATTGATGATATCAGTATTTAACTATCAGAGTTTGTCATCAGCTCTTTATATCAGAGTTTGACAAGGATGACGTCATCAACATTTGTCGTCAGTATTTGTTGATCAGTACTTGTCATCAGTATTTGTTCATATCAGTATTTGTCAAGCTGGAAATTAGGAGATATCACATAAGGCTAATGTTTGAAGAGATATATCAGTGTAGGACTTTACTTATTGTAGAAATCAATAGTTGGATATGTATTAGGATTCCTTATTCAATTGTAATATATCTTCTAGATTGATTGTGTAGTTGTGCAGTATATAAGCACAGGTTATGTTAACACTATTTATGGCTTCAAGCATTGATATATCATACACATAACCTAGCAGCTCTCAAGGATATCTGTCCATCCTTTGAGAGAGTATTGTAATCAGTTTTTATTCATTAATATAAAAATTGTTCATTCTGTTGAGTTTTTGAATTTGATTTGATTGTTTAACTGTATTCACCCCCCCCCCCCTCTACAGTTGATTTAAGGCCTAACAATTGATATCAGAGCATGCTATTGATAAACAAATAGTTTAAGATCCAAGAAACAATCATTAATGATAGACAAAGAAACTCAACAAAATCCCCCATACTAGCCACAAGCCAAAGCAACCACAACATGAGTAGATATGAGGCTATCAAGGTTCCAATCTTGAAGATTTATGAATATCCAATCTGCAAAGTCAAAATGGCCATGTGTCTGGAAGCAACAGATCATGAATCTTGAAAATTCATGCTTTTCTAACATTTATCTTTAACATAAACATCATCATCTCTATCTTTTTGAATTTTTTTCATAAAAATCAACTCAGCTTCTAGATGATCATTTCTTTTCCTTAAATCAGACTTTTTAATTCCGATCATCGTATTTTCCAGAGTTTTATCCCTACAGCTTAAATGTAATGTTTTAAGAAATAGCCTTAACTCACAAATATCATAAGTATCAAAAGCTACAGTTGTTTGAGGTACCTTAGTCTCAGGAGCCTGAAGTTGACTATCAGCATTTTCCTTAAGAGCATAGTTGACACCCTCATCAGATTCTGATACATCATCCCAATTCTTCTTGCTCTGAGTAATCAAGTCTCACTTTCTTTCAACTTTTGGCTTCCTGCAATCAGCTGCAAAATGTCCAACTCCATCACAGTTGTAACACTTGATCTTAGATTTATCAATCTTGCCAGATTTGGACTCTTTTTCATCATATTACATGTAGTTCTTCTTATCATAGTTTGAAGAACTGAAGCCTTTTATGGAAAATCTCTTTCCTTTCTTAAAGTCCTTGTAAGACAACTTCCTGAAGCTTCTTACCATTAAAGCAACCATCTGTAAGATCTTTTCATCATCTTCATGATCACTTTCATAGTCTGTAGAGATCTCAGAGTTTGAGGCATCATCAATATTTGATGACTCAGTATCAGACTTCACAATCATGGCCTTTTCTTTTGAATGACCCTTTCTCACAGCTCTTTTTCTTGGTTTTTCATCAACCTTGAGTGTACCATGTCTTGTTTTTAACCCTTTCCTCTTACTCCTTTGCTCCATCTCCAGTTCAAGAGTTTTGAGCATTCCATAAATCTCATCCAAAGATGTATCATCAGATCATAGTTATTACATATGAATGTGACCTTTAAATCCCACTTTTCAGGAAGTGCAAGAAGAAACTTGAGGTTTGAATCTTCTGGATCATATTCTTTGTCAACCAGTGACAAATCATTCAGCAATTTCTAAAACCTGTCATAGATTTCAGTTAGTGACTCATCAGCTTTTGAGTTAAAGTTCTCATACTCTTTAGTTAGTATTGTTTTCCTGTTCTTTTTTATAGCAGTGGTGGCTTGACACTTAACCTCCAAACTGTCCCATATCTCCTTTATTGTCTTACATCTAATCCCCTTATTGGACATAACACTATCCAAACTGCTATGAAGAAGATGTCTCACCTTAGTATCTTTCAGAATTGATACTAAATCTTTAGGACTATAATCCTTCTTATCCTTATCGACCATCTTTTCAGACTCACCAGGAACAACAACGGAAAGTTCTTGGGCATGTGTGGACCATCATAAATCCTATTTAGATATTCAGGACCTATGGCTTCCAAGCATATAGTCATTTTAACTTTCCAGATTGGATACTCGTTGACTTTCAGGATTGGAACCCTGGTGGCTTCATGTCTACTCATGTTGTTATTGATATGGGTTGTGGCCGGTGGTGGTTCTTGTTGAGTTTCTTTGTCTGCCATTATGATTATATTCTGAATCTTAAACTATTTGTGTATTAACAGCAAGCTCTGATACCAGTTGTTAGGCCTTAAGTGACACTGTAGAGGGATTGAAAATAGTATAAACAAACAATTCGAATTGGAACTCAAGATTCAGAAATAGTTTTTATATTAATGAATAAAAACTGATTACGAAACTTTCTCAAATAATGAACAGATTTCCTTGAGAGCTTCAAGATTACATAGAATTATAAAACAATAATCGATACATATAGTTCATTATATACTGCACAGTTACACAATCAATCTAGTTGATATGATATACATGAATAAGGAATCCTAATACATATCCAACTATTAATTTCTACAATTAAGTAAAGTCTTACACCTACATATCTCCGCAAATATATACTCCTATGATATCTCCTGATTTTTAGCTTGACAAATACTGATATGAACAAATGCTGACGACAAGTACTGATTAGCAAATACTGATGAAAAATCATGATGACGTCATCCTTTGTCAAACTCAGTTACCATAAATATTGATGGAAAACCTTGATAGCCCTAAATACTGATATCATAAAATTTTAGATGAGGAATCCCAGAATTGATTCATTAATTGTATTCAAAACCATTTTGATATTTTTGAGCGAAATGCTTCAGCAATACTTTGAATCTTGATGAGAATAAAACTCGTAAAACAGTATTTACGGAAATATCATAAACCACAATAACATGAAACAATGATCATGGAATGAATCATAAACTTTACTCAAACCGAACTCTTGAAATTAATACTTACTTTGTTGTCATATCAAATTAGATATCAATACGAACTTTGATGCTCACAACACCCATACTGAAGTCAACATCAATCATCTATACTAATCCCACCTTTGATATTTAACAACAACGTAAGTATCAGCATAAATCAGAATCTAAATCAAAACCGCAATTCACTTTTAATCCAAAATAGAATCAGTACTTTTAATCTAAAACAGAATCAGTTCATAAATCATTTATTCTATGATTATCAAAACAATAAAGAAATTTAAATATCAATTTAGATTGGAACCAACAACATTTCATGATGTTCCCGATGATCAGTCGTGAAACAACACTGGTATCCCGCAACCATACTGTGAATATAGGTACTGCCCGTATCCCGAAGACATACGGTACCTATAGGGCGCCAGAAAAGGCATAACTAGCCTTGAAAGATATTACAGCTGGACCGATATCTCGATCACCTACGCTGTAACCAATAACCAGTAACCAGTAACCATTCCAATCTTAAAAACCTTTTTATTGAAAAAGGAGCCGAATCCTTCGACATCCTAAATAATTTTTTTATTCCCCCAATCACTTGGGCAGGAATTCTCGCAACAAAATCATCTTTCTCAAAATCCAAAATATTTATAAATCCAGTAATTTGATAAGTAAAACATTTAACTATTCTGAACATAGAGTAGTAGAGGGTACTTGCATAAACAGAATTATTTAATTCAGCGATATATAAAACATTTATCTATTCTGAACTGAGAATAGGAAAAGCAATACTTGCATGATTAGATTTAAAATAAATATCACTTGAACAATAAGTGATGATAGGGATACTTGCATAATTGATTCGAAATAAACATCACTTGAACGATAAGTGAAGTCAGGGGTACTTGCCTTTGGGTTTTAGCAGTTAGTCACACTCGTAACGACGCATCTATTCTGACATTCTGTCTTAAAACATCACCGTCCTTCTTTTCAACACTTTACTGATATGCTGCTAATGCGATTGCTAGAAGCCAACTACCCAATGCCATTACATCTCATTCTTTATCCAACGTCTTGTCCTGATCACTCGAGAGATCCGCATCTATAATTAAAATATAGAACTTTAATCGTCTAAACGATAATCACTCGACGAACTGCGCGTCAAAATCCTATCGTCTACCCATACGATAGCTCACACATAAATATAACAGACAAATACAGGATTCTTGATCCACATGTGCACATAATTCACATAGCACATAAGCACATAACTCACGTATCACATAATTCATATCACATATGACTCGGTTCGTCAAAAGGTTCGCCCCAATACGTTTAAAACTAAAATCAGGTCAAAAATATGATTTATCGATAAACAATCGACTCAGAATAACTTGCAAAACAAGCGACCTTTCGAAACAAAAGAATTTGGGTCTCGAAAGAATTTTTTATTGAAATCATAATATTTTTCTGAGTCTAGAGGCGTTCGTTTCGTATTAAACGAACGAACGGTTGATTTATTATGAATTTTTGAACATTTTTCGGAATTAAAACGGTCTCCGAGTCCTTTAATAATTAAATAATAGGGCTCGAACACTCAAAAATAATTTTATAAAAATTATTGAGCCTGGAAAATAATTTAAAATAATATTTTAAAGCTCGAAACTATTTTTTGGAATTTTTAAATCAAAAATAAATAATTAAATCTAATTAAATAATCAATTAAAATTAATTAATAACTAATTAAATTAATTAATCAATTAATATTTAAATTAATTGACTAATTAAATAATTAATTATCAACTAAAATTAATTAACTAAATAATTTGGATTTATTTTTGAATTAAAATAAATTTTCAGAATTAAAATAATGATTTTCAAAATAAAAATGAATTTTCAGAAATTAAAATAGGATTTTTGAATTATTTGTAAAAAGAAAATCCAGAAACATGTTTTTAGAAATGTTAATGGACAGGCAAGGATCAAAGTCGGGTTTTCTGGCGGGTCAAAACCCGGGTCAGAAACCGACCCGAACGGGTCAAGAAACTAAAGAAACCCGCCGAAAAATTGCAGAATCCGGCGAGGTTCCGTTTCCCGGCGAACTCAATTACGGCTACAGATACGTTGATTCTCTCCATTTTTCAGCCCAGATTCATTCCAAACCACGAATACAATCTCAATCTAACCTCAAAATTCCTAAACGATTAGTCCAACCCAGAGTCCGGTGAAAACTGAAATAAATCCGGCGGAGCTCCGGTTAAACACCGATTTCGGCCAAATCTTGATCAAATTCGATGACACAAGTCTGGAAACGATGCTCTAAACACAGGCAATCTAACAGCATGATCAAAACAAGCCAAATATTGTTTAATCAAAAATCCCCGAATTCGGGTATAAACCCTAAAATTACGAATTTAAAAATTACCAAACCTCAATTGATTTTGGTGCTAAAATCAGATAGAACAGATTGAGGGCTTCACAACGGATATTCATACTTGTGATTTGGTGTTCAATAACACCTTCAAAATTGACTTTGATTTTCAGAATTCTTCAAGAACACCAAGAACACATATTCAAGTAATTTTCAGAAAATCAAACCTTAATTTCTATATGATACTGAACTCTATTTTTGAAGTATAATATACCAAATTGACCAGAAAAATATGCTCTACAACATGGAAGCATCAATTCACATCAACAACATCAAGAACAAATTTTCATAATTTAATTATCAAATAATTCGAATATAAATAAATAAATAAGAAAATTACCATGATTTCTGGGCAGTTGATTCAGAAAGAAGATTTCGAGAGCTTCGTTTTGATATGTTGCACGCCCGAATCGGAGTTCGATAACGCCTTCATTCTTTTGTTTGATTCTCAAGAACGTATCGGTTTTCTCGGGTTTTCTCTGTATTTACGGTATTTTAACTGGTTGCAAATGAATAAACGAAATAAATGAAATAAGAAATAGGCTATTTATATTTATGGAATATTGGATCGTTCTGGATCGTTTTGGATCGTTAAATTAGTTACTTAGCCGCTAAGTAACTATAAAAATGATACAATTCAATACCAAATTGGATAATTATCAAAACCGAGCTTTTTATAAAACACCATATATGAAAATAATGTAAAAATATCCCGTCTCTCGAGAATACGGGTTTTATTGATTACCGAAATGATTGTCGTATCGAAAATATTGCGCCGGGCCGCGCACGGGTCAAACCGTAATCCGGATCGAAAAAGTCAAAACACGGAAAATGTCCGGAATTACCAGATTAGGTTAAGAAGGAGTTTTTGGAAGAGTTTCGGGTTGTAAAAACGTAAAAACAGTTGAAGTTGAACGATTCCCGGCTTTATAAAATAATTTTGTAATTATTCTGAAAATAATTAATAAATCCACAAATCATTATAAAATCATCTAACACCCCAAAAATTACCAGAAAAATACCACAATTATCTATATTTTATTCTGGACATATAAAAATTCAAATATTCAAATAATGTCACATATAAAGATCCAAACATCAATTCCACTTATCATATAATTCACTAAAATTCACATAAAATCACATAAATAATTCCAAATAGTTATAAAAATATTATCTAAAAATATGGGATATTACAATCTACCCCCCTTATAAGGATTCCGTCCTCGAAATCAGCAGAAGAGAGCACTTAGGGTTTTCAAACCAATTTTCCATTTCCAAATAACCTCAATTTTCCATAATCTCAAATAAATCTTGTATTCCTTGTATAATAAAACTTTTACAGGAGTTTCACTGTGTACCACTGTTCCGTCTACATCCTTTGACCAATTCCTCAATAGAATCACTTTTACTGATCGCGAGAAAGAAGAATAGAGAGAAAGATAGAGAGAAAGAAAAGAAAGAAAGATAGAGAGAGAAATAAAAGAACAGATTGACTTCGCTATATGCCACTGATATTCTAATCGCATTGCAGTCCACTGTCGTCCTTCGTAATTCCATCACATTGCCTTACTTTGACTTGACCAGGATACTCAACTTAACTTGATTGGCATACCTTCGAATGTTTGAGATGATAAAATCACGGAATTTCAAAAAGAAAGGAATTTAATACCATAACGGAACCAAAATCTGAATTTGAGAAAAAGTATTGTTGAAATAAAAGAATAACTGAGAGATCAATATGATCAAATGAACTTGGTATTGCGTGTCCAAATTAAGACACTACTAAAGGTTGTTAACCTTCATGTATTCACAATACACACAAGTGATGGCGTCCCATCCAACTCTTATCACACAGACAGGTATACCTTGTGTCCCCTATAGTTAAGGTTGTTCATCTCAGTCAGAATAAAAGAATATAAAAGAAATTCAAAATCAACTGAATAGAACTGAAAAGATTTCAAAGCTGCGATTTATGAAGGAAATAAAATCCAAAGAACAAAAATTCTGGCACAAAAATGATTAAAGGAGTGTTAGAGAATATATCCTCTAACAGATACCTCTTTTGAGAGAGGTCAAAAGAAATTATAGAAAGAGAAGGTATTGCCAAGGTCTTAATGCTTATCTTCTGTTTGAATTCTTCAGTTGACTCGCCATCTAATTCTAGACACTTCTTCATATTCCAGGGATATCGATAATCTTCATCGTCATCGAATCGTAGTAGCCTCGAAAGATTTCACCATAGAAGTTTGCAGCTTCCCGGAGTTCCATCCAGCTCAACACAACCATCTTGAACGAATGCGCCTATCTTAACTTACTCGTTGACACTATATCCGATAGTCCAACAGGAACTCGATATGAGCTCAAACGTCCTCACATAGCTATACACACTCCTACACACTCTCGTTTCTAGTTTACTATAACCTCAGCTCTGATACCAACCTGTAATGCCCCCAAATCCGGGGTCAGAAGATTTGGTCGTCACTATAAAGCTTCAATCCAAATTAACCTGTTAATTCAATAAATAAATGCCAGCGGAAGATAATTATCATAAATGACCCCAAACTACTGCAAGATCTTTTAAGGTTACAGTTCTAGAAACAAGGTATCCAAATTCCACCAATAAATTTTCACTTTCTTTTAAAACTCTTTTCAATAAATTCCAACTCACAATTAAACCCACTAGTATAACTTCGAAATGAAGTATACTAGGCCCAAATAAAATACACAGCTATAATATAATATAATATAAACAAATTTATACAATAAAACTTACACTAGTCCGCAAACCCTGGACCAACCACCTTCCCAAAAGCTTCTTCTTTGCTTCCTTTAACTACGCAGCTAAACAGCTCAAGCTAGTCCTCACTGGAGGTTAAATTTGAAAACAGGCAAGTATGAGCCAAAGAAATGCTCAGCAAGTTCATTATAATATATATATGGTTATTTTGATATAAAACCGACATCTGCATTAGAGCAGAACATTTGAAATCATAATTGCTGAATCATAAAATTTTAGTTGAGGAATCCCAGAATTGATTCATTAATTGTATTCAAAACCATTTTGATATTTTTGAGCAAAATGTTTCAGCAATACTTTGAATCTTGACGAGAATAAAACTCATAAAACAGTGTTTACGGAAATATCGTAAACCACAATAACATGAAACAATGTTCATGGAATGAATCATAAACTTTACTCAAACCGAACTCTTGAAATTAATACTTACTTTGTTGTCATATCAAATTAGATATCAATACGAACTTTGATGCTCACAACACCCATACTGAAGTCAACATCAATCATCTATACTACTACCACCTTTGATATTTAACAACAACGTAAGTATCAGCATAAATCAGAATCTAAATCAAAACCGCAATTCACTTTTAATCCAAAATAGAATCAGTACTTTCAATCCAAAACAGAATCAGTTGATAAATCATTTATTCTATGATTATCAAAATAATAAAGAAATTTAAATATCAATTTAGATTGGAACCAACAACATTTCATGTTGTTCCCGATGATCAGTCGCGAAACAACACCGGTATCCCGCAGCCATACCGTGAATATAGGTACTACCTGTATCCCGAAGACATACGGTACCTATAGGGCGCCAGAAAAGACATAACTAGCCTTGAAAGATATTACAGCTGGTCCGATATCTCGATCACCTATGCTGTAACCAATAACCAGTAACCAGTAACCATTCCAATCTTAAAAACCTTTTTATTGAAAAAGGAGCCGAATCCTTCGACATCCTAAATAATTTTTTTATTCCCCCAATCACTTGGGCAGGAATTCTCGCAACAAAATCATCTTTCTCAAAATCCAAAATATTTATAAATCCAGTAATTTGATAAGTAAAACATTTAACTATTCTGAACATAGAATAGCAGAGGGTACTTGCATAAACAGAATTATTTAATTCAGCGATATATAAAACATTTATCTATTCTGAACTGAGAATAGGAAAAGCAATACTTGCATGATAAGATTTAAAATAAATATCACTTGAACAATAAGTGATGATAGGGATACTTGCATAATTGATTCGAAATAAACATCACTTGAACGATAAGTGAAGTCAGGTGTACTTGCCTTTGGGTTTTAGCAGTTAGTCACACTCGTAACGACGCATCTATTCTGACATTCTGTCTTAAAACATCATCGTCCTTCTTTTCAACACTTTACTGATATGATGCTCCTGCGATTGCTAGAAGCCAGCTACCCAATGCCATTACATCTCATTCTTTATCCAACATCTTGTCCTGATCACTCGAGAGATCCGCATCTATAATTAAAATATAGAACTTTCATCGTCTAAACGATAATCACTCGACGAACTGCGCGTCAAAATCCTATCGTCTACCTATACTATAGCTCACACATAAATATAACAGAAAAATACAGGATTCTTGATCCACATGGGCACATAATTCACATAGCACATAAGCACATAACTCACGTATCACATAATTCATATCATATATGACTCGGTTCGTCAAAAGGTTCGACCCAATACGTTTAAAACTAAAATCAGGTCAAAAATATGATTTATCGATGAACAATCGACTTAGAATAACTTGCAAAACAAGCGACCTTTCGAAACAAAAGAATTTGGGTCTTGAAAGTATTTTTTATTGAAATCATAATATTTTTCTGAGTCTAGAGGCGTTCGTTTCGTATTAAACGGACGAACGGTTGATTTATTATGAATTTTTGAACATTTTTCGGAATTAAAACGGTCTCCGAGTCATTTAATAATTAAATAATAGGGCTCGAACACTCAAAAATAATTTTATAAAAATTATCGAGCCTGGAAAATAATTTAAAATAATATTTTAAAGCTCGAAACTATTTTTCGGAATTTTTAAATCAAAAATAAATAATTAAATCTAATTAAATAATCAATTAAAATTAATTAATAACTAATTAAATTAATTAATCAATTAATATTTAAATTAATTGACTGATTAAATAATTAATTATCAACTAAAATTAATTAACTAAATAATTTGGATTTATTTTTGAATTAAAATAAATTTTTAGAATTAAAATAATGATTTTCAAAATAAAAATGAATTTTCAGAAATTAAAATAGGATTTTTGAATTATTTGTAAAAAGAAAATCCAGAAACATGTTTTTAGAAATGTTAATGGACAGGCAAGGTTCAAAGTCGGGTTTTCTGGCGGGTCAAAACCCGGGTCAGATACCGACCCGAACGGGTCAAGAAACTAAAGAAACCCGCCTGAAAATTGCGATATCCGGCGAGGTTCCGTTTCCCGGCAAACTCAATTACGGCTACAGATACGTTGATTCTCTCTGTTTTTTAGTCCAGATTCATTCCAAACAACGAATACAATCTCAATCCAACCTCAAAATTCCTAAACGATTAGTCCAACACGGAGTCCGGTGAAAACCGAAATAAATCCGGCAGAGCTCCTGTTAAACACTGATTTCGGCCAAATCTTGATCAAATTCGATGATACACGTCTGGAAACGATGCTCAGAACACAGGCAATCTAACAGCATGATCAAAACAAGCCAAATATTGCTTAATCAAAATCCCCAAATTCGAGTATAAACCCTAAAATTACGAATTTAAAAATTACCAAACCTCAATTGATTTTGGTGCTAAAATCATATAGAACAGATTGTGGGCTTCACAACGGATATTCATACTTGTGATTTGGTGTTCAATAACACCTTCAAAATTGACTTTGATTTTCAGAATTCTTCAAGAACACCAAGAACCCATATTCAAGTAATTTTCAGAAAATCAAACCTTAATTTCTATATGATACTGAACTCTATTTTTGAAGTATAATATACCAAATCGACCAGAAAAACATGCTCTACAACATGTAAGCATCAATTCACATCAACAACATCAAGAACAAATTTTCATAATTTAATTATCAAATAATTTGAATATAAATAAATAAATAAGAAAATTACCATGATTTCTGGGAAGAAACTGATGATTGATTCAGAAAGAAGATTTCGAGAGCTTCGTTTTGATATGTTGCACGACCGAATCGGAGTTCGATAACGCCTTCGTTCTTGTGTTTGATTCTCAGGAACGTATCGGTTTTCTCGGGTTTTCTCTGTATTTACGGTATTTTAACTGGTTGCAAATGAATAAATGAAATAAACGAAATAAAAAATAGGCTATTTATATTTATGGAATATTGGATCGTTCTGGATCGTTTTGGATCGTTAAATTAGTTACTTAGCCGCTAAGTAACTATAAAAATGATACAATTCAATACCAGAATTGGATAATTATCAAAACCGAGCTTTTTATAAAACACCATATACGAAAATAATGTAAAAATATCCCGTCTCTCGAGAATACGGGTTTTATTGATTACCAAAATGATTGTCGTATCGAAAATATTGTGTCGGGCCGCGCACGGGTCAAACCGTAATCCGAATCGAAAAAGTCAAAACACGGAAAATGTCCGGAATTACCAGATTAGTTTAGGAAAGAGTTTTCGGAAGAGTTTCGGGTTGTAAAAATGTAAAAACAGTTGAAGTTGAACGATTCCCGGCTTTATAAAATAATTTTGTAATTATTCTGAAAATAATTAAGAAATCCATAAATCATTATAAAATCATCTAACACTCCAAAAATTACCAGAAAAATACCACAATTATCTATATTTTATTCTGGACATATAAAAATTCAAATATTCAAATAATGTCACATATAAACATCCAAACATCAATTCCACTTATCATATAATTCACTAAAATTCACATAAAATCACATAAATAATTCCAAATAATTATAAAAATAATATCTAAAAATATGGGATATTACAGATTAAATATGACTGTTTCAGTTTTTACAACAAATAAGTCAAGTAAAGAATAATGCCACGTTAGCATCAGAGATTCCATTAGGATTTAATATCAGAACTTTAACTTATATCAGATTTTAACAGTCATCAGAATATGGCTTCTGGACTCAAAAAGTGAATATCTTCTTTTCTGTGATTCTTCATATAAATACTGACTTGATTCTTCAGAGTTTAATCCTCAGAACTTTCATCAGAACTTGTCCTCAGAATTTATGTAAATGACACTTAACTGTTTGTTAAAAACAACTTAATCTCCACAGTAATTTTCATCATTCATATGGAGTGAAAGTGTGTGCATTCAGCAGAATATCAGATAAAGATTAAAGTCTGATAAACTTCAGTACATCTTAGAAATAAGGCATAACTAAGAAAAGTGCTTAAAATCTGTCATCAATCATTAAGTCTACTATAGAACAAATTTATGGTAGAGTCCACCTCAACTGTTTGTGCTCATTTTATGCATCTTTTGAAATTCTTTTACAGTGGCTTCTCAGTGTAAGTGAGTCACAACTACTTATCATAATTTATGTTATTATCAGAGTATTTCTCCAGTAATCAGAGAATGTGAAAAGTCACCAAGATTTTTTTTTTTGCTTTTCTAATGCATATAACTTTATACCAGCAATGCACTTGGGTCTTCCCTTCCACATATTTACTCTAAATCTCAAAGCAGTATCTGACTTTTATTATTCTTTTCTTTTCTTCAGATAAGTGAGGCGTATCAGCATTTAGGTTCATCCTTGAGATTTACTGACATCAGAATTTGACAGATAAGAAGCAAGAATCTAGTTTGTGACTTAGTAATAAGATACACAAAGTAAACTTTACTAAGCTCAAAATCATAATTTGCTTGTGTTAATGAGTTTTCACATAAACAACTAATTCAAACATGGGATTTCTAGTATGTTAAAGACTACTAGGTCAGCATCTAGCACAGTTATCCTCATTGGATTGAACAGTCACAGAAAATTCAAAACACTTATCAAAGTATATAGATCCACATCATATAACAATCAGTATTTAATGAATTTTCATTTTAAGCACAGATTACATGAAGATAAGACAATCTGTAAACACTAATCATAAAGTCTGATGAAGGAGAACAAAAACTAAGCAGATTTGGAGAAAGAACCTAAAACCATTCCAAGTTCATTTACCAGTCTTGTAAAAGTAGCTTCACATAGTGGTTTGGTGAAGATATCTGCTAGTTGTTGATCTGTTGGAACAAAATACAGTTCCACTGTACCTTCCATCACATGTTCCCTTATGAAATGGTACCTAATGCTGATGTGCTTTGTCATTGAGTGTTGAACTGGATTACCTGTCATAGCAATAGCACTCTGATTATCACAGTAAAAGGGATTTTAGAAAATTCTAACCCATAATCCAGTAATTGATTCTTCATCCAAAGAATCTGTGCACAATAGCTTCCTGCAGCAATATATTCTGCTTCTGCAGTTGATGTGGAAATTGACTTTTGTTTCTTGCTAAACCAAGAAACCAATCTGCCTCCAAGAAATTGGCAGCTTCCACTAGTGCTTTTTCTGTCTATTTTGCGTCCTGCAGAATCTGCATCTGAGTAACGTATTAGCTTAAAATCTGATTCTCTAGGATACCACAATCCTAGATCAGCTGTACCCTTAAGATACTTGAAAATTCTTTTAACAGCTATTAAGTGAGGTTCTCTTGGAATTATGCCATCACTGTCAGTTTTGTTTCTGAACACCCACTTTGTGCCAACAATGGATCTATTCTTTGGTCTTGGCACTAGGTCCAGACTTTATTTCTTTCAAATTCATTTAACTCTTCCTGCATTGCTTCCACCCAATCAGCATCTTGAAGAGCTTCTTCCACTTTCTTTGGTTCAGTCTGAGATAGAAAAGAATGATAAAGACATTCATTTGATGTTGCAGTTCTAGTTCTGACACCTGTTTTAGGATCTCCAATAATTAAGTCGGGTGTATGTGATTTGGTCCACTTCCTTGCAGATTGAAGTTGACTTCTAGAACTGGATCCTCCCCCATGATCCATGTTGTCTCCATCAGTATTTTTTGATCCTCCCCCTGTAGTTATGCTCTCTGAGACTTTAGAATTTGACTTGGATCCTTCAGGATTTGAAGTATCAGAGTTTCCAGAATTATCAGAATTTGGCTCATCAAAACTAGATGAATCAAAACTTGAAGAGCCAGTGACAGGTTCTGATGCTTCTTGAGAGTCTTGAGATGTGGTAGGATTTCCAGCTTGCTCCCCCTGGACAGGTGCATTTTCCTTTGGAGTTGTTACCACAGATTCAATGACATCAGTACTTACAGGAATAGAGTTTAAGTCATCAGAATTTACGGAATCAGAATTTAAGTCTTCATTTTCAAATCTCAGCTGATCATGATCATTGAAATCTTCAAGTCTGGTAATCTTCTTATCATCAAAAGATACTTTGATAGATTCCATGATAACCCTTGTTCTTAAATTATAGACTCTGAAGGCTTTTGTGGAAAGTGGATATCCAATAAAAATTCCTTCATCAGCTTTTAGATCAAATTTTGACAACTGTTCAGGATGAGTCTTAAGAACAAAACACTTACATCCAAATACATGAAAGTATTTCAGATTTGACTTCTTTTTCTTCACCATCTCATACGGTGTTTTTCCATGCTTGTTTATTAGTGTTGCATTCTGTGTAAAACAAGCAGTCTGCATAGCTTCAGCCCAAAAGTAGGTTGGTAGCTTTGCTTCATCAAGCATAGTTCGTGCAGCTTCAATGAGAGTCATGTTCTTTCTTTTTACAACTCCATTTTGCTGTGGAGTTCCAGGTGCAGAAAATTTTTGTTTGATTCCATGCTCTTTGTAGAACTCTTCCATGATTGAATTCTTGAACTCAGTACCATTATCACTTTTTATAATTTTAAAAGAATCTTTGACCAACTTATCCAGCTGTCTGACATGATCAGTTAGAGTAGATGCAGTTTCATTCTTCTTGTGTAAGAAGTACACCCAAAAGTACCTTGTGAACTCATCCACTATAACCATAGCATATTTCTTCTTTGCAATAGACATGACATTGACTGGACCAAATAGATCAACATGCAGTAGGTGATAAGGCTCAAGAATTGATGACTCAGTTTTCTCTTGAAAGAAGATTTTCTTTGTTTAGCCTTTTGACATGAATCTCAAAGGCCATCAGGAGCAAATACTGATTTTGGCAGTCCTCTCACAAGATCTTTCTTTACAAGCTCATTTATGTTGTTGAAGTTTAAATTAGAGAGTCTTTTGTGCCAATTCCAGCTTTCTTCAATTGATGCTCTACTCAACAGACAGATTGCAGAACCATCAGAACTTGTTGAAAGTCTGGCTTCATAAATGTTACCATGCCTGTAACTTTACAGAACCACTTTGCCTATAGAATTACTTACAACTTCACAGTGTTCTTCAAAGAAATCCACATGATAACCTCTGTCACAGATTTGACTCACACTCAGCAGATTGTGCTTAAATCCTGAGACAAGAGCTACTGATTCAATGATGACATTGCCAAGATTAATATTTCCATATCCTAGAGTTTTTCCCCTGTTGCCATCTCCATAAGAAACTTCTGGGCCAGCTTTCTCCACAAAGTCTGTGAGCAGGGCTTTATTTCCAGTCATATGTCCTGAACATCCATTATCCAGTACTAGGATGTTTTTACTGTTGCCCTGCAATCACAAAGACCACTAATGGTTAGTTTTAAGGACCCAGACTTGCTTGGATCTTTTGGCCTTTTTAAGTTTGTTAGCATTTGCAGCGGATTTAATATCAGATTTTATGCTAACATGCTGTTTATCAGAACTTATATCAGACTTTGCATCAAACTTTACACTAGAAGGAATTAAAGCAACTTTTTTCAAAGAAGGTTTTATTTGATAATAATCATAGTACAAACTATGATATTCCTTACAAGTATAAATGGAATGTCATAAACTACCACAATAAAAACAACGATTTTGTGGCTTAAATCTAACAGACTGACTCTTAAGTCCTGACTTAGAAGGTAAAGAGTTTATATTCTTATTCTTCCTGCAAAAAGAAGCAAGATTAAAGAGTTTTCACAATTATAACATTTCTTTCTAGGAGCATTAGGAACAGGCATATAATTATTGCTTTTATTCACACCTTCCTTTCCATTCCTATTTTTCCTAGCTGCTTTTACCTTGTTGATATTCCTTATTTCTTTCAGCTTATGCTTAAGCTGCTTTTTTGTCATTAAGCATATGTTGACTTCAGCTGGTTTATCCTGTTCTAATTTGTCAGAAGTTGACTTCACCTTAACTTCTATCACAGACTCTTTCATCTTCTCAGAATCAGACTTTACAGTTTTAGCTACAAACTTAACAGGATTTACCATTGGCTTAGCAGTTTGTTTAAGAACAATTGGCTCAATTTGTTCAGTTCCTTTTTCACTTTTATCATATCCATAACCTAAGCCCTCTTTCCAGTTTCCACTACTTAATAAATTCTGAGTTGTTCTGGCAGAGTTAGTCCAAGTCCTGATAATCTCTTTTTCTTTTTCTAACTCAGATTTTAGAGATTGATTTAATTTTAGCACTTCATCTCTAACATAAAAAGCATCATCTCTTTCTTTCTGAGTTTGATGGAACTTAACTAACTCTTTTTCTAAATAGTCATTCCTTTTCTTATAAGCAAGATTTTCAGAAGTTAATCTTTCACATGTTAAAGTTTGATATCTGTAACTAATAAACACGGTTTTAAGATATAATCTCAACTCAATAATATTATCAGTATGAAAAGCATAAGTTGTTTGAGGTACCTTTAATTCAGCAATTTCAGGGCTGCCATCAACATTTGCCATTAAAGCATAATTCACCTCATCTTCAGAATCTGAAGAGTCTGTCCAGCTTTTCTTCTTTGTGACAAGTGCCTTGCCTTTGTCACTCTTTCCTTTCTTTCAGTCAGGAGATATGTGGCCTCTTTTACCACAATTGTAGCATTTGACATTTGAGTTGTCTCCTCTGTCAGAATTTGCACTTTTGCCTTCATACTTTCTGAACCCTTTCTTATCAGAACTTCCACCTTTCTTGGAAAATTTATTTCCCATTCTGAATTTCCTGTAGGCTATCTTTGTGATACCATTCACCATAAGAGCATACAATTTTATCATCTCTTCATCAGCATCTATTTTAGGTAAACTTTCAGTTTCTGAATCATCATCATCAGAACTTGATGATTCTGAATCAGACTTTATGATGAGAGCCTTTCCTTTGCCTTTCTTGAGACAGCCACTTTGAGGGATTCCTCCTCGGCCTTAAGAGCAACTGTCCTTGACTTTCTCCCATGTCTCTTGCTCCTTTGATCCATCTCAAGTTCATAAGTCTCGGGCATACCATAAATTTCATCAAGAGTGGTTTCATCAAGAGCATAGTTGTCTCTTATAGTGGTAGACTTCAAATCCCAACTTTCACGAAGAGCTAAAAAGAATTTTAGATTTGAATCTTCAAGATCATATTCCTTGTCCACCAGTGCAGATCATTCAAGAGTTTGACAAACCTGTCATATAAGTCAGTTAATGACTTATAAGCTTTTGAGTCAAAGTGCTCATACTCTTGAGTGAGTATAGTCTTCCTGTTCTTCTTGATTGCATCAGTTCCCTGGCATCTTGTCTCCAAAGCATCCCATATCTCCTTTGCAGTCTTGCAATGAATTGCCCTGTTTGACATGACATTATCAATGGCACTATGCAACAAATGGCTTACCTTTGTATCCTTGGCAATGGATGAGATATCTTCAGCTGTATACTCACTTTTCTCCTTTGGTATGGTATTTGCTGGCCGATCTGCAACTACAACAGAGAGCTTTGTTGGCTTATGCGGTCCTTCATTAATTCTGTCAAGGTATTCTGGATCTATAGCTTCCAAAAACATAGCCATCTTCACTTTCCATATGGGATACTCAGAAGGTCTCAGTATGGGAACCCTAATAGTCTCATATCGACTGTGGATTTGAGTGTTTTTAGTTTCTTCAGTTTTGGTGGGCTTGGTTGGATTTTCTGCTTCTTTAGACATGATTGTTTGGATCTTTACTGTATGTATGTTAACAGATAAGCTCTGATACCAATTGTTAGGTCACACAACACTGTAGAAGGGGGTTGAATACAATGTTTAATACAATCAAATCGATTTCGAACACAAGTAACAGTAAACAGATATATTCAATATAATAAACTCTGTTACAATGGAACTGTTCTCTCTCAGTGATGAACAAATATCACGAGAGCTTCTAGGTTACAATGTATGATCTTTTGAATAATGATAATACATATAGTGTGAACCTAGGTCTGTGTTTATATATAGTACACAGTTATAAGATAACTTCTAATTGATATGAAATATAATTTTTTCTCCTAAAATATATCAATCAGATATCTTATACAAGTCCTCTTATCTTCTAACTCTTTCCATACATATCTTCTTTTGTTTTAGTCTCGATCTTCTTTCCTGTAAATCGGCTTCTTTCCTTAACTGTAAGTCCTCCCGTACTTAAGATCTGATATCTATCTTCTGATATTTATCTTCTGATATCCTTAATTTCTGACTTCCAATAAGTACTGATTCCAGTAAGTACTGATATTTCCTGTTTCTTAAAATATGAAAAATAAACATGAAACATATTAGACATGACATCTCAAATATATCTAACAAGCTTTTAGATCAAATTTTTACAGCTGTTCAGGGTGAGTCTTAAGAACAAAACATTTGCATCCAAATACATGAAAGTATTTCAGATTTGGCTTTTTTTTCTTTACCATCTCATATGGTGTTTTTCCATGATTGTTTATGAGTGTAGCATTCTGTGTAAAACAAGCAGTCTGCACAGATTCAGCCCAAAAATAGGTTGGTAGCTTTGCTTCATCAAGCATAGTTCATGCAACTTCAATAAGAGTCCTATTCTTTCTTTCTACAACTCCATTCTGCTGTGGAGTTCCAGGTGCAGAAAATTCCTGCTTTATTCCTTGCTCTTTGCAAAACTCTTCCATGATTGAATTCTTGAACTCAGTGCCATTATCACTTCTTATTATTTTAACAGAATCTTTGACTAACTTATCCAGTTGTCTGACATGATCAGTTAGAGTAGATGCAGATTCATTCTTCTTGTGCAAGAAATACACCCAAGTGTATCTTATGAACTCATCCACTATAACCATAGCATATTTCTTCTTCGAAATAGACATGAAATTTACTGGACCAATAGATCAACATGCAGTAAGTGATAAGGCTCAAGAATTAAGGATTCAGTTTTGCTCTTGAATGAAGATTTTCTTTGTTTTACCTTTTGACATGAGTCACAAAGACCATCAGGAGCAAATATTGATTTTGGCAGTCCTCTCACAAGATCATTTTTTACTAGCTCATTTATGTTGTTGAAATTTAAATGAGAGAGTCTCCTGTGCCAATTCCAGCTTTCTTCAATTGGTGTTCTGCTTAACAGACAGATTGCAGAACCATTAAAATTTGTTGAAAGTCTGGCTTCATATATGTTACCATGTCTGTAACCTTTCAGAACCACTTTGCCTGTAGAATTACTTACAACTTCATATTGTTCTTCAAAGAAATCCACATGATAACCTCTGTCACATATTTGACTCACACTTAGCAGATTGTGTTTAAGTCCTGAGAAAAGAGCTACTGATTCAATTATGACATTCCCAAGATTGATATTGCCATATCCCAGAGACTTTCCCATGTTGCCATCTTCATAAGAAACTCCTGGGCTAGCTTTCTCCACAAAGTCTGATAGCAGGGCTTTATTTCCAGTCATATGTCCTGAACATCCACTGTCCAGAACCAGGATGTTTTTCCTGTTGCCCTGCAATCACAAAGACCACTATTGATTAGTTTTAAGGACCCAGACTTGCTTAAATCCTTTTCCCTTGTTATGTTTGTTAGCATTTACAGCGGATTTAGTTTTAGAGTTTATGCTAACATGCTTTTTATCAGACTTTATATCAGACTTTGCATCAGAATTTAGACTAGAAGGAATTACACTAATTTTCTTTAAAGTGGGTTTTATTTCATAATAATCATAGTACAAACTATGATATTCCTTACAAGTATAAATAGAATACCATAAACTACCATAATTGAAACAAGGATTTTGTGGTTTAAACCTAACAGACTGACTCTTAACTCCTGATCTAGGAGGTAAAGAGTTTATATCTTTATTTTTCCTGCAAAAAGAAGCAAGATAGTTAGAGTTTCCAGAATTATAGCATGTCTTTCTAGGAGCATTAGGAATAGGCATATAATTATTACTTTTATTCATACCTTCCTTTCCATTCCTATTTTTTCTAGCTTCCTTTATCTTGTTCACATTTTTAATCTCTTTCAGCTTATACTTAAGCTGCTTCTTTGTCATTAAACCAATGTTTACCAAAGCTGGTTTATCCTGTTTTAATTTGTCAGAAGTTGACTTTTCTTTTACTTCTGTTTTAGAGTCTTTCATTTTTTTAGAATCAGACACAAAAGTTTTTGCAACAAATTTAATAGGATTTAACTTTGGCTTTTCAGTCTGTTTGATAGCTATTGGCTTAATTGGCAAAGTTCCTTTCTCACTTTTACCATCTTTATAACCTAACCCCTCTTTCCAGTTTCCACTACTTAAGAATATTCTGAGTTGTTTTGCCTGAGTTAGTCCAAGTCCTGATGATTTCTCTTTCATTTTCTAATTCAGTTTTTAGATAATCATTCTGTTTAAGCAATTCATTCTTAAAATACACATCATTATCTCTCTCTGTCTGAATAGTGTTCATCTTGACTAACTCTTCTTCAAGATAGCTATTTCTGTTTTTGTACTTTAGATTTTCAGATTTTAATCTTTCATTCAGTAAAGTATAATCTCTATAGCTAATATAAATTTTTTTTAGAAACAATCTCAACTCAGTAATATCTTCTGTATCAAAAGCAAGAGTTGATAGATGTAGCTTTAGTTCAGCAGCATCAGAACTGCTATCAGCATTTTCCATTAAGGCATTGTTCACCTCTTCTTCAGATTCTGAAGTGTCTGCCCGGTTTTTCTTCTTTCTGATAAGTGCCTGGCCTTTTTCACCTTTTCCTTTCTTGCAATCAGGAGAGATGGCCTCTTTCACCACAATTGTAGCATTTGATATTTGAGTTGTCTCCGCTGTCAGACTTTCCTCCTTTGCCTTCAGTCTTTCTAAACCCTTTCTTGTCAGAACTTCCACCTTTCCTGGAAAACTTCTTACCCTTTCTGAATTTCTTGTAGGTTATCTTTGTGATACCCTTCACCATAAGAGCACACAGTTGCATCATCTCTGCATCAACATCCACTTCAGATAAATTTTCAGGTTCTGAATCATCATCATCGTGATCTGATGACTCTAAATCAGACTGTATGATGAGAGCCTTTCATTTTGCCTTCCTAGAGACAATTGGCTTTTCTTCAGTCTTTAAAGCAACTGTCTTAGACTTCCCTCAATGCCTCTTCTTTCTTTGCTCCATCTCAAGTTCATGAGTCTTGAGCATCCCATAGATTTCATCAAGAGACATATCATCAAGTTCATAGTTGTCTCTTATTGTAGTAGCTTTCAAATCCCACTTTTCAGGAAGAGCTAGTAGGAATTTCATATTTGAATCTTATGGATCATATTCCTTATCCATTAGTGACAGATCATTCAACAGCTTTGTGAATCTGTCATATGTATCAATTAGTGACTCATCAGATTTTGAGTCAAAGTGCTCATACTCCTGTGTGAGTATTGTCTTCCTGTTCTTTTTGATGGCATTGGTTCCTTGATATCTCACTTCCAATGCATCCCAGATTTCTTTTGCAGTCTTGCATCCAATCACCCTGTTTGACATGACATTGTCAAGTGCACTATGAAGCAAGTGTCTTACTTTTGCATCCTTGCCTAGTGAAGAGATGTCTTCAGTGGTGATTTCTCTGTTTTCTTTGGGAATCATCTTCAGTGGCTCATTCCCAACTGTAACAGAAAGCTTTGTGGGCTTGTGTGGACCATCATAAATTTTTTCTAAATATTCTGGATCTGTAGCTTCTAGAAACATGACCATCTTCACACTCCATACAGGGTACTCAGACACCCTGAGTATAGGAACCCTGATGGTTTCATATCTACTGGTGTTTTGAATGGGTTGAACCTTTGCAGGTTCTGGAGGGTCTTGTATTTTTGATTGACCAGACATGATTGATTGTTTATTTGGATCTTAACTGTTTGTAAGCTTAACAAATTGGCTCTGATACCACTTGTTAGGCCTCAATGATATTATAGAAGGGGGTTGAATATAGTATCTACAATCAATTTGATTATGAACACAAGTATGTAACAGAAAACAAGTTTATTCAATATATCAAACTCTGTTACAATAGGTTTAATCTACTCTCTCAGTGATGTATGATATCACTAAGAGCTGTTAGGGTTACAATGAAAATATTCTCGTGAATGATAACACTTATAGTGTAAACCCTAATCTGTATTTATATAATACACAGTTACAAGATAACTACTAATTGATATGATAATGATTCTGTTTCCTAGAATACATCAATCAGAGATTATCTACTACAATCCTATAGCTTTCCAATTCTTCATGCATATCTTTACTTGTTTAATCCAGATCATCTCCTGTAAATCAGCTGCTTTCCTTATCTGAAGTGTACCCGCACTTAAGTCCTGATATAAGTTCTGACGCCTTAAGTTCTGATAACTTCCTGTCTTCAGCAAGTTCTGATTTCCAGTAAAGTTCTGATACTAAGTTCTGAAACTAAACAAATCATATTAGACATGACATCATAAATATATCTAACATATGTGTATACCCAAAATGGGACGCATAGCCCGAATGCGGCAAGGGTGATAACCGGGATACGAAGGTGTCGTCCTTCTACTAGTAGAAAAGGTTACTATTTCCGTAGTACGACTGATCATCGTATGCGGTGGCTTTAGTGAATGTCCTATTCTTCCAATTGGAATTGTGATGCAATACCGTAAGCCAAGCCTAGGTGCTGGGTTTACCATTAAGTTATTCGCAGGATTATAAATCCACTAAAGAATTGTTTTCAAAAGAAGGTGTGTATCACCAAGGAAAACTATTTTGAATAAAACATATTAATCATATATGACGTTATACTTGAGTTTATCATATAGTCATTTCATATTGTACATTATTATGCTGGGCATTATAGCTCACACTTATTTTCTTAAATTGACACAACACAACAGTGAATCAAGATGCCTATCATGAAACTCATAGCCAGGAAACGGGTAGGAAATGACCAGCTGTTCCGTAGGATGTTTGGTGTTGTACCTCAGGTAGACCAAATAAGCTGGATTGGTTTTCAGTTGTTTTTAGTCCGGCTTATTTACAAGTATGACTTATGTAAGATAATAAATAAGAAACAAATATTTGGTCGACAGACTAACCTTACTGAAAGGTTATTTCCCCGGTAAGACTTAACTACTTTTGGGTTGTAATAATTATCACTTTGTCGATTGATTTACTCTAGTAATGAATGGTTCGTTTCCAAGACAATAACCTATATGTGTGTGTGTGTGTGATAAAAGTGGGGTTGTAAAGTGTGAGTATTTATGTTATTCCCTAACAATACAACAAGAATTACAGAAGGGGGGTTGAATGTAATTCTGGCTTCTTTTTGAGATTTTTTAAAACTGTTCAACTCAATAATATATAAGTGTTTGATTTGCACAGTACGGAATGAAAAAATTATATAAATCAAAACACAAGTAATAAAAACACAAGTCTTTAAAATTTTTTGGTGGATTTGAATGTATCCACCAGATATATAAATATATATATATCGAGAGAACCTGCGAAGCTTGAATAGCTCACAGCTGCTTTTACAAGTGAACAAACAAACTACAGAGAAATTCTTAACAGTTACAGCTTTTTCTATTTCTCTTCTGAAATGTGTTTGCTTATTTGTTCTACTAGCTACAATTGGTTTATATATCACCAAATTTACATGGTAATAAGACAGGATAATAAAACAAAACCTATCAAGTCTAACTCCATGCTGCTTCACTACTCTATTCCAGCATATTTGAATATCTTCATAATTTGCATGGAAATATTAATGCTTCTTTGTTCTCAAAACCCTGCTAAACAGGCTGCCACATTCCTTTTGTAAACACCCAATGCATGTGACTATGTTGTCACTGTCAACAGATATTTGAATTAATCATCCGTCGGGTACATGCTTGTTATCCGTCGGGTAGCTTTGTTGATCATCCGTCGGGTAGCTTTGTTGATCATCCGTCGGGTACTATTTGACACTTGACTCCATTTCACTTATGCAGAATTACAAGACATCTTATATTTACAATTAATGAACCTATTCTGCATATCTAGTAGCAGTCAACATGACTCATATGCTACTACAGAATTTACACAATGTTGTTTGCAGAAATGTGCTATATTACTTATTGTTACATAAGCTACTTACCCGGTGGATATCAATTAGTCATTCGTCAGGACTATATTGGGTCATCCGTCGGGACTATAATTGATCATCTGTTGGGTGTTACAAAATTCACTAAGTTAAATTTACTAAGGTGTTTTGTTTAGCTTATCATCAAGTACACAACATATTCCTAACGATCTCCCTCAATTTATATCTACTGGAATTGTAGCCATAAATTAAGAGAAACTTGATGATAACAAAACATCCTAAAAATACAGATTGAAGAATAGTAGATAAAACTGATAAGTGCTACATTTTACTGAAAATTGAACAATGCAAAGTACACAAAGAAATTGCTCACAATAATTATCAAGGTGCTCCTCTAGTCTGAGCAGATAGTTCTATTTCCTTAATTGTCTGGATTTCTTTCCAAGCCTTTTGTTATTTTCTTCAATTTGATTCTGGAGTTGTATGTGGAATTCAAGTTCATCAGCTTCAGAGAGATTTAGCATTTCCTGTATTTCCGAAAGAGTCTCATTGCTAGAGATACTCAATTGGTCCTCTAGTCTAAAGAATCTTCCAACTCCTTTTTTATCCCTGAATTCCATCAACCAATAGGGCCTCATATGCACTATCTTTCCTGTGAAGGGAATTGACAGAGTTTTTGGTAGTGTATCTTTGGCTCTATTACTCCTCAGCTCCTCAATCTTCTTTAGAACTAGTCTTCTTGCTGTCACATGGTACCCAAAGCTCTTTTTGAATGAAGAGTAGACCTTTATCAAAACAGATTGGCTTTCTAGAAGAATCCTATGAAGTGGCCATATGATCTCTCTTCCTCCCTTGTATTTGAATACCAGCCTTTCAGGGAGATGTCTGTGAGCATCAATTCCTCTAACTTCTTCCAATTCATCTAAGTAAAGGTTTATGTCAGAAAACTCCTTAATGTCACAGATGTGCAACATGTCTCCCTTGTTGATTGTAGATTTGGCTTTGATTGGTATCTTGGATCTGAGAATAACTGGATTCACTTTCTTGCTAGCTCTTGTCTTTGTCTTCTTTGTCTTGAAGATGGGTAAATTTAGCTCAGGAATTGGCAAACTATCCCAGTCTACTGACTCATCCTTAGGAATAATTGGTTCACCATGAATATTCCTTGTTGGATCAACCACTTTGAATTCTTCAAATACCACTGAGGGTTTTGATGTCTGAGTTGTAGTTGTAGGCTTTTTGGGAATTTTGTCTTCCTTTTCCTCATCATTAAAGTTCAATTTCCTCTTGGAATGGAGTTTGTATCTGAATCTTCTTTTCTGCCATGGTTCTTCTTGCACTTTCAGATCCTTAGGTTCAGCGATTACAGTTGGTTGTGCAGGAATTTCTGTTGTGGTTTTTACAGCTTGAAGCTTGGCCAATATATCAGCTTGCTTCTTCTTTTATTTAAGCTTTTTAGCATCCAAAGCAGCTTGCTTCTTTTCTTTCCTGATTCTCTCTTTCTCTTCCTTCTTAGCTTCCATAAACATGGGGTGTCCAGCCACCACACAAATTTCCTTACCATTTCTGTAAATCTTTTCTAATCTTCTTTTTAGTACTAAATCAGTTGGATCTTTGTAGAAGGCAATTGACCTAGCCAGCAGCTTCTTCTCATCTGGCCTAGGTGTCTCATACACAGTATCCATAGGATTTTTGTCTAAAAACTTTGAATAGTTTCTTTTAGGCTTCATGATGAAATCTGCTTTTAGAGATTTGATGCAATATGTTTGGCCTTTTTCCAGATAATTTATACTCACTTCATTCACAAAAATGTTCTTAACTTTAGACTAATGAGTGAATGTTTTGTCTGGCTTCTGAATTGGCCCAAACTTTTGTTGAATATCTGCATCTATCTTTCTCCATTTTTCTTTTAGTTCCTTCTCTAAAGCTGTAACATCAAGCATCTTAGGATTTGACTTTGACTCAAACTTTTCAGCTGCTATTTGGATTAGATCAATGCTATCCAATACTGGTGGCTTTGTGAAAGCAATTGTTGGCACAATCACTTTGCTGACTTGTATGTTTAGCTGTAGCTCCCCCTTACTTGAGCCTTTCTCCCCCCCCCCCTTACTTGAGCTTTTCTCCCCCTTTTTGTTATCATCAAGTAGAGTGGAGGATGAAGATTGTGCAATCAATAGTTGTTGTAGCAGTTGAGTTTGCTGAGCTTGATATAGATGTATAGCTGTTAAAGAAGCTTCCATTGCAGTCATTCTGGTATCCAAGGAATCTATCTTTGTGGCAAGATCAGAATTCCTCTTGAGTTGTCTCTTAATATCAAGCATTGTAGCTTCTGGAAGTTTAGAATCTAACCTTTCAGAAATGTCCTTTTTCATTTGATCAATCTCAGTCTTGATAGAAGTGACATCATGATTGTGTTGAAAACCTTGGATTTATTGTAATTGAAGAGAAGCAAGGTGTGCTTGTAGGAGCTTCTTGGTGCTGGCATTTGTTGTGGATTGAAGAGTAGAGTGTGTCTGACTTATAAGTTGAATGAGGGTGGTCTTGAAATACTGTTCATCACATTGCTTTGAAAATGCCCAAGATGGCATACCAGATCTGGAGCTAGGGCCTACTTCTCCCCCTATGTCCAGTGACCCCTCTTCACTTGCATCACCAAAGAAATCAGCAGATTCCCCAGTCCATAGTCAACATCATTATCAGCTCTAGGTGGCATAGCTGTGATGGCATGCTTAGCTATTTCCATTGACTGGGTGGTGTGCACCAAGTTCAGTATTCTTTCTGCATTTATATTGCCCTGTCCAGCCAAAATTTGATATGCTGGAACATGATGAGTAAATGCCTCAGCATCCAAAGAGATGGAACTTATAACAGCTTGATTATGTTGAGATAGTCTCTCAATGTCTGCATCATTGGCATTCATTGACTCACTAGCAATGATATCCAACCTTATTCCTCCTGTACCTGCATTTCTCTCAATTTCTCTCTCTTTTTGCATCAAGGGCTCCCCTTGGCTCCCCACCCTCACACCCTCACCTTCACCATCTAAGGTGGGACTCCTCTCACTCACTTTTGCCAGTCCTAAAGAAATGGACTGAATTTGATCACTCTTTTTCTCTCCTTTTTCCTAGGAGCAACCCAGACTCTCACTCAAATCACTCCCTTCCCTCAGTCCTAAGAGTGATTGCACTACTACTAAGTCTTCTGCACTTGTAAGAATTGAAGAAATTTGAAGTTGTGTAGAAGCACCCGACGGATGATGAATATCTATAGGGTTAGTAGTATGGCTATCCGACGGATGACTGCTGTTAGGCTTATCCGTCGGGATACAATCAATACTCGATGGATGATGAATATCCATCGGGATAGTAGAAATGAAAGAGTTTGGAGTGGAGACTATTGTAGACTCTGTGCAGATTGATGAAAATTTTGGCATAGATGTCTCAACAGTCTCAGAAAGGAATGGTAAATGACCCAACATATCATCTAAAAGATGATGCTCACTTACTTGGATTTTTGGCTTCTCCAAGAGAGTTAAAGATGGAGAATTTGGAAGTGATGTATTGATCATGTCAACATCTAGTGAGTGTGTGGTAGAATTTGGTGTATAAGGTGCTTCAATTATAAGAGATTTTGGTTGTGACTCCACATTTATTGGAGCCACATCAACCTGACTTTGAGAAGGTGCAGTGATTGGGTCTTTAGCACCAGTTTGCACTAACTGTGTGCCCTGTGCATCCCCAAGGGTTTTAGTTTCTTCATTCTGATATAGGTTTGGGGTGAGCTTGTGTCCCTTACCCTCTTCGGCTGTGCTCTTGGCTGAGAGCTTTGTTCAATAGTCATATCCTTTTGGGAGGATGCAACTAGTAATGAGCTTAGATCCTTTTTAAGCACTGCAGTTTGTTGAGAAACTGCAGTGTGGCTAGGCTGGGAAACACTCACCTCTCCAACCTTATTCTTAGGGCTTCTTTTATTTTCACCATGTCCCTCGCCTTTCTTACCCTCCTTCACATTCCCCTCTTTAGGTTTAGTAGATTTTACAACTGATTTCTTTTGAAAGAAATCAAAGGGGGCTTTCTTAGCTTTGGATTTTGGAATTTTAGTTTTGGCAGCTTGGATAGGCATCTGTTTGGTCATTGGCACAGATTCCATGGCTACACTAGAAGGCAAAGAAATGTGTGAGGTTGGAAGAGTATAGACAGTAGAATTTACCTCACTTACCTGAGGTCCCTCCATTACTGGAAAATAGTATAAGGGCACCTCCTTGTGATGATTTGCTCTATTTAAATCTGCAATAATCCTTCTTTCTTGAACCCAATAATTTAGCTTGTTGGTTGGGTTCTCAATTACAATATTCTCAATAAGATGGTTAGCAAGCATCATAAAGAATCTAGCATAATAGACATTTTTACCTCTCTTATTAAGTTCTCCTAACTTAAAGCCTAACTCAAACAAAACCAAGTCACTGAAATTGAAATACTTATCAGTAACTAGCATGTAAAGCATATTGAGCATGGATATATTGATAGAATCAAAATTGCTAACCTTACCAGAAAATATTTTAGTTACCACATCACACAGATAACTCCATTCTTTCCTAAGACCCAACCTTCTAATTTCACTTAACATAGAGGTAGTGAGTGCATAGCCCATAGATTTAAGTATGTTAACAATATCAGTGTCTCTGTATGAAGCAGTTACAGTATTATCAGGGATCTTAAAGCATGTTTTGACAATATCACTATTTATGCAAAACTGCTTACCTTTTAGAGTGAAAGTGATGGTCTTGTCTGTTGAGTTATACACTGCAGTTTTCCACAACTCCCCTACAACCTCACAGTAAATGGTGGGTGATTCAAGCATGGCATAGTTGAGTTTGCAGTTCTTCACAAAATCCATCATTTTGTGATAGTCACCAGACTGTTGAATCTCCCTGTTTACTAAAGCTGAGAAGTTATTTTTCTCATAAATGTATCCGGTTTGAGACATGATTTTCACTACAGGTGCCATTGCTAAAGATTTGAAAGTTTGCAGAGAGAGAGTTTGCTTTTGAGAAGAAAGAAATTAGAGCAATTGAATCTTGAGAATGATAAAAGAAAAGAATGAAAAAGAATTAAGCTTTTATACTATCTCAGAGATAAACTGACAAAAAAATAATAAAGTGAAATAAAGGACCAAAAAAAATTGCCCAAAATAGCCGTTTAAAAATAAATAAACTGTAAAATTCCGTCACTTATCTGTCGTGTCATGCTTACAAACTATAAGTATACTCGATGGATAATGTTTAGATAATTAACGGCTAGGATTGAGACAATTTGACGGATGAGGATAAATCAGTTATCCGTCGAGTTATAAAATATTCCAGAAAAATAATTGATTTTTATTGACAAATTGCATTTCGACGGATGATCAAACTCGATGGATAATGATCATCCATCGGGATGTAAATTTTAACTTAGCCAAAATATCATCCAAAACTGAAAAATCAATTAAATTTATGGCTACATAACAACTTGCAAAATATCTGAAATGATTCAAGAATAATTGAGCATACCTAACTCACTTGCCAACCTTGAAAAGGTGGATTCATCAAGTGGCTTGGTAAATATGTCTGTAAGCTGTTTTTCACTTGGAACAAAATGCTGTTCCTCGGTACCATTCATCACATGTTCCCTTATGAAGTGGTACTTGATGTCTATGTGCTTTGTTCTTGAATGTTGTATTGGATTTTCAGTGATGGCAATTGCACTTGTGTTATCACAGAAAATATGAATCCTATCCACTTGTAGACCATAGTCCAATAATTGGTTTTTCATCCACAAAATATGTGCACAGCAACTACCAGCATCAATATATTCAGCTTCAGCTGTAAAATTAGAAACTGAATTTTGTTTTTTACTGAACCAGGACACAAGCTTGTTCCCTAGAAATTGACAGGTTCCTGTTGTACTTTTTATGTCTATTTTACAACCTACATAATTTGCATCTGAATAACCAGTTAGATCAAAACCAGACTCTCTAGGGTACCAAATACCAAGTTTTGGTGTTCCCTTGAGATACCTAAAAATTCTCTTAATAGCTACTAAATGAGAGTCTCTAGGATCAGCCTGAAATCTAGTACAAAGACAAGTAGCAAATATTATATCTGGCCTACTAGCTGTTAAGTACAGAAGTGAGCCAACCATGCCCCTATAGCTTGAAATATCCATAGACTTTTCAGTAGTGTTTAATTCAAGCTTAGTTGCAGTGGTCATGGGAGTTTTTGCAGATGTTCAATCCATTATTTCAAACTTCTTTAAAAGATCATGAATGTATTTAGTTTGACTAATGAATATTCCAGCACTAACTTGCTTAACTTGCAAACCAAGAAAGTAAGTTAGTTCTCCCATCATACTCATTTCATACTTTGCATCAATTTGGCAAACTTTTTGAAAAGTTTTTCATCTGTAGAGCCAAATATAATATCATCTACATAAATTTGAACAAGTATACTAGAGCCATTAACATTTCTAAAGAATAAAGTTTTATCAACAGTACCTCTTGTAAAGTGATTTTCTAAAAGAAACTTTGATAAAGTGTCATACCAGGCTCTAGGTGCTTGCTTCAGTCCATAAAGTGCTTTCAAAAGATAGTAGACATGATTTGGGAAATTTGGATCTTCAAAACCAGGAGGCTGACTAACATAGACTTCCTCCTCCAAATCCCCATTCAGAAAAGCACTTCTGACATCCATTTGATAGACCTTGAAATTGGCATGAGCTGCATAGGCCAAGAAAATTCTGATGGCTTCAAGTCTTACAACATGAGCAAAAGTTTCATCAAAATCTATTCCTTCTTGTTGATAATAGCCCTTAACAACCAATCTAGCTTTATTCCTTACTACTATGCCATTTTCATCCATCTTGTTTCTGAATACCCATTTGGTGTCAATTGGATTCTTTCCTTTAGGCTTGGGTACCAGCTTCCATACTTTATTCCTTTCAAATTGGTTTAGCTCCTCCTGCATAGCTAAGATCCAATCAAGACCCAACAAAGCTTATTCTACCTTCTTTGGTTCTTCCTTAGATAGAAAGCTGCTATATAGACATTCTTCTTGAGTTTCTCTCCTTGTTTGTACTCTAGAAGACACATCACCAATGATGAGCTCAAAGGGGTGATCTTTTGTCCATTTTCTTTGTTGAGGTAGATTAGCTCTAGATGAAGAGGCCTCATTGTTATCTTGATCTGTGACTGAGTTTTGATTATTAGAAACTCCCCCTGAGTTTGTGAATCTTTGATTTGAAAAAGGGAAATTTTATGTTAGTGATCTATTCTGACTTTCAGCTTCTCTTAATGACCCGACGGATGGTGCACTTTGTGTTCCGACGGATGAAGCTGATTATCTACCGATGGATAAGGCAGATTGTCTCCCGACGGATGAAGCATTTTCCAACTCGACAGATGTAGAATTTTGTGCTTCATTTGTAGTAGATTTTTTTGCATTATCCTTTGCCATTGTTTCCTGATCACTTTCATCATCACTATCATCACTAACCATCTCCACATTATCAAATTTGAGACTCTCATAAAAATCTTCCTCTTGTAGTCCTTCAATCTTTTTATCATCAAACACAACATGTATTGATTCCATAACAATATTGGTTCTTAGATTGTAGACTCTATATGCTTTTCCCACAGCATATCCAACAAAAATTTCTTCATCTGCTTTAGCATCAAACTTCCCATGTTGATCAGTCTGATTTCTCAAGATATAACATTTTTAGCCAAAGACATGAAGAAAATTTAGAGTTGGCTTCTTGTTCTTTAACAATTGATATGGTTTCATGCACTTTTCTTGATTCACCAAAGAAATATTCTGAGTGTAGCAGGCAGTGTTCACAGCTTCAGCCCAGAAATATGTTGGTAACTTTGATATTTCAAGCATTGTCCTTGCAGCTTCAATAAGAGATCTGTTTTTCCTTTCTACCACTTCATTTTGTTGTGGGGTTCTTGCTGCAGAAAACTCATGCATTATTCCATTCTCTTCACAAAATGATCTTATCCCAGAATTCTTGAACTCAGTTCCATTGTCACTCCTGATTCTTCTTACTTTGAAATCAGGATGATTGTTGACTTGCCTTATGTGATTGATGATGATTTCACTAGCCTCATCTTTAGACTTTAGGAAATATGTCCAAGAGAACTTTGAGAAATCATCTACAATTACTAGGCAAAATCTTTTCCTTGAGATAGACAACACATTGACTGGTCCAAACAAATCCATGTGAAGCAATTGCAAAGGTTCTTCAATTGTTGAATCAAGCTTCTTTCTGAATAATGTTTTAATCTGCTTTCCCTTTTGGCAGGCATCACACAGTCCATCCTTAGAAAACTCCACTTGAGGAATACCTCTAACTAGTTCTTTCTTGACAAGCTCATTCATGGTCTTGAAGTTTAGATGGGACAGCTTCTTGTGCCATAGCCAACTTTCATCTTGACTTGCTTTACTGAGAAGACAAGTAACAGATTCTGCTTTTGATGAGTTGAAGTCAGCTAGATACACATTTCCTCTTCTCACACCAGTGAGAACCACTTTATTACTTCTTTTGTTTGTCACAACACAGGATTTTGAGTTGAAGGTTACTGAATTGCCCTTATCACAAAGCTGGATGATACTCAATAAATTATGCTTGAGACCATCCACTAGGGCAACCTCCTCAATGATGATATTGTCTTTTGAAATCAATACATATCCCACAGTATAACCCTTGCTGTCATCTCCAAAGGTAATACTTGGGCCAACTCTCTCCTTGAACTCTGTGAGCAGGGTAGAATCTCCAGTCATATGCCTTGAACAGCCACTATCCAGGTACCAAAGATTCTTTCTATTTCCCTGCATACATTAAAACCAAATCAAGTTGATTTTGGTACCCAAGTTTCCTTGGGTCCTGCCTTGTTAGCTTTCTTCTTTGGTTTCTTAGGTTTGATCTCATTTGACTTGGGAATATCTGATTCATCCTTAGTCATTTGAGTTGGACCTTTGAAACCAGTCATTAAAATAAAATTATCAAGCACACTTTGATTAATAAGAAAAGGCATGCTATTTGCAAACATGTTATTCCTGTAAGGCATGCTAAATGGCATTTGGGGCATGCTAAATGAGGCATAATAAGGATTATGTACAAATGGCATATTAGGAAATTGTGCATTCATATTCTGAGCAGATATAGCATTCATAGGCATACAAGGCATGGCAGTCATGTTGGGAAAAGAAGAGGGTACATATATGGGAGTTGGCATGGCAAGTTTGCAATTAACAGAAAAGTGATTAACACTACCATACTTAACACAGATTTTTCTTGGAGCATATTTATCAGGTGTGTAGTTGTTATGTTTGTTAATCCCTACTTTCCCATTTCTATTATTTTTCCTTTTAGCTTCTGTTTTAATCTCAATCTTCTCCAATTTTTCATTCAATTGCTTGATAGACATATGGCCAACATTAACTTTCTTCTCCTTCTTCACTTAACTTGATTCTCCTGAAACAAAGTTTTTGGAAACTGATCCATATTTCTCATTCAGCTTGGCAAGTTTGGCTTTGCTCACAGGTTTGATAATAGCCGACGGATGAGGATTTGTGTCACCCGACGGATAATCCTTTTGATTATCCGACGAATGACTCTTATCATTCGTTGAGTCCACATCTGTTAGCAATCCTTCAACCAAATTGGATTCCTGCTTCTCCTTACTCTTTTTTAGGCTGCATCACAAAAGGACTCAATACCTTAAATTTAAGTGATTTGAGCATGAACATCTCTGGATGATTTCCATGCTTTAATCACTTCATGTTCTCGGTCAAGCTGCTTCTTCAAGATCTCTTATTTCTTCAAGGACTCAGTTAATTCATCCTTAGTAATCTTACATTCTATTCTCAATTTCTCAAATTCAATAAACTGAGACTCTAGCACATTATTCCTTTCACTTAAAAACAAATTGTTTTCTTTGATTTTAGCATTTTCTTTGGTGAAAGACTTAAGTGTAACACGCAAATGATATAATTCTGTGGACATGTCATTTATGGAATCATTACACTCAGCTTTAGATAAATGTGCTAGGTTATTGGTGATTACCTGATTACTTGAAGAACTTGTTTCTGTTTCATCAGACTTGGCCATCAGGGCTAGATTGACATAGCTCACATCTTTATCTTCATCCAAACCATCAACTGCCCAGTCATTTTCTTGTGTAATCAAAGCCCTTTCCTTTTGCTTGAGCAACTCAAAATACTTCTGTTTATAATCAACAGGCTCAAACTTCTTTTTGCTCGAATCTGACTTTCTACACTCACTGGCAAAGTGCCCTTGTGACGCCCTCAATCTCGGGGTTAGGAAATGAGGACCCACACACCTTTAATCTAATAATTAAATAAGTATAAACCCCGATTAACTACTAATAGGATCAAACAGGATAAAGTATGAGACAATATTACAACTACCATTCATAAAATATAACATACAACCCCAAAATAATATTAAATAATCATAATCAATTCCGGCTTGGAGCCGACAGATAACCCATTGTATCTTTATAACTCTCTGGCGAAGCGCTTGCTCACTCAAAAACACCACTACCTGCTCTGGAAACCGGAAGCCCTCAACACGATAGGGACCACCAGGTACGCTCTTACGAGCAGTGCGCCTAAGCTTAGCCATCTTCTTGCTTAACTGCCATGGTTAGATTAAAATAAAACATATGAGTATAAAACTCAACAAGTAACTATAAAGCAGTTCTACGATATAAAATCCACAATAAATTATAACAAAACTCAGGGCATTCTACTTTATCAGTTATAGGTGGCAGATTTCCATCTTTCGGGTTAAGAAAGGGTTATGAAGGAAAAACGTGGGGCTTTTAAGGAATAAGGCTCAAAGCAGGGTGAAAGTCGACATTCATCACAAATCATTAAAGGATCAGGACAGATCTTTCAGAAAGGAAAGCGATAATATTTTCAATATATGGAATCAATCATATGATCAACAGATTAGAATCAGGGTTCACGAGCTTTAAGCTTCACAATATCACAATCAACTCTTTTCACAACAATATAAGCCATTTTTCATTTTCAAATAATCAAATACTGAACAGGAAGTTTCAGTTCCATTTTAAGTAATCAATATAGAACCCTTAATTGGATCATATTATCTTTCATTCCATTATAATACGGGTGATCAGCCCGTACCGACCTCCATCTGGTCTTTAAGGTACCAATCGGCATAATTTCAGCCTTAAACTGGACTAGCCCCTCTAGCCTCTTACAATGATTGGACTAGTCCCACTAGCCTCTTACGTCCCATCCAATCCATCAGGAATTCATTTAGAAAACCTTGAGTTGGAAAAAGTAGGTTTTCTAAATTCATTTTATCATTACCAAGAATATGAAATCATTCGGACTCTTTCGAGTCGAAACTCATTCTTAAATCAAATTTCAAGAAATCACAGTTAAGGAAATGAATCAAGGACTAGCAAGGAGCAATTCTAGGGATTTTGAATCAAGGATAACAAGGTACTTAAATTAGAAGGATCCATATCTGTTTCAAGGATTAATAGGAAATATGGTGATCAAGGAATATGGTATCATTACAGGGGGTTCGTAAAGGTAATTATAGGGTTTATAACAGTTCATGGCTTAACAAATAACTTGAACAGAAAAGATAGGTTACCATAGGGTTGAATCAATAAGCTTATCAATAACAGTTTAACAAGATCAAAGACAGGGTATCTCAAATCATTAACAGGGGTTCATTATTTAAACAGTTCCATATTCTACATGGTATGAACAATAACCTCTTTATAACCATTTTCACAATTAATGAGAGTTACTTGCCTGAATTTGCTTTCCTGAAGGTTGAACTACTGCCACTTAGTATACCCTTTCCTTTCCTAGCTCAAATGCCCTCACGCTCCGAATATGCAAGTGATGTTTGAGTAGTATACCGAAAATAGAAGCTATAGGTGGTAATATCTTTGAGTTTGGGTGAATATTTGATGTTGCATGCAAGAGAGAGAGAAGAGAGATGGGAGAGAGCCGAGAGAGAGCCGAGAGAGAGAGAGAGAGAGAGAGAGAGAGAGAGAGAGAGAGAGAGAGAGAGAGAGAGAGAAAGTGTTCGAGAGAGAGAGGAAAAGAAAGTGAGGGAGAGGGGGAGGATGTTCACGGGAAAAGGAAGAAAGAAGGGGGGGAGTGTTTATATTGTATTAGGGCCAAGGGTATTTTAGTAATCTACTAAATCCCTTTTTGGTTTGATTAATCCTTTCTTTTTACTAAAATAAGATAAAAATCAAATATAAAATATATCTCTCTCGTAAATCAAAAATTATTGCAAATGACAATTTTAATACGTAGATCTCGAAATTAGCTTTCCAACCATTACTCATAATAAACTTTTGAGCGAACGGTTGATTTTATATGATTTTCACAAGTTTGCTTTAATAATAGAATTTTAGCACACATAAATCAATTTAAAATGCAACGATCACCAATTAAATCTGCCCATCATTTTTAGAAAGTCTCTAGGACTAATACGAAGATAACAGAACAAATATCATGCCTTTATCTTACTCAGATAATTTTATAAAAATGTGTGAAGGTTAAATAAACTTTACTTAAATCAAATAATTCCCGTAAATCCAGAAAATGTCAACAGATCACGTAATCATGCACATGGACAAGCAAACACACATACGAACACATCACAACTTATGTCTGATCATAAAATTTGTCCTTCTTTAATTTTATTCCTTTCTACGCATACCGGGTCACGTTCAGCCTGACGGCCCGACGCTCAGCATTTCAATTACGCTTCTCATTATCGACCGACACGTCACTAGGACGGAATAATTTACTTAAACATTTCATTTCACATAATAACACATAGTTCACATTTTAAATATCTTAACCCCTTTTTAGGACGGGTTCCGTTCTACCTGACGGCCCGACAACACAGCTTAACTCCTAAGCTGACTCTTTAAATTGAAACGCTTCTATTTACGCTCCTAGATTCTAATATACAGTAAAGACAATTAATCAACACTTAATCACATAATTATAATCACTTCACATAAATCTCACTTTATTCACTTAATTATGTCACAAAATTCTCAGTCGTCACAATCTACCCTCCTTAAAAGGATTCTGTCCCCAGAAACTAGTCTAAGCAAATAGATGGGGATACTTTTCTTGCATTTCGCTTTCTAATTCCCAAGTTGATTCTTCAACTAGTGGATTTCTCCACAATACTCTAACTAGAGGTACAACTTTATTTCTAAGCGTCCTCTCCTTTCGGTCTAAGATTCGAACTGGTTGTTTCACATAAGACAAATCCGGTTGAATTTCCGCTGCTTCTAATTCGATCACATGGCTCGCATTAGCATTATACTTCTTCAGAAGAGAAACATGAAATACATTGTGTAGATGTTGTATTTACGGGGGTAGCGCCAATTCATATGCCACATTCCCAACTCGTCGCAGTACTTCAAATGGTCCAATATACCTAGGACTCAACTTCCCTTTCTTTCCGAATCGGGTTAAACCCTTCCAAGGAGATATCTTTAACAAGACTTTGTCTCCATATTTGAATTGCACATTTTTTCGTTCTTGATTTGCGTACTTCGTTTGTCGATCTTGAGATGCAACTAATCTTTTCCAAATCATTTCTACATTTTCCTTCGTATGTTGAACTAGCTCTGAGCCAATTAATTTGCGCTCACCAACCTCGTCCCAATACGTAGGGGACCTACATTTTCTTCCATACAACGCTTCATAAGGCGGCATGCCAATATTTGCGTGATAGCTGTTGTTGTAGGAAAACTCAATTAACGGCAAATGATCGTCCCAATTTCCTTTGAAATCTATTGCGCAGGTTCGTAACATATCTTCAATTGTCTGAATTGTCCTTTCACTTTGTCCGTCAGTCTGCGGATGATATGTCGTACTCATTTTTAGCTTAGTTCCCAAATGATCATTGAATTGTCTCCAAAATCTCGAGTTAAACCTTAGATCTCTATCAGATACAATAGATACAGGAACTCCATGACGCATCACAATCTCATTCAAATATAATTTGACTAACTTTTCCAATAAAAACCTTTCATTTATCGGCAAGAAATGTGCTGACTTCGTCAACCGATCGATTACCACCCAAATTGCATCATGATTAGACTTGGTTTTAGGTAATCCTACCATGAAATCCATCGCAATATGCTCCCATTTCCATTCTGGTATATCCAGTGGCTGAAGCAATCCGCTTCGCTTCTGATGTTCTGTTTTGACTCTTTGATAGTGTAACACTTACTTATCCATTCCGCAATTTCCTTTTTCATGTTTGGCCACCAATAATTCTCTCTTAAGTCCTGGTACATTTTCGTACTTCCAGGGTGAATTGAAAATCTCAAGTTATGCGCTTCTTGCAAAATCTAATGCTTTAGCTCTACAACATTAGGTATCCAAATACGTGAGTTAACACGGTATATTCCATTTCCATCCTTTTGAGCTTTAATTTCTTCTCCTGATAATTTATCCTTTTGGCGATTCATTACTTGCTCTTGACAGCATCGAATCTTTTCCAAAATTTCGGTTGAAATGACATCGCATATATAGCTTCACCTCTAAATTCGGGAGTCTGTACTTCTATTTCCATCTTTTCAAAATCCTTGTCCAAATCTTCTGACGACGTTAACATATTCAACCTTTCCTTGTGACTTAGAGCGTCCACTACCATATTTGCTTTTCCAGGATGATAGTTTATCGCACAATCATAATCTTTGATCAACTCTAACCATCTTCTCTGTCTCATATTCAATTCCTTTTGAGTGAAGATATACTTTAAACTCTTATGATCTGTATAAATCTCGCACTTTTCCCCGTATAAATAATGCCTCCAAATCTTAAGGGCAAACACAATTGCTACCAATTCCAAATCGTGCGTTGGATACTTTTGCTCGTACGACTTGAGTTGCCTTGACGCATATGCTATTACCTTCCTGTGTTGCATTAACACACATCCAAGTCCTTTATATGAAGCATCACTGAATATTACAAATTCTCCTTTTTCATCAGGTAACACCAACACTGGGGCAGTTATCAGCCTCTTCTTTAATTCTTGAAAGCTTTCCTTGCACTTTTCCATCCACACAAACTTCTCGTTCTTTCTTGTCAACTTCGTTAATGGGACAGCAATCTTAGAGAAATCTTGCACAAACCTTCTATAGTATCCGGCTAATCCCAGAAAACTTCTGACTTCCGTAGGAGTCTTGGGCCTTTCCTAATTTATTACAGCTTCTATCTTGACTGGGTCCACTTTGATTCCTTCTTTATTAACTACATGACCAAGAAATTGCACTTCCTTTAGCCAAAATTCGCACTTCAAAAACTTAGCGTATAACTTCTCTTTCTCAGAATTTCCAAGGAAATCCTCAAATGCTCCTTATGATCTTCTTCCATCTTGGAGTAAATCAGTATATCGTCAATAAACACAATAACGAACTTATCCAAATATTGCTTGAACACTCTGTTCATAAGATTCATAAATGTGGCTGGTACGTTCGTCAAGCCAAACTCCATTACCAAAAACTCGTAGTGCCCATATCTTGTTCGAAACGCTGTCTTGGGTATGTCTTCTGCTTTAATCTTTAATTGATTATACCTAGATCTTAAATCAATCTTGGAGAAACACGAAGCTCCTTTTAACTGATCAAACAAGTCATCGATTCACGGTAGGGGGTACTTATTCTTAATCATCAGCTTATTCAATTCGCGATAATCAATACACAACCTCATACTTTCATCCTTTTTCTTTACAAACAACACCGGTGCGCCCCACGGGGATACACTCGGCCGAATTACTCCTTTATCCAACAATTCTTGCAATTGAGCTGCCAATTCCTTCATCTCGATTGGCGCCATACGATAGGGAGCTTTCGATACTGGTTCCGTTCCAGGAGCCAAATCAATCGTAAACTCGATCTCTCTATCTGGAGGTAGTCCTAGCAATTCTTCAGGAAACACATCAGGAAAATCTCTTACTATTGGAATATCTTCGATCCTCGCAGATTCTTTCTCCACATCCATAACATGAGCCAAATAAGCTTCGCATCCTTGACGCATTAATCTCCTCATCTCGACAGCCGTTAAGAATTTCTTCTCTTGCCTCTTTCCTTTGAATATCACTTCCTCACCATCCTTGGTCCTTAACTTCATCTTCTTACTTTTACACTTTATTTGCGCTTCATGGTTTGACAACCAGTCTATTCCTAGTATAACCTCAAATTCTCCTAACTTAATGGGAATTAGGTCAGCAGAAAAGTGCCAACCTTCTATAACCACATCGCAATTGGGACAAATCTTATTAACAATAACTTTCTATTGATTTGATACCTCTATAATCAAATTAGGTTCCGGAGGGTACGCAACATAATTTAACTTATCAAGAATACTTTCAGAGATAAAAGATCTAGTTGCTCCAGAATCCATCAATACTTTTACTTCTACCGAGTTAATAACAAGCATGCCTGCCACCACGTCCACATCTTGAACCGCATCTTTCATTGTCATATTAAAGGTCCTAGCTCTGGGTTGAGCTGATGGTGCTGGGAGAGATGGCGGTCCAGCAATCCTAAGAACATTGGCCTTTTGAACAGGCTCCTTGCAATTCCTGGCCACATGGCCCACCTTTCCACACTTGAAACAAGCCAAGTCAGGCTCCCTTGCTCCATTTGGACATTCTGAAGAATAATGCCCTTTCTGGTTGCACTTGAAACAAGTCACATCCAGCTTATTACACGTTCCCGGGTGCCTCTTCCCACAATTCTTGCATTCTTGAATCTGAGGTCTGTTATCCTTCCCCGGTTGTCCTGCTTTCTGGAAACGGTTCTTCAGAGCTCCGTTACCGGGTTTAAACTTCTGAAACTTTTGGTGCTGACCTCCACCATTCCTTCCAAACTTTCCTCTAAACTTTGAGCTTCCTTGCTCTTGCTCCGAACTTTCAAATTTTCTTTTCCTTCCTTCATTTTCTCTCCTCGCAACTTCACGCTCTCCTTCTACTATCATTGCCTTTTGTACCAAGGCAGCATAATTCTTGATCTCCAACAACGCTACTTGACTCCTAATCCATGGCTTAAGTCCCTGTTGGAACCTCTTAGCCTTCTTTGTCTCTGTATTCACATACTCAGGTACGAATCTAGACAGCTCCGAAAATTTTACTTCATACTCCGTTACCGACATATCCTCTTGTCTAAGGTCCAGAAATTTCATCTCCAACTGATCTTGCATATAGCTCGGCAAATACTTCTCCAGAAACATCTCAGTGAACTTCTTCCATGTTAAGTCCTTTCCTTCCAAAAATGCTTTCGAAGACTCCCAACAGAAACTTACTTCATCTTTAAGGTAATAACTTTCATACTGAGCTTTTTTGTCATCCTTAACTTCTACTAATTCAAAGGCTTTTTCCATTTCTCTTAACCACAATTGTGCTTTAATCGGGTCTAGCAAACCTAAGAATTCTGGGGGATGAACAGATTGAAAGTGTTCGAAATTTCCAACTTTAGGGGCCACAGGTTGTTGCAAAAGCTGAGCAAGTCTGCTCATCATGGTGGTTTCTGGGTTTACTTCTGGGTCTTGGGTTGGAATTTCTTCTTCTTGGTAATCTGGTGAGTTGACCATTTCTTACAAACCTGATTGGGCAATTATTTAGCAATACGATAACATGGCATATATAACAACATTTTATTATGAAATCTCCTTTTGCGGGTTTTAAGCTTTACCCAATTTTGCACATGCAATCCTATTACTACATAATTCTAATATCAGTGTTGTTTTCTCATGGCACAGGATAGGGTATTACGAATTTTAAACATGGTTATACGAAAACATGGTATTTAGAACAGTTTATGCAGATCTTTAGGGTGCACAATGGAAAACATGATAATGGATTTATTTAAACCAAGGGTACATAAAGAAAAGTCTGGTTACCATAAGTTCTGAAATAAGGTACAATAATATAGCAGGGTTAAACAGAGGAAAAACTAGAAAACATCCCCCTATCTACCCCTAACTTCTAACAACTACTACTACCACAGTGTTCCGAAAGACAACATAACAAATGAAAAAGGGATCCCGGCATCTGACCAAGTATCCCAAAGCCTACTGGCACTGAAAAACAACAATTAAGGGCTCACCCAACAGTCCCTCCTAATAGCTAGTCATCCAGAATATCTCTCAACACAACCAACATCCAGCGAATGATCTTTTGCAGCCTCCGGGCCTCAGCATCAGCATCACTAGTGGATGGTCTTTCGTCCAATCTCCTCCGAGCAACCTGCTCCACCATCTTAACCCGAACTCGCCACTCATCATCCATAACTGAAGTGCTCTGCCTAGACTCTCGGGCTAGCCTATCCACCAAAGCTCCCAACTCAGGAATACGGGAGTAAACAAAGTCTCGATCATGGGCTAACTTGCCACCAACACTGACACGTACAGTCTTAGGCATCTCAGACTCTGGCTCAGGGGCAGGGGTCTCTGAATCTGGCCTCAAGGGTGAAATCTGCATAGGGATCTCACTACTTTCAGAAGGGTCCTCCTCTGGGTCTGAACTAACATACATAGGCTCCTCTGGAGAGGGTGGAATGGGGTCCACTGGGGTACCGGTCAAGCTAATCTCTAAATCTGAGTCACTACTACTACTGGGATCCTGAAAGAAAACACAAATCAGCAACCAAGAAACAATGTTAGGGTTAAATAAAGCTTCCAGCTAACTCACACCCTAACTCTAGTTTCCACTTTAACTAATACACACTTTCCCTAGACTATACCTAATAGTCTAACTCAACTCTATATGAGTCGAACTCTCTTGCGATATAAATATATACCCAAAATACCCCTTTTTAATCCTAACTTATCTCAGGGACTAGATTCTGTAGCTCTGATACCAACTTGTGACACCATCAATCTCGGGGTTAGGAAATGAGGACCCACACACCTTTAATCTAATAATTAAATAAGCATAAGTCTTGATTAACTATTAACAGGATCAAATAAGATAAAATATAAGACAAGATTACAACTACCAATCATAAAATATAACTTACAACCCCAAAATAATATTAAATAATCATAATCGATTCCGGCTTGGAGCCGACAGATAACCCATTGTATCTTTATAACTCTCTGGCTAAGCGCTTGCTCACTCAAAAACACCACTACCTGCTCTAGCAACCGGAAGCCCTCAACAAGATAGGGACCACCAGGTACGCTCTTACGAGCAGTGCGCCTAAGTCTGGCCATCTTCTTGCTTAACTGCCATGGTTAGATTAAAACAAAACATATGAGTATAAAACTCAGTAAGTAACTATAAAGCAGTTCTACGATATAAAATCCACAATAAACTGTACCAAAACTCAGGGCATTCTACTTTATCAGTTCTAGGTGGCAAATTTCCATCTTTCGGGTTAAAAAAGGGTTATGAAGGAAAATGTGGGGCTTTCAACAAATAAGGCTCAAAGCAGGGTGAAAGCCGACATTCATCATAAATCATTAAAGGATCAAGACAGGTCTTTCAGAAAGGAAAGCGATAATATTTTCAATATATGGAATCAATCATATGATCAACAGATTAGAATCAGGGTTCACGAGCTTTAAGCTTCACAATATCACAATCAACTCTTTTCACAACAATATAAGCTATTTTTCATTTTCAAATAATCAATTACTGAACAGGAAGTTTCAGTTCCATTTTAAGTAATCAATATAGAACCCTTGATTGGATCACTTTATCTTTCATTCCATTATAATACGGGTGATCAGCCCGTATCGACCTCCATCTGGTCTTTAAGGTACCAATCGGCATAATTTCAGCCTTATACTGGACTAGTCCCGCTAGCCTCTTACAATGACTGGACTAGTCCCACTAGCCTCTTACGTCCCATCCAATCCATCAGGAATTCATTTGGAAAACCTTGAGTTGGAAAAAGTAGGTTTTCTAAATTCATTTTATCATTACCAAGAATATGAAATCATTCGGACTCTTTCGAGTCGAAACTCATTCTTAAATCAAATTTCAAGAAATCATAGTTAAGAAAATGAATCAAGGACTAGCAAGGAGCAATTCTAGGGATTTTGAATCAAGGATAACAAGGTACTTAAATTGGAAGGATCAATATATGCTTCAAGGATTAATAGGAAATATGGTGATCAAGGAATATGGTATCATTACAAGGGGTTCGTAAAGGTAATTATAGGGTTTATAATAGTTCATGGCTTAACAAATAACTTGAACAGAAAAGACAGGTTACCAAAGGGTTGAATCACTAAGCTTATCAATAACAGTTTAACAAGGTCAAAGACAGGGTATCTCAAATCATTAACAGGGGTTCATTATTTAAACAGTTCCATATTCTACATGGTATGAACAATAACCTCTTTATAACCATTTTCACAAGTAATGAGAGTTACTTGCCTGAATTCGCTTTCCTGAAGGTTGAACTACTGCCACCTAGTATACCCTTTTCATTTCCTAGCTCGAATGCCCTCACGCTCTGAATATGCAAGTGATGTTTGAGTAGTATACCGAAAATAGAAGCTATAGGTGGTAATATCTTTGAGTTTGGGTGAATATTTGATGTTGCATGCAAGAGAGAGAGAAGAGAGATGGGAGAGAGCCAAGAGAGAGAGAGAGAGTGTTCGAGAGAGAGAGGAAAAGAAAGTGAGGGAGAGGGGGATGATGTTCACGGGAAAAGGAAGAAAGAAGGCGGGGAAGTGTTTATATTATATTAGGGCCAAGGGTATTTCAGTAATCTACTAAATCCCTTTTTGGTTTGATTAATCCTTTATTTTTACTCAAATAAGAAAAAAATCAAATATAAAATATATCTCTCTCGGAAAGTCGAAAATTATTGCAAATGACAATTTTAATATGTAGATCTCGAAATTAGCTTTCCAACCATTACTCATAATAAACTTTTGAGCGAACGGTTGATTTTATATGATTTTCACAAGTTTGCTTTAATAATAGCATTTTAGCACACAAAAATCAATTTAAAATGCAAGGATCACCAATTAAATCTGCCCATCATTTTTAGAAAGTCTCTAGGACTAATACGAAGATAACAGAACATATCTAATGCCTTTATCTTACTCAGATAATTTTATAAAAATGTGTGAAGGTTAAATAAACTTTATTTAAATCAAATCATTCCTGTAAATCCAGAAAAATGTCAACAGATCACGTAATCATGCACATGGACAAGCAAACACACATAAGAACACATCACAACTTATGTCTGATCATAAAATTTGTCCTTCTTTAATTTTATTCCTTTTTACGTGTACCGGGTCACGTTCAGCCTGACGGCCTGACGCTCAGCGTTTCAATTACGCTTCTCATTATCGACCGACACGTCACTAGGACGCAATACTTTACTTAAACATTTCATTTCACATAATAACACATAGTTCACATTTTAAATATCTTAACCTCTTTTTAGGACGGGTTCCGTTCTACCTGACGGCCCGACAACACACCTTAACTCCTAAGCTGACTCTTTAAATTGGAACGCTTCTATTTACGCTCCTAGATTCTAATATACAGTAAAGACAATTAATCAACACTTAATCATATAATTATAATCACTTCACATAAATCTCACTTTATTCACTTAATTACGTCGCAAAATTCACAGTCGTCACAGCCCTGCCAAGCCACATTTGAAACATTTGAATTTAGATTTATCCACCATGTTTCTATTTGGCTTGGCTGCTCCAAAGTTCTTTTTGAACTTGAGCTTGGAAAATCTTTTGGAAAGGAATGCTAAATGCTCATCAATATCATCCATGTCATATTGGCTCAAATGATCTTTATTTTCAGCTACCATCCCTTTTCCCTGTTCTCACAGGCCTTTGAAGTACATTCAACAACTTCTACCTTCATCTCTTTCTCCTTCTCTAACTCATCAACCAGTGCTATGGACCCTCCTTTCTTCCTTCCTTTCTCCATCCTCTCATCTTGCTCTATTTCAAGCTCATAAGTTTTCAGGATGCCATACAGTCTCTCCGAGGTAAACTTCTTATAATCTTGAGAATTTCTCAATGAGACTGTCATTGGTTTTCATTCCTTTGGAAGAGATCTAAGGAACTTGATATTGGAGTCTTTTGTCTGATAGACTCTTCCATGCAACTTCAGAGCATTTAGTAGTTTTTGAAATCTACTAAAAATGTCACTGAGAGACTCACTATCTTCACAATGAAAGTGCTCATATTGCTGAATTAGCAGCTGCATCTTATTTTCCCTTACTTGCTCGGTACCATCACAGATAATCTGAATTGTGTCCCAAACTTCCTTGGCTGTTTTGCAGTTAATGATGTTATCAAACATATCACCATCAACTTCATTGAACAATATATTCATGGCCTTCTTGTCTTTCCTGACTTGCTCAATATCAGGATCTGACCATTCATGCCTAGGCTTGGGAACAGATGGTTCATTCCCTGTTGCAGCTCTTATTGGTACATGAGGACCTCTCTCTATACAATCCACATAGGCCTCATCTTGAGAAAGAAGATGTAGGTGCATCTTCACCTTCCAGTGGTGATAATTGTCTTTGTCCAGAAATGGAATCTTAACTCCAACATCCTTCTTGTTCATCTTGCTGTTTGTTGTGATCTTTAAACTCTTTGTACTTCAAGAGCTTGCTCTAATACCAATTGTTATTCCCTAACAATACAACAAGAATTATAAAAGGGGGGTTGAATGTAATTCTGGCTTCTTTTTGAGATTTTTTTAAAACTGTTCTAACTCAATAATATATAAGTGTTTGATTTGCACAGTGCGGAATGAAATAATTATATAAATCAAAACACAAGTAATAAAAACACAAGTCTTTAAAACTTTCTGGTGGATTTGAATGTATCCACCAGATATATATATATATATATATATATATATATATATATATCGAGAGAACCATGTGAAGCTTGAATAGCTCATAGCTGCTTTTACAAGTGAACAAACAAACTACATAGAAATTCTTAACAGTTTCAGCTTTTTCTATTTCTCTTCTAAAATGTGTTTGCTTAGTTATTTGTTCTACTAGCTGCACTTGGTTTATACCTCACCAAGTTTACATGGTAATAAGACAGGATAATAAAACAAAACATATCAAGTCTAACTTCATGCTGCTTCACTACTCTATTCCAGCATATTTGAATATCTTCATAATTTGCATGGAAATATTAATGCTTCTTTGTTCTCAAAACCCTGCTAAACAGGCTGCCATATTCCTTTTGCAAACACCCAACGCATGTGACTGTGTTGTCACTGTCAACAGATATTTGAATTAATCATCCGTCGGGTACATGCTTGTTATCCGTCGGGTAGCTTTGTTGATCATCCGCCGGGTAGCTTTGTTGATCATCCGTCGGGTAGCTATTTTACACTTGACTCCATTTCACTTATACAGAATTACAAGACATCTTATATTTACAATTAATGAACCTATTCTGCATATCTAGTAGCAGTCAACATGACTCATATGCTACTACAAAATTTACACAAAGTTGTTTGCAGAAATGTGCTACATTACTTATTGTTACATAAGCTACTCACCCGGTGGATATAAATTAGTCATCCGTCAGGACTATATTGGGTCATCCGTCGGGACTATAATTGATCATCCATCGGGTGCTACAAAATTCACTAAGTTAAATCTACTAAGGTGTTTTATTTAGCTTATCATCAAGTACACAACATATTCCTAACAATTTATATGTTGTGATACGAGATAAGTGTTATATAGTATTCAAGATGGCGTGGCCTCCTAGATCCTTGACCCCGGATTTTGGGGTGCCACATCACAAATCTGTAAAAAGAGTAAGGAAAGAAAGAGCCAAAAGGAAGCTTGTATTAGAAGAAGAAGGGGAAGAACCAAAGCCAACCCAGTCTACTACTGAAAGTCAACCAATCTTGCCCATAATGGAGCAAGTTGAAATCAAGGTCAATCCTGAAGTGAAATTTTATGGTGAACCAATCATTTCTAAGGAAGAACCAATAGACTGGGAAAGCCTACATATTCCTGAGCTAAATGTTCCAATCCTAAACACTTCAAGAAGAATCAAGAACAAACCAAGAAATCCAGTCAAGTCTGTCCCATTCCAATCCAAACCCCTATCCAAACCTAAATCTACATTCAATAAAGGAGATCAACTCTTTATTTGTGATATTAAGGAGTTTTCAGACATCAATCTTTACTTGGATGAGCTGGATGAAGTGTGAGCTATTGATGCCCACAACAGACTCCTAGAAAGACTAGTATTCAGATACAATGGTGGAAAGGAATTCACTTGGCCTCTTCATAGGATTCTTAATGAAGGCTACACTGTCTTAGTTAAGGTATTCTCTGCAATCGAAAAGAATTTTGGATTCACCAAGGTGGCCAAAACAGAGATACTTAACAAAATTCAACAAATTCAAAGAAGCTAGAGAGAACCAGGTGCACTACCAAGAATCTTAATTATTCCCTATAATGGAAGTAGAGTGCACCTGAAGCCCTATAGGTTGATAGAGTTCAAGGATAAAAAGAATATCAGAAGATTTTTCAGACTGGAAGATCAGCTAAAGATATCAAGCAATGAGACTCTCAAGGAAATGCAAGAGAAGCTGGATCTAGCCAATGAAGAAGAATCTGAGTTCTACAGACAACTCCAACTCCAGATAGAAGAGAACAATGAAAAGATTGGAAAGAGGACTAGACATTCAAGGAAACAGAATTAATCTGCTCAAACTAGAGGAGCACCTTGAACAAGACTTGTGAGATCTTTTGAACTTTCTTTTGTCAATTCTCAATAAAATTGCACCACTTAACAGTTTTTTATCTACTATTGAATGATATTTTTATATAGGGTTTTTTGTTATCATCAAGCCCCTCTAAAATTATGCCTACAATTCTAATAGACATAAATTGGGGGAGATTGTTAGGATTATGTTCTAGGCTTGATAATAATTTACCAAAACACCTTAGTAGATTTAATTAAGTGAGTTTGTAGCTGTAATATTTTAGGTTAGCTAATTGTATATATTAGATTCCTTGTAATTTTGTATAAGTGAAATTGAGTCAACTTCAATGGAAATACATTCAACGGATGTTTCAACAAAGCTTCGACAAATGACCCAAGTCACATTCAACGAATGATCCAAATAGAGTCTCGACGGATGATCCAACAGAGCCTCGACGGATAACAAATTCAAATAGGAGTTGATAGTGACTTGACAGTCATATGGGTTGATTGTATGCAAAAGGAATATGGTATCCTATAATCAGGATTAAGAAGTTCAAGAAGCATTTCCATTTCCATGCTAACTTGAAGAAATACAAAGATGCTGGATGCAGAAATGAAGAAGCATGTGATTAGACTTAGACAGTTTTGTTTTATTAGTTTGTCTCTTTCACATGTAACTTGGTAATATATAAATCAAGAGTAGCAAGTAGAAAAATATCAATTGAAAGAACCGAGAAATAGATAAGGCACAATCTGTTAAGAATTTATTAGTTCTCTCTTTGGAAATTCACTTTTAAGAAGTTGTGTGCTTTTTGCATATATATATATATATGGTGAAAACAACAATCCACCAGAAAGTTTTTAAACATCCTTGTTTATTTATTTTGTGTTTTGAATACTTGAATATTTCTTATCCACACTTAGCACATTCATACACAGTTATATTTATATTTGCAAGAAGTTTTAAAGTTTGGAAAAAAAATCAAGAATTACATTCAACCACCCTTTTGTAATTCTACTTGTTAGATTGTCTGGGAATAATAATTGGTATCAGAGAAAGCTCTTGACATATTAAGAGTTTAAAGATCAAAACAACTAACAACATGAGCAGAAAGGATGTTGGAGTAAATATCCCGTTCTTGGATAAAGACAACTATCAACATTGGAAGGTGAAAATGCACCTGCATCTTCTCTCTCAAGATGAAAGGTATGTTGATTGCATTGAGAAGGGCCATCATGTTCCTCGAAGAGCTGCTACAGATGTTGAAGGAGCTGTAGGCAATAAGCAAAGTGTTCCAAAGCCACAATCAGAATGGACAAATGAAGATATTGAGCAAGTACATAAAGACAAGAAGGCTATGAACATTTTGTTCAATGGTCTTGATTGAGATACGTTTAACAATGTCATCAACTACAAAACTGTTAAAGATATTTGGGATACAATTCAAATCATATGTGATGGAACTGAACAAGTGAGGGAAAACAAGATGCAACTTCTAATCCAGCAGTATAAGCACTTTCACTGTGAAGACAGTGAATCTTTAAGTGACATCTTTAATAGATTTCAAAAACTACTAAATGCACTAAAGCTGCATGAAAGAGTCTATCAGACAAAAGATTCAAATCTAAAATTCCTTAGATCTCTACCAAGAGAATGGAAGCCTATGATTGTCTCTCTCAGAAATTCTCAAGATTGCAAGGAATTTACTTTGGAGAGACTGTATGGCATTTTAAAAACTTATGAGCTTGAGTTGGAACAAGATGAGCAGATAGAGAAAGGAAGAAAAAAGGGAGGATCTATAGCTTTGGTGGCTGAACAAGAGAGAGTGAAAGAGATGAAGGTTGAAGCCGTGGAATCTGCACCAAACTCTAGGGTTTGTGAAGGAAAAGGAAAAGGGCTAGTTGCTGAGCATGAAGATAATATCAGTCAGGATGAAATGGAGGACATAGATGAACATTTAGCTTTCCAATCAAGAAGGTTTTCCAAGCTCAAATTCAAAAAGAATTTTGGAGCAGCCAAGCCAAATAGAAACATGGAGGATAAATCCAAATTCAAATGTTTCAAATGTGGCTTGAGTGGTCATTTTGCAAGTGAATGCAGAAATTCTGATTCTGAAAGAAAGAAGTTTGAGCATTTGGATTATAAAAAGAAATACTTTGAATTGCTCAAATAAAAGGAAAGGGCTTTCTTGACTCAAGTAAATGACTGACAACTGATGGGGTAAATGAAGATGAAGAAACAAGCTATGTCAATCTAGCTCTAATGGCCAAATCAGATGAAGTAGAGGTCAGTTCTTCAAGCAATAAGGTAATCACTACTAATCTAGCACACCTTTCTAAAGATGAGTGTAATGATGCTATAAATGACATGTCAACAAAATTATATCAGTTGCGTGTTACACTTAAATCTCTCACTAAAGATAACATAAAAATTAAATTAAATAGATTGTTTTTAAGTGAAATAAATACTGTGTTAGAAACTCAATTTGTTGAGTTTGAAAAACTGAAATAGAGTCTAGAATTGCTAAGGAGGAACTGACTGAGTCTTTAAAGAAAGAGAATATTTTAATAAAGCAGCTTGAACGAGAGCAAGAGGTAATCAAGGCATGGAAGTCATCAAGAGATGTTCATACCCAAATTTCTAAAGTTTAAGGTATAGAATCATTCTGTGAAAAAGCCTGGAAAAGGAACAAGGAGAAATTGGATCATAATTTGGTAGAAGGACTTTCAACGGATGTGGATTCAATGGATAATGAAGATTATCTGTCGAGAGATAAAAAGGAACCACATCCATCAAGTGAAAGAAAACCAATTAGCAAAGCCAAGCAGTCTAAACTCAATGAGAATTATGGATCAGTTTTAAAGAACTTTGTTACAGGAGAATTAAGTCAAATCAAGGACAACAAAAGAGTTAATGTGGGTCATTTTTCAATGAAGCAACTGAATGATAGATTGGAGAAAATTGAGGTTAAGGAAGAATCAAAAAGGAAAAAATAACAGGAATGGGAAAGTAGGAATTAACAAACATAACAATTACACACCTGATAAATATGTACCTAGAAAAATCTGTGTTAAGTGTGGTAGTGTTAATCATTAGTCTGTTAATTGTAAACTTGTTATGCCTTCTCCTATGTCTGCACCTCCCTCATTTCCCAACATGCCCATAATACCTATAAATATTATTCCTGCACAAAATTTGAATGCACAATTTGCTAATATGCCATTTGCACAAAATCCTTACTATGCTATATTTAGTATGCCTCAAATGTCATTTAGCATTCCATACTGGAATAATATGTGTGCACACAATATGCCATTTCATTTTAACCAACCTGTGCATGATAATTCTGCAGTTACGAATGGTTCTCAAAGCTCCACTCTAATAACCAGGGTTGAATCTCAATCACATAAGTCAAATGAGGAAAACCCTAAAAAGCTAAGAAGGAGGGTAACAAGGCAGGACCCAAGGAAACTTAGGTACCAAATTTAACTTGAATTGATTTTGATATGTGCAGGGAAACCAGAAGGAATCTCTGGTATTTGGATAGTGGTTGCTCAAGGCACATGACTGGAGATTCTACCTTGCTCACTGAATTCAAGGAGAGAGTTGGCCCATATATCACCTTTGGAGATGACAGCAAAGGGTATATTGTGGGATATTGCTTGATTTCTAAAGACAATGTCATCATTGAATAAGTCTGTGTTGTTACAGACAAAAAGAACAACAATGTGGTTCTCACTGGAGTGAGAAAATGAAATGTGTATCTAGTTGACTTCAACTCATCAAGTGCAAATTCTATTACTTGTCTTTTCAGTAAAGCAAGTCAAGAAAAAAGTTGGATATGGCACAAGAAACTGTCCCATCTGAACTTCAAGACTATGAATGAATTAGTCAGGAAAGATCTTGTAAGAGGCATTCCTCAAGTTGAGTTCTTAAAGGATGGACTGTGTGATGCCTGTCGGAAAGGGAAACAAATCAAGGCATCATTCAAAAAGAAGCTTGAATCCACAATTGAAGAACCTCTACAACTATTGCACATGGACTTGTTTGGACCAGTCAATGTGTTGACAATATCAAAGAAAAGATATTTCCTGGTGATTATGGATGATTTCTCAAAATTCACTTGAACATATTTCCTAAAATATAAAGATGAAGCTAGTGAAATCACTATCAATCATATCAGGAAAGTCAACAATCATCCTGATCTCAAAGTTAGAAGAATCATGAGTGACAATGGAACTGAGTTCAAGAATTCTGTGATGAGGTTGTTTTGTGAAGAAAATGGAATCAAACATGAGTTTTCTAACATTAAAAACATATAGATCATTATTTCTAATGTTGTTACAATATTGCCGTGGCTAGTTCCCCTTCTCTTCCAATGTAACTTTTTTATTTTTGATAGTTTGTTATAATATTTTTTGCAACAAAGGTGGAAAAATTGAGAAATATACGAATAATGAATTGAATTTACAACTATCTATATTATTATATTAAAGATGAAATATTAAAATTTTGGTTGTTGATCCTTGGTCACTCAATCTAGAGCCATCATGTCAAATTGATGAGAACCCTTAGATATAATTTTAAAATTTATTATTTAAGTAATTGTTAAGTAGCATGTATGTCCACTTAGAATGCTCTATAAAGGCTTGAATTGGTGTTTTGTACTCGAGTTATTTGTGTATTTGATGTGTTTTTATAGTATTTTTGCATTTCATGCATATAATAGAGAATCGGGAGATTTAGCATTATTTTGATGCTATAATGATGTTAGGAATGTGTCAAGAAGATTGCTCGAGAAAAGGCCAACTCAAACCAACAAGAAAAGCAGAATTTAGGATTTTTTTTCCAGAGAGTCAGCGCGCCCGCGCTGTAGTAGCGCGCGCCCGCGCTGTAGTAGCGCGCCCGCGCTGTAGTAGCGCGCGCCCGCGCCAGGTTTCCAGGAAGACAGCGCGCCCACGCTGGTGAAGTGCGCGGCCGCGCCAGGTCGAGATGGCAGAATTCTATTTCTACTTGGATTCTGAGAGTTTGAAGCCCTGGTTGATTCTACATCATATATATTAATAACTTATGATCTTTTTTCATAACAAGACGTACCAGAGCTTAAGAAGAAGGCGTAAGAAGACCGTATAACACAATTCAACCATGGCAAAAATGATCTATTTTATTCTTCTAATTCTTTATTTTAAGTTGTAATCTTGGATGCTAGTTTTCTTATTCGTTGAACCTATATTCTTGTTTAATGTACTTGGTTTTATTATTTATTTAGTATAAAGACTACGTTTATTATACCATGCTTTCATCGGAACCCACGTTGAGGATGAGTCCGATTATGGGCAAATCGTTATCGTGAGGTTCTGGCGGATTTACTTATGGATTTCTTTAATTAAATTGTTTCGATACCTTAGTGTGTGGTGATTGTATGATAGCCTAGTATCGGTTGTGCTTATTCGCCTTATGAGTGTCGCGAAATTATAAGATAGCGTGTTAATCTCTAATGAAGCGAAAGTGAATTTAGGGGTTTAGAACTTGTCATGCTAGCATAGGTTCATGTATTTGATATGCATGATTCGTAGGTAATTTTAACCATCTTACTTGCCCTATGTAATCATGATAGATAACTTGTGCATTAAACAGTTATGTTGTCAAATTCTATAGACATATAGGGTCTCAATATAATTGGTGTCTATTCAGCTTCTATCTATTTTGTGAATGTCTGGTTTTAGGGTATTCATACAACGAAAGTTGGCGTTTACTAGTTTCGTGTTATCTGATTAGTGTCATCACCATTGCATGCTAAGGTTGAGAACAAAAAGGCTATTGAATAAAGTAGTAATTGTAACGCCCTCCAGACCCGGGGTATAAGTCTGGGGGTTACTAGTTAATCACCAAACCTGTAAAATCTGATTAACAAATAATAAAGAAATGAATCTAAACCCCTTTAACACTAACCAGGATCTTTTTAGGTTGAAGTATGAAAACAAGAACCACTAACTACTTTATTACAAACCAAATTCAAAATCTTACAAACTCTCTTTATTACAAACCATTGTCTAACCAGTTTTAAACTAATTTCATCTTTTATTCAAACACACACACTAACTATCTACACTCCACCTGTTCGGGCAACTCAAAGCTTTCATCCTGGATTGGGATCAACACCTTGGGTATGAGAGGATCCCGAGGCTTGACCTGCTTCTTTACCACTCGAGTCCTGATAGGTTTCATATTCCTTCTTAACTGAAAATAATAAGGTGAATAGCAACAAAAAGGGGTGAGCCAAAAATTGCTCAACAAGTCTATAAAATATTAATAGTGTTTAAGCAGTTTAAGTGAAACGGTAACCTGGGTATATCTGCAAAGATAAAACCCTGCGAGAGTAGCAAGAAGGCCATTACTGGCGAGTACAAACGAACTAAACTGGACATAAGTTCGCATCTATACCCTGCTGATCATCCAGTATACAGTGCAGATCTATACCCCCCCTATATAGATTTTGTCGGGCACCCAGGCACTATGGGCCATCTCAAGGATCCGGTTATGTCCCGGTCCTTAGGATTAAGTAAACTTAATCCCCAAAAGTATCACTATCCAGTCCATGGAGTAGCAACCAGAATAATCGGTATGCTTTGATATATTCTAATCACCAGAATACATCAATATTTATGAGTAACAATTGGAATATGAACAATGAATTCAAATGAAAAGGAGAAATCAAGAATTGAAATGAAATCTGAACAAGAATCAAAAGAGTGCAAGCGTGATAAGAATCTGAAGAAATATCACTATTCTGAAATTAGAATAGGGGAAAAACTTGCCTTCTGCGCGACTCACTGCAAATATATCACCTTTGTCTATCACCGACTCAACCTGCCTTGCTGGCTTAGCTTCTGTTAAAGAAATATACTGGTTTAGTCATTTTGTACTTCAATTGCGTTTTGAACCAACTTCACATTGTTTCTATTGTCTACCCATGCGCTTATGACTGACTCGGATATTATATATTAGCAAGTAAGACTCGATTAATCACATAATACATATAAGCACATAATCATTTTTAATAGTTAAATTAATTTTTAGAATCAAAATTGACTCGCTGGTCGCTCAACTGATCATTATCTGACTCGTTTCCTATTTTTCGGAATTTTTTGGACTCGTCTCGGCACGCAACTCGACTGATAATCAAACAAGTAACAAAGTCAACTAATTTCTAAAAGAACTTAGGTCTTAATATTATTTTTAATGAAAAAAATTCATTTTTCGGAGTCAAAGGGCTTTCGTTTCGCTCGAATCGGACTAACGGTCTAATTAATATCAACTAAACACGAATAAATCAATTTATTATTTAATATAAATAATTATTACTAATTTTAAACCCTAAAATAATTTTTAAATAATTATTTAAGAAAAATCAGAACTAAAAATGATTTTTTTTTACAATTTTTGGAATTAAAATGAATTTATTATGATTTAGTGAAGATTAGTTGTTTAATTATCAAAATAATTAATCATTTTTAAATATTAATAAATAATAAAGAAATAATAAATAATTAAGAAAATAATTAAATCTGATTTTTAGAAAATATTTTAGAATTATTTATAATATAAATCAATTAATTAAATAATTAATTAATCAATTTATAAAATAAATAAAACTGATTTTATAATAAAAATAAAAATAAAATACATTGCAGAAACATTTGTCAAGAATCAAATCCTGAAAAAAAATAGATCAAACCCGGGTTGCAAACCAGGTTGCAACCGAGTCAACAAGAACATCCCGAGTTGGGGATAAACTGGCCGGGATTTGCCCGGAATCCGGCGACCGGCCAGGATTCCGAAAAGCCTAATTCATGCCCAAAACAGCTTCGTTTGTTACAATTTTTAAGTCCAATTCATTCCAAATCACTTCACCCTTCTGATTCAGGCCACAATATACCAAAAACATCTCACAATCTTCATCTCCGATCAAAACCGACTTCAACTCCGGCTAGATATCGAAATCACAGAATCATACATGAAACTTAACGTTTAATAGTGCAAATTAAAGCTAAGAACACATACAATCAAAGCCCTAACATCTTAATAACCAACTATTCACAGAAATTACATAGTTATGATTTGAAAATCGAACATAAACCCTAATAATCGAACTTTGTTATCCAGGTATCGTTTGTTCAATTAAACACCATGAATCGATTGCAAATTACATTAGGAAGCTATATCAATCATCAAAACATCATAATAACCCTAGAATCAAAAAGTCCTAATTCGAACATAAACCCTAGAAATCGAAATTAAAAAATAACGAATTAAAACATGAAATTGATACTGGAAATGGAAAGAACATATCAAGACCTTCAATTTCAGTACTTGAATCACTGGATTTGGTGATGTAATCTGCTCGAAATCACCGATTGATTCTTCGACCCGACTTGGTTCTTCCCGACCAGGTTTGCAGAGAATATTAATTAATTTTTGGTTTTTAATGATTAATTATAATTAATTAAATAAAAATTAGGCTATTTATAGTAGTAAAATTAATACTCCTAAAAAAATTAAGGCCCTAATTCTACATCTTTTAAAATTAATAAGCCCCTAATTTTATAATTTTTGAGTATTAAAATTTAAATTTATAAATATTTTATATATGCAATATATAAGCCAAAATTTACCAAAAATTGTGATAATGCAAAAATACAAAGAAATGGTATAAATAAAAGTCCTAAAATTTTAAAAAAATAAAAATGTAATTTTTGTGGGGGTTTTAACACCCAATGGGGCCCGGAAAAGTCATTTTTCGCAAAACTAGAAAATTTATAAAATACCTAGATGTTCAGAATAATGCGATGGTAAAAGTCGTTTGATGAAAAATAAGGCCCTTTGTTTTATTTGAAATACCTGCTTTAAAATCATGATTTGGGTCGTAAAACGTTTGAAATGAAAGCTATAAATGAAAAATAAAATACCTGAAAAATATCTTAAAAATACCGGGATGACACAGAATGCACGTAACATATAGTAATTAGGGTTTGACAGTTAATTCCACCTAAATGACACATTAACACACATAATTTATTATAAATATGATATAATACAGACGTAAATTTTCTAGACGTTACAACCTTCCCCCTTAATAGGATTCTGTCCTCAGAATCTCGCTATGAAAATAAATGAGGATATTTCTCTAATATTTCACTCTCAAGTTCCCAGGTTGATTCTTCAACCATAGGGTTTCTCCACAATACTCGCACTAAAGACACAAACTTATTTCTCAACACTTTTGTAACACCCCAAAATCCGGGGTCGGGGATCCGGGTTGTCACGAGTTCCATTTCCCTTAATAACACCCAATCTTAATTAACAATCAACTACTCCGTACTGTGACCCCACAATAAACACACACACCACAAGTTATAGTCTCAGAGATGAATATCCAAAAATAACACGAGTCATTTTATTCCACAATTATATGCCATTACACCTTAAAAGGGTTTCTGAATAAATTTACATTTTCTTTGCCATTATTACAATTATAATATACATAAGTCTGGTTCATCAATAGTTGAAAGCCTAGCCTATTGGTAATTCCTACCTCAGCTACTGCGGCATCAACGCCTCCAGAAAATTGCAGAACGTTTCCTAACCGCTTGCGAATTGGGAGCTTGGTCATGTTCATCTTTTCTATCTGTTGTTATGTGATGAAAGAAGAAAGCAAGGGTGAGCAACAAGCCCACCGAAATAATATGTATAATAATTAACAATATATGAGCATTCTCATAGTACTCATGAAAGTCTTGGTCAAAGAAATGAACCAAGTTTGATCTCTTAATGCGACGAAGTCGCAAAATATTCAGTATATATACTTATATACTTTTCAAAATCTTGGAAGTCCTCTTCCATGCATAATATACACAGAGTTCCAGTTTATAACTGTATAAAAATATCATTGCAAGGTGATCTCATATATCTAACCTTGTCTCAACATTTTTGTGAAAATCTTTGTCATGCATAAGATAATCATTAACCAGATATAGGTTGAAAAGATGAATTTACAAGATACTCCAGTATACTTATATCTTTTCCAAATACTACTTGAACTACCACCGTTCAAGTTATAATCAGTTTCAAAAGTTCATCACACTGATGAGACTACAAGATAAGACTTGAATAGATTCAATCTTTGAAATATCATTTGAAAGAAATGAAGTTACGAGATACTTCATTAAGTCCCGATATATATATACACCTATATATATATTTCATACACTCCTTGAAAACCTCTGTTATGAAAATTATAAACAGAGTTGCAATATCCAATGAATTTGGAAAGGAGAAAACCTTGGCATAAATCTGATATCTTGCTGATCAGGCAAAGATACCAATAAGTAACCTTTTCTACTAGTAGATGGACGAATTCCCCACTGGTCATCACCCTGGCCGCAATAGAACCTATGATGGACTGCCACTCAGCCACTTACGCATTGATGGACTCCCACTGAGCCACTTACACTTTCATGGACACCCACTGAGCCCATGTTGTTTATGCCGACTCAAATAGATGGACTTACTTCCCGAACATTGGGTAAGTAATCAATTCATTTATCAAAACAGCAACCTCATTGTGAATATAAAATACACCACAGAGCCGGATCCCTTAGATTTTTGAGCGAGTATTCAAGTCCCCTTCAAAAAGGAAGATCTTAAATTTGAAAACGAGTTTTGGGATCCGCTCTAACCTAAAAAAATCATTTTGAAGACTCGAAAACATTTTTAAGAATGTTTGGAGTAATGCCGATTTAATGAAATAAATCAGTCCCGATATATTAGAAAATATCTGAATATTATCATTTAAATAATATTCCCATAAAGGATAATCTCTATAAAAATAATTGAAGTAGAAGTTTTAAAACTCATACTTGAAATGAATAATAAATAACCAAAGATATACTTATACGAAAGTATGATCTTTATTTGAATAATCGAAAGTAAGTTTGATTATCGAAACATTATTCTTTAACAAAATAAAGAATATTATTTAATAAAATAAGCGGAGTCATAAGTCCTTGAATGAATATTCAAAAATAATATTCATTAAATAAAGTTAGCGGAGTCATAAGTCCTCGAATGAATATTTAAAATAATATTCATTAAATAAAGTAAGCGGAGTCATAAGTCCTCGAATGAATATTCAAAATAATATTAATTAAATAAAATAAAGTTATCAAACAAACCTTATTCGATTAATAGTTTTGAAAACTATATCAATATATATATATATAAATATATATATTATACTCGGGAACATCGACTCCCGGTTTAGAAAATGTTCACCTTTAGGTCCCCTATACTAAGGGTATACGCAACTACTGCTTATCTCTAGCATAGGTATTATGCTACTATAAGCATTGGATCACCAAATACGTATCTAGATTACGAAATAGACATGCATATAAACCATATCAGCATGCTCCAATATATCGCAAGATTTGGTAATTAACCAACATGCATCTATCACAAGATAATGCATATACATATATTTACATCACAACAACAGTATAACAGGTAGAAAACTTGCCTGAGTGTTCCCGGATAGACTTAAGCTTAGAGTGGGTCCGATAACCTATGAACAAAAACATAAGTCGGAATTAAACCGCTGTCGCTTAAGAAACTAGACTTTAACCAATTGAACACTAACGTTCGCTTATGGTCACTTCTACGCCTAACGAATCACATAAGTCTTTCGAGTACCCTCGGCTACACCATTTTTAATAAATCAACCATTAAGAATTTTAAGGCGATTCTTTCGAGAGTACCCTACCAACTGCCTAATCCACTTTACATAATTGTTTCATACTCCAATTAGTCATTTAAGGTCCTTAACCAAGGTTTCAGAGTAAGGCGAGGGGTAATGGTTCGGTCGCGAAGCGCCGTTACTTAAAACGGTCGTTTCTCCTAAACCGTACATTGGATTCAAAGGAACCACATATCAAAACGAAGCTCATAACATGAACTATCTAATCATGGCAATGGTCAAAACCTAACAGTGAGTTCACGGGTCCTGATGTTAAGAACAAAACAGTCTAAAGTAAATCGGACATTACGACGGCTATATTTACGCGATTACCAAATTTTATACTACTCCAATTCAATCCACAATCAACCCACAATCATTGTTACAACCAAACTTCATCCATAAACTACTACAACAGCCCCAATATCTCAAGGTTTCCACTTTATACTACTTCTCAATCATGAACTAAAAGTTTACTTAAGTTCATTAACTAATTACTAAGATTTACCATTCCAAAAACATCACAAAACCAACCAATCTCTAAATACACAATAACCATGCCTCTCATGAACCTTACCAAACATACTAACTCTAATTTATACAAAAGTAGGGCTAGGGTATGAGATTATACCTTCCTTGGTGAGTAAAAGTAACTAGGGAGCTTGGAATCACCCTTGAAAATCCTTACCAAATCTATATCTAAACAAAAACACAAGATCAAAATTTCAAGTTCTTGAAAAACACTATTCACCAAGAACTTTGATGAATTGATTAGCTATGATAATCATGGAATCTTGAGCTTAAACTTATGGCTCATTTAAGTTATGAATTATGGAAGCTAAAGAAACAAACCTCTTGAATTATGAAGGTGTGTAGCTTATGTTTTGAAAAAATTTCCCTTGCTTTCCATGGAAAAGCCGAGAGCTTTCTTGAAGAAACGGAAGTCAAGTTGTGTTTTTGTGATTTGTTTTCCTTGCCTTGGTTGGTTGCTTTGTTTTGATTAATTACTTTTAACCATGATGAATTTTGTGTGGTTTAGAATCAACCAACACTTCCTTCCCTTTTTGTCATGCTCATCTCATCCTCTTATATCATCATCCCACACTTGTCCTCTTCTTGTTGGTGAAATGACATCACCCTCCACTAACTCTTTGATTAACTCCTAATCACTTGGCTAATGACCATTGATCTGTTATACGGTTCGCTTAACTTTCATTCTCGTTTATCGTTTGAGGGATCATACCCGGGATCTTATTAATTGGGTTCCCTTAACCTTTCTCAATACATTATATTCCTTTTATGATCCTCTCTTATAATCCTGAATTTAAATCCTTTTAATCATGTTACCTTATACTCAATTCTTTCGGTATCTGGTGGATTTTCAGGAAAAATCAAAGTGTTCGGATTTGGATTCTGACGATCTTTACATACACTTATATACCACATAGAGTACTAATAATATCTCAGAAGATCAATAAAAGAACCCCTACATAGTGTGGTATGAAAAGTTTTCTTATTTAGCATAATCAGCAAAATCACTATTCATAAGGGTTTCAAAAATTCCAAAAATTGGGGTTATTACAACTTTCTCTCGCCGATCTAAAATTCTTATCGGCTGTTCTACAAAAGACAAATCAGGTTGGATATCTACTGGTTCATATTCTATTACATGCCTAGAATCAGGATTATATCTCTTAAGCATCGACAGGTGAAACACATTGTGAATATGTTGCATATGAGGCGGTAAAGATAATTCGTACGCAACTTTTCCCACTTTCTTCAAAATTTTAAACGGTCCGACGTATTGTGGCTTCAATTTACCCTTGTTGATAAATCTGGTCAATCCTTTCCATGGCGATATTTTGAGTAACACATGCTCTCCTTCCTGGTAGTCCAAATCCTTCATTGCTTGATCTGCATATTTGCGTTGCCTGTTTTGTGCTACATCCAATTGTTTTCGAATAAGTTCTATCTTTTCTTTAGTCTGTTGGATTAATTCTGGACCCAAAACCTTGCATTCTCCAACTTCATCCCAATATACTGGTGATCTGCATTTTCTTCCATATAACGCTTCATACGGTGGCATTCCAATGCTTGCGTGATAGCTGTGGTTGTAAGAAAATTCAACCAAAGGTAAATGCTCATGCCAACTGCCTTCGAAATCGATCGCACAAACTCGTAGCATGTCTTCAATTGTTTGGATAGTTCTTTCACTTTGCCCATCAATTTGCGGATGATAAGCGGTACTCATGTTTAATTTAGTTCCAAGGCATTCTTGAAATTGTCTCTAAAATCTTGAATTGAAACGAGGATCTCAATCAGACACGATAGATATTGGAACTCCATGTCGCATCATAATTTCCTTGAGATACAAGTGCACTGGCTTGTCAAGCAAAAATCTTTCATTGATCGGTAGAAAATGTGCCGACTTTGTTAGTCTGTCAATGATTACCCATATCGTATCATGATTTGCTTTAGTCCTTGGAAGTCCTACCACAAAATCCATCGCTAGATGTTCCAATTTCCATTCTGGAATATCCAATGGTTGCAGTAATCCACTCGGACGTTGATGTTCTGCTTTAACTTGCTGGCATGTATAGCATTTATTTACCCATTCTGCTATTTCCTTCTTCATATTCGGCGACCAAAAGTTTTCCTTCAGATCACGGTACATTTTTGTACTTCCTGGATGAATGGAATATTTCGAACTGTGCGCTTCTCGCAATATTTCTTCTTTCAGTTCTGCCACGTTAGGGATCCAGATTCTTGATGCAAAGCATAGGATTCCTTCATTGTCCTTTTGAGTTGTGATTTCTTCTCCCGTTAAGTCATCATCTTGACTCATCACTTCTTCTTGACAGCAGCGAATCTTCTCTAGCAATTTCGGTTGAAAAGTTATAGCGTAGATAGCTTCAGTAGATTCATTAGGAACACGAATTTCGATTTCCAACTTGTCAAATTCCTTGACTAATTCTTCGCATGAAGTTAACAAATTCAATCTTTCTTTCCAGCTTAGCGCATCTGCCATAACATTTGCTTTCCCTGGATGATAACTGATCGTAAAATCATAATCTTTAATCAATTCCAGCCATCGGCGTTGTCTCATGTTCAATTCCTTCTGCGTAAAGATGTACTTCAGACTTTTATGATCCGTGTAGATTTCAAATTTCTCACCGTAGAGATAGTGTATCCAAAGTTTCAATGCAAATACGATCGCTGCTAATTCCAGGTCATGCGTAGGATATTTTTGTTCATCAGGTTTTAGCTGTCTCAAAGCATATGCAATGACGTTACCATGCTGCATCAGTACACATCCTAATCCGCGGTATAAAACATCGCTGTAAATGACAAAATTTCCATGCTCGTCTGGCAATACGAGTACCGGTGCGGTTACTAACCGATCCTTCATCTCTTGGAAACTTCCTTCACATTTGTCATCACATACAAACTTTTCACTTTTTCGAGTTAACTTGGTCAACGGTGTTGCTATTTTCGCAAAATCTTTGACAAATATTCTATAGTATCTTGCCAATCCTAAGAAACTTCGAACATCTGTCGGTGTCTTTGGCCTTTCCCAACTCAACACAACTTCAATCTTCGCTGGATCGACTTGAATGCCTTCTCTACTAATGATGTGCCCTAGAAATTGTACTTTTTTTCAACCAGAATTCGTATTTCGAGAATTTCGTGTATAGTTGCTCTTTCCTCAGAATTTCCAAAGCAATCCTCAAGTGCTCAGCATGCTCTTCTTCCGTCCTTGAATAAATCAAGATGTCATCAATGAATACAATCACGAATTTATCCAGATACTTTTTGAATACCCTATTCATCAGATCCATGAATGTTGCTGGCGTGTTGGTCAAACCAAATGCCATTACAAGAAACTCGTAATGCCCATATCTAGTACGGAATGCAGTCTTGGGAATATCTTCAGCTTTAATTATTAATTGATGATAGCCCGATCACAAATCTATTTTCGAAAATCATGTGGCTCCTTTTTGCTGATCGAACAAATCATCGATTCTCGGTAAAGGATACTTATTCTTGATAGTGAGCTTATTCAATTCCCGATAGTCAATGCATAATCGCATGTTGCCATCTTTCTTTTTCACGAACAATACCGGTGCACCCTACGGAGATACACTGGGTCTTATGATACCTCGGCCTAGAAAATCTTGCAATTATGTTGACAATTCCTTCATCTCGATTGGAGCCATTCGATATGGAGCTTTCGAAACTGGTTCTGTACCTGGCGCTAAATCAATCGTAAACTCAATTTCTCGATCTGGCGGTAACCCTGAAAGCTCGTTTCTTTCGCTGTTTTTCGCTTTTGAACATTACCGTTGCATTTTCCATAGTTCGCAATTTGACTTTCTTGTTTGCACAATCGATCTGAGCATTATGACAAGCTAACCAATTTATTCCCAAAATGACCTCAAATTCTTCTAACTTAAAAGGAATCAAGTCTATGGAAAAATAATATCCGGCTAGTTCTATATCGCACGCAGTTAATACTCGATCTACTAGAACTTGGTCATCATTTGCTAATTTTATAATTAACGTCTCACCCAACCATTCGATTTCGCAATGTAACTTACCAAGGAATTCTTCAGAAATAAATGAACGGGTAGCTCCAGAATCAATTAATACTTTTGAATCTACGGAATTCACCAAAAGCGTACCTGCAATTACACTAAGGTTCTGCACTGCTTCATTCATTATCATGTTGAAAGTTCTTGCTCTGGGTTGATTAGGCGGCGGTGGAGGAGATAATGCCAATACTTTCGGAATACTGGCTGCCATTGCTGGTCCTTTACAATGTCTAGCGATATGCCCTTTATTTCCATACTGAAAGCAAGTAATTTCTGCTATTTTTCCTGTTGGACATTCATTAGAATAGTGCCCTTTCTGCTTACATTTGAAACATGTCACATCCGCTTTGATACATACGCCGGTGTGTTTTCGTCCACAAGTTCTACAGTACGGCACTGGGACTCTGACAATTCCCTGCTGATTGGGGGCTTGGAAATGATTACCTGTCTTCTGGATACCTTGTCCTATTCTTTTAAAATTCAAATTTGTCTGGGCTTGAAATCTCGGCTGGAGCGGTCTTGGAAACTTCCCTATCCTCTATCCTTTTGAAATCTTTCGCTTTCCCCTTCAATAATCAAGGCTTTCTGGACTACGGCGGTATACGTCGTTAACTCAAAAATTGCAACTTTCCCACGAATCCACGGTCGTAACCCTTCTTAAAACCTTTGGACTCGTTTTTCTTCAGTATCAACTTGTTCTGGAACGAACGTAGCCAATTCAATAAATTTGGCTTCATACTCTGTCACGGACATACTTCCCTGCTTCAGTTCCAAAAACTTAATCTGCATTTGATTTCTCACATAGCGAGGAAAATGTTTCTCTAAGAATAGCAGTTTAAACCTATCCCATGCAACAACATCTTTACCCTCTAAAGCCTTTTTAGATTCCCACCAATAATTTGCGTCTCCTTTCAACAAGTAACTAGCAAGGTTAGTCTTCTGGTCTTCACCTACCTTCACTAGCGCAAATGCTTTCTCTATTTCTTTCAACCAAGTGGTAGCCTTAATAGGATCAGTAGATCCCTCAAATTCTGGAGGTTTAGCTGACTGAAACTGTTTGAAAGTAATAATAGGTATAGCTGGTGGTATCTGAGGCTCAGGACGAGGTGGCTGTTGTAACATTTGCTGTTGAATCTGCTGCTGCTGTTGCTGCATCTGTTGTTGCATCATTACCATCTGTTGTTACATCAGATGGAACATTTGGTTCATGGTATCATTAGTCTGTTCTTCGGAATTATTGTTGGAAGTCTCAGTCCTAGTCTTTCTCTTTGGTGCTATTTGCTGATAATAAAATAAGTGATGTCTCTTTAACAGTTTAATAAATAATTGACAATAGATAAGAAAACAATTTATCCTGTATTAACAAAATTTAGATAATGGTTCGAAGAAAGAAAATAGTTTGCTTAATATAAAAACAGAAAATGTAAACAGTTAAATGAAATGTTTATCTTTTTTTTTCAACAGAATTTAAAATATGAAAAGCTGTAAAACAATAAGGTAAAAGTAAATGCTGTAAAACTGTAAAAACTAAAATTTACATAAAAGAAATTTGAAAAAGTTCATTTTATATATGACACCAGCCTCAGGTGTAAGTGCTTGGTACAAAAAGTCTCGCTCTGCTGGTCATAACTGCGGCTACAAGTCAAACTAACTACTACCAGTCAAACTACTACTACAAGTCAAACTACTATGATACACATACACACCACTCACTATATCATACTAGGCTGCATCTATATACATCTGTCCTCTGAAGTCAACATCTCAGAACCCCAGCGGAATACGCCTCAGCTCATCCCTAAGTATCTGAACCAAAGTCTGCGCCAAACGAAATATCCTGTAGAACTCCGCAAAAGAAGGCAGCCCCTCATGTGTCAAATCATCCAACTCCCAGGTAGCACTCAGCAAAGCAGACTATAACCTCTGCCTTATCATGTAATCTTGCTGTAAGGCAGCTAACGGTCCTCGGACTCTCTGATCAAATAAATGCATAATCTCCCTGCACTGAGCTCTCCAATACTCCACATCAACTCTCATAACCTTGTACTCATGGTATGGTACCATATGTAGTTGTGCAACCTGACCCACTGACTCCTGTGATGGAACCCTCGGCATCCCTGCACCCTACTGTGGTAACCCCAACTAAAAATCCACATCATGCTCGCCCATCCCCTCAACTGGGATCATCTGAAATATGTCTGGCTCTGGGGCATGTACTGGTATAGGAGGCAACACTGGTGGTGGTGGAAGCTCCGACTCAATCCTCGGTATAAACTGATGCTCTACCGGTAGTGGAATCATCGGCTCAAAGAACTCCAATGGATCAAACATCTCTATAGGGTCATGGACTATCTCCTATACTGGAGGTACTGGCTTTTGTGGCAATGGTGGTGGAGGTGGAAGAGGAGGAAACATGAACTCAGATACTGGTTGTAACACCCTCAAATCCGGGTTCGGGGATCTGGGTTGTCACGAGTTCCATTTCCCTTAATAACACCCAATCTTAATAAACAATCAACTACTCTGTACTGTGACCCCACAATAAACACACACCACAAGTTATAGTCTCAGAGATGAATATCCAAAAGTAACACGAGTCATTTTATTCCAAAATTATATGCCATTACACCTTAAAAGGGTTTCTGAATAGATTTACATTTCTTTGCCATTATTACAATTGATAAAGATACATAAGTCTGGTACATCAAAAGTTGAAAGCCTAGCCTATTGGTAGTTCCTACCTCAGCTACAGCGACATCAACGCCTATAGGAAACTGCGGAACGTTTCCTATCCACTCGCGAATTGGGAGCTTGGTCCTGTTCATCTTTTCTATCTGTTGTTGTGTGATGAAAGAAGAAAGTAAGGGTGAGCAGCAAGCCCACCAAAATAATATGTATAATAATTAACAATATATGAGCCTTCTCATAGTACTCATGAAAGTCTTGGTCAAAAGAAATGGACCAAGTTTGATATCTTAATGCGATGAAGTCGCAAAATATTCAGTATATATACATATATACTTTTCAAAAACTTGGAAGTCCTCTTCCATGCATAATATACACAGAGTTCCAGTTTATAACTGTATAAAACTATCGTTGCAAGGTGATCTCATATATCTAACCTTGTCTCAACATTTTTCTGAAAATCTTTGACATGCATAAGATAATCATTTGCTAGATATAAGTTTAAAAGAGGAAGTTACAAGATACTCTAATATACTTATATCCGAATAGTAATTGAACTACCACCGTTCAAGTTATAATCAGTTTCAAAAGTTCATCACCCAGATGAGACTACAAGATAAGACTTGAATAGATTCAATCCTTGAAATATCATTATAAATAATGAAGTTACGAGATACTTCATTAAGTCCCGATATATATATACACCTATATATATATACATTTCATACACTCCTTGAAAACCTCTGTTATGAAAATTATAAACAGAGTTGCAATATCCAATGAATTTTGGAAAGAAAAGAATTTTGGCATAAACCTGATATCTTGTTGATCAGGCAAAGATACCAATAAGTAACCTTTTCTACTAGTAGATGGATGAATCCCCCACCGGTCATCACCCTGGCCACATAAGGACCTTGTGCTGGACCGCCACCCGGCCTCTTACGCGTTGATGGACTGCCACCCAGCCACTTACACTTTGATAGACTGTACCCCGGCCTGTCGCTTATGCCGACTCAATTAGATGGGCTTACTTCCCGAACGTTGGGTAAGTAATCAATTCATTTGTTTTCTCAAAACAGCAACCACGTTGTGAATGTAAAATGCACCATAGAGCTGGATCCCCCAGGTTTTGAGCGAGTATTTAAATCCCCTTTGAAAGGAAGATCTTAAATATAAAAAAAAAATGAGTTTTGGGGTCCACTCTAACTTTAAAAATCATTTTGAAGACTCGAAAACATTTTTAAGAATGTTTGGAGTACTGCTGATTTATTAAAATAAATCAGTCCCGATATATTAGAAAATATCTGAATATTATTATTTAAATAATATTTCCATAAAGAATAATCTTTATAAAAATAATTGAAGTAGAAGTTTTAAAACTCTTACTTGAATGAAAATTAAATAATCAAAGATATACTTATACAAAAGTATTATCTTTATTTGAATAATCGAAAATAAATTTGATTATCGAAACATTATTCTTTAATAAAATAAAGAATATATCTCAGCAAATAATCGGAGTCATAGATCCTCAAATGAATATTCAAATAATATTCAATAAATAAATTAAGCTGAGTCATAAGCCCTCGAATAAATATTCGAAATAATATTCAATAATAAAATAAAGGAGTCACAAGTCCTCGGATGAATATTCGAAATAATATTCAATAATAAAATAAAGGAGTCATAAGTCCTCGGATGAATATTCGAAATAATATTCAATAATAAAATAAAGTTATCGAATAAACCTTATTCGATTAATAGTTTTGAAAACTATAACCATATATATATATATATATAAATATATATATATAAAATCTACTCGGGATCCTCGACTCCCGGTTTTAGAAAATGTTTTCACCTTTGGCTCCCTATACTAAGGGTATATGCAATTTACCGCTATTCTCTAGCATAGGTATTATCAACTGAACCAACAGATATATATGGCAAGAATACGAAACAGACATGCATATGTACCATATCACATGCTACAATATATCGCAAGAATTTGCTAATATAACCGTCATGCATCTATTACAAGATAATGCATATACGAGTGTATACATCACAACAACAGTATAACGGATAGAAAACTTGCCTGAGTGCTCCCGGATAGACTTAAGCTTACAGTAGGTCCGATAACCTATGAATAACAACATAAGCTGGAATTAAACCCCGGTCGCTTAAGAAACTAGACTTTAACCATTTAGAGTCCTAACGTTCGCTTTCGCGCTTAACGATTCACTTAAGTCGCTCGAGTATCCTCGGCTCCACCATTTTTAATAAATTAACTATTAAGGGTTTTATGGCGATTCTTTCGCGAGTACCTTACCAACTGCCTAATCCACTTTACATAATTGTTTCATATTCTAATTATTCATTTAAGGGCCTTAACCAAGGTTTCAAAGTAAGGAGAGGGGTAATGGTTCGGTCGTAAAACGCCGTTACTTAAAACGGTCGTTTCTCCTAAACCGTACATCGGATTTAAGCGAACCACATATCAAAACGAAGCTCGTAACATGAACTATCTAATAATGGCAATGGTCAAAACCTAACAGGGAGTTCTCGGGTCCTGATGTTAAGAGCAAAATCAGTCTAAAGTATATCGGACATTACGACGGCTATGTTTACGCGATTTCCCAAATTTTTACCATTCCAAATCATATCAATCCAACTACCAATCAACAACAACTCAAGATACACATCAATGCTACTGATTTCAGTCATAATAAGCTCAAGGATCTCAATCCAATCATATATTATAACATCTCCAAATTCAACTAAACTACTTAACAATTAAGCTCGAATCATGCTTATCATTCAAATTACTACTCATCCATCCAAACCATCTCCAAACTTCAACATTCAAACTTATTACTAAAGGGTGTGAAGATTTATACCTTTCTTGGAGGGTGGAAAGTTACTAAGAAGCCTTATGGAGCCTCCTACAAGCTTGATCTTTCCAAAGAAATCAAGAACACAAAGTTAGGCTTTGAAGTTTCTAAAAGTCCGATTTAAAGAACTGTAAAAATGAGGGTCTTACCATGCTTATTTGGAAGATACTTGTGAATAAGAGTTGTAGGCCATCTCAATACCTTTCCAACGAGCTATAGAACACAATATTTGAGTGAGTATTGAAGGAGATATGGCAGTTTGAAGTTGCTGAGTTTGTTTTAGCCGAGAGCTTTCTTCTTGAAATGGGAAAGTCAACTTTCAATTTGTATTTGTGTTATGATATTTATTGGTTGGTTGCTTCCTTTTGTCTTGGAAATAAATTAAATTTTTTCCATGGTGAAAAATGTGTGGCTCACAATCAACCAACCAATCCTTCCCACTTGTCATGCTTAGGTTATCAAGTTTAGGTCATCTTGTTACACTTGTCTTCTTCTTGATGGTGTCATGACATCATCATCCACTAACCTCTTTGATTAACCCCTAATTACTTGGCTAATGACCGCTTATCTGTTATACGGTTCGCTTAACTTTCATTCTCGTTTATCGTTTGAGGGATCATACCCGGGATCTTATTACTTGGGTTCCCCTAAACCTTTCTCAATATTTTATATTCCTTTTTATGATCCTCTCTTAAAATCCTTGAATTTAAATCATTTTTATCACGTTACCTTATATTCAATTCTTTCCGTATCTGGTGGATTTTCGGGAAAAAAACAAAGTGTCCGGATCCGAATTCTAATGACCTTTATATACACTCATTTACTTTATGGAATACTAATACGATCTTAGAATTTCCATAACAGTACTCCTATATAACGTGGTCTGATAATTTTCCTTAATCAGCATTGTCAGCAAAAGTTACTATTCATCCGGGTTTCAAAATTTTCCAAAAATTGGAATTATTATAGTCTCCCTTCCTTAAAAGGATTCTGTCCTGGAATCAGATAGAAAATGAGTAGGGATACTTTCTTCGCATTGCACTTTCTAACTCTTACGTAATTTTCCCACATTGTGGTTCTTTCATCAAACTCTGACTAGTTTGATAACTTCTCTCCTAAGCACTTTGTCCATTTTTGGATCTATAACCCTTCTTGGTTGCTCAATATAGGTTACGCCTGGTAGCATGTCTATGCGCTCATATGCCCCTATTTGTCTGGCATCCGGATTACACTTCCTTAACATTGATATGTGAAACACATTATGAACTTGCTACAGGTTCGGGGGGTAGGGCTAGCTCATATGCTAACTTCCCAATACGTCTTAATATCTCCAAGGGTCCAACAAATCGTGGACTTAGCTTTCCTTTCTTTCTGAACCTCATCAATCCTTTCCAAGGCTTTCTAAGGGGATACCTTTCACAATACTAGGTCCCCTACTTCATACTCCTTGTCCTTTCGTTGTCAATTCAACATACTTCTTATGTCCATCTTGGGCTACTACCAGCCGTCCTCTGATTAGATCTATTATATCCTTGGTCCCTTGGACCACTGCTGGTCCGAACATCTAGCACTCTGCAACTTCATTCTGATACAAGGGAGATCGGCATCTCTTTCTGTATAGGGCCTCGTAAGGCGACATTCCAACACTATCATATCATCCATCGTCATAAGAAAACTCAATTCGTGCTAAGTGATCATTCCAAACTCTTTCAAGTCTATCGTACAGACTCTCATCATAGCTTCTAGCATAGCTTTTGCTTTTCAATACCCAATCTTTTCCAGTTCGTAATTGTTACTATCTTCCGTACCTAATATCATACTGGTTATACTTTTGCTCGCTAGCATTCTATAAGCTTTAAATAAATGCGTCAACCTTAGTATCACGAATGCGTTAGAATCGGAATACCCCTGCACTGATACTACTTCATTTCTAGCGGCTTCCATCTTTGAAAGCTTGATCCATCATATAGAAGTAAAGGAATTTATTGAGAGATCACTATGATCATGAACACTTGTTCTATTGCATAGTTAGTACAGAAGGTGGCTAGCCTTTAGTACTTGACAAGCAATTAAACAACATGTGGTATCCTACTAGGCTTCTATCACACAGATAGATTGTCATTCAGCAATACCTCCCCTTCTGGAAGGGTTGTTCTTCTCAGCTTATATGAAATGAAAAGAAGAAAAAAGAATGAATTGAAGAGAATTGTATATATGAGAAAAAAATATACTGCCACAGAATATCTGGCTTGGAACCTACCTCTGAACTATAGAGGTTTGTCATAGGAGAACAAAACATATGTGTATATATATCAACATCAAGTATTATCGTATCGCATTTCGCATGCTTAAATATTTTTGCTATTCCGTCCATCATTCTATGGACCCATGCTCTTCCTCAAGCTTATACTCAATCACCTTTGAAACTCCCTCGACATCAAAAATCGAATCTGGAATCTCATTCTAGACATCTTTGTTACTAGAATTCTATGCTTGCACTGCAACCTTCCTCGTATAGTAACACGACTCCCTATTGATAAGGAGGAATAAATATTCAATAGGTAAATAATCTACTTAATTAGTCTATTCAATGGTAACTTATACACCACCACGACCCGATTAGTGGTACTCAATCTCAACATCCATTCCAATACAACTCTCACGGTTGTAATCCGCTCATTACGCGCAGAATCATTGCTGTATTACTATGGTCCCCCACTGACCTACTACCGTCATTCGTTTTCCATGAAGTCTTAATAGCTAACCATACGGAGTCCATACATATCGTATCGAATTCTTCTAAGGAGTTAAAATAATCACTATTCATAATTCATGAAGAACACTCCAAATTCTGACGTACTTTCATGACATGAAGCATATAAAATTGCAGAAGAGTTTTAATCAAAGCACCGATAGCGGGTTAATACCATTCTTAATCATATGCCTTCAATAGAAGACTTAACTCAAAGGTTTGTTTGGTCCTTTTTGAAATATGGTCCTGGATTATTCTCAAGATAGGACCTTCTAAGATAGATAGCCCGCTAATGGCGATTACACGAATTAAACCTTTACCCAACTACTATTACGGTTGAGTATTGCACAGTCATCAGAAGGAATGTCAATCTTCCGAACCGTAATACAACCTTCCCGGCTTCAACCATCATCACTGTATTCCTCTCGCACGAGCGCCTATAATTATCCTCTTACATTTAAAGTGTCGGCCACCTCTTTGGCCTTTCACGATGGTAAAATTTCCTTACAGTCAATGTCATTTTAACCACCTCAAAATAAATTTTCTACCTTATTTCAATCACTGCCTTTGTGAAGATGTTTTCCTTAAAATATGATGAGTAAAAAAAAATATCACCATTTTTCCATAAGTTATTGCCTCAGTCATTAGAGGTTAATCACTGTCACGACTGACTCTCAATCATACTTAGAACATCTTTTATCTTAGGCCCTAATTGCCCTGAACAATTTCGACCTTTACTGGTTCGATCCATACTTTCTCGTGGTTTAACACGTGCCCCACTTGGCATCATTATAATTACGTCATATTTCCTTTATCAACATTTCTATTCTTGAGAATTTTGAATATTACCTTTCTCCTTGTAAAACCTCTAAGGTTATCCTTGAATCGTTCCTCCTGTATTCCCTAGATACAGGGCATATCAAGATACCATTTATTAATACCAGAATCATTGTCTATATACTTCTGAAAAAAATTTCTCCACTGATTCTTAAAGGTTGTTATTACCTTAATCCTTTCCAATTCATACTGTCAAAACTCATACTATCCCTATTAAGGGTGAAATGCCAACCTTTATGCATTCCCCTAGGATTCATTTTAAGTTACCGATGTTCTATCCTTAATTCCACCTTTAAAAAGGTACATGCATCCTTTCATGGATAAATCAAGTCATATATCCCTGATAAGGGTGTCTTATTCAATCATTACCACCTCGATAGTATATGCCTAATTTCACAATAACATCTGTATTCAAAATGAGGTCAATCAAAATGGCCTCCAAAAGATAACAACGGTTATCCGCTTTTCTTTCCTAATTTGGTAATGATAACATGGATGTTCTGGAAGATATTGGTCGTGTTCAACGTGAACATCTTCTTAATAAATCCTCATTTTCTTTTGTTTTTTCTCAACAATCATCTCAACGTTGGGATGTCTTTCATACATGGCGTCTCCCTTTCTGGGTATCAAGCCAACAGACTTACACTTCACATTCTTGAAGGTCACTTCCTTCCTCCAATTCTCCTAATTTTCTTACTTCCTTGTCTCCTCAGTCTATCCGCGTCTCATTATTTATCCTTCGAACTATCTCAAGGTTTCCTCGAATCCTCCCAACTTATAGGGGATAAAATATATGTATCTCTTATGCCTTCAACCATCAATTTTAACTCACGGTGAATCACCCTCATCCTGACGATACATACTTTTCTATTTCTATTACTATGATTCTTTAGGGTTTCCTCATACCCAACTCCATTATCATTCCTCAACTCTATTGCCTTAATATTCCTTTCCACTTCAGTTTCTTTTTATTTTCCTTTCTCTTATAATTATTTCATGAACCAACACAACATAAGCATTGATTTCAAATATCCCGTCATTCTGGATTTGTGTCCTCAGAACGAATCTTGATAACTTTACAACTTAGATTCATAATTCATCATATTCGTCCGCCTTTGTTCTGGCTCTAAAGCTTTTACACTATCTCCATAACCTTGGGAAGTACTTTCCTGAAAATAATTGACTGAACTTTAATCAGTTTATTGTAACCTCTGGCTCCGTGCCTTCCTTGGACTTTCACCAGCGGGTGGTCTCTCTCTTAGGAGGGTAAGTGACAAAAATACTCTTTTGTGATTCGTCAATCATTTAGAATCTCAAATGATTCCTGTATTTCCTTTAGCCAGGCTCTTGCCTCGACTGGGTCAGCTTGTTCCTTGGAACTCTAAGAGCTTAGCGACTTAAAGAACCTGAAAGAATTTCTCACCGCATTGTTTCCTCAGGGTGGTGGTTGGGGATAATAGTATAATAGTATAAGTTATGTTTAGACAGGTCCATGAATTGCCCAATAGGAGTACCATCCTGATTCTCCCTATCTTGTTCAACTTCTGTTTTCTCAGTATGAAATGTTCCAACCTTTTCCCATAATCGGGGTTATCTTATACGTTAAAAATCCTTGTTTTCCACTTCATTATGTTATGGGTTCCTTCTATCTTGATGTCGACCTCCCTGACTATCACGTTCAGGGTTTGCTCTAAATCTTATTCCTCAAACTAGCTTTCATCTAAGATCTCATCTTTAAGTTCTTGATCATTTGGAACCCAAATTCTGTAGGAATGCCTCATTATTCCCTTATCATCTTTCTCGGTATTAATCTCTTATCTATTTGTTGGCTTTCTGCCTTCATTCATCAGTTTTTCTGGCACAATATATTCTTTTCCAATAATTTGGGCTGTATTGCAATCTCAAACAGCTTTTCGGTACCGGCTCCGGTTACCTTCACTTCTATTTCCATTTTCTCAAAATCTCTTATAACTCTCCCAAAGACATTATAATCTTGAGTCTCTCCTTTTTTACTAAGGGCATCAGCCACCACATTGGCTTTCCCCGAATGATAAAGAATCTCCCAATCATAATTCTTGATTAGCTCTAACCGCCTCCTCTGGCGTATGTTGAGCTCTTTCTACGTGAAAATGTACTAGAGCACTTATGGCTTAGGTAATTCTCGCACTTCTCTCCATACAAGTAGTGCCTCCAATCTTTAGGGCAAAACTATTGCCATGAGCCCAAGCTCATAGGTGGGGATATCAAATTTTATATTCCTTAATTTTCTTGACGCGTACGCGATTACCTTGCTGTGCTGTATAAGAAGCACCCTAATTCCTTATGTGAAACGTCAATACAAATCACAAAATCTCATTTTTCCATCTGGCAATGCCAACATAGGAGCCATCACCAATCTTTGCTTCAGTTCTTGAAAGCTGTTCTCGCATTTCTCTGTCCATTCAAACTTCTTAGTCTTACGAGTAAGTCGCGTTAAAGGGGCTACTATCTTTACAAACTTGAACGAACCTCCGGTAGTGACCAGCCAATCCTACCTCTGGTAATTCCCCTAACCATGGTCATCAATTCCTCAGTGGTCCTTTATTCATTCTTGTCAGGACCCTCCACGGGATTTTTCTCAGCAACAATCCCTTCTAGGACAACATCCTCAACCGCTACATCCTCAATAGGAACATCATCCCGTCCCTCATTAGGGTGTTCCATTGGATCCACAATCTGATCTCCAATAACTAATAAAACATCATCGCGTTGTTGTTCCTCAACCTCAGGGTTCGGAGTCCCGCTACCATATATGATAACGAACTACGCTTCTATCACGATATTTATAAGGGTTCCCATAAGGGTTTTAACTGTCAGTACTACGTTAGGTAGCCCGACTATGAACTTGGCAAGAGTTCTTATTATCTTTGTGAACTTATTATCTTAACGTCACATCATCTCTGAGGTTTATAACGCTTAGCTCTGATACCATTTCTGTAACACCCCCAAATCCGGGGTCGAGGATCTGGGTTGTCACGAGTTCCATTTCCCTTAATAACACCCAATCTTAATAAACAATCAACTACTCTGTACTGTGACCCCACAATAAACACACACACCACAAGTTATAGTCTCAGAGATGAATATCCAAAAGTAACACGAGTCATTTTATTCCAAAATTATATGCCATTACACCTTAAAAGGGTTTCTGAATAGATTTACATTTCTTTGCCATTATTACAATTGATAAAGATACATAAGTCTGGTACATCAAAAGTTGAAAGCCTAGCCTATTGGTAGTTCCTACCTCAGCTACAGCGACATCAACGCCTATAGGAAACGTTTCCTATCCGCTCGCGAATTGGGAGCTTGGTCATGTTCATCTTTTCTATCTGTTGTTGTGTGATGAAAGAAGAAAGCAAGGGTGAGCAGCAAGCCCACCAAAATAATATGTATAATGATTAACAATATATGAGCCTTCTCATAGTACTCATGAAAGTCTTGGTCAAAAGAAATGGACCAAGTTTGATATCTTAATGCGATGAAGTCGCAAAATATTCAGTATATATACATATATACTTTTCAAAAACTTGGAAGTCCTCTTCCATGCATAATATACACAGAGTTCCAGTTTATAACTGTATAAAACTATCGTTGCAAGGTGATCTCATATATCTAACCTTGTCTCAACATTTTTCTGAAAATCTTTGACATGCATAAGATAATCATTTGCTAGATATAAGTTTAAAAGAGGAAGTTACAAGATACTCCAATATACTTATATCTGAATAGTAATTGAACTACCACCGTTCAAGTTATAATCAGTTTCAAAAGTTCATCACCCTAATGAGACTACAAGATAAGACTTGAATAGATTCAATCCTTGAAATATCATTATAAATAATGAAGTTACGAGATACTTCATTAAGTCCCGATATATATATACACCTATATATATATATATTTCATACAATCCTTGAAAACCTCTGTTATGAAAATTATAAACAGAGTTGCAATATCCAATGAATTTTGGAAAGAAAAGAATTTTGGCATAAACCTGATATCATGCTGATCAGGCAAAGATACCAATAAGTAACCTTTTCTACTAGTAGATGGATGAATCCCCCACCGGTCATCACCCTGGCCACATAAGGACCTTGTGCTGGACCGCCACCCGGCCTCTTACACGTTGATGGATTGCCACCCAACCACTTACACTTTGATAGACCGTACCCCGGCCTGTCGCTTATGCCGACTCAATTAGATGGGCTTACTTCCCGAACGTTGGGTAAGTAATCAATTCATATGTTTTCTCAAAACAGCAACCACGTTGCGAATGTAAAATGCACCATAGAGCTGGATCCCCCAGGTTTTGAGCGAGTATTTAAATCCCCTTTGAAAGGAAGATCTTAAATATAAAAAAAAATGAGTTTTGGGGTCCACTCTAACTTTAAAAATCATTTTGAAGACTCGAAACATTTTTAAGAATGTTTGGAGTACTGCTGATTTATTAAAATAAATCAGTCCCGATATATTAGAAAATATCTGAATATTATTATTTAAATAATATTTCCATAAACAATAATCTTTATAAAAATAATTGAAGTAGAAGTTTTAAAACTCTTACTTGAATGAAAATTAAATAATCAAAGATATACTTATACAAAAGTACTATCTTTATTTGAATAATCGAAAATAAGTTTGATTATCAAAACATTATTCTTTAATAAAATAAAGAATATATCTCAGCAAATAATCGGAGTCATAGATCCTCAAATGAATATTCAAATAATATTCAATAAATAAATTAAGCTGAGTCATAAGCCCTCGAATGAATATTTGAAATAATATTCAATAATAAAATAAAGGAGTCATAAGTCCTCAGATGAATATTCGAAATAATATTCAATAATAAAATAAAGGAGTCATAAGTCCTCGGATGAATATTCGAAATAATATTCAATAATAAAATAAAGTTATCGAATAAACCTTATTCGATTAATAGTTTTGAAAACTATAACCATATATATATATAAATATATATATATAAAATCTACTCGGGATCCTCGACTCCCGGTTTTAGAAAATATTTTCACCTTTGGGTCCCTATACTAAGGGTATATGCAATTTATCGCTATTCTTTAGCATAGGTATTATCAACTGAACCAACAGATATATATGGCAAGAATACGAAAGAGGCATGCATATGTACCATATCACATGCTACAATATATCGCAAGAATTTGCTAATATAACCGTCATGCATCTATTACAAGATAATGCATATACGAGTGTATACATCACAACAACAGTATAACGGATAGAAAACTTGCCTGAGTGCTCCCGGATAGGCTTAAGCTTAGAGTGGGTCCGATAACCTATGAACAACAACATAAGTCGGAATTAAACCCCGGTCGCTTAAGAAACTAGACTTTAACCATTTAGAGTCCTAACGTTCGCTTTCGCGCTTAACGATTCACTTAAGTCGCTCGAGTATCCTCGGCTCCACCATTTTTAATAAATTAACCATTAAGGATTTTAAGGCGATTCTTTCACGAGTACCTTATCAACTGCCTAATCCACTTTACATAATTGTTTCATATTCTAATTAGTCATTGAAGGGCCTTAACCAAGGTTTCAAAGTAAGGAGAGGGGTAATGGTTCGGTCGCGAAACGCCGTTACTTAAAACGATCGTTTCTCCTAAACCGTACATCGGATTTAAGCGAACCACATATCAAAACGAAGCTCGTAACATTATCTATCTAATCATGGCAATGGTCAAAACCTAACAGGGAGTTCTCGGGTCCTGATGTTAAGAGCAAAAACAGTCTAAAGTATATCGGACATTACGACGGCTATGTTTACGCGATTTCCCAAATTTTTACCATTCCAAATCATATCAATCCAACTACCAATCAACAACAACTAAAGATACACATCAATTCTACTGATTTCAGTCATAATAAGATCAAGGATCTGAATCCAATCATATATTATAACATCTCCAAATTCAACTAAACTACTTAACAATTAAGCTCGAATCATGCTTATCATTCAAATTACTACTCATCCATCCAAACCATCTCCAAACTTCAACATTCAAACTTATTACTAAAGGGTGTGAATATTTATACTTTTCTTGGAGGGTGGAAAGTTACTAGGAATCCTTATGGAGCCTCCTACAAGCTTGATCTTTCCAAAGTAATCAAGAACACAAAGTTAGGCTTTGAAGTTTCTAAAAGTCCGATTTAAAGAACTGTAAAAATGAGGGTCTTACCTTGCTTATTTGGAAGAGACTTGTGAACAAGAGTTGTAGGCCATCTCAATACCTTTCCAACGAGCTATAGAACACAATATTTTAGTGAGTATTGAAGGAGATATGGCAGTTTGAAGTTGCTAGATTTGTTTTAGCCGAGAGCTTTCTTCTTGAAATGGGAAAGTCAACTTTCAATTTGTATTTGTGTTATGATATTTGTTGGTTGGTTGCTTCCTTTTGTCATGGAAATAAATTAAATTTTTTCCATGGTGAAAAATGTGTGGCTCGCAATCAACCAACCAATCCTTCCCACTTGTCATGCTTAGGTCATCAAGTTTAGGTCATCTTGTTACACTTGTCTTCTTCTTGATGGTGTCATGACATCATCATCCACTAACCTCTTTGATTAACCCCTAATTACTTGGCTAATGACCGCTTATCTGTTATACGGTTCGCTTAACTTTCGTTCTCGTTTATCATTTGAGGGATCATACCCGGGATCTTATTACTTGGGTTCCCCTAAACCTTTCTCAATATTTTATATTCCTTTTTATGATCCTCTCTTAAAATCCTTGAATTTAAATCATTTTTATCACGTTACCTTATATTCAATTCTTTCCGTATCTGGTGGATTTTCGGGAAAAAAACAAAGTGTCCGGATCCGAATTCTAATGACCTTTACATACACTCATTTACTTTATGGAATACTAATACGATCTTAGAATTTCCATAACAGTACTCCTATATAACGTGGTCTGATAATTTTCCTTAATCAGCATTGTCAGCAAAAGTTACTATTCATCCGGGTTTCAAAATTTTCCAAAAATTGGGGTTATTACACTGGTAGCACAACTGGTGCGACTGGACCACTCACTGTCCTCTCAGAAGAAGCCGAATAACCTGACGATGCCATCTGATAATATACCAAAGAAAGAAGAAAGGTCACTAAATCATTCCTAGAACTAATACTTTCCTATCCTAATCTTATCTAAGTCCTAACACTATTCTTCCTATTTGACTATTCATATCCTATGTGATCTTCCTATCTTATCGTAACCCTAATGTTCTTGTTTTCAAGGACCAAACCTACAGCTCTGATACCAAAACTGTAACGCCCTCCAGACCCGGGGTATAAGTTCGGGGGTTACTAGCTAATCACCAAACCTGTAAAATCTGATTAACAAATAATAAAGAAATGAATCTAAACCCCTTTAACACTAACCAGGATCTTTTTAGGTTGAAATATGAAAACAAGAACCACTAACTACTTTATTACAAACCAAATTCAAAATCTTACAAACTCTCTTTATTATAAACCATTGTCTAACCAGTTTTAAACTAATTTCATCTTTTATTCAAACACACACACTAACTATCTGCACTCCACCTGTTCGGGCAACTCAAAGCTTTCTTCCTGGATTGGGATCAATACCTTGGGTATGAGAAGATCCCGAGGCTTGACCCGCTTCTTTACAACTCGAGTCCTGATGGGTTTCATATTCCTTCTTAACTAAAAATAATAAGGTGAATAGCAACAAAAAGGGGTGAGCCAAAAATTGCTCAACAAGTATACAAAATATAAACAGTGTTTAAGCAGTTTAAGTGAAACGGTAACCTAGGTATATCTGCAAAGATATAACCCCGCGAGAGTATAAAGAAGGCCATTACTGGCAAGTACGAAGGAACTAAACTGGACACAAGTTCGCATCTATACCCTGCTGATCGGCCAGGATACAATACAGATCTATATCCCCCTATATAGATCCTGTCGGGCACCCAGGCACTACGGCCCATCTCAAGGATCTGGTTATGTCCCGGTCCTTAGGATTAAGTAAACTTAATCCCCAAAAGTATCATTATCCAGTCCATGGAGTAGCAACCGGAACAATCGGTATGCTTTGATATATTCTAATCACCAGAATATATCAATATTTGTGAGTAACAATTGGAATATGAACAATGAATTCAAATGAAAAGGAGAAATCAAGAATCGAAATGAAATATGAACAAGAATCAAAAGAGTGCAAGCGTGATAAGAATCTGAAGAAATATCATTATTCCGAAATTAGAATAGGGGAAAAACTTGCCTTTTGCGCGACTCACTGCAAATATATCACCTTTGTCTATCACCGACTCAACCTGCCTTGCTAGCTTAGCTTCTGTTATAGAAATAGACTGGTTTAGTCATTTTGTACTTCAATTGCGTCTTGAACAGACTTCACATCGTTCCTATTGTCTACCCATGCGCTTATGACTGACTCGTATATTATATATTAGCAAGTAAGACTCGATTAATCACATAATACACATAAGCACATAAGCACATAATCATTTTTATTAGTTAAAATAATTTTTAGAATCAAAATCGACTCGCTGATCGCTCAACTGATCATTATCTGACTCGTTTCCGATTTTTCGGAATTTTTCGGACTCGTCTCGGCACGCAACTCGACTAATAATCAAATAAGTAACAAAGTCAACTAATTTCTAAAAGAAAAGAAATTAGGTCTTAATATTATTTTTAATGAAAAGAATTCATTTTTCGGAGTCAAAGGGCTTTCGTTTCGCTCGAATCAGACTAACGGTCTAATTAATATCAATTAAACACGAATAAATCAATTTATTAATTAATATAAATAATTATTAGTAATTTTTAAACACTAAAATAATTTTTAAATAATTATTTAAGAAAAATCAGAACTGAAAATGATTTTTTTACAATTTTTGGAATTAAAATGAATTTATTATGATTTATTGAAAATTATTTGATTATTTATCAAAATAATTAATTATTTTTAAATAATTAATAAATATTAAATAAATATTAAATAATTGAGAAAATAATTAAATCTGATTTTTAGAAAATATTTTAGAATTATTTATAATATAAATCAATTAATTAAATAATTAATTAATCAATTTATAAAATAAATAAAACTGATTTTATAATTAAAATAAAAATAAAAATAAATTGCAGAAACATTTGTCAGAAATCAAATCCTGACAAAAACTGATCAAACCCGGGTTGCAAAACGGGTTGCAACCGGGTCACCAAGAACATCCCGGGTTGGGATGAACTGGTCGGGATTTGCCCAGAATCCGGCGACCTGCCAGGATTCCGGCAAGCCTAATTCATGCCCAAAATAGCTTCGTTTGTTACGGTTTTTAAGTCCAATTCATTCCAAATCACTTCACCCTTTTGATTTAGGCCACAACATACCAAAAACATCTTACAATCTTCATCTCCGATCAAAACCGACTTCAACTCCGGCCAGATATCGAAATCACAGAATCGTACATGAAACTTAACGTTTAATAGTGCAAATTAAAGCTAAGAACACATACAATCAAAGCCCTAACATCTTAATAACCAAATATTCACAGAAATTACATAGTTATGATTTGAAAATCGAACATAAACCCTAATAATCGAACTTTGCTATCCAGGTATCGTTTGTTCAATTAAACACCATGAATCGATTGCAAATAACATCAGGAAGCCTATCAATATCAAAACATCATAATAACCCTAGAATCAAAAAGTTCTAATTCGAACATAAACCCTAGAAATCGAAAATCAAAAATAACGAATTAAAACATGAAATTGATACTGAAAATGGAAAGAACATATCAAGACCTTCAATTTAAGTACTTGAATCACTGGATTTGGTGTTGTAATCTGCTCGAAATCACCGATTGATTCTTCGACCCGACTTGGTTCTTCCCGACCCGGTTTGCAGAGAATTTTAATTAATTTATGATTTTTAATGATTAATTATAATTAATTAAATAAAAATTAGGCTATTTATAGTAGAAAAATGAATACTCCTAAATAAAATTAAGGCCCTAATTCTACATCTTTTAAAATTAATAAGCCCCTAATTTTATAATTTTGAGTATTAAAATTTAATTTATAAATATTTTATATATGCAATATATATGCCAAAATTTCCCAAAAATTGTGAATAATGCAAAAATACAAAGAAATGGTATAAATAAAATTCCTAAAATTTTATAAAAATAAAAATGTGATTTTTGTGGGGTTTTTAACACCCAATGGGGCCCGGAAAAGTCATTTTTCGCAAAATGAGAAAATTTATAAAATAACTAGATGTTCAGAATAATGCGATGGTAAAAGCCGTTTGATGAAAAATAAGGCCCATTATTTTATTTGAAATACCTGCTTTAAAATCATGATTCGGGTCGTAAAATGTTTGAAATGAAAGCTATAAATGAAAAATAAAATACCTGAAAAATATCTTTAAAATACTGGGACGACACAGAATGCACGTAACACATAGCAATTAGGGTTTGACAGTTAATTCCACCTAAATGGCACATTAACACACATAATTTATTATAAATATGATATAATACAAATGTAAATTTCCCAGACGTTACAGTAATGAAGTTAGAATCCCATGTTTGTGTCATATAGTAATCAATCCTTTTTAATCTCTTAGTTAATGTTCTTAGTATAATCTCTTAGTTAATCATAGTTATAAACAACCTCAATTTATTAATCGTCTTAGCATTGAATAATAACTATACCATTTTTTGCATAAGAGCATTGATTGAAATTAACCTAAACCAGTCTCTGTGGGAATGAACTAGAAATAATTCTATATTACTTGCGAACGCGTATACTTGCGTGAATATTAGCGCGTGTTTTCATCCTAACAGTGATATAAGATCGAATTCTACCAGCAACATATTATTAATTTTATAATTTATAATATATAATGATAAAAACGACTGTGCATCGCACGGGTTATATAATAGTTATTATATTAAAGATGAAATAATGAAAGTTTTGTTGGAGGTAGGTCTGATCACCTGTAAATATAATAATATTTATAATAAAATACTCCCATTAATATTCACAACTTAATTATATAAATACAAATAGAATTATAATCTATGTAATGCTCTCAGATTTAAATAAATCAAGATATATATAATATTCATTCTGAACAAACAAAGTTACGTTATTGCCCCAATCTTATAAAAAAAGTGAACTAAATAATAAATATTACATCTAAAAGAAATATAATATTGAACCAAGTTAAAACAAAATAAAAATTTAAAAAGTAGTTTGTTAGTCAATATATTGTCATCGGACTAAAAAAAATAATCTATATTATTGATTCGGTCTAAAAGAAGATAATATTCTTCCGGGCTAAAATAAAACTTAGAACAAACTAAATATAATTAACTAGATCTACTATGGTATAATATATAATCATATTTATCTACTGTTATTTGTATCATTGTGTTATGGATCAAAAACTAAGGTATAATAATTGTTGTATCTATTACTAAGGAACGTGAGCTTCGAGGCTCGATTTGACTGCTCTTGTGTTTCATGACTCGATCTGCCTTAACAAGATGCATACGTACCTTGCTGATTGCCAAGGATCAAGTCAAAAAACATAGTTCTGATTGGTGGGGGTGAGACCTCTTATATAGATGTTGGGAGTCCTTGAATTGGACTTGGTTTAGGAGATTTGGTGGGCAAGTCTCAGAATTAGAATAGACTTTGGAGTCCTAAGAGGTAGGAAGCTGATTCCTTATCCCACTAGGTTCCTTGGAGGCCAATCTACAAGGATTTATTTCTCCACTAGGATTCATCCTATTAGCTGACTTATCCCTTATTAATTAATTATGAAATTAATTAATATTCAGGATTTTGGGCCTTCTTTGTTCCATCAGGCCTGATTTGGTCCATCAGGCTTGATCAATGTGTTAACTTTTTTGGTCTGAATGTCATACATCTTTTTATTGGGCCTTGTAGCCCAAATCATATGTAATTAATACAATATTAATTACATAATTAGAATTTATTTATTTCCTATCATTTGCCCCCCAACTTTTGGGAAACAGTGGCTAGGTTTTGCAGAATTTAAGTTCACTTGTTCCCTTACAGGGTATCACTTTGCGTAAAGCGTGGAGCGACTTACACATTTACAATGATTTGCTTTAATCCCTATTATTTAAGAATTATCTTAATTTCCAGGAATTTTCCCTGAATCCTGGGATTTTTTCCTTGATTTTCTGGAATTTTCCCTTAATTCTGGGATTTTTCTTGATTTTCTGGAATTTTCCCTTAATTCTGGGATTTTTCCTTGATTTTCCGGAATTTTCCCTTAATTCTGGGATTTTTCCTTGATTTTCTGGAATTTTCCCTTAATTCTGGGATTTTTCCTTGATTTATTCCTCATTTTCTGAAAATATTTACATTTTCAGAAAATATTTTAAGGAATTTCCTTTAATTTATGGATTTATTCCTTATTTTCCGAAAATATTCATATTTTCCAGAATATATTTTAAGGAATTTCCTTTAATTCTCTTTTTTTTCAGGATTTTTCTTCCCTCGCTTTTTTTTCTTCTTTTCTCTTTTTTTTAATACCCGGTTTGACCAGGAATCCTGTTCGACCAGGATCCTGGTCGAATTATACATCACTTCGACCTGGTCGACAGCCTTTCAAGCAGGAATCCTGGTTGAATTTCGGCCAGGATTTTCACACACATATATATATATATATATATATATATATATATATATTATCAATCAGGATTCTGCCTTTTTCGGTCAAGATGCCTATTTTTTGACCGAATTAGCCCTCTTTTAAACCCAGGTCAAAGTCAACCTCGAGGAGAAGTGTTCGACCTCAATTCCAGATCAATTTTTCGATCAGGATTTTTTTTCGAGCATGAATTTTTGGTCAGGATTTTTGTTTTGACCGAATTATACTCCCCTTCTAGCCCTGGTCGAAGGTAATTTCGACCTAGACCATTCGACCAAAAATATAGTGTTAATCCTGGTCGAATTAGGTTAGAAAACAACAATTTTTTGTCCCTATTTTCCTAGGCCTCTTTGTCTCTTTGGGCCTTTAATTTCAATTTCATGGGCCCTTTTTCTGGGCTTTGTTTATTTCCAAGCCCAACAAGATTTAATTTCATTATTTTTCCTGAACTGGGCTTTTACTCTGGACGTTTCTTACCCCTAGGCCCAATAAAGTTTGGGTTGGGCCTTCTTTTTAAGCCCAAACTCCAGATTTTTCTAGAATCTTCTATTTTTTTCTACGATTTACTTGGATTTTTCCAAAATCTACTAGAACTTTCCAGAATATTCTTTTCTTGGGCTCAAATGGGCTTTTCTAGGCCCAATTAGCCTTCTTTGTACCTATATAAGAGTGGGATGGGAGAGTGATTTCCTCACACTTCCCATTTCACTCATTTCTCAAACTCCTTCCTCTTCTCTCAACACTCTCAATATTCTTCCTTCTCTAAAAGTTTTTCAGCCATCTCCAAGCCTTTTCCGGCCTCCTTCCTTCCAAGGTTTCAAGGTTTCCTTCAACCTCCATCAATGGCTGATAAGAATTCCGAAAGAGCGGCCAAGATAGCCTCGGCTTCAAAACGAGGTAAGGATGTCGAGATCCGTTCTTTTTACATGTCTTTGATAGATATGATTAATACTAGGGGGGATGAATATCCATCCACTCCACATCTCGACTCTTTTAATCATTGCAACACATGGCATAATATAGATTATGATAAGTTAAATGCACGTTATAATGTTCTTCATCCCCTTAGGTTAGTTCCAGTTTCTGGTGGTGACCGTACTTGCCACTGGAAACCCGATACTCTTTTTATTTACATGGATGCCCTCGATGTTGGGCTTAGGTTCCCTTTTCATCCCTTCATTCCTCATCTCCTAGCTGATTTGCAAATTAACCCATGTCAGCTTCCTCCAAACGCTTGGAGGAACATTTTATGTTTCATGGTTTGTTGTCTTAGGGGAGGTTTTCCCTTATCTGTAGCTGTTTTTAGGAAGGTTTTTCAATGTTATAGCAGTTCTTCTGGTAATTGTGGTTGGGTCTACGTTAAACAAAGGCCTAAGTGTAAGCACATTTTTAACAGTGCCTCCATTCCCGACAATAACCAAAATTGTAGGAATAGTTTTATCGGGTTAAGGTGGGAGAATGGTGACTGGGGCACCCTCTTCAGATCTTCCTTCGGGAAGGTTAGTGATGGTAGCCTCAAATTCATTCACTTAACCCCCTAAGAAACTATCATTTATGATGAGCTAACTCGGGATGACGGTGCCACTATCAGCTGGACTCTTTTAGAGGAGTTCTCCCTCACGCACGTGGGGCTATCCACTGTTTCTCAACAGGGTATTTTTCTTCCCTTCTCGTTTTTACTTTTTTTCATGCATTATTAACACCACTTATTTAGTTTTTTCTCTTATTTTGCAGCTGCTAAGGAAATCAACGAGGATAATGTGCCTCTTGTTGAAGAGACTGCCAGGATGAAGAAGGCTCACCTTGCGGATCTGGATACTCGAGGAAAGCCTACGGAGCCTAGCTTCCTACGGAAGCACAAGGAGCCCATGGTGGAGGTTCCAGCTGAGGGAACTGAGGGCCACAGTGCCCCTATCACTGCTGCTGCCCCTGTCTCTGCTGCTACGGGCACCTTTCAGCCTCTCTGGGGATTCCGCCGAGGGGATACCGTGGTTGGATCCACAAAACACGCCTGGGATTGGTCTTACCACGGCGTAACTCCCAAGGACTTCACCGATGTGGTGGCTACTCCTGACTTAGAGAGGATAAAGCTCATGGGAGCTCAGTCCTTAGCCTCGGTATGACTATTTCTTACGTTTGTACTCTCTTTTACTTGTAGCATTCTCTTGCCTTATATTTCTGTTTACTGTTTCATTTCAGTCTAACGCTTACTTCCAAGGCGCTGTGAGGCAAGCTGAATCCTGGAAGAGGGCTTCGGATAAAGCGGATAACGCCCTCAAGAAGTAGCAGAAAAAGTACGCCGCTTTGGAGCGGAAGCTGAAGCGTTAGGAGGAAGAGCTCGGAGAGTCCAACGCTGAGTTGGTGGTGCTAAGGGCGGAGAAGGATAAGGCGGTTGACAACTACTTGGACTCTGAGGAGTTTACCCAGTCCATGAGGGTGAGGGATGACTCAGTCTTCCCTGGGTTTTTTAGGACTGGCTGGGACACGACCCTTGAGACCGTGAACGAGGCCTATCCTGATATTAACCCGGCGAACTATGTCTTCCCTGATGACGAGGCTTTGCTACAGAGGTTTCGTACCCGAGAAGTTGTCTCAGATCGTATCCCTCAGGACCCGCTTCTTCCTCCTCCCGAGTCTTCTTCGAGTCCTACCGCGGATGACAGCTCTTCCTCCTATGGGACGACTGAGACTTCCAGCGAGAGCGGAGGAGATGAGGATATGGATGCCGAGGGCACCTCTGCTCCTTAGAGATTTTCTAGCCCTGCGTGGCTTATTTGTTTTATCTTGTCTTCGAGACTTTATTTATCAGACTTTGTACTATTTATTCAAACTAGTTTTATTTATCAAACTTTATGCTTTCATCTTATGCACTTAGTTTACTTGTCTTGTTACTGGAACATATTTTGAAAACTTTCTGAATTTCACAAATTATTGGGATCCATCCCTTACACAAGTCTTAATAAACCTCAAAACAAAACTAAAATATGTAAATCCTAAGCAAGCAAAGCTTCAAGGTGCTTTTCAACCTACTTGTCATCTTGACAAGTGAGAATCGTGCTCAACCGCTTCACACATAGTAAATCTTCAGGTTTTGTGCATGCCAAGTTCTTGGAACTTCAAAACCATCCATAGTCTCAAGCTTGTAGGTTCCTCTACCCTGAACACTCTTGACCTTATATGGCCTTTCCCAATTTGGGGCAAGTTTCCCTTTCTGCCCTACACCAGAAGCTTCCACCTTTCTCAAGGCTGTCACCCTGTTTGAAGAACCTTTCCTTAACCCTTAGGTTGTAATAGAACGAAGCCTTTTTCTGATATTCCACTATCTTCGCATGTGCCTTATCTCGTACTTCGTCGATTAGATCCAGGGTTAACCTTTGCCCTTTCTCATTCTCTTCAGCATTGAAAGCTTGATTCCTGGGAGAGGAATGTGATATTTCTACAAGAACAACTGCTTCTGCCCCATATGCTAACATGAAAGAAGTTGCTCCAGTCGTGACTTTACAAGTAGTCCTATAGGCCCATAGTATTGGGAGTATTTCATCCACCCAGTTATTCCTCGAATTCTCGATCCTCTTCTTTAGTCCATCCAGGATTATTCGATTCGCCACTTCCGCTTGCCCATTGGCTTGCGGGTGAGCCACAGAGGTGAATCGTAATTCAATTTCATTCTCCTCACAATACTTCTTGAATTCTTCATTGTTGAATTGTGTTCCATTGTCAGTGACTAGGATGCGGGAAATTCCATACCAGCACATGATATTTTCCCACAGGAATTGATTGTGCAACCTGCTTAGTTGTGATTTTTGCCAAAGGCTTGGCTTCAATCCACTTAGTAAAATAATCAATGGCTACAATCAGGAACTTCCTTTGTGCTGTGGCCATGGGGAAAGGCCCCAGTATATCCATTCCCCACATAGCAAAGGGGATGGGCGAGTTGATGGAGGTCAGCATCTCGGGGGGTTGTCTAACGACAGGTGCATGCTTCTGACAGCGGTCACACTTTTTCACATATTCTTTGGCAACAGCCATCATTTCTGGCCAATAGAAGCCTAAACGGGTTATCTTATGAGCTAGGGCCCTGCCCCCCAAATGTTGCCCACAGATACCTTCATGCACTTCTTCAAGAGCCAAGCGTGCCTCATCGGGCCTGAGACATCTTAGGTAAAGAACTACATAAGATCTGTATACAAAATCCCATCAATCAAGGAGTATCTTAATGCTCGAACAGCCAAATTTTGTGCTTCAGTAGCATCTTTTGGCAACCAACCGGTTTGAATATGAGTCTTAACGGGATCTATCCATGACGTCCCCAGACCTATAGGAGCAACAAGCTTAACATCAATGCTCCGTGTCTTCAAAACGCGGAAGTATACACTTCCTAAACTTTCCTCTATCTTAGATGAAGCAAACTTTGATAAGGCATCTGCCTTAGCATTTTCCTCCCTTGGAATGTGCTCAACATGGCAGTCATCGAATTGGGTCATCACAGCCCTTACTAGGCGGACATATTTAGCCATCGTATCATCCTTTGCCTCAAACTCTCCCTTCACCTGGGATACAACCAACTTCGAGTCTCCACAGACCTTCAAGTTCTTGACTCTCAGTGTCCCTGCTAGGCAGAGGCCAGCTATCAGAGCTTCATAATCCGCCTCATTGTTTGTGGTCGGGAAGTCTAACTTCATGGCATACTCAATCAAGAACCCATCAGGGCTTTGTAAAACCAAACCTGCTCCATTTGAATTTGTTTTTGATGCTCCGTCAAAGTAGAGAACCCAATATTCTTTCTCCTTATCATCTTGTTCCTTGTCCCCCTTATCAACTTCCTTGTCTTGAGGTATGGTATCCTCCTGCCCCCCGACTTCTTGGTTGGGTATGGTACATTCCACCATGAAGTTAGCCAATTCTTGGGCTTTTATTGTTGTTCATGGCTTATACTTGATATCGAATTCTCCCAACTCAATTGCCCATTTGATCAGTCTCCCACTAGCCTTGAGACTATGAATTATATTTCTCAAGGGCTGATTTGTTAGTACCTCAATTTGATGAGCCTGAAAGTAAGGACGTAACTTTCTTTAAGCCATCACCAAGGCTAAAGCAAACTTCTCAATAATTGAATAATTCAACTCAGCTCCATGTAGAATTTTGCTGACATAGTATACGGGTTTCTGGATTTTCAGTTCCTCCTTAAACAATACAGCGCTCAAGGCACTCTCTGAAACGGCCAAGTACAAGTATAAAACTTCATCAAAGCTGGCTTGGCCAGCAATGGGGCCTGAGCCATATATTTCTTTAATTCCTCGAATACCTTCTGGCTTTCTTCACTCCACACAAAATCCTTAACCTTCTTTAAAGACTTGAAGAACGACAAACACTTGTCTCCAGACTTTGAGATGAATCATCCCAATGCAGCAACCCTTCCAGTGAGCTTTTGAACATCTTTGATAGTTTTTGGGGGCTTCATGTCCAGGATTGCCTTTATTTTATCGGGATTGGCCTTGATTCCTCTCTTGGATAGCATCAATCCCAAAAACTTTCCAGATCCTACTCTGAAAGCACACTTTGTAGGATTTAACATCATCTTGTACCCCATACTTCATGGGTGCAACATCAACAAATTCGCTCATGATCAAGTTACAACCCAAGATCTATGACCATATTCTGTTAACTGTTCGTATTTCGTTCTAAAACTAAAATTATGGGAAGAGCCCGTTCATTGAAATAGAAAATTTAGGACGAATTTGGTTGGAATTGGTTGGAATAAAATTCCAATACTCTGTATCCCTTTGCTTTCGAGATACCTCAGGACCTCGAAAGCTTCCCTCAAATGGGTTATATGGTCAGTCTTCACTAGACTCTTGACTAACATGTCATCTAAATAAACTTCCATGGTCTTTCCAATAAGATCCTTAAAAATTTTATTTACCAACCTTTGATAGGGGGCTCCTGCATTCTTGAGACCAAATGCCATAACAAGATAACAATAAACACCGAAGTCAGTGATGAATGATACCTTTGGGATGTCTTCCTTATGCATCTTGATCTGATTGTATCCACTAAATCCAGCCATGAAGCTCAGCATCTCATGTCTAGCAGTGGCATTTATCAAAGTATCTATCCTTGGCAACGGGAAACAGTCCTTAGGGCATGCGTCATTCTAATCAGTGAAGTCCACACATCCTCCATTTTCCATTGGCCTTCTTCACCATTACAGGGTTTGCTAACCATTCTGGAAATTGTATCTCCTTGATGAAACCAGCCTCTAAGAGCTTCTCTACTTCCTATTTTATAGCTTCTTGCCTCTCTGGAGCAAAACTTCTTTTCTTTTGCTTCACTGTCTTCCGATTTGGATCCACATTCAGCTTGTGAGTAATCAGTTCCGGGTCTATGTTAGGTCACACACACTGTAGAAGGGGGTTGAATACAGTGTATAGTACAATCAAATCGAATTAAGAATACAAGTATGAAACACAGAATAATCTTATTAATAAAACAGTATTATAATGAAACTGTTATCTCTCAGTGATGAACAGATATCACGAGAGCTGCTAGAGTTACAATGAATAATATTCTCGATTAAGATAACACTTATAGTGTAAACCCTATGTTGTGTTTATATAGATACACAGTTACAAGATAATCTTCTAATCGATATCGAATATGATTCTATGTCCTAAAATATATCAACTAGTTATCTTTTCTTCCAAGTATTCTATTCTTCATAGAATTCTTCTCCATGCATATCTCTTCTTGTTTTAGCCTTAATCTTCTTTCCTTTCAATCAGCCGCCTTCCTTATCTGAAAGTCTTCTTAAGTCCTGATATTATCTCCTGATAAATATCATCTGATATCTTAAGTTCTGACTTCAGTATAAGTACTGATTTCCAGTTAAGTCATGATTTGTCCGTTAGTCAAGATCTGAAAACTAAACACAAATCATTATTAGACATGACATCACAAATATATCTAACAATCTCCCCCAACTTGTAAATTAGCATAATATACAAGTTCAATAGATATTTGATGATGTTAAAAACATTAAGTACAAATGCATATAAGAATTTGACTAAATAACTACAACTCACAGTCCTTGTAGCTTTTACCATCCTTAAAGTCTGATATCAGCTTTAGCCTATACATACTTCAAAATATATCAGTTGTAGTTCTTGACTTGGCTTCAGTGTGTGATCTCTTTAATGTCAGGAGTTGTTCTGAGATGATTCTTCAAAAGAGTTCTCTCAGCATATTCAAGTTCATTCTGCATCCTCCTTTTTACATCTTTAAGTTCAACTGTATCTTCACCTGTTTGAAAGATAGCAGCCATGAGATCATTTATTTTTGCTTTCCTTATCTCCTGATCCAATCTGATAACATAGGCTTTATCAGACTTTAGATTGAATTCAAGTCCCTAAATACCAAGAAATGTAGTGATTTTGGCAGTATTAGGCTTAATCTCAACCAGTTCACCATTATGAGCTCTGTACTTAGGATAGTATGGCCTGTCAGACTTTACAGAGTAAAGTTTCTTCTATCTTTCAATATTAGACCTTATGTATCTGGCAGCACCATCTGTTGATCTGTTCTTCACTTGAAGTAGAAATAGCACATGTTGCAATTCTTCAAAGTACTTCAAACAAATAGCATTCTTTCTTATATAGAATACCCTCCCATCTGTCATGAAATATAACATGATTTCTTCCTTCAATACAGAGTGGTAGACCATTTGTACAGACTCCAGTTGATTCAATCTTTCAGGAGTTGTTCTTACTCCTAGTTCAGAAAGAGATGTAGGATCTAAGGTAGAGTTGTTTACTCTCTTTTTTTTAGAACTACCCAATCCTGATTTGTCTCTTGCTTCCTTTCCTCGAATAACTCTTGTTTCAAAACCACTTGATGTAGTCTTCAAAGGTTGAGTAGACTGTTGAGCTTTAGTGAACCCAGGTAGTAGAAGTTTTGAAGGTTTAACATGAACAATGTCAGAGGTTTCCTTTCCTTTATCTTCTGATATCAAGCCAACTTGAGCTCTGTCAGAGGTTGCTTGCTTCATTGTCATATTAGAATTTACAAAGTCCTGATCTTGAACAACATGAGCTTTGTCAGAGGTTGTTTGAATATTCTTCTTCTTCTTCAAAATCAGACTAGTATCTTCATCAGAATATATTTGTTCATCCATGGTTGGCAGATAGATTTTTACAAAATCATCAACTTTAGCTTTGCCCTTGAACCTTGGATCTACCTCTACTTGTGATTTAGCTTTGAATTAAGATTTAGTTGCCTCAGATTTTGACTTCTCTTTAATCACAATGCCTTTAGGCTTTGGAGGTTTCTTTGCAATAATAGAAGCTTTAGACTTAGATTTGACATTTTCTGCTTTAAGTCTGGCTTCTTCTTCCTTCAGACTTTCAAAGTCCACTCCTGGATTGTCTTTGAGAAATAGTCTTTTAGAAATTTCTTCATCCAGCTTCTGTAACTTGGGGTCTTGATAGTAGACTGTTATTTCCTTCCCCTTAAGCTTCAGTGTCTGCATAAACTTCTGTGATTCTTGACTCTCACCTTGTATCAGAACATCAGGCTTAGTCAGAACTTGTTTATCAGAACTTTTTCTTTTATCAGCATCAGAACTTGATCTCTGTGTAGAAGTTCCTGCTTTCCTGGATGAAGAACCTTTGCCTTGACCATGACCTCTACCCCTTTCAGAGTTTCCCTGGTCTTCATTATCATCATCCTTACCCTTCAGTGGTTGATCAGTTTTGCATTTGGACTTAATCACTTTCTCCCCTTTTTTGGCATCATCAGGTAGAAGGAGAGAGACAAGCAATTCCACAGAGTTTTGAATTTCATTGAGTTGAGCTTGTTGAGCAGCTTGATTCTTTAAAACATCAGATATTTGAGCTTGCTGCTTTTCTTGAATCTTTTCTATATTCCCAATGCGGTCAAAGGCTGACTTATCACAGGTTCAGATGCATGAACCCGTGCTTCAATTAATTCCTCAAAACATCAAAATTTATTATTGACCATTATTAAATCAAAACATTCATCATAGGATTAAGTTAAAAATGATGAAGTAAAGATTAACAAATTGCAATTAAAACATGCACAGTCACATAATTTGAGAAACAAAGACCAAATCTTGCAATTTAAAGGAAATTTCATTAATATATCAGATGAGTACATTGAAGGGTTTTTAGCACATAAACGCAACGAAAACGTAAATTTAAATCTTAAAAAAAACCGAAACCCTCCACAGGATTCATGCGAAAAATAATATTTGATTCGTAGTTCAGTATGTTTACCTTAAAAAGCTTTACGTTAATGAAAAGATGGATGTCTTTAATAGCGATCCAAGAACGATGAACGGAGATCCCTAGCAGCTGCTCCTCAAGTGTGAAGCACTCCACCGGTATCCACCAAGAGTACAATGTGATGGAGGATGTTAGATATATTTGATAATATCATGGCTAATATGATTTATGTTTAGATTTCAGATCTTACTTAACAGGACAAATCAGTACTTAACCATTAATCAGTACTTATACTGGAAGTCAGGACTTAAGGATATCAGTACTTATATTATCAGGAGATAATCATCAGAAGTTAGATATCAGAACTTAAGTGCTGAAGGACGTTCAGATAAGGACAGTAGCTGATTAAAGGAAAGAAGATCGAGATAAACATAAGAAGAGATATGCATGAAGAAGGAGTTCCGTGAAGAATGGAATACTTGGAAGAAAAGATATCTGATTGATATATTTTAGGAAGCAGAATTATATTCCATATCAATTAGCGATTATCTTGTAACTGTGTAGTATATAAACACAGACATAGGGTTTACACTATAAGTGTTATTATATTTAAGAAGATTATTCATTGTAACTCTAGCAGCTCTCGTGATATTTGTTCATCACTGAGAGGTAACAGTTCCATACTGTAACAGAGTTTATTGTTTCAATAAAGTTTGTTTTCTGTTACTTAAGATATTAAAGTTCGATTTGATTGTATTATACACTGTATTCACCTCCTCTACAGTGTGTGTGACCTAACAAGTGGTATCATAGCTAATCTGTTAACACACATACAATTAAAGATCCAAACAAAATCATGTCTGACACAGAAACTCCAACTAAGCCTACAAAAACTGAAGAACCTCCAAAGACACAAATTCAAAGTCGGTATGAGACTATCAGAGTTCCCATACTGAGACCATCTGAATATCCCATATGGAAGGTAAGGATGACCATGTTCCTGGAAGCAACAGATCCAGAATACCTTGATAGAATCAAGGAAGGGCCTCACAAACCAACCAAGCTCACTGTTGCAGTTGCAGGTGAAGCAGCAAAGACCGTACCAAAGGAGAAGAGTGATTATACTGCTGAAGATATCGCATCAATTGCTAAGGATGCTAAGGTACGACACTTACTGCATAGTGCCATTGATAATGTAATGTCAAACAGGGTAATCAACTGCAAGACTGCTAAGGAGATATGGGATGCTCTGGAAACAAGGTGTCAGGGAACTGACACAATTAAGAAGAATAGGAAGACAATACTCACTCAAGAGTATGAACATTTTGACTCAAAGACTAATGAGTCATTGAATGATTTATATGATAGATTTGTCAAACTTTTGAATGATTTGTCATTGGTTGATAAAGAGTATGATATTGAAGATTCAAACCTTAAATTCATGTTAGCTCTTCCTGAATGCTGGGATTTGAAGGCAACGACAATAAGAGACAACTACAATCTTGATGAAACAACTCTTGATGAAATCTATGGAATGCTCAAGACTCATGAACTTGAGATGGAACAAAGAAGCAAGAGGAAAGGAGGAAAGTCAAGGACAGTTGCTCTTAAGGCTGAAGAAGAATCCCCCAAAGCAGCTTCCTCAAGGAAAGACAAGGGTAAAGCTCTTTTCATAAAGTCTGAAACTGAGACATCAAGTTCTGAAAGTGATGATGACTCAGATTCTGAAAGCTTTCCTGAGACTGATGCTGATGAGGAGATGATGAAGCTGTGTGCTCTTATGGTGAAAGGAATCACAAAGATTGCATACAGGAAGTTCAGGAAGGGAAAGAAGTTTTCCAGGAAAAGCATAAGTTCTGATAAGAAGAATTTCAGAAGATCTGAAGGCAGAGGAGGAAAGTCTGACAGAGGAGATTATACCAATGTTAAATGCTATAACTGTGGTGAGAAAGGTCACATATCTCCTGATTGCAAGAAGGTAAAAGGTGACAAAGGCAAGGCTCTTGTCACAAAGCAGAAAAGCTGGACAGACACCTCAGACTCTGAAAGTGAGGAGAACTATACATTGATGGCAAATGCTGATAAAGAAAGTGCTGAGAGCAGCTCTGAAGCTGCTGAAACAAAGGTACCTCAGACTACTTATGCTTTTCATACTGATGATATTAATGAGTTGAGAAGATATCTTAAAACCATATTTGTTAGTTATAGAGATCAAACTTTAACATGTGAAAGATTAACTTCTGAAAATCTTGCTTTTAAGAAAAGAAATGATTTCTTAGAAAAAGAGTTAGTCATGTTCCATCAAACTGAGAAGGATAGAGATGATGCCTTTTATGTTAGGGATGGAGTGCTAAAAATGAATGAATCTCTAAAAACTGAGTTAGAAAAGGAAAGAGAGATTATCAGGACTTGGACTAACTCTGGCAAAACAACTCAAAATTTGCTAAGTAGTGGAAACTGGAAAGAGGGCTTAGGTTATGGAGAGGATAAGAATGATAAAGGAACTGAAGAAATTAAGCCTGTTGTTAAGCAAAAGCTAAAGTTAAAACCTGTTAAGTTTGTAACTGTAAAGTCTGAAAATGAGAAATCAGAAGTTAAAGAGGAATTAACTACTGACAAACTAAAACAGGAAAAGACAGCTGAAGTAAACATAGGCTTAATGACAAAGAAGCAGCTTAAGCATAAGCTGAAAGATGTTAAGAATGCAAACAAGGTAAAATCACCTAGGAAAAATAGGAATGGAAAGGAAGGTGTGAATAAAAGTAATGATTATAAACCTGTTCCTGATGCTCCTAGGAAAACATGTCATAACTGTGGAAGTTCTAACCATCTGGCTTCTTTTTGCAGGAAGAATAAGAATATTAACTCATTACCTTCAAAATCATGAGTTAAGAGTCAGTCTGTTAGATACAAACCACAAAATCCTTGTTTTCATTGTGGTAGTTTATGGCATTCCATTTATACTTGTAAGGAATATCATAGTTTGTACTATGATTATTATCAAATAAAACCTTCTTTGAAGAAAGTTTCCATTGTTCCTTCTAGTGTAAATTCTGATTCAAAGTCTGATAGTGTAAGTTCTGATAAGAAAAATGTTAACATAAACTCTGATGCTAAATCCGCTGCAAATGTTAACAAACTTAATAAGACCAAAGGATCCAAGCAAGTCTGGGTCCTTAAAACTAATAATTAGTGGTCTTTGTGATTGCAGGGCAATAAGAAAAATATTCTAGTTCTGGACAGTGGATGTTCAGGACATATGACTGGAAATAAGGCCCTCCTATCAGACTTTGTGGAGAAAGCTGGCCCAAGTGTTTCTTATGGAGATGGCAACATTGGAAAAACATTGGGATATGGCAATATCAATCTTGGGAATGTCATAATTAAAGAAGTAGCTCTGGTCTCAGGACTTAAACACAATCTGTTGAGTATAAGTCAAATCTGTGACAGAGGTTATCATGTTGATTTCTTTGAAGAACACTGTGAAATTGTGAGTAAATCTAAAGTCAAAGTTGTTCTGAAAGGATACAGGCGTGGTAACATTTATGAAGCTAAGCTTTCAACAAGTACTGATGGTTCTGCAATTTGTCTGATGAGTAGAGCATCAATTGAAGAAAGCTGGAATTGGCACAAGAAACTCTCTCATTTAAATTTCAACAATATAAATGAACTGGTCAAGAAAGATCTTGTGAGAGGACTGTCAAAGTCAGTATTTGCTCCTGATGGCCTTTGTGATTCCTGTCAGAAAGCCAAACAAAGAAAATCTTTATTTAAGAGCAAGACTGAATCATCAATTCTTGAGCCTTATTATCTACTACATGTTGATCTATTTGGTCCAGTGAATGTCATGTCTATTGCAAAGAAGAAATATGCGTTAGTCATAGTGGATGAGTTCACCAGATACACATCGGTGTATTTTTTGCTCACAAAAAGTGAAACTGCATCTATCTTGATTGATCATGTCAAACATCTGGATAAATTGGTCAAAGATTCTGTGAAAATCTTAAGGAGTGATAATGGCACTGAGTTCAAGAATTTGATAATGGAAGAGTTTTGCAAAAACTATGGAATAAAGCAGGAATTTTCTGCTCCTGGAACTCCACAGCAAAATGGAGTTGTTGAAAGGAAGAATAGAACTCTCATTGAAGCTGCACGTACAATGCTTGAAGGAGCAAAGCTTCCAACCTATTTCTGGGCTGAAGCTGTGCAGACTATTTGTTTTACTCAAAATGCAACACTCATTAACAAGCATGGAAAAACACCATATGAGATGGTGAAGAAAAAGAAGCCAAATCTGAAGTACTTTCATGTATTTGGATGCAAGTGTTTTGTTCTCAAGACTCATCCTGAACAGCTATCCAAGTTTGATCTAAAAGCTGATGAAGGAATCTTTGTTGGATATCCACTTTCCCCAAAAGCCTTCAGAGTCTATAATTTGAGAACAAAAGTGGTCATGGAATCTATCAATGTCTCTTTTGATGACAAGAAGATAACTGGTCTTGAAGATTTCATTGACCATGATCAGCTGAGATTTGAAAATGAAGACTCAAATTCTGATACTGAAAATCCTGACAGTCTAAGTCCTGATACTGTAAACTCTGATGGATTAAACTCTGATGTTATTGAAACTGTGGTAACTACGTCAAAGGAAGATGCACCTATACAGGAGGAGCATACTCAAGATCTTACCACATCTCAAGAAACATCAGAACATACATCTGGCTCTTCAAGTTCTGATTCGTCAAATTCTGATAAGCCAAGTTCTGATAGTGCTGAAAATCTAAATACTGAAGAATCCAACTCAGAGAGCATAGTTTCAGGGGGAGCATCAGAAAATGAAAATGAAGACAGCATGAATTATGGGGGAGCATCCAGTTCTAGAGAAAACCTTCCATCTGCAAGGAAGTGGACAAAATCACATACACCTGATTTGATAATTGGAAATCCTGATGCAGGTGTCAGAACTAGAACAGGTACTTCAAATGAATGTCTTTACAATTCTTTTCTCTCTCAGACTGAGCCAAAGAAAGTGGAAGAAGCTCTTCAAGATGCTGATTGGGTGCAAGCAATGCAGGAAGAGTTAAATGAATTTGAAAGAAACAAAGTCTGGACCCTAGTGCCAAGACCAAAGAATAGATCTGTTGTTGGTACAAAGTGGGTATTCAGAAACAAAACTGACAGTGATGGCATAATTACAAGGAATAAGGCAAGGCTGGTTGCAAAAGGATATTCTCAACAGGAGGGAATTGATTATGATGAAACATTTGCACCAGTTGCTAGGTTAGAAGCCATAAGGATATTTTTGGCTTATGCTGCTCACAAAAAGTTTACTGTCTTTCAAATGGATGTGAAAAGTGCTTTTCTCAATGGAGAATTGGAGGAGGAAGTATATGTTGAACAACCTTCAGGCTTTGTAGATTCCAAACATCAAGATTATGTCTACAGGCTTGATAAAGCACTTTATGGACTTAAGCAAGCTCCTAGAGCATGGTATGAGACTTTAGCACAGTTTCTTCTGGAAAGTGGATTCAACAGAGGAACAATAGACAAAACACTGTTCTACCTCAACCATGGAAAGGACTTACTTCTGGTCCAGATTTATGTTGATGATATCATTTTTGGGTCTACAAATGACAGACTTTGCAAGAAGTTTGCCAAACAGATGCAGTCAAGATATCAGATGAGTATGATGGGGGAACTTAGCTATTTTCTGGGTCTTCAAGTCAAGCAGAATGAAGAAGGCACTTTTATTTGTCAAACTAAGTACACCAGAAACTTGCTGAAGAAATTTGGAATGCAAGATTGTTCAAGTGCATCCACTCCCATGGCCACTGCAATAAAACTGGATAAGGATACTGGTAAATAAGTAGATATTACTGATTACAGAGGTATGATTGGCTCTCTACTCTATCTAACTGCTAGTAGACCTGATATCATGTATGCTACCTGTCTTTGTGCAAGATTTCAAGCAGATCCAAGAGAACCTCACTTAACAGCTGTGAAAAGAATTTTTAAGTATCTTAAAGGAACAGCTGATCTGGGATTGTGGTATCCTAGAGAATCAGATTTTAAACTAATAGGTTACTCAGATACAGATTTTGCAGGTTGCAAAATTGACAGGAAAAGCACAAGTGGAAGCTGCCAATTCCTTGGAGGCAGATTGGTTTCTTGGTTCAGCAAGAAACAAAAGTCAATTTCCACATCAACTGCAGAAGCAGAGTATATTGCTGCAGGAAGCTGTTGTGCATAGATTCTTTGGATGAAGAATCAGTTACTGGATTATGGGTTAACATATTTCAAAATCCCTATTTACTGTGATAATCAAAGTGCTATTGCTATGACAGGTAATCCAGTTCAACACTCTATGACAAAGCACATCAGCATCACGTACCACTTCATAAGGGAACATGTGGATGAAGGTACAGTGGAATTGCACTTTGTTCCAACAGATCAACAACTAGCAGATATCTTCACAAAACCACTATGTGAAGCCACTTTTACAAGATTGGTAAATGAACTTGGAATGGTTTCAGGTTCTTTTTCTAAATCTGCCTAGTTTTGTTCTGATGCATCAGACTTTATGATCAGTATTTACAGAATGTAATCTCTTTGTGTATTCTGTGATTAATTGAAATATGTGTTTAAGTACTGATTGTTGTCTGATATATGTTTCTAAACTATGATAAGTGATATGTCTGTTTAAGTAACTATTCAATCCTATGAGGATAACTGTGCTAGATACTGACCTAGTAGTCTTCAATAAACAAATGATCCCATGTAAGAAGTAATTATTTCTGTGGAAATCTTATGACACAAGCAAATTCTGATAATTGAGCTTAGTTGAGTTTACTTTATTTATCTTATTACTAAGTCACAAATTAGAATAATGCTACTCATCTGTTAAGTTCTGATACTAGTAAAACTGCTGAATGTACTAAGTGCTGATAAACCTCACTTATCAAAAGAAAAACCAAAAGGATCAAAGAATAAAATCAGGTACTCCTTTGAGATCTAGAGTAAAAATGTGGAAGGGATGACCCAAGTGCATTGCTGGTATTAAGTAAATATGCATTAGAAAAGCAAAATATTTTCTTGGTGACTTTTCACACTCTATGATTACTGGAGAAATACTCTGATAATAGCATAAATTCTAATAAGCAGTCATGACTCACTTACACTGAGAAGCCACTGTAAAATAGAATTTAAAAAGATGCATAAAATTAGCATAAAACATTTGATGTGGACTCAAGCATGAACTCATTCATCAGTAGGTTTCAGGATAATGACAGCTCTTTAGCAATATTTTAGTTATGCCTTATTTCTAAGATGTACTAAAGTGAATCAGAATTTACTCTTTGTCTGTTATTTAGCTTGATGCACACACTAATCACTCCATTCGAATGATGAAAATTATTGTGGTGGTCTATGTTGTTTTAGATAAACAGTCATTGTGTCATTTTGCACTAATTCTGAGGACAAGTTTTGGTTGCATATTCTGAAGATTAAGTTCTGAAGAGTATAACTTAGAACTTGTATGAGGATTTACTCCGATAAGCATTCCTTTTTCGAGTTAAGAAATTATGTTCTGATGACTGTTAAGTTCTGATATAAGTCTAAGTTCTGATATTACAGTCTAAATTCTTTACTTGACTTATCTGTGGATAAAATTTGATAACAGTCTCGGTTCAAACTAGAATATGTTGAAGTGGAAGATTAATAGTCACTATGGTTAGGGTTAATGGTATTCGTACTTGAACAGTCCACTTTTACTTGTTTCTTGTGCGCATTAAACCATGTTTTCTCTTTCCAATGAATGTTATTCTTTTTCCAAGTCCGGGGAGACGAGGTAGAATTAATTCTACCTGTCAGCATTAAATTCCTTTGCGTCCTGGCATTCACTTGCCTATATAAGCAACCACTTCACATCAGCCTTCCCATCAAATTCTTTCTCACAAACTTACCTTCATACTTTTTCTTTCAAAAACACAATGGTCAGATACAACATGTTTTTGAATTACCAAACATTTAATATGGAGTTAAGCTGTGTTGAATGGCAGCAGGAATGACACGTCACGGCCAATCCTGAGGAGATATGGGACTCTGTCCCACAGGAGGTACTGACCCACCTCCTGTTCTTCTATATGGATTACCATCACCATCTGGAGCGATTGGAGGAGGAAAGGCCGGAAGCTCTCCGCCAGCAAGAACGAATCATCCGACTCGCCATTCTGTTTGTCAAGAGTAGGAAGAAGAAATGATTTATTTTCTTCTTCCTGTTTTTCTTCATCATCAGCCTTGCCCTGCTTCTTGAGCTAGGATAAAGGCTGTTGACGTTAGGTTTAGTAGCTTAGGGAAATCTTGTACAAGTGCTGATGTAATTTCAATTTCATGAATGTATTCACTTGATATATTAATGAAATTTGTTTTTGTTTCAAGATTTTGTCTCTGAGATACTTTGTAATGCATTGATAAATCCTGATAAATATTCATATTCTGATGACCATATAAATTCTGTTTTAATTTAAGTTCTGATTTTCCTTTATCAGTACTTACTCATATGATTTATCTTGGTCATTTTCACTTGATTTCTTTTCAGAATATTAATGTTGCAGTGAAAATTAATTAAATAAGTGGGAACGGTTTCAATTTTGAATTAAAACTGTTTCACCTTGATTAATGGAATATCTGGTCAAGTGGAACGGTTTTTCCTTGAAAACAGGAAAGTGGGTAAGTAATGATTACTGTTTTCTTGAGCCCAGTAACTATCCGTTATTACTGCATGTCTGACAGGTGTCCCAATGGTTACTTTTTGTGTATAAGTAACAGAGAGAGAAGATTGTCAAATCTTTTATTTACTTTTCTCTTTTATCTCTCTCTCTTTACTTTCATCCTTTCTCATCTACTGACAATTTTTCATATAGACATTTTTCAAACACAATACAGGCAACCGTATTTCTCTCAAATTTTAATGGCACCCAAGGACATAATCGTCCATGGAGCAAAGTTTGTTCCTAATAACTTCTCTGCTATACTCAACACGTCAGAGGCACCCTCTAAACTTCATTTCATTCAGGACTTTCTCACTAATTCTGATATTGGGTACGCTTTAACTGAGCCTGAATCAGTCTCTGGAGTTCAAGTACTGGAGTTCTGGAGGAGTGGAGTATATGATGATGGTGGTGCTCAAGGGTCCCCGAGTATTATCTTTTCATCAGGGGAAAATGAGTATGTTGTGACTTTGTCTACGGTTCGACAAGTACTGCAGCTACCTGAGAACTGTGTTTATTCTACGGTTGACAAACCAGTTCTTCAGAACATGATGGCCAGTCTAGGATATGAGGGAACATTGGCAAACCTTGGCAAGTTGAAGAGATCTTTCATGAGGAGGGAATGGAGTTTCTTTTTTGACTGCATTACCAAGGCCTTCGCCAATAAATGCTCAAATTTTGATGCAATTCCCATATTCAGCCAACAAATCGGGTATGCTCTTATAAATCAAACTGATTTTGATTATGCAAGTGTTGTCTTAGGTTTTATTGGGGATAGGATGACAGAAGATCGAAATACTGTATATTTTGCCAGATTTTGTCAGCTTATTTATAAGTTCTGTTGTAATCAGCCCCAAAATTTTGGTGATTTAATTCCATCCTTCAGAATTGCTAAAAGAGCTTTCACTGACTTATTATCTACTGATAATAAGAAGGCTGTGTTAAGACCCGTCTTAATACCTTTATCTGTCAAACAAGCCTTAATCACCTATGACCCTGTTAAGTACACTGCACTTTTTCCTGATGTTCAACCATCAGAACCTCATCCCTCAACACCTACTGTGAAGCCTTCATCTTCTAAATCTAAGAAGACAAAGACTGTTCATAAAACACTTCAGAAGAAAAGGAAGATTGCCTTGAGCGATAAATCTGATACTGAGGACCAGGTTCCTTCTTCAGAACCTGTTGTTTGTGAAGCTGAGAAAGAGACTTCTCAGAAGGATTCTGGAATTGGGGGATCTAGGCTTCTCAAAAGGCTTAGAAGAATGACAGTTCCTGAAACTCCCAAGGAATCCAAATCAACAAAGAGATACAAGAAACAGAGGGCAAAAAGGCCAGTTTCAGATAATGAAGAGGAAGCAGCTAAGGAAGGGGATCAGGAATCTCTGATCTCACAAGACAAGGAATTTGCTAGAGTCACTTCTTCTCCATCAACTCCATCTAAGGAAGCTGTTTTTGAAAAGGCTACCACACCATCTGTGTCTCCAGTTGATCCAGGTACAAGTGTTGATATTGATGTTCAAAACTTGGTTGTGCCTGAAGTAATTCTCTTAGAAGCTCCAACATCAACTAATCATTCAACAACACCTGTTACTGATGCTGTTCAAACTCCAGAGTTATCTACAACACCTTCTCTGTATCAAGATGCTGATGATCAGACTTTAGGTGAGCATCAGGATATGGCTGTTGATCAGAACTTAGAACCAGATCAGCAATTAGAGGATGTTGAAGCCTCCATTGCTACACACACTATTGTCTTATCAGAAGATACTGATTCTTTAGATTGATGCTGCAAATGCTGGAGATACTGGTGATGCTGCTCCAACTACAGATGCTGATGCAGTAGGTCCTTCAGGACATGCTCCTCAACAAACTATTCTTAAGTCTAAACTTATTAAGAAGTTTGTTAACCGAAAAGCACCAGTGCCTTGGAGTGAAACTCCTGCAGGACGGGAGTGGACTAAGGAATGGAACTCAGTTTCATGTGTTCCAAATGATATTCATCTTGCTGAGCACTTGACTAAAGCTGATGAAATGTTAAATTCTGATGATTTCAAAACCCAGCTTAGAGTCACTGCTTTGAGTACTAAACATCTACAAGATCTTCATTCAACTACTCATGCAGAGCTACACAAGATTCAGGAAGAATTTATTAAGCAAGGAAAAGTTTGGAAAATTGATAAGAAAAAGTTCTTCCAACCTACCTTTGACAGGATTGCTTCTATTGAGAAGACTCAGGATCATCAACAAGCTCATATTGGTGATATTCTGAAAAATCAAGCTTCTCAGCAATCACAACTTAATGAAATCCAATCTTCAGTGGAATTGCTTGTCTCTCTTCTATTACCTGCTGATGCCAAAAAGGGGGAGAAAGTAATTAAGTCCAAATGCAAGACTGACAAGACACTGAAAGGGAAGGATGATAGAAAAGTTGATCGAGGAAGCTCTGGAATGGGTAGAGGTCATAGTCAAGGTAGAGGATTCACATCAAGACAAGCTGAAATCACAAGTCACATGACAAGTTCTGATACTGGGAAAAGAATAAGTTCTGCTACTGGTAAAAGGATAAGTTCTGATGAACTTTTAGATCTTGATGAGGAAATGTCAAGACAGTTATTTCTTCAGGAAAATCCAGGAATGGACTTGGAGAGTTTAATGGAAGAAGAAGCAAGACTTAAATCAGAGAAAGTTGCATCTAAATCTGAAGCTTCTGGTAAAAAGCCACTTCCAAAACTCAAAGGCATTGTGATCAAAGAAAGGACACATACTGAAGCAACATTGGCTAAATCACAACCGCAGATAGATCCAAGATCCAAGGGTAAAGAAAAGGTTGGTGAACCTATCAAGGTTTATGTGCCTCCTGAGAATGAAGAAATTACTGATGAAAAGGATAATCTTGCTCTGACTTCAAGAAAAGTTCTTAAAACAACCTATGACATGGCTCAAGTTGTTCAGAATCAAGAAGCTGTAAGTTTTGATATTTTGAAGAAGCAAGTAACCTCTGACACAGCTCAAGTTAACTTGATATCAGAAGTTAGACCAAAGACACTCCAACCAGGATTCACTAAAGCAAAACAGACTCAATCTTTAAAGACTGCTGCAAGTGGTTTTGAAGCAAGAGTAGTTACTGGAAAGGAAGCAAGAGATAAAATTGGATTGGGAAGTGCTAATGAAAGAAGAATACAGAACACTACCAATGATCCAACTTCCTTGAGTGAACCAGGTATTGGAGCAACTCCTGAGAGATTGAATCAACTGGAATCTGTACAAATGGTTTACCATACCTACTTGAAAGAATACATCTTGTTATATTTCATGACAGATGGTAGGGTTTATCATATAAGACAAAATGCCATTCCATTGAAGTATTTAAAAGAATTAGAGCATGTACTATTCTTACTTCAAGTGGATGACAGATTGACAGGGACTGCTGCAAACTATTTGAAGGATCAGATTCAGAGACAGAAAAGGCTTTATTCTGTTAAGTCTGACAGCACATACTGTCACACCCCCAACTTAAATAGCAAAATAATTATAGCTATTACATCATTTTAAAGAGTATTACACAACCAAAATCCAAGATCTTTACAGTTTAGGGTTTGAAACAGCCCAACACTACCAACTATTACATCTGATTACAAATACCGAGTCCTCACACAACTATTATTACTTATTCTACCTGAGCTCGAACATAAGCGTCAGCATCACAGGTCTTACGGGCAGTCTGCTTGAATCTAACCATGGCTGCTAGCTGTAATATCAGGGTAAAGCAAGAAGTGAGCCAAAAGCTCAACAAGTGCAAACAATACAGCGCAAAGCATAAATCGGGATATACCTTTAGGAATGACAATGGAATGACATAATCAGTGATAATCGAGAGATAAAACTTACGTGAGTTGGCATCATTTTGCTTGCATCAAAACAAATTTTAAAATCATACTTAATCAAAATCATTTTATGACGCTACGGATTACAGCCGGTGATCAGCCGCGAAGTAATCCCGAACCTCGCTGGGTTCTAAAACATTATTGGGAATCCCTAGGCAACTTTTAAGCCTAATATAAGTGTGGAAAGGACTCGCGTCTCAGTCCAGATCCACCATTCAAGAAAACATTTGTCCCCCTTTGGGACTGAAAAATCCACGTTTTAATCATTTTAAAAACTGATGCCGATTTATGACAAAATCTCTTTTGACTGTAATTATTTTTATCAAGGGATTATAGATCAACTTGAAACACTGGAAATATGACACTAAATCTCAGGGCCATGATCTACTAGACTTTACTATATTAGGGTAATTGAGAGGTTTCCATAAACAAGAACTTAGACAAGGAAATTAAGCCAGGCTATTGGATAAGATGAAAGAGTAATGCCAAACTAGGCTTAAAGCAATGGTTGTAGACAAGGTATAGGTATTGGAACATCAAGAAGATAGGCATCACTGGTACAAATAGGATAAAGGTGTCAAAATATAAAGAAAGTGATCATCAGCTCAGTATATAACAGGATATCAAGCTTTAGGGTAAGGATAGGGTTATCAAACAATCATGAATGTATTTAAGAAATGATTGGCTTTAAGGTATCAAAATAAAGTTTCTATCGAGGTTATTTCAAGAGTTGAATTCAAAGCATCAGGGTGCAACATCAAGATTTCTCAGGGATCAATAGCATGATAAACAAAAGGGATTAATAAGATATTATAACGCATCTCTAATTTATCATGGCATTAAACTATCATGAAAGACTTTTGAACTACTTGCAATATGTACTCGAGGGTTCATGGCATCTCTATGTAACTCACAGATAAACAAAAGATACTCTTGATTTAAATATATCAAAATGACTCAGGATAATTGCATCGATATATATATATGAACTGTTTACAGTAAATGCGAAGGTCAAGTTGAATCACTTGCCTTAAGATAGACTGGTCTGGTCTGACTGGTAGGAGCAACAACTGGAGCTTCACTCGACTTTTAAGGCAAGCTTTCCCTCGTCTCGAGATCCTACATAAATAATAATAATCCTCATTATAATATATTCCTTCCATCTTAACCTATTTACAACCCGAAATTAAACATGGATGGCACTTAGGCCTATACATACTTAATTCATATCCAACATTTATATTTTTAAATGTACACACGTAGCCACATAATCACATATCGTATATTAATACCAAATAACATCATATACACCATAATGCCACACTAGGCTTGGATGATCTCGACTCACCACTCAAGTTACTTGGTTGCTAACTAAACGAAGTCTTCGAATTTGGGCTTCCTAACTCAATGTGCCTTTCTTAAATTATCCAAAACCTATTGACCCTCACTTGTGCCTTTTGTTCTACTGACCTTACACTATCTTACAACTATGGTGGTCGACCTAATACTCACTTCTAAGTGTCCTAAAACTATGTGATAAGTGAAAGTGCTCACTGGTGCAAATTTCAGAATGGTAACTAAGGTTTCTTGAGTGCATTAGACACTCTTAAACTACAAGTTTTTCTTCAAAATTTTTACACAAGGCTCTCCTGACCTAAGGGCATCTCACAAGCTTGATGTGGCTCAAAGGCCTGGCTTGGGCCTTCTTGGGCCTAAGCTAAAAGTCCAAGGTTCCCCTGTTTTTCTGGGCAGAAAATGCCCTGACTTGAATTAACTTGTGACACATGGTTCTAGCTCATATCCTATGAACTATGGTTGGAAAAACTTCTCTGACATACCCTCTAACTAAGGCCCAATTGGGCCTAATGAGGGCCTACCCATGACATGGCCAAATCTCCCTATTTCTAAGTTGCAACAAAACTGTCCCCTGCTGGACAGATTTTGTTATTCTACTTGTGCACCTAACCAAATGACATGCAAACCTCCAACCAACTCCTAAAACCTATTATATACTCCCCATACTAACTTCTGGTGGCTTGGGCCTCAAAGTGCCCATCAATGACATGGTCAAAACTCACTCTAAACTCAGGGTACTAAACTGATTTTTCTGCAGAAACTATAACTCTCATTTTCCAAGGTTTTGACTTGACAATCCCAATTATCAACAACTAAATACTTAAACCAAGACCTATACTTGGTGTTCTACTGAACTAACTCTTTTTTTTTCTCAAAATACCCTTGGTGAGATCATCCTTACCTATGGTGCAACTATGGCAAAATAAAAGAGACTACTCTTTACAACTCATAAACCTTTATGCTTTTGAAACAACATGATATATATTTTTATAAAAGATAACCACAAATTATTACCATGCAACAAGAAGCATAAATCCATATTATCACATTATTCCTACTGAAATTAAGGCTCACTAACAAAATCTTTTCCAAATGATCAAAATCTTACAACAAACTAAGAGAATTCCACATGCATGCATGCCTTCGGGTTTTTCAACCCAAAACAACCCATTTTCTACATATATTCCATCTTAAAATTGACATGCAAGCCTAGCATAAGGTATACCTAGATGATCACTTAGCATGCAAGGAGTTTTATCAAATTATCATCACAAAATTTAAGTCATTATCACATAAACATGCAAAAATTGATCAAAACAACAAGAATGATTTCAAGGACCATTCATTCGGCTCCCATATGGTCATGGCCGAATGAAATGGATGGAAATGGCCATTAAATCATCAAGATTTTCCTTCTCATGACTTGGCACTTATCCATTCATTGTAGTCCTCTCAAAAACAACCTTAAATCCATAAGAATCAAGATTGTATATTTGAGTTTCACTAAAACCTTAACATGCAACTTTAAAACTTAAACTTTTTACTCAAAACTCTTTGGAATATAAATGATCATGATATAGGAAGTAATATTTACTTGTATGGGAGGTGGAAACTTGAATGTGGAATGAAGAAAAGGGGAGGGGGGTAGGGCTTCGGCAAAAAGCCGAGAGGAAAGGTGGGAGGAGGGAGAGGAGAGGGAGAAAAAATGTAGAAATGGTGGAGTGATCATCTTGATTGTTTGGTTTTTATTTGCCCACAAGTGAGTGGATGTGAGAAATTACAAGAGTAACCCTCTAGCCAAAGTTAGGCAAGTTTGCATGCAAGGTCAAGGAGGTAATTTGGCTAGCAATTTGTGAGTTAGTGGGGTGGTTATTGACTCTTTAGCCCTTTGGTTAAATAGAAGAGAGTTTGCATGCAAGGTTATTCATGTAATTTGATAATTATTAAGCAACTAATTTCCAAAGATTTATTTTTATATAATAAAGTACAAGTTCAAAAATTATAAAATTTATACCATAAAATAACTTGGATTTTTAGAGACTTTATAAAATCATTTTCAAAATTTGTGTACAAAATGTCTTTTAAAAGAAAATTTTTCCAAAGCTTAGAATATTCCTTATAAATCAAAAATAAAGAAATTAAATAAATTCTTGCTTTGAAAAATCATATACTACCCAGAGCAAATTTAAAATGCAAAAATTTTCACTCACACAAACGTACAAGCATTGAATATATTTTTATTTAACTTAATATTATTCACAAATAATATTACATAAAATGCCGGTCGTAACATCCTCTCCCCCTTAAGGGATTCTGTCCCCAGAATCTAAGAGAACAGATGAGGATACCGGGAACGCACATCAGACTCTAACTCCCAAGTCGACTCTTCGACCTTAGGGTTCCTCCAAAGTACTTTCACTAACTTTACTGATTTATTTCTAAGACTCTTTACTTGCCAGTCGAGTACTTTAACCGGTTGCTCCACAAATGACAGGTCTGCCTGAATTTCTACAGGTTCATATTCTATCACATGGCTAGCGTCAGGATTGTACTTCTTAAGCAACGACACATGGAACACATTATGCACATGCTGATACTGAGGTGGTAAGGCCAACTCGTAGGCCACCTTTCCTACTTGACTCAAAATCTCAAAAGGACCTACGTATCTAGGTGCTAACTTTCCTTTCTTGCCAAATCTTATCAACCCTTTCCTAGGTGACACTTTTAGCAACACAGCTTCGCCAATTTGGAATTGAACATCCTTGCGCGCTGGATCCGCATACTTCCTCTGTCTATCTTGAGCAGCAAGCAACCTTTTCTGAATTAACTTGACTGAGTCATGCAACTGTTGTACCAATTCTGAGCCGAGAATTCTTCCTTCTCCTACTTCATCCCAACTTGTTGGTGATCTACATTTTCGCCCGTACAAAGCTTCATATGGTGGCATGCCGATACTGGAATGATAGCTGTTGTTATATGAAAATTCAATTAATGGCAGGTGGTCGTCCCAACTTCCAGCAAAATCGATTGCACAACTGCGCAACATGTCTTCAATTGTTTGAATTGTTCTTTCACTCTGGCCATCAGTCTGCGGGTGATACGCCGTGCTCATATTCAACTTCGTGCCAAGACATTCCTGGAATTGCTTCCAGAATCTTGAGTTAAATCGAGGATCTCTGTCTGAAACTATTGATACGGGTACTCCATGCCTTAATACGATTTCGTGCACATACAGATGAACCAACTTGTCCAGTGACGACTTCTCATTTATTGGAAGGAAATGCGCCGACTTCGTAAGACGATCAATTATAACCCATATTGTGTCATGTCCGGACTTTGTTCGTGGTAGTCCTACTATAAAGTCCATAGCGATGTTTTCCCATTTCCATTCTGGAATCTTCAGGGGTTGAATTAATCCGCTTGGTCGTTGATGTTCTGCCTTTACTTTCTGACAGGTATAGCACTTCGCAACCCATTCTGCCACGTCTCTTTTCATATTTGGCCACCAAAAGTTCTTCTTTAAGTCTTGATACATCTTGGTGCTTCCCGGGTGGATTGAAAATTTCGAATGGTGGGCTTCATGGAGGATCTCATTCTTTAATTCAGATACATGGGGAATCCATATTCTGGATGAAAACCTTAGTATTCCTTGCTCATCCTTTTTAGTATTAATCTCTTCTCCAGATAACTGATTTTTCTCTTTTTCCATTACTTCCTCTTGACACTTCTTTATCTTTTCCATTAGTGTTGGCTGAAAGGTCATTGCATGACAAACTTCTTTGACTTTCCCATAAGCACAAAGTTCCAGTTCAAATTTTCCGATTTCTTCAGATAACTCTTTTGATGTTATCATTGCATTCAATCTTTCCTTCCGACTCAGCGCATCGGCCACTACGTTCGCCTTTCCAGGATGGTAATTTATCGAACAGTCATAGTCTTTAATCAATTCCAGCCATCTCCTCTGCCTCATATTGAGCTCTTTCTGAGTAAAAATGTACTTTAAGCTCTTGTGATCCGTGTAGATTTCACACTTTTCTCCATAGAGATAGTGTCTCCAAATCTTGAGTGCGAACACTATGGCGGCTAATTCCAAGTCATGCGTCGGATACTTTAACTCGTGCGGCTTCAACTGTCTTGACGCATATGCTATTACCTTACTGTGTTGCATCAACACACAACCCAAACCCTTATGTGAAGCGTCGCTGAATATTACAAAATTCCCTTGATCATCTGGAAGTACTAACACCGGAGCTGTTACCAACTTTTGTTTTAACTCTTGAAAGCTATTTTCACATTCTGCACTCCATTCAAACTTTTGATTCTTTCTGGTTAACTTGGTCAATGGTGTGGCGATCTTCGAGAAATCCTTGACGAATCTTCTATAGTATCCAGCCAATCCTAGAAAACTTCGCACTTCCGTAGGAGTCCTTGGCCTCTCCCAACTCATAACTGCATCAATCTTCGCCGGATCCACTTTAATTCCATCATTTCCAATAACATGCCCCAAAAATTGAACTTCCTTTAACCAAAACTCACATTTGGTAAACTTGGCATACAACTTCTCTTGTCGGAGTATCTCCAATGCTATCCAGAGATGCTGCATATGTTCTTCTTCCGATTTAGAATAAATAAGGATGTCATCAATAAATACCACGACAAATTTATCCAAATACTTCTTAAATACTCGATTCATCAGATCCATGAATGCGGCCGGGGCGTTGGTCAATCCAAACGGCATTACTAGGAATTCATAATGCCCATATCTGGTCCTAAATGCGGTCTTGGGAATATCTCCTTCCTTGATCTTTAATTGATGGTATCCCGATCTCAAGTCAATCTTCGAAAAACATTTTGCTCCCTTTAACTGATCAAAAAGGTCATCTATCCTTGGTAGCGGGTAGCGGTTCTTGATCGTTACTTTATTCAACTCCCGGTAATCTATGCATAGACGCATACTCCCATCTTTCTTCTTCACAAAGAGAACAGGTGCTCCCCATGGCGACGTACTTGGTCGTATCACTCCCTTATCCAATAATTCTTGTAGCTGGCTCGCTAACTCTTTCATTTCTGCTGGTGCCATCCTATACGGAGCCTTTGAAACTGGTTCCGTGCCTGGAGCAAGGTTGATCTCGAACTCAATTTGTCGATCTGGTGGTAAGCCTGGTAGTTCGTCGGGAAACACATCGGGGAACTCATTTACTACAGGAATATCCTCCATGCTGGGGCTGCCTCTCTCTGAATCCACTACATATGCTAGGAACGACTCACAACCTTTTCTAAGTAACTTCTTAGCCTGAATAATTGTAAGAAATAGTCGCTCTTGCCTCTGTCCCTTAAATACTACCTTCTCTCCACTCTTCGTCTTTAAATTCACTCTCTTGGTCTTACAATTTATCTGCGCGCTATTCTCTCCTAACCAATCCATTCCTAAGATTATGTCAAACTCTCCCAGCTTGAAGAGTATCAAGTCGGCTGAGAACTTATATCCCGAAATATCAATCTCACATTTTGGACAAAATTGATTCACAGGAATCTTCTCTTGGTTCGCAATTACCACATTTACTACCTCACTCATAACCGTTTTATCACATTGGATCTTATCAACAAAGGATTCTGATATGAAAGATCTTGTGGCTCCCGAATCAATCAATACTTTGGCTTTGACATTATTGAGTAAAAGTGTACCTGCTATCACCTCAGAATTCTGAACAGCATCTTTCATCTTCAGGTCAAATGTCCTTGCTGTTGCTTGCGGGGTTGGTGCGGGTGGTGGAGGTAATGCCAATACCTCAGCTGGCACGCTTGCACTGGTACTTGCCACGTTCATCAGAGCTCTGACTGGTCCTGTTGCCTTACACTCCCTAGCCATGTGTCCAGTCTTCCCACATTTGTAGCACGTAACTCCTGGCCTCGGCATCTTGCACTCATTTGCCAAATGTCCCTTCTGATTGCACCTATAACAGGTCATACTCAGCTTATTGCATACTCCGGGGTGCCTTCTTCCACAGTGCTTGCATTCTGGCCTCTGGAACCTGTTTTCTCCAACTTGCCCTTGGCTTGCCTGATTGTTCCCTTTTGATTCTTGCCTTTTGCCCAAATTTCCTTTCCTTTGAAAATTTCCGCCCTTCTGGAAACCAATCCTCTTTACATTCCGATCTTGCGAACTTCCAGCTTCAGACTTTTCTCCATAAAATGGAACCTTCCTCTTCTTGTTATCCCTCTCTTTCCTTGACTGCATCCCATTATTCTCAATTAGAGCAGCTTTCTGTACTACTCCCACATAAGTCTCAAGCTCAAACATAGCCACCCTATCTCTGATCCAAGGCTCCAATCCTTGCTGAAATTTCTTTGCTTTTTCCTCCTCAGTGCTGGTATACTTTGTCACAAACCTTGACAACTCAGTGAACTTCTTCTCATATTCCAGTACAGTCATGTTCCCTTGTTTTAACTCAAGAAATTTTAGCTCCATCTGATTCTGCATGTACTTAGGGTAATACTTGTCCAGAAATAACTTCTTAAATCTCTCCCAAGAAATCTGCTGAGTGACTTCCATAGCTTTTACTGATTCCCACCAATAAATGACTTCTCCCTTCAAGAAGTAAGTGGCATACAGCGTCTTCTGATCGTCCCCTAACTGTACCAACTCAAAAGCCCTTTCCATCTCCTTGATCCATGTGTTTGCTATCACTGGATCAGTGGTATCATGAAATACAGGTGGATTCACATTCTGAAAAGCCTTGAAAGTGACAATTTGTCTTGGTGGTACTGGTGGTTCAGGTGGTTGATATGGCTCACGGTTATCTTGGTTTTCAATTCGTTGTTGAAGAGTTAGTTGTTGTTGAGCTATAGCATTGGTTTGCTGTTGCAAGGTTTCCAGTAGTTGAAGAATGTTTGGGTCTGTGGTGAAGGTGGTTGTTGGGTTCTTCTTTTTGGGAGGCATGATCCTGAAATAAGAGTTGTGTTATAACAAATATGAATGATAAAATGATTCGAGGGTATCGCATGGCATTCTTGTTTACATATGGGGTCAAATTTCCAGATATGATGACAAAACATAAAATAACAGTTGAGAGCAGATGGAACAATAGCACATAATTATTGAAATTTTAAAGGTCACAGTACATAGGATTGGGACATAGTCTGATTCTAGAAATAACAGGCTTATTTAAAGGAAAGACAGAAACAACTGGGGATTCCTTAGAGTTTGATAGTACAACAACATGAAAGGTAAATGGAAAGAACTAAGGCTCCACTCCATCTGAACGGGGCTTGGTAGACTTTTCCTCTCGAAGTGTCTTCACAATGCTCTGGAGCTCATCCGCCACCATCTGAATGACATACTGGCTGGTACGGTCCCGGTGTGCTGGCATCTCCTCAAGCTTAGTGTTAACGTACCGAACCAAGGTCTCAAGTCTCGCAATCATCTGCTCCTTGGGCTTCCCTTCGTAGTTTCGGCTGTCCGGATACACGTTCTTCAGTCGGTCTATCAGTCGGTCGTACTTGCCCTGAAGCATGTCGAACTCGCGCCTCAACTCAGCATACACGGAGAAAGCAATAGTGTCGTCCGACCCAGAGGATGACGAGGAATGCGCCCTTTGCTGACAACCAATAAGAGGAGTATTAATAATAATTTACTTTACCTACTCTCTCGCATAGTATCTATAACCTACTCACAAGTCCTATAACCTATTTGGGCTGTTCAGGGACTCTAAACCGTAGCTCTGATACCAAAACCTGTCACACCCCCAACTTAAATAGCAAAATAATTATAGCTATTACATCATTTTAAAGAGTATTACACAACCAAAATCCAAGATCTTTACAGTTTAGGGTTTGAAACAGCCCAACACTACCAACTATTACATCTGATTACAAATACCGAGTCCTCACACAACTATTATTACTTATTCTACCTGAGCTCGAACATAAGCGTCAGCATCACAGGTCTTACGGGCAGTCTGCTTGAATCTAACCATGGCTGCTAGCTGTAATATCAGGGTAAAGCAAGAAGTGAGCCAAAAGCTCAACAAGTGCAAACAATACAGCGCAAAGCATAAATCGGGATATACCTTTAGGAATGACAATGGAATGACATAATCAGTGATAATCGAGAGATAAAACTTACGTGAGTTGGCATCATTTTGCTTGCATCAAAACAAATTTTAAAATCATACTTAATCAAAATCATTTTATGACGCTACGGATTACAGCCGGTGATCAGCCGCGAAGTAATCCCGAACCTCGCTGGGTTCTAAAACATTATTGGGAATCCCTAGGCAACTTTTAAGCCTAATATAAGTGTGGAAAGGACTCGCGTCTCAGTCCAGATCCACCATTCAAGAAAACATTTGTCCCCCTTTGGGACTGAAAAATCCACGTTTTAATCATTTTAAAAACTGATGCCGATTTATGACAAAATCTCTTTTGACTGTAATTATTTTTATCAAGGGATTATAGATCAACTTGAAACACTGGAAATATGACACTAAATCTCAGGGCCATGATCTACTAGACTTTACTATATTAGGGTAATTGAGAGGTTTCCATAAACAAGAACTTAGACAAGGAAATTAAGCCAGGCTATTGGATAAGATGAAAGAGTAATGCCAAACTAGGCTTAAAGCAATGGTTGTAGACAAGGTATAGGTATTGGAACATCAAGAAGATAGGCATCACTGGTACAAATAGGATAAAGGTGTCAAAATATAAAGAAAGTGATCATCAGCTCAGTATATAACAGGATATCAAGCTTTAGGGTAAGGATAGGGTTATCAAACAATCATGAATGTATTTAAGAAATGATTGGCTTTAAGGTATCAAAATAAAGTTTCTATCGAGGTTATTTCAAGAGTTGAATTCAAAGCATCAGGGTGCAACATCAAGATTTCTCAGGGATCAATAGCATGATAAACAAAAGGGATTAATAAGATATTATAACGCATCTCTAATTTATCATGGCATTAAACTATCATGAAAGACTTTTGAACTACTTGCAATATGTACTCGAGGGTTCATGGCATCTCTATGTAACTCACAGATAAACAAAAGATACTCTTGATTTAAATATATCAAAATGACTCAGGATAATTGCATCGATATATATATATGAACTGTTTACAGTAAATGCGAAGGTCAAGTTGAATCACTTGCCTTAAGATAGACTGGTCTGGTCTGACTGGTAGGAGCAACAACTGGAGCTTCACTCGACTTTTAAGGCAAGCTTTCCCTCGTCTCGAGATCCTACATAAATAATAATAATCCTCATTATAATATATTCCTTCCATCTTAACCTATTTACAACCCGAAATTAAACATGGATGGCACTTAGGCCTATACATACTTAATTCATATCCAACATTTATATTTTTAAATGTACACACGTAGCCACATAATCACATATCGTATATTAATACCAAATAACATCATATACACCATAATGCCACACTAGGCTTGGATGATCTCGACTCACCACTCAAGTTACTTGGTTGCTAACTAAACGAAGTCTTCGAATTTGGGCTTCCTAACTCAATGTGCCTTTCTTAAATTATCCAAAACCTATTGACCCTCACTTGTGCCTTTTGTTCTACTGACCTTACACTATCTTACAACTATGGTGGTCGACCTAATACTCACTTCTAAGTGTCCTAAAACTATGTGATAAGTGAAAGTGCTCACTGGTGCAAATTTCAGAATGGTAACTAAGGTTTCTTGAGTGCATTAGACACTCTTAAACTACAAGTTTTTCTTCAAAATTTTTACACAAGGCTCTCCTGACCTAAGGGCATCTCACAAGCTTGATGTGGCTCAAAGGCCTGGCTTGGGCCTTCTTGGGCCTAAGCTAAAAGTCCAAGGTTCCCCTGTTTTTCTGGGCAGAAAATGCCCTGACTTGAATTAACTTGTGACACATGGTTCTAGCTCATATCCTATGAACTATGGTTGGAAAAACTTCTCTGACATACCCTCTAACTAAGGCCCAATTGGGCCTAATGAGGGCCTACCCATGACATGGCCAAATCTCCCTATTTCTAAGTTGCAACAAAACTGTCCCCTGCTGGACAGATTTTGTTATTCTACTTGTGCACCTAACCAAATGACATGCAAACCTCCAACCAACTCCTAAAACCTATTATATACTCCCCATACTAACTTCTGGTGGCTTGGGCCTCAAAGTGCCCATCAATGACATGGTCAAAACTCACTCTAAACTCAGGGTACTAAACTGATTTTTCTGCAGAAACTATAACTCTCATTTTCCAAGGTTTTGACTTGACAATCCCAATTATCAACAACTAAATACTTAAACCAAGACCTATACTTGGTGTTCTACTGAACTAACTCTTTTTTTTTCTCAAAATACCCTTGGTGAGATCATCCTTACCTATGGTGCAACTATGGCAAAATAAAAGAGACTACTCTTTACAACTCATAAACCTTTATGCTTTTGAAACAACATGATATATATTTTTATAAAAGATAACCACAAATTATTACCATGCAACAAGAAGCATAAATCCATATTATCACATTATTCCTACTGAAATTAAGGCTCACTAACAAAATCTTTTCCAAATGATCAAAATCTTACAACAAACTAAGAGAATTCCACATGCATGCATGCCTTCGGGTTTTTCAACCCAAAACAACCCATTTTCTACATATATTCCATCTTAAAATTGACATGCAAGCCTAGCATAAGGTATACCTAGATGATCACTTAGCATGCAAGGAGTTTTATCAAATTATCATCACAAAATTTAAGTCATTATCACATAAACATGCAAAAATTGATCAAAACAACAAGAATGATTTCAAGGACCATTCATTCGGCTCCCATATGGTCATGGCCGAATGAAATGGATGGAAATGGCCATTAAATCATCAAGATTTTCCTTCTCATGACTTGGCACTTATCCATTCATTGTAGTCCTCTCAAAAACAACCTTAAATCCATAAGAATCAAGATTGTATATTTGAGTTTCACTAAAACCTTAACATGCAACTTTAAAACTTAAACTTTTTACTCAAAACTCTTTGGAATATAAATGATCATGATATAGGAAGTAATATTTACTTGTATGGGAGGTGGAAACTTGAATGTGGAATGAAGAAAAGGGGAGGGGGGTAGGGCTTCGGCAAAAAGCCGAGAGGAAAGGTGGGAGGAGGGAGAGGAGAGGGAGAAAAAATGTAGAAATGGTGGAGTGATCATCTTGATTGTTTGGTTTTTATTTGCCCACAAGTGAGTGGATGTGAGAAATTACAAGAGTAACCCTCTAGCCAAAGTTAGGCAAGTTTGCATGCAAGGTCAAGGAGGTAATTTGGCTAGCAATTTGTGAGTTAGTGGGGTGGTTATTGACTCTTTAGCCCTTTGGTTAAATAGAAGAGAGTTTGCATGCAAGGTTATTCATGTAATTTGATAATTATTAAGCAACTAATTTCCAAAGATTTATTTTTATATAATAAAGTACAAGTTCAAAAATTATAAAATTTATACCATAAAATAACTTGGATTTTTAGAGACTTTATAAAATCATTTTCAAAATTTGTGTACAAAATGTCTTTTAAAAGAAAATTTTTCCAAAGCTTAGAATATTCCTTATAAATCAAAAATAAAGAAATTAAATAAATTCTTGCTTTGAAAAATCATATACTACCCAGAGCAAATTTAAAATGCAAAAATTTTCACTCACACAAACGTACAAGCATTGAATATATTTTTATTTAACTTAATATTATTCACAAATAATATTACATAAAATGCCGGTCGTAACACATACGTTCCAAAGTACAGAGATCACAAGGGTGATATAGTTGAAATGAAGCCCAATTCTGCTCAAATTATAACTACCTTTCTAGGGTACAGGGCTGTGGAATTCAATCTTGAGTCTGATAAAGCTTATTTGATCAGACTGGATCAGGATATAAGAAAAGCAAAGATCAATGATCTCAGAGCTGCAATCTTTTAAATTGGTGAAGATACTGCAGAGCTTAAAAATGCCAAAAGGAGAATGATTGATGAACTTAGATATGCTGAGAGATGTTTGTTGAAGAACTATCTCAGAACAACTCCTGACATCAGAGAGATCAGATAATGAAGCCAAGTCAAAGATCTACAACTGCTTAAATTCTGATATTTGTACAGACTGAAGTTGTTATCAAAGTTAAATATTGGTAAAGCTTTAAGGACTGTAAGTTGTAGTTATCTAGTCTAATTCTCATGCATTTGTACTTAATATTTTTGACATCATCAAATATCTGTTAAACTTGTATATTATGCTAATTTACAAGTTGGGGGAGATTGTTAGATATATTTGATAATGTCATGGCTAATATGATTTATGTTTAGATTTTAGATCTTACTTAACAGGACAAATCAGTACTTAACCATTAATCAGTACTTATACTGGAAGTCAGGACTTAAGGATATCAGTACTTATATTATCAGGAGATAATCATCAGAAGTTAGATATCAGAACTTAAGTGCTGAAGGACGTTCAGATAAGGACAGTAGCTGATTAAAGGAAAGAAGATCGAGATAAACATAAGAAGAGATATGCATGAAGAAGGAGTTCCGTGAAGAATGGAATACTTGGAAGAAAAGATATCTGATTGATATATTTTAGGAAGCAGAATTATATTCCATATCAATTAGCGATTATCTTGTAATTGTGTAGTATATAAACACAGACATAGGGTTTACACTATAAGTGTTATTATTTTCAAGAAGATTATTCATTGTAACCCTAGCAGCTCTCGTGATATTTGTTCATCACTGAGAGGTAACAGTTCCATACTGTAACAGAGTTTATTGTTTCAATAAAGTTTGTTTTCTGTTACTTAAGATATTAAAGTTCGATTTGATTGTATTATACACTGTATTCACCCCCTCTACAGTGTGTGTGACCTAACAGAGGAGGAAGAGGTTGAGAGAATTAGTTGCCTCCCTCTTGTTCTACTTTAGAATTAGGGTTAATTATTTGGGTTGAGGCAAATAGGGTTTATAATAGTATATTTATAGGCAAAATTTTCAGCTGAAAATTTTCCATAAAATATTATTATTATTAACCCTTTAATTGATTATTCTTATTAACCAATTAACTAATAATTAAAACACCTTTTAATCATTAATCCCTTTTCTAAACACTTTAGAAAAATAATTCTCTTACTTGATTTAATTTCCAAAATTAAATTCTTAATTAATAATATTAAGAATTAATTAAATCTCATTTAATCAATTATTAAATCTGCTAATTAATTATTTATTTCACAAATAAATAATTACCAGCCATTATTAATTAATTCCTCCACCATTAAATCATTCTCTTTTATGGTGTGACCCTGTAGGTTCAATATTAAGCCGGTAGTAGAAATAAATAATAATAAAACAATTTTATCATTATTTATATAAATTCTCTAATTCGTTAAATATGATTAATTAATAAATTAATCATATTTATTCTACATCGTGAGGGATTTTTCTCAGCATATCGTGACTATCTGGATAATACGAATTCACTGCTTAGTATACCAAGAACCTATTTAGTGAGTAGTTACCGTACAATCAATTCCTTCTACCCTGCAATGTCACGATTAAATACAAGGCATGGAACTTGTGTCAAGCCTATCTTATTTAATCATTTGCTTTCCCATTCACTATGCTTAGTTCTATTTAGTGTAAATTATAAACTCCTTTCTAATTTCATTCACTCTGGCCAGAGATTCCTGAGCTAGCATAAGTGGATCAGCATTGAACATTCTTTTCCTTCACTGAAAGGGGTAGATCCTTTATTGATCATACACTATCTTCGTGTACAAATTCCTATACCCAGTAGAGCCCTAATAATTGTCCCTGGAGACTAAGAACTAAACCAAAGCATAGTTCAGTATACACAAGATGACTATGATGACCTCAAGTCCAAGGATACTTGTACAACTATCACTATGTGAACAACTGCAGACACGTGAGTGAACTCCATCAGTTGTTTAGCTGTGTGGGTCATATTCTACATACTAGCTATAGTGTCACCACACAAATGTCTATGAGAACAGACATCCTTCATAATGAAGCAAGCATAGTATGTACCAATCTTTGCGGATTACTAATTACCAGTTAGTAATCCTACGACCAGGAAATATTTAAGTTTAGAGTTATCATCTTTTAGGTCTCATTATTATGATCTCATCATAATCCATAAAAATCTTTACTCTAAACTATGGTATATCTTATTTAAACACTTAAATAGATAAAGCCCGCAATAAAACCAAAACAAGTCTTTTATTAATATCAATGAAATCAAAACAGATTATATAAAAGTTATTCCTAAATCATCATACATGATTAGACTTAGGACACATCTCTTTCAATCTCCCACTTGTACTAAAGCCAATCACTCTGGTATCTAATACCCATCTTGTCTTTATGACGATCAAAGTGACTTTGAGAAAGTGGCTTTGTGAGTGGGTCTGCTACGTTGTTATGTGTGTCAACTCTCTTAACGTCTCCTCTTTCAATACAATACAAGAAATGTTACCGTGCTCCCACTAACCTTTTTGTAGACACATGGTTCATCTATGTTTTTGATAAAACCAAACTCTTTGATTATCTCATCAAAACGGATGTTCCATCTACGAGAAGCTTGCTTTAAACCATATATGGTTCGCAACAGCTTACATACTAGGTGTTCATCTCCCTTGGAAAGAAAACCCTCTGGTTGTGTCATATACACTTCCTCTTCAAGTTTCCCATTGAGGAAGGCCGTTTTCACGTCCATTTTCCAGATCTCATAGTCGTAGTAAGCAGCAATCGCAAGCAAAATCCAAATTGATTTTAACAGGGCTACATGCAAAAAAGTTTCATCAAAGTCAATCCCTTACCTTTGTCTGAATCCTTTTGCCACGAGCCTGGCCTTATAGGTCTCCACCTGCCCATCTGCTCCAATCTTTCTTTTGTATACCCACTTGCACCCAATAGGCTTAACACCTTCAGGTGCCTCAACCAGAGTCCATACTTGGTTGGTATACATAGATTCCATTTCGGATTTCATGGCACTATGCCATTTCTCTGAGTCAACACTACTCATAGCCTCATTATAGGTCACATGTTCGTCATCATCAATGATTGACAACTCATTGTCATTCTCAATGACAAGGCCATAATACCTCTCAGGTTGGCGAGACACTCTCCCTGACCTACGAATGGGCAGTTCCACAGAAGGTTATTCAGTCTAAACAGGTGTTTCCACTTGATCCGTAGTAGTTTGTGCTTTTTGAACTTCATCAAGTCCAAATTTTGCTCCCACTGTTTCCTTCAAGGATAAACTGCTTTTCCAAGAAGGTAGCATGTCTGGAGACAAACACCCGATGATCGGTGTAAAAGTAATACCCTAAAGTCTCTTTAGGATATCCCACAAAATTACATTTTACAGATCGAGATTCCAGCTTATCTGGGTCAACTTTCTTGACATAAGCTGGACATCCCCAAATCTTAACGTGTTTAAGACTCGGTTTCCTTTCTTTCCATATCTCATATGGAGTTTGAGGAACAGATTTGGAAGGCACTTTATTCAGTAAATATGCTGAGGTTTCCAATGCATAACCCCATAGGAATACTGGAAGATTCGTATAGCTCATCATAGACCGAACCATATCTAACAAAGTTCGATTTCTCCTTTCAGATACCCCATTCAACTGTGGAGTATATGGAGGAGTCCACTGGGAGACTATACCATTTTCTTTGAGATAAGCTAGAAACTCTCCATTCAAGTATTCACCACCTCGATCTGATCGAAGAGTTATAATACTATGTTTGGTTTGTTTCTCCACTTCATACTTATATTCTTTGAACTTTTCAAAGGCTTCTAACTTGTGTTTCATCAAATACATATATCTGAATCTAGATCGATCATCTATGAAAGCAATGAAGTATGAAAATCCACCCATGGCTTGCGTAGACATTGGTCCACATACATCTGTGTGTACCAATCCTAGCAAATCTGCAGCCCTCTCTCCATGTCCACTAAATAGAGATTTGGTCATTTTACCCAATAGATAAGACTTGCATGTAGGATATGATTCAAAATCAAAAATGTCAAGTAACCCTTCCTTATGCAATGTCCGCAGTCTATTTTCACTAATATGACCAAGTCCGCAGTGCCACAAGAAAGTGAGATTTTCATCATCCCTTTTTCTTTTATTAGTATGTTCAATTTGTAGTAAATTATGCTCTACGTCACATACATACAGACCATTGTTTAAAATACCACTTCCATAAAGAACGTTATCTCTAAGAATTGAACATTTATTATTCTGAATAACAAATGAAAATCCAGCCAAGTCTAACATGGAATAGAAATAATATTCCTCACAATCGAGGGAACAAAATAACAATTATTTAGAACAATAGTCTTGCCCGTAGGCATATGTAAATGAAATGATCCTACAGCTTCAGCAGCAACTCTTGCTCCATTTCCCATCCGTAGAATAACCTCCTCTTCTTCAAGAGTCCTACTTCTCCTTAGTCCCTGCAACGATTTGCAAATATGAGAACCACAGGCTGTATCTAATACCCAAGTAGAAATTTGACTTAGTGACATATTAACTTCGATCATGAACATACCTGAATCAGAAGCGGTAGTCTCACTACCCTTCTTCTTCTTCAATTCTGCAAGGTAAACCTTGCAGTTCCTCTTCCAATGCCCCACCTTGTTACAGTGAAAGCAAACAGCTTTGCTCTTGGGGTCTTCAGCTTTTGGTGGAACCGGCTTTTTCTCACCTACTTTCTTCTTCTTGGAAGGGTTCTTCTTCCTTTTCTTAGGATTGGTACCTTCACCAATTAGAAGAACAGAACTCTTCTTAGGGGGAAAATTCGATTCCGCAGTCTTCAATATGTTGTGGAGTTCAGGCAGGCTGACATCCAGCTTATTCATGTGAAAGTTCATAACAAACTGCGAGAACGAACTCGGAAGTGATTGCAAGACCAAGTCTTGGCTCAGCTCCCCATCCATGGAAAAACCAAGTTGTCCAAGACGATCAATCAAATTGATCATCTTAAGTACATGGTCATTCACAGATGATCCCTCAGACATCCTACAACCGAACAGTTCCTTCGATATCTCATATCGAGTTGTCCTCCCTGCCACATCATACAACTTTTGTAGATGTATAAGGATAGTGTGAGCATCCATATGCTCATGTTGCTTCTGTAGCTCAATGTTCATGGAAGCTAGCATGATGCATTGAGCAACATTTGCATCATCTATCCACTTACGATACACAACATGTTCATCATTATGTGCATCGCTAGCAGGTTCAGTAGGCTTAGGTGAGTCAAGCACATATTCCAGCTTCTCAACCCTGAGAACAATTCTCAAGTTTCGAAGCCAGTCAATAAAATTAGGACCAGTCAACTTGTGAGCATCTAGTATACTCCGGAGTGATAGTGCAGAAGAAATAACGAATATAGTAAATCTGTAAATGATGAACACATAACAACACTTAGCAAATATTCAATTTCATTTCAAGACACTATATGAATCGGGTCTTTATTCATAAGTGGCTCCCACTAGTTTATCTAATTTATACAACCCCTAAGTGAAAATTAAGCATTCATAATGCTAGTGGGAATAGGGATCCTACATTCCATCACACAACCTCGGCTGTAGCACGAAACATCATGTGATGTTCAATAGGCAGACAACTCTTGTCAATTACATCTTATGTTATTCCCTAATAAAACTTTAGCCTCTTGAATAATTGAGTCACGGCTGTAGCACGACAAACTCAATATTCTAAGTCAAGTCTAACCCAACATTTCGTACAATTGAATCAGTCTCCAACGGCCCACGGTTGTAGCACGTAACGACCTTTACATTCTAATTCAATGTACACATCTCTATGTAATAGACAAGTATTTCTTATTTCGAAATCAAAGCCCTTGGCTGTAGCACGAAACGACAATGATTTAAAAATAAGAACCACTTTCTACCATGTTGGAAGGCTATGACCGACACAAGCCCGTTGTGTCATTGGCCAATTACTACTTGATATTATTTAATTTTAGAGGGATTATATTATGTTACAATCATAATCATATTATAAAGAGATTCTTCCTTTTAAATTAAATATTTCAAATCAATAATTGATAATCAGATGATTCCCAGATCGGGGGGAGCATTGTCAAGAGGCGTCACTTAATACCCCTTTCTTACAGATAGAAATCTGCTTTTGACAGAATCATCTTTTCTCTCAATATTGAAAATTCATATTTAATTACGTGTTTCATAAACACAAGAATCTCATGATTGTATTCATAATATTATTGTTAAGGCAATAAACTATTCCTATTCTAGATTTTCTAGAGCACGCCTTATATTGATTTAAGTTCACCTAAATCTATCATCGCATGGTAAACATAGGCATATATCTCATATATAAAATTAAATAAACAAGTAAATGTAAAGTGCAATAAAGTAAATGTGTTTGGTTATGGCCCCATCCTATGTGATCTTTATCAAGCTCATGATAAAGATCAAGGTCAATCTAATATGGTGATGGAAATAAATACAACTACTTATTACATAAGTCTTCTTCTTTATTTAGACTTCTTGTATGCCTCGTCTTCTTCTTTGTATCACCTCCATTGGCTAGCCTTCTTGAGTCTTCAATTACATTACATAGATTGAAAGTAAAACTAATCTAATAAACTTACAAGAATAACTCGAGTTACATTCGAGATTTATGATTACAAAGATTGACGACATGCAAGTCGTATTTAAAACCAAAACCAAAACCATTACACTAAGGTCGAAAGGCCATAACCATCCACCATGCTCATACAACACATAAAAACATCTTAAAACACATAATCTGATCTTAACAATATCATATTATCCATGATCTAATCATAAAAAAAATATGACAAAAATCAGAAAAATCATAATCAAATCAGAAAAACAAGAATCACTGTTTACGGGAAGTAAACGACGTCAAACGCCTTAAAGACGAGTCGTTGATAGCAACAGCTATCAGTTTTGTTCAGACGCTCGTTTACCTATGGAATAGGGTATTCGTTTGCGTAAATCGGACACCAGGCCCAGATTTCAGCAAATCTGCAGCAGCCAATTCGGAATCCGTATCTAATATGATTCTCATAATTAGAACAAATATAAATCATGTATATATCAGTATATATACAGATTACATAATCATCTTATGATTATACAACTCACATGAATATCATATATTCAAAACCATACATATATAAGCATATTATATCAACATCAAATCATGGCGAATCACGTACATGCTCATATATCGAAAACAGTTAAACACATAAACGAATTAAAAACATTTCGCAAGTAGCTCTGATGCCATTGAAGGGTTTTTAGCACATAAACGCAACGAAAACGTAAATTTAAATCTTAAAAAAAAACTGAAACCCTTCATAGGATCCATGCGAAAAATAATATTTAATTCGTAGTTCAGTATGTTTACCTTAAGAAGCTTTACGTTAATGGAAAGATGGAGGTCTTTAATAACGATCCAAGAACGATGAACGAAGATCCCTAGCAGCTGCTCCTCAAGTGTGAAGCACTCCACCGGTATCCACCAAGAGTACAATGTGATGGAGGAGGAAGAGGTTGAGAGAATTAGTTGCCTCCCTCTTGTTCTACTTTAGAATTAGGGTTAATTATTTGGGTTGAGGCAAATAGGGTTTATAATAGTATATTTATAGGCTAAATTTTCAGCTGAAAATTTTCCATAAAATATTATTATTATTAACCCTTTAATTGATTATTATTATTAACCAATTAACTAATAATTAAAACACCTTTTAATCATTAATCCCTTTTCTAAACACTTTAGAAAAATAATTCTCTCACTTGATTTAATTTCCAAAATTAAATTCTTAATTAATAATATTAAGAATTAATTAAATCTCATTTAATCAATTATTAAATCTGCTAATTAATTATTTATTTCACAAATAAATAATTACCAGCCATTATTAATTAATTCCTCCACCATTAAATCATTCTCTTTTATGGTGTGACCCTGTAGGTTCAATATTAAGCCGGTAGTAGAAATAAATAATAATAAAACTATTTTATCATTATTTATATAAATTCTCTAATTCATTAAATATGATTAATTAATAAATTAATCATATTTATTCTATATCGTGAGGGATACTTCTCAGCATATCGCGACTATCCGGATAATACGAATTCACTGCTTAGAATACTAAGAACCTATTCAGTGAGTAGTTACCGTATAATCAATTCCTTCTACCCTGCAATGTCACGATTAAATACAAGGCATGAAACTTGTATCAAGCCTATCTTATTTAATCATTTGCTTTCCCATTCACTATGCTTAGTTCTATTTAATGTAAATTAGAAACTCCTTTCTAATTTCATTTACTCTGGCCAGAGATTCCTGAACTAGCATAAGTGGATCAGCATTGAACATTCTCTTCCTTCACTGGAAGGGGTAGATCCTTTATTGATCATACACTATCTTCGTGTACAAATTCCTATACCCAGTAGAGCCCTTATAATTGTCCCTGGAGACTAAGAACTAAACCAAAGCATAGTTCAGTGTACACAAGATGACTATGATGACCTCAAGTAGGGCTGTAAATGAACCGAGTCGAGTCGAGTTTTTCCTTAACGAGTTCGAGTTCGAGTTTTTTCTTAACGAGTCAAGTCGAGTTCGAAAACTTTAACAATCAGATTTTCATGTTCGAACTCGAGTTCGTTAACAACCGAGTCGAGTTCGAGTTGTTCACGAACTTTTCGAGTCGAGTCGAACTCGAGTCGAGTTCGAGTTGGTCATTAATTTTTTAAATTTTTTTGGCCTTTTTTCTGGCCTTTTTTCCCAATTAGAGTCCAAATAAGACCCAACCCAAATAAAATTAAATTTAAGCCCAGTGCAATTAGGAAGATATGGGTAGAGATAGAACATGCTCATATATATATTTAGATTTTTTTATGCATATTGCTTATCGAGTCGAGTTCGAGTCGAGTTTAACGAGTCGAGTCGATCTCGAGTCAATCTCGAGTCGAGTTCGAGTCGACCACTTGTAAAACTCGGATCGACTCGAAGCTAAACGAACATATTTTCTTATTCGAACTCGAGCTCGATTACTTAACGAGTCGAGTCGAGTTAAATGAGTCGAGTCGAGTCGAGCCTAACGATCAGCTCGGTTCGTTTACAGCCCTAACCTCAAGTCTAAGGATACTTGTACAACTATCACTATGTGAACAACTGCTGACACGTGAGTGAACTCCATCAGTTGTTCAGCTGTGTGAGTCATGTTCAGTGAACTTATTCTATAATAAGCACCTACATACTAGCTATAGTGTCACCACACAAATGTCTATGAGAACAGACATCCTTCATAATGAAGCAAGCATAGTATGTACCAATCTTTGCGGATTACTAATTACCAGTTAGTAATCCTACGACCAGGAAATATTTAATTTTAGAGTTATCATCTTTTAGGTCTCATTATTATTATCTCATCATAATCCATAAAAAGCTTTACTCTAAATGTTAGGTCACACACACACACTGTAGAGAGGGGGTGAATACAGTGTATAGCACAATCAAATCGAACTTTAATAACTCAAGTAACAGAAAACAAACTTTATTCAAAACAATAAACTCTATTACAATATGGAACTGTCCTCTCTCAGTGATGAACAAATATCACGAGAGCTGCTAGGGTTACAATGAATAATCTTCTCGATAATGATAACACTTATAGTGTAAACCCTATGTATGTGTTTATATACTACACAGTTACAAGATAATCGCTAATTGATATGGAATATAATTCTGCTTCCTAAAATATATCAATCAGATATCTTTTCTTCCAAGTATTCTATTCTTCATAGAATTCCTTCTTCATGCATATCTCTTCTTACGTTTTTCTTGATCTTCTTTTCCTTTCAATCAGTCGCCTTCCTTATCTGAACGTTTCCTTTAAGTCCTGATATTATCTTCTGATAAATATCTCCTGAACCTTAAGTACTGATGACTTAAGTTCTGACTACAGTATAAGTGCTGATTTCAGTTAAGTACTGATTTGTCCTGTTTAAGTAAGATCTGAAAACTAAACATAAATCATATTAGACATGACATTATCAAATATATCTAACAATCTCCCCCAACTTGTAAATTAGCATAATATACAAGTTTAACAGATATTTGATGATGTCAAAAACATTAAGTACAAATGCATGAGAATTTGACTAGATAACTACAACTTACAGTCCTTAAAGCTTTATCAACTTTAACTTCTGATAACAACTTCAGTCTGTATTCATATAAGAATTTAAGCAGTTGTAGATCTTGACTTGGCTTCACTTTCTTATCTCTCTGATGTCAGGAGTTGTTCTGAGATAGTTCTTTAACAAACATCTCTCAACATATCTGAGTTCATCAATCATCCTCCTTTTAGCATCTTTAAGTTCTGCAGAATCTTCACCAGTTTGAAAGATTGCAGCCTTGAGATCATTAATTTTAGCTTTCTTTATGTCCGGATCCAGTCTGATCAAATACGCCTTGTCAGACTCAAGATTGAATTCCAAAGCCTTGTAACCCAGAAAGGTAGTTATAATATTAGCAGAGTTAGGCTTCATCTCAACAATATCACCTTTGTGATCTCTGTACTTTGGAAGATATGTGATGTCAGACTTAACAGAATAAAGCCTTTTCTGTCTCTGAATTTGACTCTTCAAATAGTTTGCAGCACTTTCTGTTATTTTGTCATTCACTTGAAGTAAAAATAATACATGTTCCAATTCTTCAAAATACTTCAGTGGAATGGCATTTTCCCTTATATGATAAACCATACCATCTGTCATGAAGTACAACAAGATGTGTTCTTTCAAGTAGGTATGGTAAACCATCTGTACAGATTCTAGTTGATTTAATCTTTCAGGAGTTGCTCCAATACCTGGTTCACTTAAGGAAGTTGGATCATTGGTTGTGTTCTGTATTCTTCTTTCATCAGCACTACCCAATCCAGATTTATCTCTCGCTTCCTTTCCAGTAACCACTCTAGCTTCAAAACCACTTACAGCAGTCTTCAAAGGTTGAATCTGTTTGGCTTTGGTGAATCCTGGTAGGAGTATCTTTGAAGGTTTAACATGAGCAATGTCAGAGGTTTCCTTTGATTTATCTTCTGATATCAAGTTAACTTGAGCTGTAATAACCCCAATTTTTGGAAAATTTTTGAAACCCTTATGAATAGTGTTTTTGCTGAATGAGAAAACTTTTCATGCCACACTAGGTAGGGGTTCTTTTATGGATATTCTGAGATTTTATTGGCACTCTATATGACATATAAGTGTATGTAAAGATCGTCAGAATCCAATTCCGAACACTTTGATTTTTCCCGGAAATCCACTAGATACGAAAAGAATTGAGTATAAGGTAACAGGATAAAAAGGATTTAAATTAAAGGATTATAAGAGAGGATCATAAAAGGATATAATGTATTGAGAAAGGTTAAGGAAACCCAAGTAATAAGATCCCGGGTATGATCCCTCAAATGATAAACGAAAACGAGAGTTAAGCGAACCGTATAACAGATCAGCGGTCATTAGGCAAACAATTAGGAAGTTAATCAAAGAGGTTAGGGATGATGAGGTCATCCAACCAATAAGAAGAGGGCAAGTAAGGGATGATGACATCACAAAGTGACATAAGCATGACATAGGAGGGAAGGAGGTGTGGATGAATGATAACCACACAAAGTTCAAGGTTATTAAGGTAATTAACCAAAATCTAAACAAAAACAACCAACCAAAAACAAATCAAAGCAAAAACACAAAATCATCTCTTTCTTCCAAGCTTGCTCTCAGCTTTTCCCCATTTTCAAGAAGAAGAATTTCAAAATTCAAGTTCCAAACTTCCTTAATTGGTAAGATAATTACCTAGTACTCCTTATGCATAGATATAGCTATTCCATGAGATTAAGCTTCAAATTCCTTCACAATCTCTTCCAATAATTCAAGGAAGAAGATGGTGAATAGTAACTTTCAAAGAAATAACTTTAGTTTCTTGAATTTTTATGAAAGTTTAAGGTTATACAAGCAAGGATCAAGGTTCTTTAGGCATTCAAAGCTCTTGTGTTGTGTTAAGAAGCTTCAAGAAGGTATAAACTCCAAACCCTAGCTTTAGTTTTGAGTATTTAGGAATGGTTATGAGTAATATAGTATATGTGAAGCATGAAGCTTGTTTGTTTAGAGTTTGGGTTGGAGTGGTAGTGGTATGAATGTTGAATCTTGTTGATTTGTTAAAGGAATTAAGTATAGTTTAAGTTCATGATGAGAATAACATAAATTGGAAGAACTTGAGGTGTTGGGACTGTTATGATGTATTGTGGATGGATGTTGGTTGTATGAATGAATTGGGAGTGATTGGTGATTGAATTGGAATGGTATAAAATTGGGAAATCGCGTAAACATAGCCGTCGTAATGTCCGATTTACTTTAGACTGCTTTTGTTCATAACATTAGGACCCGAGAACTCCCTGCTAGGTTTTGACCATTGCCATTTTTAGATAGTTCATGTTACGATCTTCGTTTTGATATGTGGTTCGTTTGATTCCGATGTACGGTTTAGGAGAAACGGCCGTTTTAAGTAACGGCGTTTTGCGACCGAACCATTACCCCTCGCCTTACTTTGAAACCTTGGTTAAGGACTTTAAATGACTAATTGGGGTATGAAACAATTATGTTAAGTGGATTAGGCAGTTGGTAAGGTACTCGCGAAAGAATCGCTTTAAAATTCTTAATGGTTAATTTATTAAAAATGGTGGAGCCGAGGGTACTCGAATGACTTATGTGATTCGTTAAGCGTAGAAGTGACCATAAGCGAATGTTAGGGTTCAATTGGTTAAAGTCTAGTTTCTTAAGCGACCGGGGTTTAATTCCGACTTATGTTGTTGTTCATAGGTTATCGGACCCACTCTAAGCTTAAGTCTATCCGGGAGCACTCAGACAAGTTTTCTACCCGTATAACTGTTGTTGTGATGTACATGTGTTTATGCATGATCTTGCGATAAATGCATATTTGTTATTAGCAAATTCTTGTGATATATTGTAGCATGTGATATGGTATATATGCATGCCTGTTTCATATTCTTGAATTATATATCTGTTGGTTCAAATGCTTATTAGTTGCATAATACCTCTGCTAGAGATAAACGGTTTTTGCGTATACCCTTAATATAGGGGATCAAAAGGTGAACTTTTTCTAAAACCGGGAGTCGAGGCTCCCGAGTATAATATATATATATTTATATATATATATGAATAGTTTTTAAAAACTATGAATCAAATAAGGTTTATTCGATAACTTTATTTTATTAATGAATATTATTTTGAATATTCATTCGAGGACATATGACTCCTCTTATTTTATTTATTGAATATTATTTTGAATATTCATTCGAGGGTTTATGACTCCGTTTATTTTATTAATGAATATTATTTTGAATATTCATTCGAGGGCTTATGACTCTGATTTATTTACTAATTAATATTCTTGATTTTATTAAAGAATAATGTGTCGGTAATCAAACTTACTTTTGATTATTCAAATAAAGATATTACTTTCGTATAAGTATATCTTTGGTTATTTAATAGTCATTTCAAGTATAAGTTTTACAACATCTACTTCAATTATTTTTATAAAGATTATTCCTTATGGGAATATTATTTAAATAATAATATTCAGATATTTTCTAATATATTGGGACTGATTTACTTTATTAAATCAGCATTACTCCAAACACTCTTTAAAGTGTTTTCGAGTCTTTAAAATGATTTTTAAAAGTTAGAGCGGATCCCAAAACTCATTTTTATATTTAAGATCCTCCTTTCGAAGGGGATTTAAATACTCGCTCAAAACCTGAGGGATCCGGCTCTGTGGTGTGTTTTATATTCGCAACAAGGTTGCTGTCTTGATAAAAGAATTTTGATTACTTACCTAACACTCGGGAAGTAAAATTCTTGGAACAGGTTAATCCATTAACAGGCATCGCCTGGGAAATATCGGTGAGTTTTCCTTTCCAACTAGATACGACTTCTTGGTGGAGCCGTATCAACAAGTTTCTACTTGGGGAAAGGGGGGACGAGCTTTACGTTTCAGAGTCATGGATTTCATCTGAACTAGGAGTGGCGTAAGTGGTCGAGTGGCGCCGGCCCAGCCTTATTATATTGGCCCAAAATGGCCTGGAAGTTCCGCTAAGACGGTCCATTCCTTAGGAGTCCAGTGTTCAGTTGACAAGTAAATCCGACAGGTTCTCCTCTACATGTAGAAAATGGCGGGGTTGCACTACTACGACTGATCATCGTAAGTGGTCTTCCTGGCGCGGCAAACTCCCGTAATGAGTTCATCATCCAGTTGGATATTTCTGCAACACTACCCAGAACACCTCGATAGAAAGGCTACGGTTGGGCGATTGTTGAGTGTTGGCAGGGGCAAGCTTTCAAAATGATGTTTGCATCAAATGAAGTATCTCGTAACTTCATTTTATTTTAATGATATTTTAAAGATTGATTCTATACAAGTTTTGTCTTGTAGCTTAATCTATGGGATGAACTAATTATAACTTGAACGGTGGTAGTTCAAGTAGTATACGGAAAATATATAAGTATATTGGAGTATCTTGTAACTTCATCTTTTAAACTTATATCTAGTAAATGATTATCTTATGCATGACAAAGATTTTCAGAAAAACGTTGAGACAAGGTTAGATATATGAGATCACCTTGCAACGATATTTTATACAGTTATAAACTGTAACTCTGTGTATATTATGCATGGAAGAGGACTTCCAAGATTTTGAAAAGTATATATACATATATACTGAATATTTTGCGACTTGGTCACGGTAAGATATCAAACTTGGTTCAGTTCTTCTTGACCAAGACTTTCATGAGTACTATGAGAATGCTCATATATTGTAAATCATTATACATATTATTTTGGTGGGCTTGTTGTTCACCCTTGCTTTCTTCTTTCATCACACAACATCAGATAGACAAGATGAACAGGACCAAGCTTCCAATTCGCAAGCGGTTAGAAAATGTTCCGTGGTTTTCCGGAAGTATTGATGCCGTCGTAGCTGAGGTAGGAGCTACCAATAGGCTAGGTTTTCAACTATTGATAAACTAGACTTATGTATAATATGAATTGTAATAATGGCAAAGAAATGTAAATTTATTCAGAACCTTCTTGAGGTGTAATGACTTATTATGTGGAATAAAATGACTTGTGTTATTTTTTGGGTATTCATCTCTGAGACTATAACTTGCGGTGTGTGTGTGTATATTGTGGGGTCACAGTACGCAGGAATTGGTTGATTGTTAAGATTAAGTGTTGTTAAGGGATATGGAACTCGTGACAACCCGAATCCCCGACCCCGGATTTGGGGGTGTTACATGAGCTATGTCAGAGGTTACTTGCTTCCTTGAGATATCAGAACTAACTACATCTTTACTCTGAACAACTTGAGCCATGTCAGAGGTTGTCTTAGAAATTTTTCTTGAAGTCAGAGCAAGATCAGAATCTTCAACAGTAATTTCTTCATTCACGGGAGGCACATAAATCTTAATAGGTTCTCCAACTTTCTCTTTGCCCTTGGACCTTGGATCTATCTGCAATTGTGATTTAGCCTTGGTTGCTTCAGGATTTGTTCTTTCCTTTATCACAATGCCTTTGGTCTTTGGAAGTTTCTTTTTACCAACAGAAGCTTCAGATTTAGATTCGACTTTTTCAGACTTAAGTTTAGCTTCTTCTTCCATCAGACTCTCAAAGTCCATTCCTGGATTCTCCTTAAGAAATAACTGTCTTGATAATTCTTCATCAAGATCCAAAAGTTCATAAGAACTTATCCTTTTACTAGTAACATAAGTAATTCTTTTTCCAGCATCAGAACTTGTCCTGTGACTTGTAATTTCAGCTCTTCTTGATGAGAAACTTCTACCTTGACTATGACCTCCACCCATTCCAGAGTTTCCCTGGTCATCTTTTTCATTATCCTTCCCCTTCAGTGTCTGATCAGTTTTGCATTTGGACTTAATTACTTTCTACCCCTTTTTAGCATCAATAGGTAAGAGAAGAGAGACAAGCAATTCCACTGAGGCTTGGATTTCATCGAGTTGAGATTGCTGAGAAGCTTGATTTTTTAAAATATCATCAATTTGAGACTGTTGCTTCTCTTGGGTCTTCTCAATGTAAGCAACTCTGTCAAAGGTAGGTTGGAAGAATTTTTTCTTTTCAATTTTCTTAACCGTTTCTTGCTTGAGCAATTCTTCCTGAATTTTATGTAACTCTGCATGAGTTGTTGAATGTAGACCTTGCAGATTTCTAGTACTCAATGCAGTGACTCGAAGCTGTGTCTTGAAATCATCATTAATTAACATTTCATCAGCTTTTGCCAAGTGCTCAGCAAGAATCTTGTCAGATGAAACAAAGGTAACTGAGTTCCATTCCTTAGTCCACTCCTGTCCTCGAGGAGTTTCACTCCAAGGTACTGGTGCTGCTCTTGTAACAAACTTCTCAACTAGTTGAGATTTATGAACAGTTTGTTGAGATGCATGTCCTGAAGGACCAGCTTCATCAGCATTTGCATTAATAGCAGTATCATGAGTAGTATCAGAATTTGAAGCATCAGAACTGACAGAATCAGCATCTTCTGATAAAACAACAATATGAGAAGCAATTGAGGCTTCAGCATCATCCTCTAAGTGCTGATCTGTTTCCAAGTTCTGATCAACAGCCATATCCTGATGCTCACCTATATTCTGATCATCAACTTCCAGATGCAGAGAAGGTGTTGTAGGCAATTCTGGAGTTTGAGTAGCATCAGTAAAAGGTGTTGTTGATGGATTAATTTCTGTTGGAGCTTCTAAGTAGAGAACCTCAGGCACAACCAGGTTGTGAATATCAATTTCAGCAGTTGTGCCTGGGTCTATAGGAGATACAGTTTCATGTACAGGAGACACAGATGGTGTGTTTGCCTTGTCTGTAGCAGCTTCCTGAGTTGGGGACAATGGAGAGGGAGATGCGGTAGCTTCAGCAAATTCTGGTTCTTTTGAGATCAGAGACTCCTGATCTTCTTCCTTAGCTGTTGTTTCCTCATCATCTGAAGCTGGCCTTTTAGCTCTCTGTTTCTTGTATCTCTTTGAAGGTGGGGATTCCTTGGGATGTTCAGCAGAAGTCATTCTTCTAAGCCTTTTGAGAAGCTTAGATCCCCCAATTCCAGAATCCTTCTGAGAAGGGACCTTCTCAGCTTCTTTAACAATAGGTTCAGATGTAGAAACCTGTTCCTCACTATCAGACTCATCTCTCAGAATAATCCTCCTTCTCTTCTGTGGTTTCTGAGGAACAGTCTTTGTCCTCTTGGGCTTAGAAGATGAAGGCTTCACAGTATGTGCTGAGGCTGAAGGTTGAGCTGTCTGTGAAGGTGTGAGATAAGTTTTGAGATATGTTTTGAGAGAGGGTTGAGGTATAGATGTATGTATGGTATGTTCTGAGGGTTGGTGTGGTGTTTGGGATGTGGTGGTAGGTTTAATATCAGGATAAACAGATCTATAGGTTTGAGGATCAGCATTTACCAGGATATATTTTACAGACTGAGGAATCTGTAAAGGTCTAACCACCGTTTTCTTAAGGTCAGCATTTACCAAGTCATTAAAGGCACGTTTTGCAAGTTTAAAGGGTGGAAATAAGTCAGTGGTAGGTTGGGGTTCATCAGCACAACATAAATTATATATAAGCAGACAGAATCGAGCAAAGTAGACAACATTCCTATCCTCTGTCATCCTATCCCCTATAAAACCTAGCACAACACTTGCAAAATTAAAATGAGTTTGGTGTATAATAGCATACCGGATGTGCTGACTCATTATTGGAATGGCATCAAAGTTGGAACACTTATTCCCGAAGGCTTTAGTGATGCAGTCAAAGAAAAAGCTCCATTCCTTTCTGATATGAGCTCGTTTCAACTGTCCAAGCTTAGCAAAACTCTTCTCATACCCTAATTTGACCATGAGCTGCTGTAGAACTGGTTCCTCCGGAGTTGAGAAAATGCAGCCTTCTAGTACACGTAGAGCTTGACGAACTGTTCCAGGAGTTACCACATGTTCAGAATCATCCACTTCAAAAACAATACTGGGAGTACCAGTAGCACCACCATTATCAAAGTGCCCAGTCCGCCAAAATGTCAGAACTTGTTGGCTTGAAAAGACTGAAGGCTGGGTCAATGCATATCCAATTTCACTGTGTGCAAGAAGATCTTGCACAAAGTGCAACTCAAACAGAACTTCATCATAATTTAGGATTTCAGCATAATTGTTAGGAACGAACTTGGCTCCATCGATGATCAAATCCTTAGGTGCCATGAGAAAAATTGAAAATTAAGATTGCCTGTAAGGTGTTTGATAAAATGTCTGTATGAAAAACCAACGTCAGGAGATGAGAGAGAGTAAAAGCAAAGAAAGAGAGATAAAGTGTAAAAGTAAATAAAGGATTGTATAATCTTCTCTCTCTCTTACTTATACTTGGTTAAAAAAATAACCGTTGGACATCTGTCAGACATGCAGTAATAATAAATAGTTAATGGGCACGGGAAAACAGTAATCATTACTTGTCACATGCAGTTTTTCAAGGAAAAACTGTTCCACTTACCAAGTAATCCCATTAATTAAGGTAAGTCAGTTTTAATTCAAAATTTAAACTGTTCCCACTTATTTAATCATTTTCACTGCAAAACCAATATTCTGTAAAAATATTCAAGTGTGAGAATGACCAAAAAAAAAAATCAAGTAAACAAGTACTGATATTTTAAAATCAGAACTTAATTTAAATCAATAATTAAAATGGTCATCAGAATATGGATATATCAGGATTTAACAATGCAGTAGAATTGCAAAACATCTTAGAGACAAAATCTTGTAAAAATGTAAAATTCCATTAATATATTAAGAGAATACATTCATGAAAATGGAAATTACATCAGAACATTACAAGACTGTCCTAAGCTACTAAACCTAACATCAACAGCTTTTGTCCTTGGCTAAGAAGCCGGATAAAGCTGACGATGAAGAAAAATAGGAAGAAGAAAACAAATTATTTCTTCTTCCGACTCTCTATAAAAAGTATAGCGAGTCGAATGATTCGCTCTCGTTGGCGGAGAGCTTCCAGTCTTTCTTCTTCCAATCGCTCCAGATGGCGATGGTAGTCCATGTAAAAGAACAGGAGGTGTGTGAGAACCTCCTGGGGAACCGAGTCCCAAATCTCATCAGGAATGACAGTTACGTGCTATTCCTGCTGCCATTCCTCACAGCTCAACTCCATGTTGAAGGTCTCATAGTTCAAAAACATATTGTAGTTGACCATGTTTGTGTTGATATGAAGGAAAAGAGAGTGAGTATGTGAGAAAAGAAATGATGTGTAGACTGATTTAAGGTGTTGGTTTATATAGGCAATAGAATGCCAGGAGACGCAAGGAAATTTAATGCTGACAGGTAGAAATAATTCTACCTCGTCTCCCTAGACTTGGAAGAAGAAAAACAGTCATTGGAAGTGTAAAACAGGGTTTAATGCGCACAAGAAATAAGTAAATATTACTGTGCAAGTACGTGTTCCACTAACCCTAAATGTATTGACTGTTAATATCTCACCCGTACATATTCTGATTTAGAATAAGACTGGTTCAGATTTTAACTACAAATAAGTCAAGTAGAGGATCAGAATTTAATATCAGCACTTAGACTTATATCAGAACTTAACAGTCATCAGAACATGATTTCTTAACTCGAAAAATGAATGCCTATCTCTGTGATTCTTCACACAAATTCTGATTTCAGTTCTTCAGAACTTATTTATCAGAACTTCCATCAGAACTTGTCCTCAGAAGTTATGTAATCTGACACATAAACTGTTCATCTAAAACAACATTGAACGCCATAGTAATTTTCATCATTCATATGGAGTGTAAGTTTGTGCATTAAGCAAAATATCAGACAAGGAGTAAAGTCTGATTCACTTCAGTACATCTTAGAAATAAGGCATAACTAAGAACTTTACTAAAAATCTGTCATTATTCTGAAGTTTACTTTTGAATGAGTTCATGCACGAGTCCACCTCAACTGTTTTGTGCTTATTTTATGCATCTTTTGAAATTCCATTTTATAGTGGCTTCTCAGTGTAAGTGAGTCACGACTGCTTATCAGAATTTATGCTATTATCAGAGTATTTCTCCAGTAATCATAGAGTGTGAAAAGTCACCAAGAAAAAATAATTATTTGTTTTTCTGATGCATATTACTTAATACCAGCAATACACTTGGGTCATCCCTTCCACATTTTTACTCTAGATCTCAAAGGAGTACCTGATTTTTATTCTCTTTTCTTTTACTTTTTCTTTTGATGAATGAGGTTTATCAGCACTTAGTACATCCATCAGATTTACTAACATCAGAACTTAACAGATGAGAAGCACTATTCTAGTTTTTGACTTAGTAATAAGATACACAAAGTAAACATCACTAAGCTCGGTATCAGAATTTGCTAGTGTTAAAAGATTTCCACATAAATAATTACTTCATACATTGGATCATCAGTATCTTAGAGATTGATTCAATTTTAACACTTCATCTTCAACATAAAAAACATCATCTCTTTTTTTCTGAGTTTGATGGAACATAACTAACTCCTTTTCTAAATAGTTATTCCTTTTCTTAAAAGCCAGATTTTCAGAAGTTAACCTATCATATGTTAAAGTCTGATCTCTATAGCTAATGAACATGGTTTTAAGATAAGATCTCAACTCAGTAATATCATCAGTATGAAAAGCATAAGTTGTTTGAGGTACCTTTAACTCAGCAGCTTCAGAATTACTTTCAGCATTTTCCATCAAGGCATAGTTCACCTCATCTTCAGAATCTGAAGTGTCTGTCCAGCTTTTCTTCTTTGTAACAAGTGCCTTGCCTTTGTCACTTTTTCCTTTCTTGCAATCAGGAGATATGTGGCCTTTCTCACCACAATTATAACATTTAACATTTGAGTAATCTCCTCTGTCAGACTTTCCAGCTTTGTCTTCAGATTTTCTGAATCCCTTCTTATCAGAACTTCCACTTTTCCTGGAAAACTTCCTTCCTTTTCTGAATTTTCTGTAGGCTATCTTTATGATACCCTTCACCATAAGAGCACACAATCTCATCATCTCTTCATCAACATCCATCTCAGATAGACTTTCAGTTTCTGAATCCTCATCATTATCAGAACTTGATGACTCAGTATCAGACTTTGTGATGAGAGCCTTTCTTTTGCCTTTCTTTGAGATAGCCACTTTGGGGGATTCCTCCTCAGCCTTAAGAGCAATTGTTCTTGACTTTCTCCCATGTCTCTTACTTCTTTGATCCATCTCAAGTTCATGAGTCTTGAGCATATCATAAATTTCATCAAGAGTTATTTCATCAAGAGCATAGTTATCTCTTATCGTGGTTGCCTTCAAATCCCAACTTTCAGGAAGAGCTAAAAGGAATTTAAGATTAGTATCTTCAAGATCATATTCCTTATCCACCAGTGACAGATCATTCAAGAGTTTGACAAATCTGTCATATAGACCAGTTAATGACTCATCAGGTTTTGAGTCAAAGTGCTCATACTCTTGAGTGAGTATAGTCCTCCTGTTCTTCTTAATTACATCAGTTCCCTGGCATCTTATCTCCAAGACATCCCATATCTCCTTTGCAGTCTTGCAGATTATTACCCTGTTTGACATGACATTATCAATGGCACTATGCAGTAAATGCCTTACCTTTGCATCCTTGGCAATAGATGAGATATCTTCAGCTGTATATTCACTTTTCTCCTTTGGTACAGTCATTGCTGGCTTTCTGCAACTACAACAGAGAGCTTGGTTGGCTTATGTGGTCCTTCATTAATTCTGTCAAGGTATTCTGGATCTGTAGCTTCCAGAAACATAGTCATCCTCACTTTCCATATGGGATACTTAGAAGATTTCGGTATGGGAACCCTAATTATCTCATATCAATTTTGGATTTGAGTCTTTGGAGTTTCTTCAGTCTTGGTGGGCTTGGTTGGAGATCGTTCTTCTTCAGACATGATTGTTTTGGATCTTTACTATATATGTGTTAACAGATAGCTCTGATACCACTTGTTAGGTCACACACACTGTAGAAGGGGGTTGAATACAGTGTATAGTATAATCAAATCGAATTAAGAACACAAGTATGAAACAAAGAATAATCTTATTAATAAAACAGTATTACAATGAAACCATTCTCTCTCAGTGATGAACAGATATCACGAGAGCTGATAGGGTTACAATGAATAATATTCTCGATTAAGATAACACTTATAGTGTAAACCCTATGCTGTGTTTATATAGACACACAGTTACAAGATAATCTTCTGATTGATATCGAATATGATTCTGTGTCCTAAAATATATCAACTAGTTATCTTTTCTTCCAAGTATTCTATTCTTCATAGAATTCTTCCCCATGCATATCTCTTCTTATTTTAGTATTCATTTTCTTTCCTTTCAATCAGTCGCCTTCCTTATCTGAAAGTCTTCTTAAATCCTGATATTATCTCCTGATAAATATCTTCTAATATCTTAAGTTTGACTTCAGTATAAGTACTGATTTCCAGTTAAGTCCTGATTTGTTCGTTACTCAAGATCTGAAAACTAAACACAAATCATTATTAGACATGACATCACAAATATATCTAACAGTCTATGCCTGACATATCAGCTGCTGGCCATGCAAACACATCACTATTTTCTTGCAAAAATTTCACCAACTTCCCTCTAAGGGGCTCCTCTAGTGTGGCTCCAACGAAAGTCACCTTCTTGGGATCCTTGGGAGCTAAAGGAATCGAAACCAAGTCTTCTGCTGGCTTCCCTCTTTTCTCATCATTTTCTCGTATATCCAGATCTTCAATAGGCAGAACCTGCCCCCCAACTCCATCTGCCCTCAGTGAGGCCACATAATAACTTCTAGCCATTTTTTGATCTCCTCTTTCTTCTCCAATCCCATTCCGGGTGGGAAACTTCATAACTGAATGGTAGGAAGAAGGGACTGCCTTGAAGGCATGTATCCCTGTTCTTCTCATGATAGCGTTATAAGTTGAACTAGCCTTCACCACCATAAAGTTCAATATCTGTGTTGCTTACCTTGGTTCATGCCCTATGGTTGTTGACAACTTGATTATCCCTTCCACGGGGCACTACACTCCTGCAAATCCGTATATTGGCATGTCGGTTGGGGTCAATTGGGAGTCATTATATCCCATCCTTAAAAAAGTTTCATGGAGCAAGATATCCACTGAAGCACCATTATCCACAAGGACCCTCTTAACCGGACTATTTCCTATTAAAGGTGTTATGACCAGCACGTCGTCATGAGGAAATTTCACACCCTCTAGGACAGAATCATCAAAAGCCATTGTTACTCCTGTCCTGGCCCTCTTCGGGGCTTCTCTAACAATTTGCATAACCTCCCTGGTATATGCTTTCCTGGACTTCTTGGATAATCCAGCAGTAGTTGGTCCTCCAAAAATTGTGTTTATCACAAGTCCTCGGGGTCATGGTCCTCCAAAAATTGTATTTATGACTGGTCCCCTAGGCTGGGAATTCCGCCCCTGATCGTCTTGGTCCCTCCTACGATCTTCAAAGTTCTTTCTCCCATTGTTATTCCTATATCTTCCTTCCCAGTATACTTGTTCAATCTTCCTTTCCGAATGAGGAACTCTATTTCATCTTTCAGTTGCCTACACTCATCGGTGTCATGACCAACATCTTTGTGAAATCTACAATATTTGCTCTTGTCTAGCTTGGCAGGATCCGCCTTCAAGAATTTAGGCCAACGAATATCTTGGTCTTTCTCGATTTCCATCAAGATCTGGCTTCTAGGAGCATTCAACTTAGCATATTCAGCAAACTTTTGCCCAGGTCCTCATTTCTTAGGGGTTGAATCAGGGTTTTGCTCAGTTCTAGGATACTTGTCCTTAGCGATATATTCCAGATCAGTTTTTCACTTCTTGCCTCCAGCGGGCTCGTTGCTCACTACGGTCTTCCTCATGCTCTCTTCCACCTTGATGTACTTCCCGGTCCTATCTTGGAGCTGCAACATGCTCTCAGGGGTGCGCTTGGACAAGGACATCTTAAAGAACTCATCCCTAGTTCCCTGTTGCAGTGCTATCATGGCTACCTTGTCATCAAGGTCCGGGACTTTTAAAGCTTCCTTCGTGAAACGATTCAGGTAGTCTCTTAAGGATTCCTTCACTCCCTGCACAATGCTCATGAAGGATGCTGAACTTTTTCTCATGCACTCTTCCGCTGATGAACTGCTTAATAAAAGCCTGACTTAATTCTCTGAAGGACCCAATAGAGTTCGGGGGCAAACGACTATACCATCTTTGAGCCATACCCGACAAGGTTTGAGGAAAGGTCCGACACTTAATAGCGTCATTCACGGGTTGCAACAACAGTGCATTGGAGAATATCCTGACATGATTAGCAAGATCTCCCGTGCCATCATAAGTTTGATAGTGGTTATCTTGAACTTCCTTGAGATATGGGCATTCATTATCTCTTCAGTGAATGGTGGAGTAGGATCATCAGGATCTCCAAGGGGAAGAAGATTGCTGGGATCAGCTCTTGGGACTACAGCCCTTCTTTGTGACGGACCATCCAGGTCTATGATTGGAGGAGGATTTCTCCCCTTAGGGGGTAATGGGGGTCTAGGAACCTGGTGCGCCTCCAAGTCGCGCTTCAGCCTTTGAATCTCAGCCTCATGGGCCTTGATTCTCTCCTGCACTTCTTGGGGATTCACCCTTCGGGTGCTTCTAGGACGTTGGTTACCATCAGCCATAGGCTCTTTGCCAGCACGTCTCCTTCTTGGGGCTACTTCATCATCCGAAGATTCGGAGTCTCTCTTAGTATAAGGACCAGAAAATTCCTGATCCTCCGGGATAGGAGCCAAACCTTGTATGTAGGGGGTGTTCGCCCTCGTGCTTCACCTCGTCCAGCATGTCCACTTCCTCCAACCTCGGGGTAAAGGGGCATCCCATATAGGGGGTTAGTGGTCACAACAGTTGAATACTCATACCCAATGGGTCGAGAATTCACAGGTGTATGTATTTGTTAAAGTTGAGGATTCATACCTTGAGGAGCCGGGGGAATCGTCCCTTGAGGTTGAGGTTCAGTTGCCCCTACCCGGGCTCCTCCTTGGGTGACGGCATAGGTTGAATGCGGAGTCACCTCCACGGTTGACAAAATCGTTTGGGTTGTCCCCACGGGTGTTCCTCCTTCAAGGACGCTGCTTGTTCTCCGTGTTCTCGCCATGGTTGTTGTTGTGTTTCCCACAGACGACGCCAAATGTTATGGATCAAAAACTAAGGTATAATAATTGCTGTATCTATTACTAAGGAACGTGAGCTTCGAGGCTCGATTTGACTGCTATTGTGTTTCGTGACTCGATCTGCCTTAACAAGATGCTTACGTACCTTGCTGATTGTCAAGGATCAAGTCAAAAAACGTAGTTCTGATTGGTGGGGGTGAGACCCCTTATATAGATGTTGGGAGTCCTTGAATTGGACTTGATTTAGGAGACTTGGTGGGCAAGTCTCAGACTTAGAATAGACTTTGGAGTCCTAAGAGGTAGGCCCACTAGGTTCTTTGGAGGCCAATCTACAAGGATTTATTTCTCCACTAGGACTCATCCTATCAGCTGACTTATCCCTTATTAATTAATTACGAAATTAATTAATATTCAGGGTTTTGGGCCTTCTTTGTTCCATCAGGCCTGATCTGGTCCATCAGGCTTGATCAATGTGTTAACCTTTTTGGTCTGAATGTCATACATCTTCTTCTTGGGCCTTGTAGCCCAAATCATGTGTAATTAATGCAATATTAATTACGTAATCATGATTTATTTATTCCCTATCACATTGTATCATATTTGGTGTTTGCATATTAGTTGAACAATAATTCTTTTATATTTATGATTGGTTAAATCTATAATCATATTATATTTAGGATTGTATTATGATATTTTATCGTAATAGAAGTTTAAGTAGTATTAGAACAATGTAATTATTTTTTATTTATAATTGTATTAAGAATATAGTTTTTCTAATAAGATATAATTTTAACCGTCTATTTTTAATTATATCAAATCAACGCTTGAGATTGTTTTGGCGATATATGATTAAAATTTTGGATAAAAAGTCTTTTACACTTATAATATATAAAGGATACTAGTATATAACTCGTCGATGCACGATTGTTTTTATCAATATATTTTGTAAAATATATTTTTAATATATTGTTGTTAGGATTCGAACCTTATACCCCTAGTATAATAATTTTAAAATGTATCACGGTTATTTTTATCATTATATATTGAAATTATAATTTTAATATATTGCTGGTAAGATTTGAACCTTATACTTCTTATATAATAATTTTTAATATTATATCTAACGATTCTCATCAATCTTAAGTACCAGCAACCAAATTTTTAATATTTGGTTTTTAATATAATAATATAGATAATAATTGATCCAAATTGTTACCATAAATTATAAAAAAAATTATTATTAATATACATAGTATTACTTCATTCATCCCTAAACAAATGAGGTCTTCGTATATACTCTTACTAGCCAATAACCCGTATTATGCACGAACTGATTATAATATTTATAATTTTATAATTTTATATAAATATAAATAAATTATAAAATACAATAATTATATATATTATTCAGATAATAAGGTTAAAATATTTACATATTATTTTATATGTATTATATTATTGAAGGATTCAAATTTTAGATAATTAAAATCTTTAAAAGTCCTTATACTATGGTCTATATAGGTCGCTTGAAATATTGAATAGCGGTGGTGTACATGAATTTGGTATTTTTTTAAAATATTTTCTTGATTTATTAATTATTTTATTATTATATTATAATTTGAATTACTAAAATTAATTTTGGAAGTGTTTGGTTCCTATAAAAGAGATAAAAAAGAAGTTGAGTGCTATTAAAAATTAAGTTGAATAATGATTCATAGAGATTGTGATTATATTGGATAACTTGTTTAATTTTTTTAATTAAATTAAATTATTTATTTAAACTTTGTTCCGAAAGGTGTAAACATATTTTTTAGGAAGACGTTAACCAACTACCAAACGAAACCATATTTCGCTTATAATAGTATAGTATAGCATAGATATATCTTATTCCAATGATTGACTCTATATTTAATATAAACAGTGGTAAGTGGTAACTAATCCTTAAATGTAATAGTTTGGAACAAATATGGAAATATATTAAATAATTAAATATTTTTAATACGTGTGTTTTTTTGTAAATGTGAATTAAAAAGGACCCAGGATTATATTGAGGTCGGAGCTGGTTCGTATAATCCGCGGCGTCTTGATCTATCTGATACACACGGATGACAAATCTTATTACACTCTCTCACATCCCCCTCCATCATACTATATACATGACACATGTACATTGAGTTAATTTCATGTATATAAATTTTTACTAATTAGTGTTGAAAATGGCCCACGTTTCATCAATCTTATTCAATCTTGTTATTCTACTACCTTTGCTTCTCCATGTACTTGTTGTTGTTCACTGCAAAACCCTCAAAAGAGACGGTAATTTTTACATACACCACGTTTTCTTGTTTTAGTAAATGTTCTTATTTTATTAGACTTAAATTGCATGTTTTTTAGGGTATTTGCTTTTGTTTGTTTATTTAGACTGCAATTGTGATATTATCTACAAATTCTAGCTCTAGGTTTTGTTTAATTTTAGCTGTAAGATTAATTTTTAATTTATTGATTTTCTTGATTTAAAGATTGGATTTTTTTTGAGGTAGGATCTGATGTGGTAGTGGTAATGTACAACAATGTGGAAGACTGGCAGTAGCTGTTTTACTTTTCTTTTTAATTTAGCATTTTTACGGCAAGGTTTTGTAGATCATATCTAGTTCTTTCTTGATGGAAAACGAAAAATAATTATTGCTGTGGTATCGTTAGGAGCCTAATTACTGAACAGATGTTTTAACGAACTTAGCTAGAAGAGCAGGGAAAAGATTATTGTTTTTTCATAAAGCTAAACTTGAACAGCAGATAAGAGTAAGTGAAATTCGTGTTTTTGTGATTGCAGTGAAAGCTCTTAATGAGATTAAGGCATCCCTTGGCTGGAGAGTGGTGTATTTATGGATCGGTGATGATCCTTGTGGGGATAATGGTTTGCCTCCGTGGTCTGGTGTCACATGCACCACACAGGGTGATTATAGAGTTGTTACTTCTTTGTAAGTGTTAATAAACTTTTAATGTTGATTGCGAGCTTATTAATAACTGCAATTGGTTGTGTAAGAAGCTGACAAATAAAATACCTTTTTCTTGTTTTTTTGTATATCATAATCGCAGAGAAGTATATGCTGTATCAATTGTCGGGCCTTTTCCTACTGCCGTCACCAATCTGCTGGATCTTACGAGGCTGTAAGATTGTTTGATTACTGAGCTATCCCTTAAATCTTAAATGATGTTTTCATTAGTATTACCATCTTGAGGATTTTTATTGAAAGGATTTGTTGGTATTAATTGAGAATCGACACATGTAATTATATGATAATTAAGAAATCTGGTGTCCTTTGTATGGCAAAGAATTTAAAATTTTTGGTTCTTCACTCCTCAAATGTGCTCTAACCAGTCAAGGTTTTTGTTTATCAGATACAATTTTATACTATCTCACCTCATTCTTCTTGCAGTGATCTTCATAACAACAAATTGACTGGACCTATTCCACCTCAAATTGGGCGTTTAAAGCGTCTTAGAATACTGTAAATCCCTTACTTCAACGTTATTGATATCTATCTCTTCCTTTACTAAAAACATAAACCGTTTCTTGTTACATGTCTTGTTACCTGGAAAACCATGTTAGTAGTTTGTGAAGGTAGTGACTGAAGTTCTTAAATGAATATGATAGAGAAAAGGATATTTTGTTTATTTTGTCTCCGGAGAATTAGGCAAACTTCTAGGCTAAGAGCAAGTCCAAGTAGAAAGCGCAATTGAAAAATCTAAATCAATCTCAAAACTTAAACTATCCAAAATATTTTACTTTGAACTCTATTACTTCTATAATTGTCCACTCAATGTAATAAAATGGTATTTACTAGTTACATCTGCTTCTTGATGAAAAGTAATACTTGATAACTAAGTATTTGGCTTGACCCACATCAGCTATTGCAGTTGATGTGAAAGATAATTGACTGATTGATGCAGCATTATAAATTCTTTACTTGTACCCTTTGTTCCATCAAAGTAGTAAATGAGGCTAGCAGAAGCCGGTTACATATTGTTCAAAAGCCTACTGTTCTACCTGTGAATATATAATTGAACAAATAGACCAGGTACATGGCCTTTCCTTAGCTCTATGCCTATGCACAGAGGGAATCACAGATTATGAAAAATTTGCATGGTCAGGACTCAGGATGCCAAGGTCTAATTAACATAGGATCTGGGGAGCTCTCTGAGGAGTAACAGAAACATTGCTGTTAAAGACAGCCAATGATGTGCATTCACATTCTTTGAATGAAACAGAGGAATCTGTGGAATTAGACACAAAACCTTTTGTTGAGTTTGTTATAATTGGATATCAAGCAATCATTCAATAATTCATAATTAGAAGATATTCAGTAGTCATAAATGTATTGGAACTCGTAAATTCTTATTTCTTATTTAATACGAAGTTATCCAACCCCTTTCAAGTAAGGGATGTGTCAAGTATTTAGAGGGAAGCCCCTAGGGGGATTTCCTTTCCTATTACATCATTGGGCTTCCTCTTGGGCGTTCTAATATGTTCGATTTTTAAGGATTCTAATCATCATCCTTTGGACTTTATTATCTAACATTTGGACTCTATGGTCCAACACCTTTACTATTAATCTGTTGTACATCTAGCTTATCAGCATGGATGTTAAAATGTGAATTAAAAGAAACAGTTGAAGCTATCTGCAATTTAGAATTCTGTAAATTTTTAGCTTTGTCTTTAAACCCAAGAAGTGTGTCCTGCCTACCCAAAGACAAATCATGGGCTGGGAAAAACTTGCTTCCTTTTCCTGTTTAAACATTATCAGTGTGATAAGAATCCTTAAACTAGTTGAAGACTGGAGTCTAATGTGATGCATCAGAGTAGTGAAACTGAGTCCACATTAAAATAAGTAGAAAGGTGACACAGGTGTTTTAGATTGATAAGAGAGAGCCATTTGGAGGCTTTAGGTCCTTGAAGGTAGATAAGGGAGGAAGAAGAGTTCGATAGGGCATGGTATGAAATGAGGACATAGGTGGAATTGTGATAGCAATATCTAAAATTAGGGTTTACAAATGTGTACGTTTTTTGTGCAAAGTGATCACATTGTGTTTTAGTAGTGGTGCTATAATATCTATAAAAGTAGTACTGTAGTTACTATGTGATCATAGCTAATTTTATGTTAATAAACAATTCAAATATAAGCATGCTTGCATGAAGTTCTTTCATTCTTATAGTCAATAATTCTTATTTGTTGATCTTTCCTAGTAATTTGAGGTGGAATAAGCTGCAAGATGTCATTCCTCCTGAAATAGGTGAACTGAAGAGACTGACTCATCTGTGAGTAATCTCAGTGTTATGAAATTATGATATTACAACCGCATATCTACTGACAGTATAAATCATCTGCAGCTACTTGAGTTTCAACAATTTGAAAGGAGAAATTCCCAAGGAACTTGCCTATCTTCCTGAACTGGAGTACCTTCATCTACATGAAAATCGTTTCATCGGTCGAATTCCTCCAGAGCTGGGCACCTTAACAAACCTCAGACACTTGTAAGTTGTAAAATTCTTTGTTCTGTATTTAACAGATATTTAGGTAAGGTATTCAGTTTATCTCTGTAGGGATGATTTGAACTTGACTGTACCTTTAGGGATGTGGGCAACAACCATCTGGTTGGCACTATGAGGGAACTTATTCGTATAGAGGGGTGCTTTCCACTTCTGCGCAACCTGTAAGTTGTTCACATTGAGAAATTTAAACTACTTTAGTTCAGATGATATCTCTATGCCATTAGAGTTATATGTTAGTGTTTATCCAGAAGGTTGCTTCTTATCCTTGAACTCATACTTGCAGTTATCTAAATAATAATTATCTTACTGGAGGTATTCCAGCACAGCTCGCGAATTTGACAAATCTGGAGATTTTGTAAGTACTGGATATACTTATACCAATTTTCTGGTGATTTTTCCTTGATAGACCTTGATAGATATTAATGAATGTTGCATTTATTACATATCCCTAATTTAGTAGCCAACACTGATGCAGGTATCTATCCTTTAACAAAATGTCTGGAACGATCCCACCTTCTATTGCTCATATACCTAGATTGACATATTTGTAAGTGTTTCTCTTAGTTTTTTGTTATGTTATTGCTAATGGATTTCATAAAGAAAGTTAACTATCTTGTAAAATCGAAACGGACTTGATTTGATAACTCATCTCAAACTTTATGTTGGCTTCAATAAAAATAATACTGGAAAGTGATCATCTGTGTGTCTGTAATATATCGTGAATGTTACCCAGACTATAGTTAAACAAGTATTGCAACTCACTTTTCCTCCTATCAAACTTTGGTGACCACCTAACATGTGTGTGTTGGTTGGAAGGGATGAAACGGGGCGGTAATTGAATGAAAACTTGTGAACAATATTAAATTTGAAAAAGAAGGATGTAAGAGGAACTAGTGAAAATAATGGAGCGAAAAATTTCCACGAAGAGGTTTGTGAAAGAAAATGAATAGGAATTATTCTTTCCAAATTGGTGGGATTGAGGTCTACTTTAATGTTCTTCACAAATGAAATGATTGATGGAATGAAAATAATAGACGACCTACATATATTGTTCCATTTCGCACCAGATCGGATCGCAAGAGGTTGGAATTTGTTTGTGCTGACTTAACTATATTTGGTGCTTTGTTTTCGGTAGACCCTGGGTCACAATTTAGGGCTTTACGCTTCTAGTACATTAAACAACAAAGAGAAACAAATATAGGATGTTTTCTTTTTAACCCATGATCAGTGAAAAGAATGAACTAGAAATCATCTGGACTCGTCACTTTTGGATGTTAAAGCTGATGATTATTAAATGCACATATGGTAGATTCTTCTATTGCCCAGAAAAGTATTTACCAACAGTAGTACTATCAGTGGTATTATTATATATATATCAAGTAAAATGACTTCTTTAAGAGTTCTATGTTCGGAAACATAAATATTGTCATAATTCATGACTTCAATTTACGTTTTCCTGCAGGAACAAGTTTTTGACACCCACAATGTATTCTCGAAACTAGGATAGAAAAGGCATGAATAGAAATTAATCAATTTTCTCTTCTTTCCAAATCTTCCCGAAAGTAGGAAGAAGATTTTGGAGACAAATATACATAGAATTTCTTTTTCATCTATTTAGGCATATAACTTGGAAATATATAAAAGTCTATTGTTTGTAGACTGTTCTTGCACTATTGGATTTGTTATGTGGTTTTTGCACATTGGCACGTACCTAATTAGCTTTTGTTAAATATTAGGTACCTGGATCACAACCAATTCAGCGGGAGGATTCCCGATTCCTTTTATAAGCACCCTTTTCTCAAAGAACTGTGAGTTGCTTTCTTAGTTTCCTCATTCTTTCACTGAACAGAAACCTTTTCCAGAACATATTTTTTACTCTAATTGGTTTTCTTATAGGTACATCGAATCAAATTCTTTCCGCCCAGGCGTAAATCCTATTGGTATTCACCAAGTTCTTGAAGTTTCTGAGACAGATTTCTTGTTTTAGTCAACTTGTGCAACCTATTTTTTCATTTGCTTGTGGCAAGTGCCTTCTGTTCGTTGTATGAGCATTAGAGCAATTTGAAGAAGGTATCCAACTTCTTGTTTGTCAAATATAATGTTGCTCATAATTATATATGTTTAGCTTCAACCCTCTGTAGGAGTTTAAGCTGTAACTATCATAATTTTATGTTCTTTATTAACTAAGTCTCAGATCTTTAGACCAGGAATTTTCATTTAGGGGCATACCGAGTAAATTTCGAGGAGGCACCCCCTTTCATTATGCCCCCTACCCCTTATTAGATCTGTCTCTGGCCTTTGGCTTAAAATACCCGAGCTCATCGAAGAATCTTGTGTGCGCACATTTGTAACCCACCCAGATAAGAACTTCATATAATGCAAGCAGAATCTTATTATAATCAGCTAACTGAAATTTACCATAGTACAGATAGCACACTCTGGAATTCATTACAAATTATTTGCATGATTATATATCATCATGCATGTCTCCAGACCCAACATCTAATAATTAAAGCACACAACACAGAAACACTGAACATAGTTAATACAGCGTGCTTAAGTAATCATCAAATAAAGTCTTCTTCTACTTAAAGAAACCTCCGGCCATCTTCATGACATCACCCATGCCACCACCTTCATGTTTGTCATCAGACTTGGATTCCTTCTCGTGTTCTTTCCCGGAGCCTGCAGCGGGTTTTACATCCCCGGTCTTAGGTGGATCATGACCGGTGGTTTCGCGATACTTGTGCAGATATTCCTCTGCTTTGTCTACATATTTTCCATACCCGGTTTCACCTAGCTTTCCGTATTCTTCAGCAGCCTGAAGAAGATCTTCAGCGGCTCCAGCCACCTTAGCCTTGTCAACATTTTTGTCCTTACCACCACCAAAAGCGGCATCCTTAATCACCATGGCACTGGCTAAGAGCTCACCTTTGGAGGGCTTAGGGTGGTCAGCTCCACCCTCGGTCTTCTTCGAGCCCTCTGTGTGGGAAGGGGAGTCGGATTTTTTGTCGTGTCCTCCGAATAAAGCGTCCATTGCTGTTGTTGATGTTTGAGAAAATGTTGAGGATGAATGAAAGTGTTTAATGAGGGAGAGAGATGGTTGATTTATGGATGAGATTGAATAATGCAGATGATTTGTCGGTTTACATATCTGCCCCTTGCATGAGGATATTCGGTGGTAGCGTTAAAATGTGGTTGTCTAATTTTGATATTCGTCCAAGGGTATGGATGTAATATGGATTTGGGTGGAGCATCATATCTCATCTATTTGCCGACAACTTTGCAATGAAAGCTCAATTTTATTTTTTGATTATATTTATTCTTATTATTAATGTAGAATTTGGTTGTGTAAAATATTTTTAAGTCGAGTTCTATTTAAAAATTATAGAATATTTTAGGTAATGTATAGTAGGTCATACTATACTGAGAACATAAATTATAAATTAAACTGATACTATCAGACTGCGAACAGTGTGATGCAGCATTGAGAATATAACAATAGGTATTATCATCTAGTTTTAAAGGGAGTCTTGAACAATTATTTTCCTTGTTGTCACTTACTCATACGAATTTAAACATGGCATATATTTTGTACGCAAAGCATAGCTTTTGTTAATGGGAAAGTGTACAAGTTATTATATATTTGATCTTATTTGAGTTATTCGTTTTGCAATCTGTTCTGTGTATAACAGGAGAATAGAAAAATGTGAGAATCGAACTCAAATTATTTCATTCAACTATACAATCTTTTACCACTGCATTATATTGTCACATGTGCTTTTTATTATACACATAATATGTGAGTGTGCTAAATGAATGTTTTATTTAATTTTAAAGATATTTACTTGAATTCCGCAAGAAAAACATAGTTAGTTGAATATTTGTACAGTTAATTTTAAAGAATTGAATTCCAAATATAAAATTAGGCATTGTACCTAGATGGATTATTATCTTATTTATTAATTATTTTTTAGTTTGAAAATATATCTCATATATTTTAAACATATTTTTTATTATAAAAAATAATTAAAATGTACATATATAATTTTAAAAAAATATTAAAAATAAAATGGCTTATATATAAATAATTTATATTGCTATTACATATTTAGATAAGTTCGAATTATAATGAGTCAATGTATTTTAGAACTTGGCCCATTGTTCAAAAAATATTCGAAATTTGACTGCATGACCCGGCTGAAAAACATCGTCACGTTCGACGTTTAGTAAATTTAAATTACAAGCTCGGCGAGAATAGCTTACAAATAATTTTAAATTTCTTAATATTTTATGTTAATATAAATTAATGTGTTTGAGATCTTTATATCATCCTGTCAATTGATTATTTATATTAAAATTACTAACTTCACTGATAACATATTATTATTTTTGAAATTTGTCCCGATTTTAAGAATATTTGAAATTTGAAATGAGATCTCACGAGATTTGTTAAAACTATGATGATATATTAAATCGATTTATTTTTCATTATTCACTTTAAAAAACTAACTTTTTAAAAAAGAATTTTTTTTAGATAGCAATATTCATTGATCAAGATAATATTGCACAAATATTTTGAATTATTTTAATAATTTGTATTATTCAAATAAAAGTTATATCTATACTATATTGTAGCATTTGATTCAATACATTTTATATTATTTAAGGAAAAAAACATATATTATTCAATAATTTGAAGGAATTAACAAGGTCAACTGATATTTATAAAACTTTATCTAACTGAAATTTTTTAATTTTTGGAGAATAGTATAAAATGTTATCAAATTATTATATGAAGAAATATTAGAGTCGTAATGAAAGAAACTTAAAAACGGTTTAAATAACGTTATAATTACATTTTTTTTCTTTAGAATTCTTGATAAAAATAATGAATATCAATAATAAGTCTTAAAAAAATATATTTCATTTTTAAGTTACAACCATGATTGATACTCGGTTGCGTAAAAAATAGATATGGATTTTTTGTCAGTGATAATGTGAATATTATATATAAATTATATCAATTTATTTATTACATAATTTTAATTTTTGAATAACTATAAATGCATGTTATTTAAGTAATCAATTGTCTCGCTATATGTTAATAATGATTATACATGTACATAAATCAAATATTTAGCATATAAATAATTGAAATCATCATAATTTACTAAGAGATGTAACATACAATGATTTACATTCTAACACACATACATATAATATAATCTTACTTTGTTAATAGTAGTGTAAATAAAAAACTAACATTTTCCCATACATAATACATATGTTGAATTTCAAAAAATAATATTTTTATCAAAATCAACTTTAATTTTAACAATAATGTAAATTTTACATTATTGTATATTATGATTGCAAGTCATTCTGACTTCAGTTATGAATTTTTTATCTTTTTAAATTGAGTAAGTTAATTGTAAGTTAGTAATGAACTCAGTAATAATATAGAAAAGTACATATAGTTTATTTAAATAAAATTCAAGATTTTGGTCAACTCTGTATTCAATATATATGTTAATTTTTAGTTTTTTTATTTATAAACATACTAACGGCATTCTACAGATTAAATTTAATCATTTCGTTTTAAACGTACACTTACTAACCTGTTTATTTTCATTCATTAAATATAAAATAACGTGTAAGAAATATATAATACAATAATAATTGAGGGGAAGAAATATATAATACAATAATAATTGAGGGGATATTCACTCCTTAAAGTGAGGAAGCATTCGAAACTCCTAATGTTACAGAGGGGACATGAAACTTGTTGGAGAGAAATTTTATCTCCATTTCTTCAAAATTTGACTCAAAAACCTATATAAGGTTATTGTTGGAGTTGCTCTAAAAACATTATAATTGCATATTTATAAAAAAACTCTTGAAAATGACCTGCGCCTCGCACAGGTTATTATGCTAGTTTTTATTAAACAAGGAACGTTGATTAAATTTTCAACGAATATCTCATCTCCACCTCATTGTGAACCCACATTTTTTAAGTTGCTACGGGCAGCGCAGCGAGAAGGGGCCAAGCTCTATATTATACTATGTAGTACTAGTAAAGTTTGAAGATTATTATGTTTTGCTGTTCACAGCTGGAGGAAGAGATTATAGTTATTCCTCAAAGAAACTAAAAATAGTAATTTTTTTTGACAACAAGAAATTTTTATTAACTCTGGACATCACTGTCAATGCATAATCAACTCGACTAGGAACAGATCTCCTGTCGAACACTCGATCCGGATAAGAATATGACTCTCTAGCTAGTTCATGAGCTGCCATATTAGCGGAACATTTAATAAAAAACAACTCAACTGTGTTTAACTCTTTCAATAGGTTTTGACAATCCATTACTACCTTACCAAATGGAGAAACCATCTTAGCACTGCTACGAATTGCTTGGACAGCTACCAAACAATCAGACTCCACTATGATTTGCTGCCATCCTTGTGCCTGAACCCACCTGAGAGGTTCCTTTATGGCTAAAACTTCAGCCATTTCGGGAGGGAATAAGTTGTATATACACACAGTTCTAGCAGAAAGTACCTCCCCATGATAATCTCGAACAATCATTCCAATTCCTGTAGCATTATACTCATCAAACGTTGCCGCATCCACTGATATCTTAAGTTTAGCATCTGATAAGTGGCATTTTATACCACTTAGAACGTTTTATAATGGCTTGAATTGATGTCTTGAAATCAAGTATTTTGTGTATTAGACAAGTTTTTCTAATATTTTTGCATTTCAGGGTATAACTTGCGTGTAGGAAGAATTCATCATAATAAGCCTAGGAAAGTACATAGAATCAGTTACGGGAAGTTGCGCGAAGAAATCAGCAAAAACAGGAGCAAGAAGTTCATTTTTTCAGAAGCATGCCAGGCGCCCGCCTGGGTTTTGGGCCGACTGCTTGGAATCTGGGGCGCCCGCTAGGAAAGCTGGGGCGGCCGCCTGGGGTCGAGAATTTTAATGCTGGATTTTTAATTCGTGTTCTACTGGGCTTCTGAGAATGCTGATTCTTGTAGACTTCTATATAAGTAATATTTAGAGACGTTTCACATGAAGAAGCTACAAGTATCAATCAAGTAAGGAGCAAGGAGAGAAGATTAAGAAGACCGTTTAACACACCGCAATGAAGAAGAGGAAGCATACGATTTCTTGTGATTCTTTTATTCGTTGTAACAGTGGATGCTAGTTTTCTTTACTTTGAACCTTAATACTCTTGTGATGTACTCTGGTTTTAATAAGTATTTTATTAGTTTATATTGCCGTGTTATTATCATGTTTTTATATGAACCCATGGTGACGATGAGTTCTATCATGGGCTAATCGTGATCATGGGTCGTAGCGAATTTACTATGGATTTCTTTAGTTAATTGTTTAATACTTTGGTATGTGATGATTGTATGATATCTAGCATAGGTTGTGCTTATTCGTCTTATGTGCGTTGCGAACATATAAGATAGCCTGTTAATCTCTTGTGAAGCGACAGTGAATCTTGAGATATAGAACTTGCCATGCTAGCATAGGTTCATGTATTTGTATGCATGATTAGTGGGTAACTCGAACTGTTTTACTTGCCCTGTGTAATCATAATGAATAACTTGCGCTTAAATCATTATGTTGTCAAATTCTGTAGACATATAGGGTCTTAACATAATTGATGCCTATTCAACTTCTATCTTAATTGTGGATGCTTGGTAAAATGGTACTTGTACAACGAAAGTTGGCTTTTATCAGTTTCGTATTGTTCGATTAATATCATCACCGTTACATGCTAAGGGTAATAACAATAAATATTGAATGAAGTAGTAATGAAGTTATGATCTCATATGTGTTTATTATTGTTAATTCAAGTATTAATTTAAGTGTTTTATTCTCGTAGTTAATCGTAGTTAATAATTAGTCAATCAACCTTAAGTGTTATTGTCTTGACATTGAGAAGTAATCATACATTGGAGAGTACGTGTTAATTAAATATAATTAGTCTGAGTCTCTGTAAGAACGAACTAGAAATCATTCTATATTACTTGCGAACGCGTATACTTGTGTGAATTATTAGCGCATGCTTTGTGCCTGACAAGTTTTTGGCGCCGCTGCCGGGGACTCGGTGTTAATTTGTTTAGTTTATGTACTTGCCATCAGTGGTCATTAGGACTCATTGATTAAGACTTGTTACTTATTATTTCCGGTTGTGTTTCAGGTACTCTAGCGAGCGTTTATGCAAACACGTTCTCGCACTCGCAAGAGGACTCTAGATACGGCTGAGGAGACAGACTCAGTTCTTGATATTCCGGAGAAGATAGATTTTGAAGATTCGGATAAAGAGAGTGAGCAGAAAGAACCGGTAATCATGGGTGATCGTATAGTTCCAGCAGATCCAGCTCTTATGGACTTTTCTCTGCCTAAAATTGATGACATTCAGTCAAGCATCATTCATCCGGCTATTCAGGCTAATACTTTTAAAATCAAGTCGGGTACTATTCATATGGTGTAGAATTCTGTTTCTTTCGGAGGTGCTGCAACTAAAGATCCCAACATGCATATCAGGAATTTTGTCGAGATCTGTAGTACTTTCAAATATAATGGTGTTACAGATGAGGCTATCAAGCTGAGGCTTTTCCCATTCTCTCTGAGGGATAAAGCTAAGGACTGGTTACATTCTTTACCAGCTGGGTCCATCACTACTTGGGAAGATCTTGCGCAAAAGTTTCTGGTGAAGTTCTATCCAATGGCCAAGACTACAGCTATGAGGAGTGCTCTTACTCAGTTTGCACAGCAACCAACAAAATCTATATGCGAAGCTTGGGAGCGCTATAAGGAGATGTTGAGAAAGTGTCCACAATATGGTATGCCTGAATGGATGGTGATCACAGGGTTCTACAATGGTTTGGGGGCCCAATATCGACCCATGCTCGATGCAGCAGCTGGAGGCGCCTTGTGGGCCAAAAGCTATAAGGAAGCCTATAATCTTATTGAAACTATGGCTGCAAACGAGCATCAAAACCCAACTCAAAGGATGATGCTTGGGAAAGTAGTAGGTATTCTGGAAGTAGATGCAGCTATAGCTATTGCAGCGCAGCTCCAAGCGCTGTCTATGAAGGTCGATTCTTTAGCCAACTATGAAGTCAATCAGATAGCTATGGTCTGTGAGCTTTGTGCAGGCTCTCATGCTACGGATTAGTGTTCTCTTGTTAATGAATCTGTTTAGTATGTGAACAATTATCAGCGACCGCAGCAGCCTGTGCCAGCTACTTATCATCCTAATAACAGAAATCATCCCAATTTCAGCTGGAGCAATACTCAGAATACTGTTCAGCAACCATATCAGCAAGGTGTAAGTAAACAGTTTAATCCATCTGGATTCCCGCAACCTCAGCAATATGCTCAAAGGCAATCATATCCTCTACAAGGAGGTGCTGCTCCACCTTCTAGTGCTGATTTCGAGGAGCTAAAGATGTTGTGCAAAAGTCAGATTGTTTCTATCAAGACCTTGGAGAATCAAATTGGTCAAATAGCCAATGCCGTGCTCAATCGTCAACCTGACACAGTTCTCAGCGATACTGAAGTGTCAGGAAGGAAGGAAGCTAAAAAGCAAGTCAAAGCTATTACCTTAAGGTCTGGAAAAGTTGTTGATGCTGAAAAAGCAAAAGATGGAGAAGCTGAAGTTGTAGATGAAGAAGAAAAGCAAAAGGAGAAAGAGGCGGAACCAAGGAAGACTACTGTTGAACGCACTCTGCCTGAGGGTAATACAGGGGAGAAACAGCTCTATCCTCCACCACATTTTCCTAAGAGATTGCAAAAACAAAAGCTGGATAAGCAATTTGGTAAGTTTCTGGATGTGTTCAAGAAACTTCACATCAACATACCCTTTGCTGAGGTTCTGGAGCAAATGCCTAGTTATGTGAAATTCATGAAGGCTATTCTTTCAATGAAGGTGAAACTGGATGATCTTGATACCATTGCTCTAATGGAAGAGTGTAGTGCTGTGCTGCAACAAAAAATACCTCCAAAGCTTAAAGATCCAGGTAGCTTCACCATTCCTTGAACCATTGGCAAGTTGTCATTCGACAAGTGCCTTTACGATTTGGGAGCAAGCATCAATCTGATGCCGTTGTCTATCTTCAAAAAGCTGAATTTTCCTGATCCAAAGCTCACCTATATGTCTCTACAATTGGCTGATCGTTCTATTACATACCCACGAGACATCGTGGAGGACGTGATAGTAAAGGTGGATAAGCTCTTCTTCCCTGCAGACTTTGTCATTCTGGATTTCGAGGAAGATAAGAAGATTCCCATAATTTTGGGAAGACCTTTCTTGGCTACAGGCCGTACCTTGATAGATGTGCAAAAATGTGAACTTACTATGAGGGTGCAAGATCAGGATGTGACATTCAATGTATTCAATGCGATGAACTTCCCTATAGAAGATGAGGAGTGTTTCAAGGTGGATTTGATTGACTCTGTGGTAACTTTAGAACTTGATCATGTGCTAAGGTCTGATGCCTTAGAAAAAGCCTTAGTGGGGGAATTTGACAGTAAAGATGAGGAAGGCAATGAGCAACTACAATATCTAAATGCTTCTCCTTGGAAGTGAAAGCTAGACATGCTGTTTGAATCTCTTGGTACTACTAATCTCAAGAATGCTGAGGGAAAGCTCAAACTATCTATTGAGGAAGCACCTACTTTGGAGCTTAAACCATTGCCTGAACACTTGAGGTATGTTTTTTTAGGTGTTGCATCTACTTTTCCTGTTATTATTGCATCTGACCTTTCAGGTAGTGATGAGGACAAGCTCTTGAGGATCTTGAGAGAATTTAAATCGGTCATCGGATGGACTATAGCAGATATAAAAGGGATCAGCCCTTCGTATTGCATGCATAAAATTCTGTTAGAGGAAGGTAGCAAGCCGACTGTTGAGCAACAGCGAAGACTTAATCCTATCATGAAAGAAGTGGTGGAGAAAAAAATTCTAAAGTGGCTTGATGCAGGAATCATATATCCTATTTCTGACAGTTCCTGGGTGAGCCCAGTGCAATGTATACCTAAGAAATGAGGTATTACTGTGGTAGCAAATGAGAAGAACGAGCTCATCCCCACTCGAACAGTCACATGATGGAGGGTTTGCATGGACTACAGAAAGTTGAACAAAGCCACAAGGAAGGATCACTTCCCTCTTCTATTTATTGATCAGATGTTTGACAGGTTGGCTGGTCATGAGTATTATTATCTTCTGGATGGCTATTTGAGTTATAATCAGATTTGCATTGCACCAGAAGATCAAGAAAAGACTACTTTTACTTGTCCATTTGGAACGTTTGCTTTTCGCAGAGTTTCTTTTGGCTTATGTGGACGACTTCTCCTTCTTTGGACATTCGTTTAATGAATGTTTGCATAATCTTCGTTTGGTGCTTAAAAGGTGTGTGGAAACTAATTTGGTGCTCAATTGGGAAAAATGTCACTTCATGGTGTAACAGGGCATCATTCTTAGGCATAAAGTCTCTAGAAAAGGCCTTGAGGTGGATAAAACCAAGGTGGGAGTCATTAAAAATCTTCCGCCACCTATTTCGATGAAAGGAATCCGTAGTTTTCTTGGTCATGCGGATTTTTATCGGCATTTCATCAAGGACTTCTCTAAGATATTTAAGCCGTTGTGCAACTTGCTCGAGAAAGATGTGCCTTTCAATTTTGATGATGAATGTTTGACAACATTCGAGACTCTCAAGAAGAGTTTAATAACTGCACCAGTTATTACGACACCTGATTGGACAGAACCTTTTGAGATGATGTGCAATGCAAGAAAATTATGCAGTGGGAGCAGTTCTTGAGCAGCGCAAGAATAATCTTTTTCATGTGGTCTACTATGCTAGTAAGATGCTTAATGGAGCTCAAATGAACTACAACATTACTGAGAAGGAGCTCTTGGCTATAGTCTTTCATTTTGAAAAATTTCGATCTTATCTGCTTGGGACAAAGGTGACAGTATTCACTGATCACGCTGCCATTCGCTATCTGGTCTCAAAGAAGGATTCGAAGCCTAGACTTATTCGTTGGGTGCTCTTGCTACAGGAATTTGAGTTAGAGATCAAGGATCGAAAAGGTACTGAGAATCAAGTAGCTGACCATCTCTCTAGACCGGAGAATCCCGATTCTACTTCACATGATAAGATATTAATCAACGAATCTTTTCCGGATGAGCAGTTGTTCGCAGTTCAGGAGGAAGAGCCATGGTTCGAAGATATTGTGAACTATCTTGTCAGCAATATAATGCCTCCTAATATGAATGCAGCTCAAAAGAAGAAGTTTCTGCATGAGGTGAAGTGGTACATGTGGGATGAACCATATTTGTTTAGATAAGGAGCTGACTAGATCATCAGGAGATGTATCCCATTCTGTGAGACGGAGGGGATATTACGAGACTGTCATTCCACAGTTTATGGTGGACATTATGGTGGTGAAAAGACAACAGCTCGTATTTTTCAAGCAGGTTTTTTCTGGCCTACGTTGTTTAAGGATGCACATCAGTTCATTTTAAGGTGTGATCGTTGCCAAAGAGTTGGGAATCTTACTAGAAAGGATGGGATGCTTTTAAATGTGATGCTTGAAGTTGAGGTCTCCGATGTTTGGGGAATCGATTTCATGGGACCATTTATCTCATTCTGTAATAATCAGTACATCTTGCTGGCAGTCGATTATATCTCGAAATGGGTAGAAGTCAAGGCTCTACCAACAAATGTTGTAAAGGTGGTGTTGAGGTTTCTTCATAAGCAGATATTCACAAGGTTTGGAATGCCACGAGTATCATAAGTGATGAGGGGTCACATTTCTGCAATCGTAAGTTCACTTCTATGATGCAGCTCTACAATGTGAATCATCGTATTGCTACTGCCTATCATCTGCAAACTAATGGTCAAGCTGAAGTGTCTAATAGAGAGATCAAGCGCATTCTAGAGAAAGTTGTTTGTCCGTCAAGGAAAGATTGGTCATTGAAGCTCGATGAAGCTGTTTGGGCTTATAGAACAGCATACAAGACTCCACTTGGGATGTCCCCGTTTCAACTTGTCTATGGTAAGGGATGTCATTTGCCTGCGGAGCTTGAGCATAAGGCTTATTGGGCATTGAAGAAGTTAAACCTTAATCTAGATGCAGCTGGAAAGAAGCGAATGCTTCAGTTAAATGAACTTGATGAATTTCGACTGCAAGCGTACGAGAACAACAAAATGTACAAGGAAAAAGTAAAAAGGTCGCATGACAGGAAGCTATCTCCTAAGTCATTCGTGCCGGGGAAACAAGTTCTTTTATTCAACTCTCGTCTCCGACTTTTTCCTGGAAAGTTGAAATCAAGGTGGTCTGGACCATTTATCGTCAAAACTGTGTTTCCACATGGAGTGGTGGAGATTTTTGAGAACGATCTGGGCCAAGCATTCAAGGTTAATGGTCAGAGATTGAAGCACTATTATGGGGACACGGCAAACCGGGAAGTGGTTAGTGTCATATAATTGTCAACTTGATCGAACTACTCTACGTCAAGCTAATGACGTAAAAGAAGCGCTTCTTGGGAGGCAACCCAAGATTTGAGACTATAGGAACCTTTATAAGTTAGTACTCTATCCCAAAACCTAAAAAGAATCAGAAAAAACAAAGGCAGAAAAAAAATTCCAGAGACCTCCCACGCGCCCGCCTGGGATCTGGGCGGCCGCTTGGGAGCTGAGGCGCCGGCTTGGAAAGCTGGGGCGGCCGCCTGGGGCTCGTCTGTTTGAATTTTTTTTACAGCCTTATAAAAAAAATAGTAAAATCACAAAAATAAAATACCACAACCATAACCCCATTAACCCACGAATTTTCTCCTACAAACAAGCCAAAACCCCACTCCTACTCTAATTCTAAACCTAAATCCTACCCTATATATACACACAACCTCTCCATATACACTCCCATATACTTTCAACTTAAAAACTCTCTCCTATACACAAAACACAAATCTCAAACACTTATTCTCAGTTTCAATGGCCCCTAAGAGATCTCGAACTGTTGATAGCAGCATCACCATTCCTACTGCTGATTCTTCGAGGGGTACTGCTGTGAGACCCTAATTGGTGGACAGGGCTACCGAGGAGGAGTATGCTTGGCTTCTGACGAAGTCGATTCTGAAGAAGAGGGGGTTTTTACCATCGGGGAGGGATGGTGAGTTATTACTGATGATTGCAGAGAAAGGGTGGATTAATTTTTGTGAGTCGACGGAGGCGGTCCCGATGAGTGTGGTTCGCGAGTTTTATACGAATGCCAAGGCCGACAAGAATGGGTACACTGTTGTTAGGGGGCTTATGGTTGATTACCAGCCCGAGGCGATTCGCTGTGTTATTGGGCAGCGACAAAGGAAACCCCAGGAGGAGAATTGGAACGAGAAGACCCCCGAGGATTTTGATTCGGATTTGATTATTGCTACTCTCTGTCAGCCGGGCATGGTGTGGAAGTTTAAGATGGGATCTAACGAGTATCATTCTTTTCCGGCCGTTGCGATGAACAGGTATGCCGGTGCGTGGAATGCCTTTATTTGTGCTAATATTTTGCCTTCTTCGCATGTACATGAGGTTATAGTTGAGAGTCAGGTTATTGTGGGGGATTTTGAATGAGGAGTATTATGTGGACCTTGCTGAGTTCATCTACCAAGGGATTTTGAAGTTTTTGAGGGGGAGGTCGCATAGCAACATCCCGTATGCCTCTGTTGTCATGAAGCAGTGCAAGGCAGTTGGAGCCCACTGGCCTTCTTATGAGAAACTGTAGATGCCTGCCGCTCCTATTGATTCATCGACGCTGAATGCGATGCAGGAGTGGACGGGTGGAGAGCCCGAGGAGCATGGTTTGGGATATCGTCTTCCAGGAGGACGTCCAGCAGCTGGTGTTACGATGGCTAGGCCCAGTCAGGCTTATGACGAGGTAGGTTCTTCTAGAGCCCAGGGAGGCGATGGTTCAGGGATGGTTGATGCCCAGTACAGGAGGCTTTTCAGGAGGATGGATGTGATGTACGATTCGCAGAGTAGGTTTGCACAGGAGCTCACCCTAGCACTTGGGACTGCTTTCAGAGGCCTTGGAGCTGACATCCAGTGGCCCATTTTTGGTGAGGACTCTGCTTATCCGCCTCCTGACACTCTACCCTCTGAGGGTGATGATGATGATGATCTTTCTGAGTAGGTATACCCTGTGTTCCTTTCTATTACCTTCACTGGGGACAGTGAAGATTTTAAGTTTGGGGGTGGTAGTTAAGGAACATATTTGTGTGTGTGTCATGTAGTTGCATATTCATGATAGTTTAGTTCATATAGTTGCATATTTTTTGCCATATAATTTTTTTATTTTTATTATTTTATAGCTTTATTTATCATGACATTTAGCTCATGCATATACCATGATCCCTTTTGTGTTGCTTTACTAATTGATATGTGATATTGATGCGAGTGTAGTGATAGCGGTAGAGTGATGTTGAATCTTGTTAGGTTGACATGCATGCTAGAAACATTTGTAATTTCACTAAGTCTTGGAGTATGCTTAAGGACTAGATTGTTGTCATGGTTTGATGGTTTTTGAGTTTAATCTATTGATTATGCTTAGAATGTATGATAGGATCTTAATGATAAAAGGCATGAAAAGATAAAATTGGAGTAAAAATTGGAATTCATTGCTAGTTATGGCTAGGCGTCAAATGGCTAGTAGCCAGCTCGTATTGTATGCGAGTTGTCTAGGGTTGAGCAAGATGGAGCGAAACGCACTTGCTCAAAATAAAAAAAAAGAGAAAAAAAAAGAAGAAAAAAAGAAGAAAAAAAATGGTTTAATGCATAATTGATCACAAGTGAGCTCTTTGGTATTCGAGTTATTAAGTTCTTAGGGGACTTTGTTCCTAGTGACCTAAGGCTTTTATAGTCTGGGATCCGCTAACCTAACGCTCGTTAAATGGATGCCATTGTATAAGTCTTTTGTGGACCTCACTCATTGCACGATCAAATAAGCATTTGTTTATTGTGTTGAATTAAAGCATGATTCCGTAATAAGCTCCAGTGAATTTGAAGTGTTATAAGTCATTTTGTGTCTACAATTTATTCTTCGTATAATCATGTGATTGCCTTGAGGATAATTGAGTTATGATAATTGATCTAGTTTCAAAGCATATCTGTTAAGCATTCGCACACACCACGTTTCTAGTTGTATGTTAGCTTGCGTGATTTGATTGATCTTTAGTCACCTAATTGCATTTGTTGAGATGTCATGTGTTGGTTGGTTTAGTCATTGCGATGGAGATCGTTTCATTTCATGTAGTTTGCATTCATGCATGTTTTTATTTTGTTTTTGAGTTTGTGACGCTTGAGGACAAACATCGATTTAATTTTGGGGGTGTGATAAGTGGCATTTTATACCATTTAGAACGTCTTATAATAGCTTGAATTGATGTGTTGAAATCAAATATTTTGTATATTTGACGCATTTTTCTAGTGTTTTTGCATTTCAGGGTATAAATTGCGTATGTAGGAAGAATTCATCATAATAAGCCTAGGAAAGTACATGGAATTAGTTGCGGGAAGTTGCGCGAAGAAATCAGCAAAAACAGGAGCAAGAAGTTCATTTTTCTAGAAGCATGCCAGGCGCCCGCCTGGGATTTGGGGCGGCCGCTTGGGATCTGGGGTGTCCACTTGGAAAGCTGGGGCGGCCGCCTGGGGTCGAGAATTTTAATGCTGGATTTTTAATTCGTGTTCTACTGGGCTTCTGAGACTGCTGATTCTTATAGACTTCTATATAAGTAATATTTCGAGACGTTTCACAAGAAGAAGCTACAAGTATCAATCAAGTAAGGAGCAAGGAGAGAAGATTAAGAAGACCATTTTAGCATACCGCAATGAAGAAGAGGAAGCATACGATTTCTTGTGATTCTTTTATTCGTTGTAATAGTGGATGCTAGTTTTCTTTACTTTGAAACTTAATACTCTTGTGACGTACTCTGGTTTTAATAAGTATTTTATTAGTTTATATTGTCGTGTTATTATCATGTTTTCATATGAAACCATGGTGACGATGAGTTCTATCATGGGCTAATCGTGATCATGGGGTCGTAGCGGATTTACTATGGATTTCTTTAGTTAATTGTTTAATACCTTGGTATGTGATGATTGTATGATATCTAGCATAGGTTGTGCTTATTCATCTTATATGCGTCACGAACATATAAGATAGCCTGTTAATCTCTTGGGAAGCGAAAGTGAATCTTGAGATTTAGAACTTGCCATGCTAGCATAGGTTCATGTATTTTTATGCATGATTAGTGGGTAACTCTAACCGTTTTACTTGCCCTGTGTAATCATAATGAATAACTTGCGCTTAAATCGTTATGTTGTCAAATTCTGTAGACATATAGGGTCTCAATATAATTGATGCATATTCAACTTTTATCTTAATTGTGGATGCTTGGTAGAATGGTACTTGTACAATGAAAGTTGGCTTTTATCAGTTTCGTGTTGTTCGATTAATGTCATCACCGTTACATGATAAGGGTAATAACAATAACTATTGAATGAAGTAGTAATGAAGTTATGATCTCATGTGTGTTTAATATTATTAATTCAAATGTTAATTTAAGTGTTTTATTCTTGTAGTTAATCGTAGTTAATAATTAGTCAATCAACCTTAAGTGTTATTGTCTTGACATTGAAAAGTAATCATACATTGGTGAATAAGTGTTAATTAAATATAATTAGTCTGAGTCTCTGTGGGAACGAACTAGAAACCATTCTATATTACTTGTGAACGCGTATACTTGCGTGAATTATTAGCGCATGCTTTGTGCCTGACAGCCTCCTGAGGTTTAACCCAAGTACAATCCCCATCTCCTTCAATAAGATTATAAAAACGGGTTCACAACAAATCTCTTTGGGATAGTCTCCATTGTGTAAGATATTGCTTAGCTTTTGCAATCACAACATGAGCACGAGTATACTTACTATTCCAAACTAAATCGTTCCTTGCTTTCTAGATTGCCCAACTAACAGTAGCAATTTCTGCACACTTCTCCTTGTTACATGTAGCTAGAATTCTCTCCCACCATTGGTACAACTCCTCGCCTTCATACCAGTGAACCTTACTGATTTGCCAACACAGAGCTGCAAAAGAACAACTTACCACAGCATGATATATCGTCTCGTCTCCATTTAGACACACTGAAGAACAGCTCTGAACTGCCACCTGTTTACTTTGTAACTGCACCATCGTAGGAAGGCAGTAAGATAACGAGCGCCATACAAAATTAAGGACCTTAGGCGGTGCTTTTACACGCCAAATTTTCCGCCAAAATATGTCATTGTGCTCTCGCCTCCATGCCTCCTTATGAGCCTGAAGAATTCTATAAGCATTACGCACTGAGTAATTTCCTGAAGGCTCCTTACACCAATATACAAAATCCATCTCCTGCTCTTCTCCAACTGGGATATTTCTTATAAAACTACTATCTCTCTCATTAAATAAAACCTTTAAAATTTCCTCATCCCAACCTCTGCCATGCATATTCATAAGAGATGAAACCTTTTGATCAACAAGGCCTGGATGTGATGAAGTGGCATAAGGGTTCCCATCATCCAACAACCAAGCCTGGCCAAAAATATTGATGTCCTTCCCTGTGCCAACTCGCCAACGCAACCCTTCAATCACAACATCTTTCACTTCCAATATACTGCGCCATATAAAGCTGGGATTATGTCCCAACGAAACATCTATGAACTGACAATTAGGAAAATATCCCGTTTTATAGATTCGAGTAGCCAGACTATTGGGATTAGACATAAATCGCCACCCCTGTTTTCCTAGCATAGCTAAGTTGAAATCTCTGAAGTCTCGAAAACTCATACCCCCTGCAGATTTATGTTTAGACAGACGCTCCCAGCTCATCCAATGGATGCCTCTCGTATCTCCCCCTTTTGAATTCCACCAATATTTTGCAAGCGTTCTCTCAATATCCCTTGTTATTTCTACTGGTAAGAGGAAAACACTCATAGCGTATGTAGGAAGAGACTGTGCGACAGTTTTAATTAAAACCTCCTTGCCACCCTGCGAAACCAGAACACCATCCCAACTTATAATTCTATGCTTGACCTTATCTTTCAAAAATACTAGAGTCTGCACTTTACTTCTACTCATCATATTCGGGAGCCCCAAGTACTTAAAGTCCTCTCCTGCTTCCTCCATCTAAAGCACTTGGCATAATTCCATTCCCGTGTCCCTGCCAATGTTCGAGCTAAAGAAAACCGATGACTTTGCTAAATTCACCTGTTGACCCAACGCACCTTCAAATTCCTGTAACAGATTTAATAACATATTTGCTTCCCCCACATTTTCTCGACAATATAAGTAGCTATCGTCAGCAAAAAGTATGTGCGAAATAGTAGGCGCCTGTCTACAAATTTTAACACCGTGAATCTATTTTTTATTTTCATATCTTCGAAACAGAGCAGACAACCCTTTCCCACAAATAATAAACAGATAAGGGGATAGAGGATCCCCTTGTCCGATTCCCCAACTAGGGATAATAGGCCCAATTTCCTGTCTTGCATGCACTATATTATATGAAACCAAACAAACACATTGCATTATTAAATACACCCACCAGTCATTGTATCCCATCCTCAAGAGAATAGCTTCCAAATAGCCCCATTCTATCATGTCATAAGCCTTACTTATGTCAATTTTCAAAGCCATACTCCCCTCCTTGCCTCTTCGCTTCCTCTTCAAATAATGCATTACCTCATTTGACACCATTACATTATCCGAAATCAGCCTACCTTGCCTGAATGCACTTTGATTCAACGATATGACTGACTCCAATGTACTCTTCATTCGATTCACAATAACTTTGGTTATGATCTTCATTAACACATTGCACAGTGAAATAGGACGAAGGTCCCTAATAGTAGCTGGGTTTTTATTTTTTGGTATCAACACAATATTGGTGGCATTTAACTCATAATTCAGCTGGCCATCCCTGAAGAATTTCCTCACCATATCCAATATATCTTGACCTACAATTTTCCAATGTTTTTGAAAAAATGAAGGCGTCATTCCGTCAGGTCCGGGAGACTTGTCTGGATGCATCTGAAACAACGCTCTCCTAACCTCAGCCGTGTCAATCGGCTTTAAAAGATCATCATTCTGCACCGTCGATATAGAACTAGGCACACAATCAATTACCTTTTGCCAGTTCGACTCTGAAGAGCTAAACAACTTAGAGAAATATTCATGCATCAAGTTTCCCAACCCATTATCCCAATCACACCATACACCATCGTCATTCAGCAACTTATGGATTTGATTATTCCTACGCCTTTTTGATGCCACCGTGTGAAAGTATTTTTTGTTTTTGTCTCCCGCTTGCAACCATAGTTGTTTTGCTCGTTGACGCCAAAATACTTCCCTTTGGTTTAATACAAAAACCAACTTTTTTTAGCCTCTGCATATTCTTTTCTTGACTCAGCATCTCTACCTCCACGACTTCGCTTTAGCATAGCCTTATAACTCCTTATTCTACCCCCAAAGTCACCAGTTATTTCTTTACCCCATACCTCCAGTCTATCACAACATGCTTTAACCTTCTCTTGCACATTCAAACCAATATAACCCTGCCAGCCATCCCTCATCAGTTGCTCACACATAGGTTCCATAAGCCAAGCATTTTCAAATCTAAACCGGGGCTTATACGGGGCCTGAATGTTTATCTTAGGGACCAACAGAATCAGACTATGATCAGAGCCAACCCCTTCCAGATTATATAATTTTGCCTTTGGGAAAATCGATAACCAGCTCTCATTAGTTAAAGCTCGATCAAGTCGAATCTCCATCCAACCTTCTGTATCTCTCCCCCTTTCAAATGTGAACTGGTGACCTGATATAGCTATATCCACTAACCCTGCATCATAAATAGCATCATTAAAACCATCAATTAAGTTTTAAGGATAACGAGCCCCTCCTACTTTGTCCTGCTAAGAAGTAACATTATTAAGATCACCAATAACACACCACGGAAGGTCTTGTAATAACCCCCAATTTTTTGAAATTTTTGAAACCCTTATGAATAGTGATTTTGCAGATTATGCTGAATGAGAAAACTTTTCATGCCACCCTATGTAGGGGTTCTGTTATTAATCTTCTGGGATATTATTAGTACTCTATGTGGTATATAAGTGTATGTAAAGATCGTCAGAATTTAATTCCGAACACTTTGATTTTTCCCGGAAATCCACTAGATACGGAAAGAATTGAGTATAAGGTAACATGATAAGAAGGATTTAAATTAAAGGATTATAAGAGAGGATCATAATAGGAATATAATGTATGGAGAAAAGTTAAGGAAACCCAAGTAATAAGATCCCGGGTATGATCCCTCAAACGAGAAATGAGAACGAAAGTTAAGCGAACCGTATAACAGATCGGCGGTCATTAGGCAAACAATTAGAAGCTAATCAAAGGGATTAGTGGGGATGATGTCATCAAACCAATAGGAAGAGGACAAAGGAGGGAGGGTGACATCACTTGATGATGTAAGCATGACATGGGGGGAGGAAGTGTGGTTGAATGATAACCACACAAAATCAAGGTTAATTAGGTAATTAACCTAAAACAAATCAAAATTCAACCAACCAAGCCAAACATTTCATTTTTCACCAAACAAAGCACAAAACCCTCCATTTTCTTCATGAAGCTCTCGACCCCTTTTCTTAAAAAATGAAGATCCAAGCTCCACCACTTAATATTTGGCAAGGTATTTATCTAAGCTTCCCCATGGATAGTTACATACTTCCTATAAGTTTAAGCTTCTAATTCCAAGCCAATCTTTTTTTATAAATCAAGGAAGAAGATGGTGAATAGTACTTTCTTGAAATTAATTTTTGTGTTCTTGATTTCTTTGAAAGAACAAGCTTGTAGGAGGTTAGATTAAGGCTTCCATGGGCATTCCAAGGATCTTTCATGGATTAAAAGCTTCAAGGAAGGTATAACTCTTCATGATCTTAGTTTTAAGTTTTGTTGTTTAGATTTCCTAATGTTTAGATGATGGGTTAGTATAATGGGTGTGTAATCATGTTTAAAGCTTGTTATGAGTAGTTAGTTGGTGAGAGGCATGATTATGGTGTGTTTAGAGATTGGTTGATTTTGTGATATTTTTGGAGTTGGAAATCTTGGTTATTAGTCAATGAACTTAAGTAAACTCTTAGTTCATAATTGAGAAATAATATGAATTGGTAATATTGATTTGTTGGGGCTGTTGTAGTATGGTATGGATGGATTTTTGATTGGGTTGTGAATTGGGATTGATTGGTGGTTGAATTGGTTAAGTAAAATTTTGGGAAATCGCGTAAACATAGCCGTCGTAATGCCCGATTTACCGTAGACTGTTTTTGTTCTTAACATCAGAACCCTTGAACTCACTGTTAGGTTTTTACCATTGCCATGTTTAGATAGTTCATGTTACGAGCTTCGTTTTGATATGTGGTTCGTTTGATTCCGATGTACGGTTTAGGAGAAACGGCCGTTCAAGTAACGACATTTCGCGAACGAACCATTACCCCTCGCCTTACTTTGAAACCTTGGTAAAGGACCTTAAATGACTAATTGGGGTAAGAAACATTTATGTAAGGTGTAATAGGCAGTTGGTAATACATTTGCGAAAGAATCGCCTTAAAACTCGTAATGGTTAATTTATTAAAAATGGTGGAGCCGAGGGTACTCGAGCGACTTAAGTAAATCGTTAAGCGCGAAAGCGAACGTTAGGACTCTAAATGGTTAAAGTCTAGTTTCTTAAGCGACCGGGGTTTAATTCCGACTTATGTTGTTGTTCATAGGTTATCGGACCCACTCTAAGCTTAAGCCTATCCGGGAGCACTCAGGCAAATTTTCTATCCGTTATACTGTTGTTGTGATGTATACACTTGTATATGCATTATCTTGTGATAAATGCATAATGGTTATTTAGCAAATTCTTGTGATATATTGTAGTATGTAATATGGTACATATGCATGCCTTTTTCGTATTCTTGCCATATATATCTGTTGTTTCAGTTGATAATACCTATGCTAGAGAATAGCGGTAATTTGCATATACCCTTGGTATAGGGACCCAAAGGTGAAAACATTTTCTAAAACCGGGAGTCGAGGATCCCGAGTAGATTTTTTATATATATATATATATTTATATATATATATATATGGTTATAGTTTTCAAAACTATTAATCGAATAAGGTTTATTCGATAACTTTATATTATTTAATGAATATTATTTCGAATATTCATTCGAGGGCTTATGACTCAGCTTATTTATTTATTGAATATTATTTCGAATATTCATTCGAGGGCTTATGACTCAGCTTATTTATTTATTGAATATTATTTCGAATATTCATTCGAGGGCTTATGACTCAGCTTATTTTATTTATTGAATATTATTTGAATAATCATTTGAGGATCTATGACTCCGATTATTTGCTGAGATATATTCTTTATTTTATTAAAGAATAAGGTGTCGATAATCAAACTCACTTTTGATTATTCAATTAAAGATAGTACTTTCGTATAAGTATATCTTTGGTTATTTAATATTCATCTCAGGTATAAGTTTTAAAACTTCTACTTCAATTATTTTTATAGAGATTATTCTTTATGGGAATATTATTTAAATAATAATATTCAGATATTTTCTAATATATTGGGACTGATTTATTTTGTTAAATCAGCATCAGTCCAAACATTCTTAAAAATGTTTTCGAGTCTTCAAAATGATTTTAAAGGTTAGGGCGGATCCCTAAACTCATTTTTATATTTAAGATCCTCCTTTCCAAGGGGATTTAAATACTCGCTCAAAATCTGAGGGATCCGGCTCTGTGGTGTATTTTATATTCGCAACAAGGTTGCTGTCTTGATAAAAGAATTTTGATTACTTACCCAATACTCGGGAAGTAAAATTCTTGGAACAAGTTAATCCATTAACAGGCATCGCCTGGGAAATATCGTTGAGTTTTCCTTTCCAACTAGATACGACTTCTTAGTGGAGCCGTGTCAACAAGTTTCTACTTCAGGAAAGTGGGGACGAGCTTTACGTTTCAGAGTCATGGATTTCATCTGAACTAGGAGTGGCATAAGTGGTCGAGTAGCGCCGGCCCAGCCTTATTATATTGGCCCAAATGGCCTGGAAGTTCCGCTAAGGCGGTCCATTCCTTAGGAGTCCAGTGTTCGGTTGACAAGTAAATCCGACAGGTTCTCCTCTACATGTAGAAAATGGTGGGGTTGTACTACTACGACTGATCATCGTAAGTGGTCTTCCTGGCGCGGCAAACTCCCGTAATGAGTTCATCTTCCAATTGGATATTTCTGCAACACTACCCAGAGCACTTCGATAGAAAGGCTCCGGTTGGGCGATTGTTGAGTGTTGGCAGGGTCAAGTTTTCAAAATGATGTGTGCATCAAATGAAGTATCTCATAACTTCATTTTATTTTGATGATATTTTAAAGATTGATTCTATACAAGTTTTGTCTTATAGCTTAATCTATGGGATGAACTATTTATACATTGAACGGTGGTAGTTCAAGTAGTATTCGGAAAAGATATAAGTATATTGGAGTATCTTGTAACTTCATCTTTTAAACTTATATCTAGTAAATGATTATCTTGTGTATGTCAAAGATTTTCAGGAAAACGTTGAGACAAGGTTAGACTGGAACTCTATGTATATTATACAGTTATACAGTTATAAACTGGAACTCTATGTATATTATACATGGCAGAGGATTTCAAAGATTTTGAAAAGTATATAAGTATATATACTGAATATTTTACGACTTCGTCGCATTAAGAGGTCAAACTTGGTTCATTTCTTTTGACCAAGACTTTCATGAGTACTATGAGAAGGCTCATATATTGTTAATCAGTATACATATTATTTTGGTGGGCTTGCTGCTCACCCTTGCTTTCTTCTTTCATCACACAACAACAGATAGAAAAGATGAACATGACCAAGCTCCCGATTCGCAAGCGATTAGGAAACGTTCCGCAGTTTCCTATAGGCGTTGATGTCGCTGTAGCTGAGGTAGGAACTACCAATAGGCTAGGCTTTCAACTTTTGATGTACCAGACTTATGTATCTTTATCAATTGTAATAATGGCAAAGAAATGTAAATTTATTCAGAAACCCGTTTAAGGTGTACTGGCATATAATTGTTGAATAAAACGACTTGTGATTATTTTTGGATATTCATCTCTGAGACTATAACTTGTGGTGTGTGTGTTTATTGCGGGGTCACAGTACAGAGTAGTTGATTATTTATTAAGATTGGGTGTTATTAAGGGAAATGGAACTCGTGACAACCCGGATCCCCGACCCCGAATTTGGGGGTGTTACAGAAGTGGTATCAGAGCTAAGCGTTATAAACCTCAGAGATGAGGTGACGTTAAGATAATAAGTTCACTAAGATAATAAGAACTCTTGCCAAGTTTATAGTCAGGCTACCTAACGTAGTACTGACAGTTAAAACCCTTATGGGAACCTTTATAAATATCGTGATAAAAGCGTAGTTCGTTATCGTATATGGTAGCGGGACTCCGAACCCTGAGGTTGAGGAGTAACAGCGCGATGATGTTTTATTACTAATTGAAGATCGGATTATGGATCCGATAGAGCGTCCTAACGCAGGACCGGATGATGTTTATATTGAGGATGTAGCGGTTGAGGATGTTATCCTAGAAGGGATTGTTGCTGAGGAGGATCCCGTGAAGGATCCTGACAAGAATGAATAAAGGACCACTGAGGAATCGATGACCATGGTTAGGGCAACTCCCAGAGGTAGGATTGGCCGGTCACTACCAGAGGTTCGTTCAAGTTTGTAAAGATAGTAGCCCTTTTGAAAGGAATATGTCCTAAGTCCAATCATGTATTAGGATTTAGGAATAACTTTTATGTAATCTGTTTTGATTTCATTGATATTAATAAAGACTTATTTTGTTACGGGCTCTATCTATGTAAGTGTTTAAATAAGATATACCATAGTTTAGAGTAAAGCTTTTTATGGATTATGATGAGATCATAATAGTGAGACCTAAAAAGATGATAACTCTAAACTTAAATAGTTCCTGATCATAGGATTACTAATTGGTAATTAATAATCCGCAAAGATCGGTACATACTATGTTTGCTTCATTATGAAGGATGTCTGTTCTCATAGACATTTGTGTGGTGACACTATAGCTAGTATGTAGGTGCTTATTATGGAATAAGTTCACTGAACATGACTCGCACAGCTGAACAACTGATGGAGTTCACTCACGTGTCAGCAGTTGTTCACATAGTGATAGTTGTACAAGTATCCTTAGACTTGAGGTCATCATAGTCATCTTGTGTACACTAAACTATGCTTTGGTTTAGTTCTTAGTCTCCAGGGACAATTATTAGGGCTCTACTGGGTATAGGAATTTGTACACGAAGATAGTGTATGATCAATAAAGGATCTACCCCTTCCAGTGAAGGAAGCGAATGTTCAAGGCTGATCCACTTATGCTAGTTCAGGAATCTCTGGCCAGAGTAAATGAAATTAGAAAGGAGTTTCTGATTTGCATAGAACTACGCATAGTAAATGGTAAGCAAGTGATTAAATTAGATAGGCTTGACACGAGATCCATGCCTTGTATTTAATCGGGACATTGTAGGGTAGAAGGAGTTTATTGTATGGTAACTATTCACTGACAGGTTCTTGGTATTCTAAGCAGTGAATTCATATTATCCGGATAGTCGCGATATGTTGAGAAGCATCACTCACGATGTAGAATAAATGTGATTAATTAATTAATCATATTTAATAAATTAGAGAATTTATATAAATAATGATAAAATAGTTTTATTATTATTTATTTCTACTACCGGCTTAATATTGAACCTACAGGGTCACACCACAAAAAGAGAATGATTTTATGGTGGAGGAATTAATTAATAATGGCTAATAATTATTTATTTGTGAAATAAATAATTAATTGGCAAATTTAATAATTGATTAAATGAGATTTAATTGATTATAAATTAATTAAGAAAAGTTCTTAATATTATTAATTAAGGATTTAATTTTTGGAAATTAAATCAAGAGAGAGAATTATTTCTAAAGTGTTTAGAAAAAGGATTAATGATTAAAAGGTGTTTTAATTATTAATGAGAATAATAAATGGGATAATAATAATAATATTTATGGGAAAATTTCAGCAGAAAATTTTGCCTATAAATACACTATTATAGACCCTATTTTTATTCAAACCCCAGAAACCCAAAAATTTTAGAAAACCAAATTCTCTCCACCTGCTCCTCCTCCTAAAAGTCATTTTCTTGGTGGATACCGGTGGAGTGCTTCACACTTGAGGAGCAACTGCTAAGGATCTCTGATCGTTGTCTCCGAATTATTTTAAAAGGTTAGATTCGATCCCTCGAATTTTTATTCACGATTTATATGCTTTTATTTGGATTTTGTGTGTGTAAAAGTGTTTTTCCACGCCCCGCTGCGTTTAAAATCCATCAATGGCATCAGAGCATAGGTTGTATGCATATAGATCTGTGGTAAAAATTTCAGAATTTTATGTGCTTGTATGAATTAATTATGATTTTTACAAGTTATATCATGGATTAATTTTGTCTGATGAGAAATCGTTTCTCATAATAATTTTGAATGTTAATCTGGGTTCTACAAGTGTTGTAGATCGTCTGGGTATTTTTTTCATAATTTTAGGATGTATAGATTTTTTATTATGAATTTTTGAAGTTGTTGCAATTAAATTTGTAATTAAATTAAGTCATATATATATATATAAATAAATTGTTAGTATATATATATATTATGTATGTAAAGCTGCTTGTACTGCTGCTGTAAATTGCACGGAAGCAAAGACAGAAAGAGAGATCTGACAGGACGGCTGCACGCAGTTCGAGACAGAAAAGCAACGGCGGCTGCAAAAAAAAAATATAGGGGTGTAACGCATTCCGGGAATGCGTTACACACCTGTGGCGCATTCACGGAATGCGTTACACCCTTTAATGGCTTAAAAGGGGTGTAACGCATCACCGGAATGCGTTACAGGGCTTGTAACGCATTCCTGTAATGCGTTACAGCCCTTTATTGATTTTAAAATTGATTTTCTGGGAGTTTCGTAACTCCGTTTTAGGCGTGCAATATACCGTTGGATTCGTTTTTCCGAGACGGATCTAATGGAGTGATCAATTTTAGTTTATATAAAAGTTTTGAACTGTTTATATTTCCATGAAGTGTTTCAAAGCTGTTTTTGACTGTTTTAGTTGCTTTTAAATGCTTCATGTGATACATAGAGATGTATAATGCTTAGACTAATGTGCTAGATGATGTAACATGCCTACCTTGATGTTTATTCATGTTGATATATGTGATATATGCTTAGTTTATCATGCGATGATAGATTTAGGTGAACTTGAATGAACATAAGGCGTTTGTTAAACAACCTAGTATAGTGAAATTGTTTCATAACCTTAAAAACAATATTATGAATACAATCATGAGATTCTTGTGTTTGTGAAACACATAATTGAATATGAATTTTCGATATGAGAGAAACGATGATTCTGTCAACAACAGATTTCTATCTGTAAGAAAGGGTTATTAAGTGACGCCTCTTGACAATGCTCCACCCGATCTGGGAATCGTCTGATTATTGATTATTGATTTGAAATATTTAATTTAAAAGGAAGAATCTCTTTATAATATGATTATGATTGTAACGTAATATAATTCCTCTAAAATTAAATAATATCAAGTAGTAATTGGCCAATGACACAACGGGCTTGTGTCGGTCATAGCCTTCCAACATGATAGAAAGTAGTTCTTATTTTTGAATCATTGTCGTTTCGTGCCACAGCCGAGGGCTTTGATTTCGAAATAAGAAATACTTGTCTATTACATAGAGATGTGTACATTGAATAAGAATCTAAAGGTCGTTACGTGTCACAGCCGTGGGCCTTTGGGGACTGATTCATTTGTACGGAATGTTGGGTTTGACTTGACTTAGAATATTGAGTTTGTCGTGCCACAGCCGTGACTCAATTATTCAAGAGGCTAAAGTTTGATTAGGGAATAACATTAGATTTAATTGACAAGAGTTGTCTGCCTATTGAACATTACATGGCGTTTCGTGCCACAGCCGGGGTTGTGTAATGGAATGTAGGATCCCTATTCCCACTAGCATTATGAATGCTTAATTTTTCACGTAGGGGGTTGAATAAATTAGGAAAACTAGTGGGAGCCACTTATGAATAAAGATCCGATTCATATAGTGTTATGAAATGAAATCGAATATTTGCTAAGTGTTGTTATGTGTTTATCATTTACAGATTTACAATATACATTATGTCTTTAACACTATCACTCAGGAGCATACTGGATGCTCACAAATTGACTGGTCCTAATTATGCTGACTGGCTTCGAAACTTGAGAATTGTTCTCAGGATTGAGAAGCTGGAATACGTGATTGACTCACCTAAGCCTACTGAACCTGCTAGTGATGCACATAATGATGAACACGTTGTGTATCGTAAGTGGATAGATGATGCAAATGTTGCTCAATGCATCATGCTAGCTTCTATGAACATTGAGCTACAGAAGTAACATGAGTATATGGATGCTCACACTATCCTCATGCATCTACAAGAGTTGTATGATGTGGCAGGGAGGACAGCTCGATATGAGATATCGAAGGGTTTGTTCGGTTGTAGGATATCTGAGGGATCATCTGTGAATGACCATGTACTTAAGATGATCAATTTGATTGAACGACTTGGACAACTTGGTTTTGCCATGGATGGGGAGCTGAGCCAAGACTTGGTCTTGCAATCGCTTCCGAGTTCGTTCTCGCAGTTTGTTGTGAACTTTCACATGAATAAGTTGGATGTCAGCCTGCCTGAACTCCACAACATGTTGAAGACTGCGGAATCGAATTTTCCCCCTAAGAAGAGTTCTGTTCTTCTAATTGGTGAAGGTTCAAATCCTAAGAAAAGGAAGAGGAACTCTTCCAAGAAGAAGAAAGTAGGTGAGAAAATGCCGGTTCCACCAAAAGCTGAAGACCCCAAGAGCAAAGTTGTTTGCTTTCACTGTAACAAGGTGGGGCACTGGAAGAGGAACTGCAAGGTTTACCTTGCAGAATTGAAGAAGAAGAAGGGTAGTGAGACTACCGCTTCTGATTCAGGTATGTTCATGATAGAAGTGAATATGTCATTAAATCAAATTTCTACTTGGGTATTAGATACCTCCTGTGGTTCTCAAATCTGCAATTTATTGCAGGGACCAAGGAGAAGTAGGACTCTTGAGGAAGAGGAGGTGATTCTACTGATGGGAAATGGAGCAAGAGTTGCTGCTAAAGATGTAGAATCATTTCATTTACATATGCCTACGGGCAAGACTATTGTTTTAAATAATTGTTATTTTGTTCCCTCGATTGTGAGGAATATTATTCCCAAGTTAGACTTGGCTGGATTTTCATTTATTATTGAGAATAATGAATGTTCTATTCTTAGAGATAATATTCTTTATGGACGTGGTACTTTAAATAATGGTCTGGACATATGTGACATAATTTACTTCAGATTGAACAAACTAATAAAAGAAAAGGGATGATGAAAATCTCACTTCATAGTGGCACTGCAGTCTCCATTTAGTAGACATGGAGAGATGACTGCAAATTTACTAGGAATGGTACACACAGATGTATGTGGACCAATGTCTAAGCAAGCCATGGGTGGATTTTCATACTTCATTACTTTCATAGATGATAGATCTAGATTCGGATATGTGTTTGATGAAACACAAGTCTGAGGCCTTTGAAAAGTTCAAAAAATATAAGTATGAAGTGGAGAAACAAACCAAACATAGTATTATAATTCTTCGATAAGATCGAGGTAGTGAATACTTTAATGGAGTGTTTCTATATTATCTCAAAGTAAATGGTATAGTCTCCCAGTGGACTCCTCCAGATTGGTATCTGAAAGGAGAAATCGAACTTTGTTAGACATAGTTCGGTCCATGATGAGCTATGCAAATCTTCCAGTATTCCTATGGGGTTATGCATTGGAAACCTCAGCATATTTACTGAACAAGGTGCCTTCCAAATCTGTTCCTCAAACTCCATATGAGATATGGAAAGAAAGGAAACCGAGTCTTAAACACGTTAAGATTTGGGGATGTCCAGCTTATGTCAAGTAAGTTGACCCAGATAAGCTGGAATATCGATCCGTAAAATATAGTTTTGTGGGATATCCTAAAGAGACTTTAGGGTATTACTTTTACACCGATCATCGGGTGTTTGTCTCCAGACATGCTACCTTCTTGGAAAAGGAGTTTATCCTTGAAGGAAATAGTGGGAGCAAAATTGAACTTGATGAAGTTCAAGAAGCACAAACTACTACGAATCAAGTGGAAACACCTGTTCTGACTGAACAACCTTTTGTGGAACAGCCCATTCATAGATCAGGGAGAGTGTCTCGCCAACCTGAGAGGTAATATGGCCTTGTCATTGAGAATGACAATGAGTTGTCGATCATTGATGATGACGACCCTGTGACCTATAATGAGGCTATGAGTAGTGTTGACTCAGAGAAATGGCATAGTGCCATGAAATCCAGAATGAAATCTATGTATACGGTATACAAAAGATAGATTATAGCAGATGGCCAGGTGGAGACCTTTAAGGCCAGGCTTTTGGAAAAAGGATTCAAACAAAGGCAATGGATTGACTTTGATGAAACGTTTTGCCTGTAGCCCTGTTAAAATCAGTTCGGATTTTGCTTGCGATTGCTGCTTACTACGACTATGAGATCTGGCAATTAGCCAGGTGGTTTTATTTCCAAGAGAAATAAAAACCTAGTGTGTAAGCTATTGCGAACCATATGTGGTTTAAAGCAAGCTTCTCGTAAATGGAACATTCATTTTGATGAGACAATCAAAGAGTTTGATTTTATCAAAAACGTAGATGAACCCTGCGTCTACAAAAGGGTTAGTGGGAGCGCGATAACATTTCTTATATTGTATTGAAATAGAGCTGACACACATAACAATATAGCAGACCCACTCACAAAGCTACTTTTTGAAAGTCACTTTGATCGTCATAAAGATGAGATGAGTATTAGATACCAGAGTGATTGGCTTTAGTACAAGTGGGAGATTGAAAGGAATATGTCCTAAGTCCAATCATGTATTAGGATTTACGAATAACTTTTATGTAATCTATTTTGATTTCATTGATATTAATAAAGACTTGTTTTGTTACGGGCTCTATCTATTTAAGTGTTTAAATAAGATATACCATAGTTTAGAGTAAAACTTTTTATGGATTATGATGAGATCATAATTGTGAGACCTAAAAAGATGATAAATCTAAACTTAAATAGTTCCTGATCATAGGATTACTAACTGGTAATTAATAATCCGCAAAGATCGGTACATACTATGCTTGCTTCATTATGAAGGATGTCTGTTCTCATAGACATTTGTGTGGTGACACTATAGCTAGTATGTAGGTGCTTATAATGGAATAAGTTCACTGAACATGACTCGAACAGCTGAACAACTGATGGAGTTCACTCACGTGTCAGCAGTTGTTCACATAGTGATAGTTGTACAAGTATCCTTAGACTTGAGGTCTTTATAGTCATCTTGTGTACACCGAACTATGCTTTGGTTTAGTTCTTAGTCTCTAGGGACAATTATTAGGGCTCTACTGGGTATAGGAATTTGTACACGAAGATAGTGTATGATCAATAAAGGATCTACCCCTTCCAGTGAAGGAAGCGAATGTTCAAGGCTGATCCATTTATGCTAGTTCAGGAATCTCTGGCCAGAGTAAATGAAATTAGAAAGGAGTTTCTGATTTGCATAGAACTACGCATAGTAAATGGTAAGCAAGTGATTAAATTAGATAGGCTTGACACGAGATCCATGCCTTGTATTTAATTGGGACATTGTAGGGTAGAAGGAGTTTATTGTACGGTAACTATTCACTGACAGGTTCTTGGTATTCTAAGCAGTGAATTCATATTATCCGGATAGTCGCGATATGTTGAGAAGCATCACTCACGATGTAGAATAAATGTGATTAATTAATTAATCATATTTAATAGATTAGAGAATTTATATAAATAATGATAAAATAGTTTTATTATTATTTATTTCTACTATCGGCTTAATATTGAACCTACAGGGTCACACCATAAAAAGAGAATGATTTTATGGTGGAGGAATTAATTAATAATGGCTAATAATTATTTATTTGTGAAATAAATAATTAATTGGAAAATTTAATAATTGATTAAATGAGATTTAATTGATTATAAATTAATTAAGAAAAGTTCTTAATATTATTAATTAAGGATTTAATTTTTGGAAATTAAATCAAGAGAGAGAATTATTTCTAAAGTGTTTAGAAAAAGGATTAATGATTAAAAGGTGTTTTAATTATTAATGAGAATAATAAATGGGATAATAATAATAATATTTATGGGAAAATTTCAGCAGAAAATTTTGCCTATAAATACACTAATATAGACCCTATTTTTATTCAAACCCCAGAAACCCAAAAATTTTAGAAAACCAAATTCTCTCCACCTCCTACTCCTCCTAAAAGTCGTTTTTTTGGTGGATACCGGTGGAGTGCTTCACACTTGAGGAGCAACTGCTAAGGATCTCTGATCGTTGTCTCTGAATTATTTTAAAAGGTTAGATTCGATCCCTCGAATTTTTATTCACGATTTATATGCTTTTATTTGGATTTTGTGTGTGTAAAAGTGTTTTTCCATGCCCCGCTGCGTTTAAAATCCATCACCTTTAACGCGGCTTACTCGTAAGACTGAGAAGTTCGAATGGACAGAGAAGTGCGAGAACAACTTTTAAGAACCGAAGTAAAGGTTGGTGACGTTCCCTATGTTGGCGTTGCCGGATGGAAAATGAGATTTTGTGAAGTGTAGTGACGCTTCTCATAAGGAATTAGGGTGCTTCTTATACAGCACAGCAAGGTAATCGCGTACGCGTCAAGACAATTAAGGGAATATAAAATTCGATATCCCCACCCATGAGCTTGGGCTCGTGGCAATAGTTTTGCCCTAAATATTGGAGGCACTACTTGTATGGAGAGAAGTGCGAGATTTACCTAAGCCATAAGTACTCTACTACATTTTCCCGTAGAAAGAGCTCAACATATGTCAGAGGAGGCGGTTAGAGCTAATCAAGAATTATGAGTGGAAGATTCTTTATCATTCGGGGAAAGCCAATGTGGTGGCTGATGCCCTTAGTAAAAAAGAGAGATTCAAGATAATAATGTCTTTGGGAGAGTTTATAAGAGATTTCGAGAAATGGAAATAGAAGTGAAGGTAACTGGAGCCGGTACCGAAAAGCTGTTTGAGATTGCGATACAGCCCGAATTATTGGAAAAGAACATATTGTGCCAGAAAAAGTGATGAATGAAGGCAGAGAGCCAACAATTAGATAAAAGATTAATATCGAGAAAAATGATAAGGGAATAATGAGGTATTCCTACAGAATTTGGGTTCCAAATGTTCAAGAGCTTAAAGATGAGATCTTAGATGAAAGTCATAGTTCAAGGAATAAGATTAAGGGCAAACCCTGAATGTGATAGTCAGGGAGGACGCCATCAAGATAGAAGGAACCCATAACATAATGAAGTGGAAAATGAGGATTTTAACGTATAAGATAACCCCAAGTATGGGAGAAGGATGAAACATTTCATACTAAGGAAACAGAAAGTCGAGTAAGGAAAGGAGACCCGAGACGGTACTCCTATACGGCAATTTATGGACCTGTCTAAAAAGGACTTAGACTATTATCCCCAACCACCACCTTGAAGAAACAATGCGGTAGGAAATTCTTTCATGACCTTTAAGTCGCTAAGCTCTTAGAGTTCCAAGGAACAGGTTGACCCAGTCGAGGCAAGAGCCTGGCTAAAGGAAATATAGGAATCATTTGAGATTCTAAATGATTGACGAATCACAAAAGACTGTTTTGTCACTTACCCTCCTAAGAGAGAGGCCACCCGTTGGTGAAAGGCCAAGAAAGGCACGGAGCCAGAGGTTATAATAAATTGATTAAAGTTTAGACAATTATTTTCGGGAAAGTACTTCCCAAGGTTATGGAGGTAGTGTAAAAGCTTTAGAGCCAGAAAAAAAGCGGACGAGTATGATGAATTATGAATCTAAGTTGTAAAAGTTGTCAAGATTCATTCTGAGGACACGAATCCAGAATGACGGGATATTTGAAATCAATGCTTATGTTATGTTGGTTCATGAAATAATGATAAGAGAAAGGAAAATAAAAAGAAACTGAAGTGGAAAGGAATATAAAGGCAATAGAGTTTGAGAAATGATAAGGGAGTTGGGTATGAGGAAACCCTAAAGACTCGTAGCAATAGAAATAGAAATGTATGTACTCGTCAGGATGAGGGTGATTCAACATGAGTTAAAGTTGATGATTGAAGGAATAAGAGATACATATATTTTATCCCCTGTAAGTTGGGAGGATTCGAGGAAACCTTGAGATAGTTCGAAGGATAAATAATGAGACGAGGATAGACTGAGGAGACAAGAAAGTAAGAAATTAGGAAAAATTGGATGAAGGAAGTGACCTTCAAGAATGTGAAGTGTAAGACCGGTGGCTTGATGCCCAGAAAGGGAGACGCCAGGTATGAAAGATATCCCAACATTGAGATGACTGTTGAGATAACAACAAAAGTAAATGAGGAATTATTAAGAAGAAGTTCACGTTGAACACGACCAATATCTTCCAGAACATCCATGTTGTCATTACGAAATTAGGAAAGAAAAGAGGGTAACCATTGTTATCTTTTGAAGGCCATATGGGTTGACCTCAGTTTGAATAAGGATGCTATCGTGAAATTGGTATAGACTATCAAGGTGGGAATGATTGAATAAGATAATCTATCAAGGATATATGACTTGATTTATCCATGGAAGGATGCAAGTACCTTTTTAAAGGTGGAATTAAGGATATAGCTTCGATAACTTGAGATGAACCCTAGGGGAATGCATAAAAGTTGGCATTTCACCCTTAATAGGGACATTATGAGTTTGGGTAGTATGGAATGAAGGACTAAAGTAAAAACCGTTAAAGATCAGTAGATAAATTTTTCAGAAGTAAATAGACAATAGTTCTAGTATTAGTAAATGGTATTTTGATATGCCCTGTATCTAGGGAATACAGGAGGGACGATTCAAGGATAACCTTAGAGGTTTTACAAGGAAAAAGGTAATATTCAAAGTTCTCAAGAATAGAAATTTTGATAAAGGAAATGTGACGTAATTATAATAATGGCAGGTGGGGCACATGTTGAACCATAAGAAAGTATATATTAACCCAATAAGGGTCGAGATTGGTGAAATCAAGAAGGACCCAAAATAAGAGACGTCCTAAGTATGATCAAGAGTCAATCGTGACAATGTTAACCTCTAAAAGACCGAGGCAATAACTTATGGAAAAATGGTGATATTTTTTTTTCTCACCGAAGTGTAAGGAAGAGAGTTTTCGCACAAGCAGTGATTGGAAATGAGGTAGAAAATTTAGTTGGAGATCATTCAAAAGACATTGATTATAAGGAACTATTACTATCAGGAAAGGCCAAAGAGCTGGCCAACACTTTAAGTGTAAGACGAAAATTATAGGCGTCGTGCCAGAGGAATACAGTGATAATGGTTGAAGCCGTGAAGGTTTTATTATGGTTTGGAAGATTGACATTCATTCTGATGACTGTGCAATACCCAACCGTAATAGTAGTTTGGTAAAGGTTTAATTCGTGTAATCGCCATGAGCGGGCTATCTATCTTAGAAGGAACTATCTTGAGAATAAGCCAGGACCATGTTTCAAAAAGGACTAAATGAACCTTCGAGCTTCATGTCTCCTAATATAGACATATGGTTAAGAATGGTATTAACCTGCTATTGTTTCTTTGATTGAAACTCTTCTGCAATTTTATCTGCTTCATGTCATGTATGTACGTCAGGATCAGGAGTGTTCTTCGTGAATCATAAATGGTGATTATGTTACCTCCTTAGAAGGATTTGATACGATATGTACGGACTCTGTATGGGTAGATATTAAGATTTCATGGAAAACGAATGACTACAGTATGTCCGTGGTGGACTATAGTAATGCAACAATGATTCTGCGAGTAATGAGCCGATTACAACCGTGAGAGTTGTATAGGAATGGATGTTGAGATTGAGTACCACTAATTGGGTCGTGGTGATATATAAGTCATCATTAATAGAATGGTTAAGTAGATTATCTACCTATTGAATATTTATTCCTTCTTATCAATAGAGAGTCGTATTACTATACGAGGAAGGTTGCGATGCAAGCATAAAATTCTAGTAATGATGGTGTCTAGAATGAGATCCCAGATTCGATTTTCGATGTCGAGGGAGTTTCAAAGGTGATTATGTATAAGCTCGAGGAAGAGTATGGGTCCATAGAAGGATGGATGGAATAGTAAATATTTAAGCATGTGAAATGCGATGCGATAATACTTGATATATATACATAATGTTTTGTTCTCCTATGATAAACCTCTATAGTTCAGAGGTAGATTCCAAGCCAGATATTTTGTGGCAGTATATTTTATATATACAATTATCTTCAGTTCATCCTTTTCTCTTCTTTTCATTTCATGTAAGCTGAGAAGAACAACCCTTCCAGAAGGGGAGGTATTGCCGAATGACTATCTATCTGTGTGATAGAAGCCTAGTAGGATACCACATGTTGTTTAATTGCTTGTCAAGTACTAAAGGACGACCACCTTCTGTACTAACTATGCAATGAAACAAGTGTTCATGATCATAGTGATCTCTCAACAAATTCCTTTACTCCTATATGATTGATCAAACTTTGGAAAATAGAAACAGCTGAAAAGGGGGTGTTACGGAAATGGTGGTATTCGGAATGGAAACATGTTCGTGATACTAAGGTTGACGCAATTATTAAAAGGTTATAGAACGCTAACGAGCAAAAGTATAACCAGTATAATATTAGGAACGGAAGGTAGTAGCGATTACGAACTGGAAAAGAATGGGTATTGAGAAGTAAAAGCTCTAATGCTAAAAGCTATAATGAGAGTCTGTGCAATAGACTTGAAAGAATTTGGAATGATCACTTAACACGGATTGAGTTTTCTTACGACAATAGATCATATGTCAGTATTGAGATATCGCCTTATGAGATTCTTGAGGGAAGACAATGTTGATCTCCCTTATGTTAGGATGAAGTTGTAGAGCGCAAGATGCTCGGACCAGTAGTGGTCCAAAGGACCAAGGATATGATAGATCTAATCAGAGGACGACTGGTAGTAGCCCAAGATGGACATGAGAAATATGTTAATTTGACACAAAAGGACAAAGAATAGAAAATAGGGGACCTAGTAATGTTAAAGGTATCCCTTGGAAAGGATTGATGAGGTTCAAAAAGAAAGGAAAGCTAAGCCTACGAATTGTTGGACCCTTGGATATATTAAGACGTATTGGGAAGTTAGCATATGAGCTAGCCCTACCCCCGAACATGTAGCAAGTCATAACGTGTTCCACGTATCAATGTTAAGGAAGTATAATTCGGATGCCAGATAAATAGGGGCATATGAGCACATAGACATGCAACCCGACGTAACCTATATGGAGCAACCAGGAAGGGTTATAGAGTAAAAAGGAACAAGTGCTTAGGAGAAGGGTTATCAAACTATTCAGAGTTTGATGGAAGAACCACAATGTGGGAAAATTTACTCGAGAGTAAGAAAGTATCCCTATTCATTTTCTATCTGATTCCGGGACAGAATCCTTTTAAGGAGGGGAGACTGTAATAACCCCCAATTTTTGGAAATTTTTGAAACCCTTATGAATAGTGATTTTGCAGATTATGCTGAATGAGAAAACTTTTCATGCCACACTATGTAGGGGTTCTGTTATTAATCTTCTGGGATATTATTAGTACTCTATGTGGTATATAAGTGTATGTAAAGATTGTTAGAATCCAATTCCGAACACTTTGATTTTTCCCGGAAATCCACTAGATACGGAAAGAATTGAGTATAAGGTAACAGGATAAGAAGGATTTAAATTAAAGGATTATAAGAGAGGATCATAATAGGAATATAATGTATGGAGAAAAGTTAAGGAAACCCAAGTAATAAGATCCTGGGTATGATCCCTCAAACGAGAAATGAGAACGAAAGTTAAGCGAACCGTATAACAGATCGGCGGTCATTAGGCAAACAATTAGAAGCTAATCAAAGGGATTAGTGGGGATGATATCATCAAACCAATAGGAAGAGGACAAAGGAGGGAGGGTGACATCACTTGATGATGTAAGCATGACATGGGGGGGAGGAAGTGTAGTTGAATGATAACCACACAAAATCAAGGTTAATTAGGTAATTAACCTAAAACAAATCAAAATTCAACCAACCAAGCCAAACATTTCATTTTTCACCAAACAAAACACAAAACCCTCCATTTTCTTCATGAAGCTCTCGGCCCCTTTTCTTAAAAAATGAAGATCCAAGCTCCACCACTTACTATTTAGCAAGGTATTTATCTAAGCTTCCCCATGGATAGTTACATATTTCCTATAAGTTTAAGCTTCTAATTTCAAGCCAATCTTTTTTTATAAATCAAGGAAGAAGATGGTGAATAGTACTTTCTTGAAATTAATTTTTGTGTTCTTGATTTCTTTGAAAGAACAAGCTTGTAGGAGGTTAGATTAAGGCTTCCATGGGCATTCCAAGGATCTTTCATGGATTAAAAGCTTCAAGGAAGGTATAACTCTTCATGATCTTAGTTTTAAGTTTTGTTGTTTAGATTTCCTAATGTTTAGATGATGGGTTAGTATAATGGGTGTGTAATCATGTTTAAAGCTTGTTATGAGTAGTTAGTTGGTGAGAGGCATGATTATGGTGTGTTTAGAGATTGGTTGATTTTGTGATATTTTTGGAGTTGGAAATCTTGGTTATTAGTCAATGAACTTAAGTAAACTCTTAGTTCATAATTGAGAAATAATATGAATTGGTAATATTGATTTGTTGGGGCTGTTGTAGTATGGTATGGATGGATTTTTGATTGGGTTGTGAATTGGGATTGATTGGTGGTTGAATTGGTTAAGTAAAATTTTGGGAAATCGCGTAAACATAGCCGTCGTAATGCCCGATTTACCGTAGACTGTTTTTGTTCTTAACATCAGAACCCTTGAACTCACTGTTAGGTTTTTACCATTGCCATGTTTAGATATTTCATGTTACGAGCTTCGTTTTGATATGTGGTTCGTTTGATTCCGATGTACGGTTTAGGAGAAACGGCCGTTCAAGTAACGACGTTTCGCGAACGAACCATTTCCCCTCGCCTTACTTTGAAACCTTGGTAAAGGACCTTAAATGACTAATTGGGGTAAGAAACATTTATGTAAGGTGTAATAGGCAGTTGGTAAGACATTTGCGAAAGAATCGCCTTAAAACTCGTAATGGTTAATTTATTAAAAATGGTGGAGCCGAGGGTACTCGAGCGACTTAAGTAAATCGTTAAGCGCGAAAGCGAACGTTAGGACTCTAAATGGTTAAAGTCTAGTTTCTTAAGCGACCGGGGTTTAATTCCGACTTATGTTGTTGTTCATAGGTTATCGGACCCACTCTAAGCTTAAGCCTATCCGGGAGCACTCAGACAAGTTTTCTATCCGTTATACTGTTGTTGTGATGTATACACTTGTATATGCATTATCTTGTGATAAATGCATAATGGTTATTTAGCAAATTTTTGCGATATATTGTAGTATGTAATATGGTACATATGCATGCATGTTTCGTATTCTTGCCCTATATATCTGTTGGTTCAGTTGATAATACCTATGCTAGAGAATAGCGGTAATTTGCATATACCCTTAGTATAGGGACCCAAAGGTGAAAACATTTTCTAAAACCGGGAGTCGAGGATCTCGAGTAGATTTTATATATATATATATATATATATTTATATATATATGGTTATAGTTTTCAAAACTATTAATCGAATAAGGTTTATTCGATAACTTTATATTATTTAATGAATATTATTTCGAATATTCATTCGAGGGCTTATGACTCAGCTTATTTATTTATTGAATATTATTTCGAATATTCATTCGAGGGCTTATGACTCAGCTTATTTATTTATTGAATATTATTTCGAATATTCATTCGAGGGCTTATGACTCAGCTTATTTTATTTATTGAATATTATTTGAATATTCATTTGAGGATCTATGACTCCGATTATTTGCTGAGATATATTCTTTATTTTATTAAAAAATAAGGTGTCGATAATCAAACTCACTTTTGATTATTCAATTAAAGATAGTACTTTGGTATAAGTATATCTTTGGTTATTTAATATTCATCTCAGGTATAAGTTTTAAAACTTCTACTTCAATTATTTTTATAAAGATTATTCTTTATGGGAATATTATTTAAATAATAATATTCAGATATTTTCTAATATATTGGGACTAATTTATTTTGTTAAATCAGCATCACTCCAAACATTCTTAAAAATGTTTTCGAGTCTTCAAAATGATTTTAAAGGTTAGGGCGGATCCCAAAACTCATTTTTATATTTAAGATCCTCCTTTCCAAGGGGATTTAAATACTCGCTCAAAACCTGAGGGATCCGGCTCTGTGGTGTGTTTTATATTCGCAACAAGGTTGCTGTCTTGATAAAAGAATTTTGATTACTTACCCAACACTCGGGAAGTAAAATTCTTGGAACAAGTTAATCCATTAACAGGCATCGCATGGGAAATATCGGTGAGTTTTCCTTTCCAACTAGATACGACTTCTTAGTGGAGTCGTATCAACAAGTTTCTATTTCGGGAAAGTGGGGACGAGCTTTACGTTTCAGAGTCATGGATTTCATCTGAACTAAGAGTGGCGTAAGTAGTCGAGTAGCGCCGGCCCAGCCTTATTATATTGGCCCAAATGGCCTGGAAGTTCCGCTAAGGCGGTCCATTCCTTAGGAGTCCAGTGTTCGGTTGACAAGTAAATCCGACAGGTTCTCCTCTACATGTAGAAAATGGTGGGGTTGTACTACTACGACTGATCATCGTAAGTGGTCTTCCTGGCGCGGCAAACTCCCGTAATGAGTTCATCTTCCAATTGGATATTTCTGCAACACTACCCAGAGCACTTCGATAGAAAGGCTACGGTTGGGCGATTGTTGAATGTTGGCAGGGTCAAGTTTTCAAAATGATGTGTGCATCAAATGAAGTATCTCATAACTTCATTTTATTTTGATGATATTTTAAAGATTGATTCTATACAAGTTTTGTCTTATAGCTTAATCTATGGGATGAATTATTTATACATTGAACGGTGGTAGTTCAAGTAGTATTCGGAAAAGATATAAGTATATTGGAGTATCTTGTAACTTCATCTTTTAAACTTATATCTAGTAAATGATTATCTTGTGCATGTCAAAGATTTTCAGGAAAACGTTGAGACAAGGTTAGATATATGAGATCACCTTGCAACGATATTTTTATACAGTTATAAACTGGAACTCTATGTATATTATACATGGCAGAGGATTTCAAAGATTTTGAAAAGTATATAAGTATATATACTGAATATTTTGCGACTTCGTCACATTAAGAGGTCAAACTTGGTTCATTTCTTTTGACCAAGACTTTCATGAGTACTATGAGAAGGCTCATATATTGTTAATCATTATACATATTATTTTGGTGGGCTTGCTGCTCACCCTTGCTTTCTTCTTTCATCATACAACAACAGATAGAAAAGATGAACAGGACCAAGCTCCCGATTCGCAAGCGATTAGGAAACGTTCCGCAGTTTCCTATAGGCGTTGATGTCGCTGTAGCTGAGGTAGGAACTACCAATAGGCTAGGCTTTCAACTTTTGATGTACCAGACTTATGTATCTTTATCAATTGTAATAATGGCAAAGAAATGTAAATTTATTCAGAAACCCGTTTAGGGTGTACTGACATATAATTGTGGAATAAAATGACTTGTGATTATTTTTGGATATTCATCTCTGAGACTCTAACTTGTGGTGTGTGTGTTTATTGCGGGGTCACAGTACAGAGTAGTTGATTATTTATTAAGATTGGGTGTTATTAAGGGAAATGGAACTCGTGACAACCCGGATCCTCGACCCCGGATTTGGGGGTGTTACATGTCTCCATCTCGTGCTAAGGTGCGTAATAAGTCCCATGTTTTCCAACGTTGCAGTCTATCTGGCTCTCCATACAAACCTGATAAACGCCACGACCCCAGGCCATCGACCTTTACATTAGCATTAATATAATTGCGCGCATAACTTATCACATCAGCCTGATCCTTCTCTTTCCAAAACAAAGTTAAACCCCCACTTCTTCCTGTTGGTTCCACCACGAACATACCTTCATAACTGAGTTTTGCTTGCAACCATTCCATTTTTTATTTTCGAGCTATCGTCTCACAAAGAAAAATAAAAATGGGCTTTTCAAGACGGACTACGTCTAAAAGGAACTAAACACTCCCAGAGAGCCCCACCCCTCGGCAGTTCCAACTTAGAGTACTCATGATGACTGGCAGGACTACAAAGCAGTGCCCGCCATTAGCTCATTTTTTGACTCATTAGTCATATTTTTCCCTTCATCTGTCATCTCTTCATCTATTTGGACTAGGCTAGTACTAGGGTCAACTATTTTGGGCTCATCCAATCTCCTTCTTTTTTGGTCCACTATAAATAAACTATCCGACTCCCTCAGAATATTATTTTCCCCCGTGTCATTATTATTTAAAATCCTCTCAATCTGATCACTAAGAGTATCAAATATCCTCTAGCAGAACTTCTCTCCATGCCCAACCATCCCACAAATAAAGCAAAAGGTGGGAATGCCTTCAAACTTAAAGTTCGCCCAACACCAATTCGATTCACTCTTTTTTAGCTTCATATGTCTTCTCAATGGTTTACTTAAATCAATGGCCACTCTGATTCTAAGATAATCTTTCCATACACCCACAAAGTTGCTTTTAATCGGATTCGATAAATTTGCCAATGTAATTTCTAACATTAGTGACCACCCGGAGAGACATAAACCCAGTGCTCATTCCATAAAGTTGAACCCACAACTCAAGATTTTTAATTTCAATCGTACGAGGATCATCCCCTTCCTTCAATCTTCGAAACACGAGATGAAAACGACCAAATGTCCATGGACTACCTTCAATGACACGAGTAATAACCACTTCGTGATAAAACTGAAAGAGGTACCTATTCCGGTCAATCTCCTTAACATGCATACCTCTTCCTGGTCGCCACAGGGAAGCTAATTTGTGCTGCATTGCTTGAAAATTAATTGAAGATTACGTCAGAAACCTACCCACCAAACACCAACGTACGTCAATCTTTGAAAGTTCCTCCACGTTATCTTCATACATTAAGCCTCCTTCCTCTTCATCATCCAATCGAATCATAGACAGCTTTTCCTCCATTTCTTTGATAGTATCTCTTTCCATCGACATCACAATAATTGAGAACTACAAGACTATAAGGACTGAACAGAAACTTAATACGAAAAACTAACACACCATGTCATAAGACAAGACCATCCTAAGATAGGAGTAACAGAACTAGTAATTATCTTAATAATACTAGCCTATGTTCGCGATTGTAAAGTTTTGCAAATTAGATTTTTCTTAATTTATATTTATTCTTCTTTAAATTATTATATTACTTTTGTCATGTAAAATTTTGTTATTTTACTACATATCATCATTGATTATTGATTATATATATGACAGTATTTTTGGTTACTAGTTTCATGTTATAATATTCTTTATATGTACTTTTTATATATTATTAAAATCAAAATATTGAAAACTAAATACTCGACCGCAATTATGTTTATATTGAAATAGTTAGGAATTGATGATTGGTTAGATTCAAATGAGAACTAGTTCGACGGATAACGTTGTTCTGAGACTATTTTTATATGATGTGCAATTTTTTTCATTATATTTATTCAATTGCATAAAAGAATTTTTCATAATACATTTTTGTTTTACATAATACATCAATTTTAATTAATGATATCATGATAATTAAGTATAGTACATTTTGTAATTTGTGCATAACATATGTATGTGTTTAAAACAAAAAAATCTCACAATTTATTTTTTTAAATATGATTTTGTGTTTGAATTTACTTAACACTTGTATTTTGGATAACAGATACAAAATAATTTTAAAAAAAGAAGTGTTCTCCGGTATTCTTCTCCGGTTAAGCTGTTCTCTATAGAAGACAACCAAAGATGAGTATACTTTTGCATTTTGTTTAAATTATTAATGAAGTTAGCCTAGTTTAACGGAATATGTCAAAACGTAACGAAATACATATATTAGTATTTGAAATGCTCGATTTTAAACAATAATTTTTTAAATGATGTATTGAGTAGAGTTCAAGACTTTAAATTAGGGTTGAGCATTTGATCGGTTCGGTCCAAAAGAATCGAATAGACCGAAAAATCGAATAGTCATTTTTTTTGGACCGAACCGGACCGAAGTTATATTATGGACCGGACCTAACCGAACCAAAATAATTCGGTTCGGTTCGGTTTTGGACCGAATAGACCGAATTTTTTTCAAAAATAAAATTGCATTAAAAATTAAATCACAGATGATAAATTTTAAAATATAATTAAACTAATGTGATATGTAGAGTTCTAATAGTCCATAAATATAATTACAAATTAAAAATTTTGATTATAATTTTTAAGATATATGTAATATATATAATACAAAATTATAGTATTTATGATTTGGTCTATTCGGTCCGGACCGAAATATTTGTGAAAAGAACCGAACCGAACCGAATTTCTGAAAAATTTAGAATCGAACCGAACCGAATTAGCACGGTTCGGTTCGGTTTTTCGGTTTCGGTTCGGTTTTGCTCTGCCCTACTTTGAATACACAAAGTGCATATAATACACAAAATATAAATTAACAAGGTAGTGTAAACAATTAAATCAAAATTTTACTTGCTCATCATCAAAAAATATATATAGGAAATATCTAACAAGTATGTCAACATTAAATGTTGGCATGAACACATGATGACAACACTCTTCCACAGGATACATTACAAAAAGAACAGGAAAACCTTCTTTTTTAATCTGAAGAGAGTAGCTGAGAGATGTGCTTAGAAATGTCCAGACACAACTTACAATATATAAAGAAGGTATATTCCGAAGGAGTGCTTCCTCAGAATACATGTATATTTGAAGGCTTTATGTATGTCTTCGAATACATGTGTTCTCAGGTCACCCCTTTGGAAAATATGTTTCCCCCTCCCTTTCTAAGAATAACAAAATGTTTGTACAGCGCAATTAGAGAATTTTCGTTGGCAATCTCTCGGTAAGACACCAGTTTTGTACGAAATTTATATATTAGTATATTGCTCTATCTCTCAGCCTCTTTTCCTATGTTTTCTTTATTTATGTATCGGTCATGTTTCACAATTAGAAATTGAATTAGATTCACGGTCTTAACTACTCCGTATCTGATTGTGGACTCTCGAATTTAATTTAGTTATTTTAAATAAAATTATTTAATAAATATGTATTGCAATTATTTTTCTGTCCTTTCACCGAACATTAATAATCTAATTGACCTTCTCCATATAACTTTTACAAAATTGTATGAAATTTTATTTGATCTAATCTAATTTAATTAAAATTCTAATTTAACTAAAAAATTATATTTTTTAAATAAAACACTAACTTCCAAACGGTGTCAGCATAAATTTAAAAGCGAAATGACCGAAACTAAGACCATTTAGACACTTTATGAAGCAAATACTTTTAACTTCATCAAATTGACAACGTTTTAGGCGTTAAGTGCCTACAGGTCGAGATGCTTCCATTAGAGCATCTTCTGTTAATATTATCACACACAGAAAGAACGAAGGTATGATAAATTGCATTTGTTACCATCTCGTAAGCTAATTTTTTTTTTTAAAAAAAAGGGTAAAACAAAATAAGAACTTGAAATCCATTCATTACATATGAAGCAAAACCACATCCATTACAAAAAAACTAGCATCAATTTGAACTCAAGTCCATAACAAACTCACACCAAACATTATTTATTATTGCCAAAAACAAGACATTCCGGAACAAAGTCGAAACTTCCCAGCGCTCTAAGCAATCTTAACCTCAATGGTCTTGGGCTTCCTAGGCTCTGGAGGAGGCAACTTGTGAACAGTAACACTCAACACACCGTCCTGACAAACTGCATTAATGTTTTCCAAATCAGCATTATCAGGCAACACGAACTTCCTCATAAACTTGCCAATCTTCCTCTCCATTCTCACATACTTGACGCCTTCCTTGTCCTCTTCTTTCTTCCGCTCTCCGCTAATCACAAGCACATTGTCTTCCTCCACCTCCACCTTAATTTCGCCTGATTTCAATCCAGGCATATCCACGACAAACACGTACGACTTCGGATACTCTTTCACGTCAGCTGCTGTTGTTGCCATTGCTTTCGCGTCACGGACGTAGCTACGTGCCTCTTCAGACTTGTTCTTGTTGTCGTCGTCGAGAATGTGGTGGAAAGCGTTGACCAGTGGATGATCGATTCCGATTCCCATTAGCCTGAAATCCATTTGATACTGAGAAAGTAAAAATTTAAATGCTTAATTTGACCTGAGGTGATTTAACTTGATTTGTCGATGGAATAACAGGGTTTGTTTGCGGGAGATTTATAGTGGAATATGGAAGGCTTAGAACGTTCTGGAAAGTACTACGGGGACACACACTTGTATATGATCGACGCTTCGGGAGACGCGGGGGAAATATGACTTCTGTACAGAGCTTCTACATTATTCGCGAAGCGTCTAATTGATTTTTTTTTTAATATCAATATCAATTAAAATGTTTCATAAATCGAACAAGGACGTACATAAAAAATAGTAGTAGTAAGTCCGCGGGCATCTATCATAAATCGTGTTTTTGTCCACTTTTTATATATACTTTTTGTCTATTTTTTTTTATATATTTTTTTGGAATATCCTCTACGGTATTATTATAGATTGACATTTTCCATTAGTTTCATTAATTTATTGGCATTTATCCGTAATAATTTTGTATATTTAATTTTCACTTCGGAAACCTTCATATTAAATAAAATGTAATAAAATTAATTTTGGTTTCAAAAATAAATTGTATATTTGAATTTTTTCAATTAATATCCCATAATTCTATAGTTGTATCTTAAAGAATATCCCATAATTTTTTAATTAATTAACTCATTTTAATTTAGGATGGGTGTCAGATCATTTTGGGGCGGGCACCCCCGATCTCCAAACCCGAACCCACTTTCTGAACCTGCCTGATTCTCGAACGGAAATTATACCGCTTGTCGGTCCCCGTCCCGAACAGGTAACGGGGATCACCACAGGTATTTAGAAATTTTAATTTTTTTAACCAAATAAAATGATATATATTTTTAATGTAGTTTCAATAAAAGTAATTTAATAAATCATGATATATAAATATATTTTAAATTTAACATCATATTTTAAATAACAATTTGAATTTAAATTTATTTATAATCAAAGATAATATTAAAATTATATTTATTAAATTATAATTTCTCATAATTCGCTTAAATTTCACTAAACGCTTAAATATTCGATTTTGCACTAATCGAAACACACCTCTGATTCCTCTTAAGCGGGGCTTAATCGTCCGCGTAATACGCTTTTATAACACTGATTAATTCGGAGACCAAAAAATTAGCTTATTTACGATTATCAATTAAAATTTTGCAAAAATATTCAATTATATATATTTTAAAATATTGATATGGGTAAAAAAAATAACCCTATATATGAAATTAATACGACATTGATTAAACCGAGTATGGTTCAAAATTAATGAGGTTCGATTAATAAAGCCTGGTAATTAATATTGTACTAATCACGCTAAAGACCCTGTAAAGTCAAAGGGTTTCGCACGTTATTTTTAGAAGAAAAACCTTGCATAGGGCCCGTAAAACATGCATTATTAAATTTGTAGCTCACAAATCAGCCAAAATAATAGTCAGGAAAATAAGTCAGAATCAGACTCAAACTCTTAAAAAAGTCGTCCCCAAGCAACATAATCATATCAGGAAGTAAATCCCTATTTTTTAGGACTTCTAAACTCAACCAAATGTTCAAGTCTCTTAACTCTAAATTATAGGCACCCAATGCCAATATAAAGGGTAAAGGGTTTGACCCCTCATTCCCTGAACTATATGTCTTAGCTGAATTCTCTACATTCTAGAGATATATAAGCATCTTATGAGTACAGATTCAAGTCATGAAACACAAGTGCAGACATAAAAGATTGAAACTCTCAGACCCTAACATTAATAATACGTAATAAATACACATCATATTTTTATCCACATCAAATATATTAACTATAATTGCACATATGAAATAGGCATAAAAATATAAAGAATTTAATATACTGCGAGTTATTATGTAAACAATGTATAGTCTAAAGTTCCATTTAAACAGTAAAAATATTTCATTAAAATAGAAATAAGATAACAAATAAATTACAAATATAAGATTTAGCGTATGTTTTCTGCGAGTTTTGAAACAATTAGGAGCAAAATCAACATTTTTGCATGAAATTTGTACTCGTGAAGCCCACCAATATCTTATAAAATATTATTATTTAAAGTTGAGGTTGTTATTCCCTAACAATACAACAACATAATTACAGAAAAGGGATTGAATGTAATTCTGGTTTATTTTTACTTTTCTGAAAAATTCTTTCTTAAATATACAATTGTGTTTTGAATATGCAAGAGTGTAAATAGACTTGAAAAGTTTTCACTAACACAAAGTAAATAAACTTAAGGTTAAAAAATTTCTGGTGGATTTTTCTTTCCACCAGAGATGTATATATTGAGAAAATCCTTATGATGCAAGAATGCACACAACTGCTTACAAGTAATCTTTACAACTTAGAACTTGAGAGTACTAAAGATACAACTTGCTTTCTACTTGTTCTAGTTTATTAAGTTCTAAGTTACTTTCTACACTTGGTTTATATATCACCAAGTTACATGTGCAATAAGACAAATAATATTCCTATCAGCCAGGTCCAATGCAATCCAAGATAGATACAACATCTTTGAACGAACTTGTTTTGCATGTAAATAGAAATGCTTTATTTTCTTCAATCACCTGAAATCAGGCTGCCACATTCCTTTTGTGCACTATCAACCCATGTCACTCTGTCTGCTTCCGTCAAGATCCTTTCAACTGCAATCTTGTTGATTATCCGTCGAAGCTTCTTAGATGTTATCTGTTGACACTATATTGATGCCATCCGTTGAAGCTCTCTAGATAGCATCTGTTGACAGCTTTAGCTGATATCCGTTGAAGGCTTGACTGGCTTATCCGTTGAGGGCATATGAGTCATCCATTGAAGCTTGCAGAGTCATCCGTTGAAGTTTTATAGATTAGCAGTTGAAGTTGTTTTCATAGCAGTTGATACTTTTTCACATATACAAAATTATAAGACATTTTATATTTACACTTAACCCACCTATTTTGCATATCTTGCTAGTAGTTAACATGACTTAGAAACTACCGAATCTACCAAATTCCCAGCTATTATAGTGTACAAAATATGCTACATACTCATCATTACTATAAGCTTCCCCTTCAACGGATAGACAACTGAGATTATCCCCTTCACAGACCCCCAATCTCATACATGCACACACACACACACAAGTTATAGCCTTAGAAACGATGTACAAAATGTAATATTCTTTTATTACAACTTAAATGTACTATACGAGATCTCAATCAATTATTCGTAAACTCTACATGAAGTCACAATAATTATTACTAACATCTTATACCTATCTAAATATTTTGGTCCACCTGAGATAAAGCTACAAGGGATGCTCTCCATGATTGCAAGCGACTAAGTCACACACCGTCATACTGGTAATCTGTTGTGTTGTGATATTTAAAAAAAAGCAAGAGTGAGCAATAATGCTCAACCATAATAATCAACAGTATGAAAAGACTGTTAAAGAAATTATATTAATTTGTATGAGGATATATATTTATTCAATGTAGTTCTCTTGGTGATACACAACTATTTTCAAAATAATGTTTTCAATTGACTTGTTAGTCTGCAATTACCTTAATGGTAAATCCAGCACCTAGGCTCGGGTTACGGTATTGCATCTCAATTCCAATTGGAAGAATAGGACATTCGTCGGAGCCCCCGATCTACAATGATCAGTCGTATAACAGTAAACATTTATTGTTCCCTACATGTAGAAGGACAACACCCATACATCCAGTTATCACCTTTGCCGCATTCGGACATATTGTGTGTGGCCCATACATCTAGGCTTTCCATATACTTCACATGTTTACATGTGGCACACAAGTAGTCGCTCCAGTACAAAAAGTACTAGGGTCTACCCCTCCTTGTCCTTTTGAAGAATCTCATCATATCCCAAGAACTCAAGCTGCATCGAAGTTCCCCAAGTGTTTTGTTTGTTGATAGGCACAACTCATCTCATATATACATATATATATGTACTTCCGAGAATTTTCGGAGGAAGTACTAAAATAATGTGAGTTGACCGTTGTCAACAACAAATAAGTGATGGGGAGTTTCTTTTGACATTATAGTTAAAATATTTAAAATACGTCGAGATAATATTTTTCGACGATCCGAAAGTATTAGTATGATTTTCTGGAACTCGAAAAATATTTAAAATAAGTTTTACGATTTTTAAATCTTATTAAATCATTTAGTAAATATTTTATAATCAAATAATAATTATTAAATAATTAAATCTCGAACAATTCTATTTTAAAAGAATATTTGAAATAATATTCCTCAACTAATTTATGTTTCAATAATTAAATTAATCTTTAATAAAATAAAATTATTTAGTTTAAAATAAAATAATCGTCGAAGAATACTTCTCCTTTTTTATATGAATAGTTGATATGATATTCATTGCTCAAGTAATTAAATATAGTTGAGGGAATACAATCTTTAGAAATCGTTTTAAATAAATTTGAGGTATTTAATATTTCACAAGAGGACATCGAGTCACTTGGAATAAAATAAGTACCGACTTTACTTGTCCAAAACATTTCCGGAATACTTCCAGTTTTAAATAATGCATACTGACCCACTCTTGGTCTTTAATATATATGCCACGCTACTAGCTAGCATTAACATTTCTCAAATATAAACACCTCCGGAATACTTCTGGGTTTTTATAAACTTACACCGACCGACTCTCGGTCTAAATATATCATTTCGAATCCGGTATTTTTACTATACCAAAATCATCATATCTTATGATTCAATATATAACAATTTGTAAAAGACCGTTAAACATTCATCATACATATATTGCAGTATTTAAAAGCAATCACAACACAATAGTTCTTAAAATGTAGAGTTTGAAAACTTGCCTGAAGTCCAAGATATGTTCCCGACTTCCACTCGTTCTGAGTTTTCTAATCAACAAATATCATAATCTTAATCAGTATTCCTAATCCCCTCAATGACTTATTTTACTAATAAGTGTAATACTTTACGATTTTCGATATTCGACTTACTCAAAAAAATTGTCAATCCTTGGTCGCAATGGACGGTCAAAGTGGTCTTCTAGAGTTGACTTTACCGAATGTTACTATTACGCGACTCGCACTCTAACATTTTTGATAAATCGAATACTTAATATTTTAATATGAAACCACCTCGAGGAGATTCTTGAGTGTTTTTAATATTTATCATAAATGTTTCACTTTGAAAATATGAATTTAAATAGGGAAAAGTATTTTAAAAATCCGGTCAACGACGGAAATTTACTATTCATAGCGCTTTCACTAAAAAGTTGATTTCTCTCAAACAGTTAACTCAATCGACTCACCGCTTTCGCGAAAACGATCTAGATAATATTTAGAACAAATGACTCAAGAAAGGTTTTCTAGGCAGAATGTTAAAAATCTTGAAGTAGCAGTTTATAGGCAGTGGCTAGCTGTGGTCATTTTTGGTATTCTCTCCTTGCGTGACCTTCACTCCGACATTTTTATAAACTCGAAACAATAAAATATTTAGATCAAACTTTAAAGAGGCTTCCTCACTGTATAAGTCAGCTACTGGCAAAATTTCATAATTTTAAACAATGTTTAAGGTCCTCAATTATACCCTCAAAGTAAGCACTAGATAGCAGTTTGATTTTCTCAGCTACGTCACTAAAATAAACTTTTTTCCTAATCCGTAAATCATATCGATACGATCTTTAGATGGTTAAAAACTAGAAAAAAAGAGCTTTACAGTTATGTCAATTGGGATAAAAAAATATATATTTTACATTCCGGAATTATGCTTCAAAATAGTCCTAAAGGCACACGAATATTATAATGTCGATACACGTAATAATTTCCGGTTTAACTACGTTAAATCAATTTAACAACAACTCAATCATCAATTCCACCATAATTATTGCAATTTAAGTTTATATAATCTATGAAAACATGATCAACACCAATTCATACCAATTAACCATCAAGATTTAACAATCCAAACTCCATTATTGAAGAATCAAGTCACATATGAACATGTCTTGTAAATATGCTTAAAACTTAAAGAAATACAAAGGGTAGATGATGTTTATACCTTTATTGAAGTCTGTTCACACTTAATAAGGGCATAAGATCGTTGGAGAGATCTTGGTTTAGCTTTAGGAGTCTTAAACTTCCATGAAAAATCAAGAAAACAAAAAGTAATTTTCGAAGTAACTATTCACCCCAACTTCAAACATTTTTCATAAATTAAAAATTTAATGAATGGACTTGAAATTTGGTACGAGCCTTACATATGATATGGAGGAGATGTGTTTAAATGTATATAATTTCTGAAGATCTAGAACTTGAGTTTTTAATTTTTCTTTCCTCCTTGTTCTTGAAAATCAGTATTGTGTTCTTGAGAGAGAGAGAGAGGTTTTTGTGTTGGTTGCTTGCTTGCTTCTGATGAAATGTGTTTGATTTTGTGTATATATTTATATATGCATATCTTTGATCAAATCTAGTAGCATGGTCCTTTTTCAAGGGGTAAAAACCTAGCCAAGTACTACTACTACATGCTTGCTTACTGTTCACTCTAGCTAGATCACTATGCTCCTTAGATGGTTACTATTTGATTACCAATCCTTGGTTACATTGCATAATAATTAGCTTGCATGGCTTGCATGGGAAGTTGCATGGGCTTGATACGTTTATTTATTCTCTTACGTATTCGCTTGGTCGCTTATTTGTTATTGTGATTATTCCTCGTAAAAGATTCACGGGGTAATCCTTTTCTTATAAATCCTTTTATGCTTTGTAATCTTGTACTTGGGTTTTAATTTTTAGAATTCTAGATTCGTGATTGTAACGTGATTCTCGTATTCCTTGATATTTCATAAAATAAGGTCGTTTTGCGATATTGGTTTTCTTCGAAAACTAACGACTTTTACATACACTCACCTAATACGTATAACCACAATATGAACTCGAAAACTTAATTTTCATACTTTAATATAGTGTGGGCTAAAAAGTTTTTCCTCGATCTTCAAGATTACTATTCATTCATCATTTTAAAAATTCCTAAAAATTTGGGTTATTACATGTTGCATTAAAATTGAACTATACAAAGAAGGTTTATAGAAGTTTACATGCCATTTTCAAGGTGCTCCTCTAGACTGAGCAAATCATTTCCTTTTTCTTTATTCCCTTATTTTCTTCCCCAAATTTTCATTATTTTCCTCAATCTGGAGTTGGAGTTGTCTGTAAAATTCAGCTTTATCCTCTTCATTGATATCCAGCACCTCCTGCATTTCCTTGAGAGTTTCACTGCTTGATATATTGAGTTGGTCTTCAAGTCTGAAAAATCTTCTAACATACTTCTCATCTCTAAACTCCATGATCCAGTAGGGATTTATGTGCACTCTATTCCCAGTGTTTGGAATAGTTAGAACCCTTGGTAGTGCACTAGGATATCTGTAGCTTTGTCTAATTTGACTGATCTTTTTGAGTATTTCTGACTTAGCAACTTTTGTGAATCCAAAATCTTTCTTCATTGCAGAAAATACTTTGACCAATACATTGTAGCTTTCATTGAGAATCCTGTAGAAAGGCCATGTTATCTCATTACCCCCTTTGTATCTGAAGACCAATCTTTCTGGAAGCCTGTAATTAGTATCAATTCCTCTCACTTCATCTAGTTCTTCCAAAAAGAGTTCAATATCAGAAAATTCCTTGATGTCACAAATGTAGTTGATCATCCTTGTTGATAGTAGGCTTGGGTTTTGAGATGGCTTTGGTTGGAGGTGGGGTTGGCTTGCTTTTCCTTCTTGAAGTTCTCTTCTTTGTTGGCAATGGAAAGTTTAGATCAGGAATTGGTAAACTCTCCCAATCTATAGGTTCATCCTTTGGCACTATAGGTTCACCATGAAAGTTGATCTCATGATTGACCTTGATTTCAGCTGCTTCCATAGTGGTTATAGTTGGTTGACTTTTAAGAACATATTGAGATGGTTCACTTTCCTTTTCTGTAGCCTTCTTGGCCTCTTTGCTTTCACCTTGACCCTTTTTCCTGTTACCCACTCAGGTTTCTTTACCTTTTCTTCAACATCCAGTTTTTTTTCAGTTAAAGTAGCAGGTTTCTCAATTTTCTTTTTAGATTCCTTAGCCGCCTGCTTTTTCTTTGGCTTTACCCTCAAGGCTTCTTCCTTCTTTGCTTTTTCAAACCATGGATGTCCACTCATTACACAGATTATTTATATATATCTGTAAATTTTTGCTATTCTGTCTCTCAAGGTGGCATCCATGGTTGTCTTGTAGCTGGAAATTATTTTACCCATGATTTTCTGCTCATTAGGCCTGTGAGATGTATAGTCGAGCATCATTGGATCTTTAGTTGAAAACCTGGAAGTTGATGGTTTTGGATTGAGCACCATAATGGGCTTTCATTGGTATTGAAGTTTCTCCCTTTGTACCATTTTGCAGCTTCATTTCTCCTAAAGTTAGTGACCTCAACTGTGTGATATGTTTGACAGATTTTGACTGGTTTGTAGTTGAGCCAAAAACTTGAGCAATTCTTTCATCAATTTTCTTCTTCTTTTCTTTGAGCTCCAACTCAGCTGTAGCTATATTGATGAGGTCTATGTTGTCCAGCTCCTCCTTTGCTAGTGGCTTTTTCATGGTAATGGGACTTTAGAAACTTGAACATGCACATCCTTCCCCCCTTTTTGTTATCATCATGTTGAAGTACCACCAGCTGTTGGAGCAATCGAGTATGAGTTTCTTGATTTTGAATTATCTTGGCCACTGAGTGTTCAACATTAGACATTCTTGCACTCAAGGCCTCAACTTTTCTTGCTATGTCACTTTTCTTCCTGAGCTTTAGCTGTAGTTCTCTCATTGTAGCTGCATGAAGCTTCTCATCCAACCTTATGTTTTGAGCAACCACCAGCTGTTGGAGCAATCGAGTATGAGTTTCTTGATTTTGAATTATCTTGGCCACTGAGTGTTCAACATTAGACATTCTTGCACTCAAGGCCTCAACTTTTCTTGCTATGTCACTTTTCTTCCTGAGCTTTAGCTGTAGTTCTCTCATTGTAGCTGCATGAAGCTTCTCATCCAACCTTATGTACATATGTAGGAGTTGAATTTTGAGCAACCACCAGCTGTTGGAGCAATCGAGTATGAGTTTCTTGATTTTAAATTATCTTGGCCACTGAGTGTTCAACATTAGACATTCTTGCACTCAAGGCCTCAACTTTTCTTGCTATGTCACTTTTCTTCCTGAGCTTTAGCTGTAGTTCTCTCATTGTAGCTGCATGAAGCTTCTCATCCAACCTTATGTACATATCCTTCTTCACTTCATCAATTGAGAGTTTGAGGCCATCCAATTCTAGATCCTGTTTGAGATATTAAATTCTGTGATGTTGGAGGGATTCTGGATGGGATTGAAGAAGTGACCTTGTACCAGCATTGGTAGTGGCTCTGAAGCTGTCTGCGTTTGATTGATTAGCTTGAAAAGTGTGGACGTGAAGTGATGAGAGCTACACTCCTTGTTAAATATCCAGTCAGGAGTATCAGTTATAGAACTAGGTCCTGCATCTCTCATATATTCATGCCAGCTTCTTCATCAAAATATTCATCAAACTCATCATCATTATCAGCTCCAAAATCAGAATCCACATCAGTTGTAGGAGGAAAGGTTGAAATTGCATCTTTGGCCCTTTGCATAGATGCAGTTGTGTGAACTAGATTTATTGTCCTCTCAGCCTCTTTATTGCCCTGAGCAGCCAAAGTTTAATAGGCTATAATAGGATGAGTAAATGTACTCAACATCCAGGAAAATAGAATGTATAACAACTCTGTATTCTTGCTGATATAGTCTTTCCCTTTCTGCATCACTGACATCCATTGACTCACTAGCAAAGGCTGCCACCCTTATGCCTCCTGTACATGCATGTATCTTTTTATCTCTATTTTCTTGCATCAGGGGCTCCCTCTGGCTCACTACCCTCATGCCCTCACCTACTAAGGTAGAACTCCCCTCACTCACTTTTTCCATACTGAAAGAAATTGTATGCTTTGTGGAACTCTCATCCTCTCCTTTTTACTGAGAGCAACCCAGCCTCTCACTCAATTCACTCCATTCCCTCTATCCTAGAAGTGACTGAACAACTACTAAGTCATCTACACTTGTAATAGATTTTGAAATATTACATGTTTGTGTAGTGATTGTCAACGGATGTGAAATAGCCTACAAATGGCATCTTAGCAAAATGTTCAAGTATGGGCTGTTGAGTCGTCCGATTGGGCTCTCTCATTAAATTGGACACATGTCAATCTCTCCCAAGAATCCTTGCAATGAGGGAGAATAACTAAGAGGTTGATGGTCTAGTTGTGACTATCAACGGATAACCACTGTGAAGCATATCCGTTGAAGAACAATCACTTATCAACGGATGATGGAGATCCGTTGATGAAGAAGAAATAAGAGAAATAGGAGTTGAAAGGATTTTTGAGTGTGTGGAGATTGATTTTAAGTTTTGGTGCACAGACTCTTCAACAGTTTGAGAAAGAAATGGTAAGTGATTTAACAAATCATCAATTAGATGATAATCACGTGTTTGAGTATTGGGCTCCTCCATGAGTTTACAAGATGGAGAATCAGGAATTTATGTGGAAATCATGTCCACATCCAGAGATATGGTTGGAGAGCTTTGTGTTTGAGGTGTATCAATTATTAAAGAGTGGGGTTGTGACTCCATATTTACTTGAGCCACATCAAACTGAATTTGAAAAGGTGCAGATACCAAGTATGTGACTTGAGATTACATAGTGTGTGCACCCTGTGACTCCCCCATATGTTTAGATTTTTTTCTTTATAATGTAAGTTTGGGCTAGGTCTTTAGTGTCCCTACCCCTTTTGTTCTGTGATCCTGGTTGGGAACTTGTTTCAATAATCACATCCTTTTGGGAGGATGCAACTAGGGATGTGCTAATTTCCTTTTGTACCATTACAATATGTTGGGAGAATACAGTGTGGATAGCTTGGGTTACACTTGCCTCACCCTCCTTATTCTTGTAGCTTCTTTGATTTTCACCCCATCCCTCACTTTGCTCACCACCCTGTTCACTCCCCTCAAGTGCTTTGATGGTTTTTTACCAATGGTTTCTTTTGAGAGACACCATAGGTGGTTTTCTTTGCCTTGGATTTTGAAATTCTTGGTTTAGTGGCTTTGGTAGGAATCTGTTTGGTCACTGTCACAGATTTCATAGTCACGTTTGAAGGAAAAGAAATTGGAGGTTGGGAAGAGATGGGAATAAAAGTATTTACCTCACTTACCTGAGGTGCATCAATGATGGGAAGATAGTTGATGGGCACCTCATTGTTAAGATTTCTCATTATCAAATCTGCAAGAACTGTCTTTTCTTGAACCCAACAATCCAATTCGTTGTTTGGGTTCTCAATTGACAATTCCTTGGAAACATGGTTAGCTAGAATTATGAAAAATCTAGCATAGTACACATTCCCAGATCTCCTTAAAAATATCTCATAGTTTATACCCTATTTCTAGCATGACACAATTTCTAAAATTGAAGTACTTATCAAACAATAGCATATAGTTACTAAAATTGAAGTACTTATCACACAATAGCATATATAGCATGTGTTATTCCCTAACAATATAACAACAGAATTACAGAAGGGGGGTTGAATGAAATTCTGGTTACTTTTTATTTTTCTGAAAAATTCTTCCTTTAATATACAACTGTGTTTGAATATGCAATAATGAATATTATAAATATAAAGTATTCATCACACAAAGTAGATAAACACAAGTTAAAAACTTTATGGTGGATTTGTATTTCCACAAGAGATGTTTATTAATTAAAGAATACTCTGTGATGCAGGTGCACACAACTGCTTACAAGTATTACAACTTAAAACTTGAGAGTGCTAGAAGATATAGCTTATAAAGACTCTCTATTTGATTTATTGTAATTCTTAGTTCTAAAATACTTGCTATACTTGGTTTATATATCACCAAGTTACATGTGTAATAAGACAAAATAATGTTTCTATCATCTAGGTCCAATTCACATGGTTCTTCATTTATCTGTCCAATGCAATCCAAGTTATATACAACATCTTTGAACGAGCTTTTCTTGCATGGAAATGGAAATGCTTCATTTTCTTCTAACACCTACAATCAGTCTGGCACATTCCTTTTGTGCACTATTAACCCATATGAATCTGTCAGCTTCTGTCAAGTCCTTATCAACTACTATCTAGTTGATTATCCGTTGAAGGCTTGATTGGCTTATCCGTTGAGGGCATATAAGTTATCCATTGAAACTTGTAGAGTCATCCTTTGAAGCTTTGTAGATTAGCAGTTGAAGTTGTTTCCATAGCAGTTGATACTCTTTCACTTATACAAAATTACAAGGCATTTTATATTTATAATTCACCCACCTATTTTGCATATCTGGCTAGTAGTAAACATGACTTAGAAACAACTAATACTACTAAATCCCCATCTATTCTAGTGTATAAAATATGCTACATACTTATTGTTATAAGCTACTCCATCAACAGATAGACAACCATGGTTATCCGTTGATGGCTACAAAAGACACTTAATAAATGTACTTAGGTATTTTGGTGAATTATCATCAAGACTACAACATATTCCTAACAGCATGTGTTAGGCCCTTAATCAACTGTAGGGGGTGAATAAAATTAATATAACCAATTCGACAAAGCTTCAACAGAATCAACAGTTTTTATATAATCTGATAAAAACTTATTACACATGTACTATCTCGAAAGGATGAACAAATATCCTTGAGAGCTGTTAGGTTATGCGAAAGATATAATAACGTCGCAATACTTATAGCATGAACCTAAACTTTGCTTTATATAGAGCACTGTTATTCCCTAACAATACAACAAGAATTACAGAAGGGGGGTTGAATGTAATTCTGGCTACTTTTTTAGATTTTAAAAACAGTTCTAACTTGATAAATATAACAGTGTTTGATTAGTAGTTGTGCGGAATAAAAAGATGATAGAAATCAAAACACTAAGTAATAAAAACAAAAGCTTTTAAAACTTTCTGGTGGATTTGAAAGTATCCACCAGATATATATATATATATCAAATAAGAACCCTATGAAGCTTGAATAGCTTACAGCTGCTTACAAGTTTGAACAACTAAAACTGCATAGAAATGCTTACAGGATATAGCTTGATATGTTTCTCTGAAAAATGTATCTGCTTAGTTAATTATTCTACTTGCTACACTTGGTTTATATATCACCAAGTTTACATGACAATAAGTCAAGATGATAAAAATAAAACATATCTAGTCTAACTTCATGCTGCTTCACTACTCTATTCCAGTATCTTTGAATATCTCCATAATTGCATGGAAATGGTAATGCTTCTTTGTTCTCAAATTCCTACTTAACAGGCTGCCACGTTCCTTTTGCAAACACACGACGTATGTGACCGTGTTGTCACTGTCAACAGCTCTTTGAATTTGATCATCCATCGGGACTATGCTTGTCATCCTTCGGGAGATTTGTTGATCATCCGTCGGGAGTCTTTATGAACCATCCGTCGGGAGTCTTTTATGTCACTTGACTCCATTTCATTTATACAGAATTACAAGGCATCTTATATTTACAATTAGTCACCCTATTCTGCATATCCACTAGTAGTCAACATGTCTCATATACTCCTACAAAATCTAAACAAAGTTGTTTACAGAAATGTGCTACAAGACTTATTTGTTACATAAGCTACTCACTCGGTGGATGTCAGTTTGTCATCCTTCGGGACTATATTGTTCATCCGTCGGGACTATATTCGATCATCCGTCGAGTGCTACAAAATTCACTAAGATAAATCTACTAATGTGTTTTGTTAACTTATCATCAAGTTCACAATATATTAATCTCCCCCAATTTATGTCTACTGGAATTGTAGCCATAAATTAAGAGAAACTTGATGATAACAAAAAAATCTAAAGATACTGATTGAAAATTTGTAGATAAAACTGATAAGAGCTATAATATTTATTGAAAATTGAACAAGATAAAGTGTACAAAGAGTTCTCACAATCATGATCAAGGTAATCTTCTAGTCTGAGCATATAAATCTATTTCCTTGATTGTCTGGATTTCTTGCCAAGCCTCCTATTGTTCTCTTATATTTGATTCTGGAGTTGTCTATGGAATTCAAGTTCATTAGCTTTAGATAAATCCAACATTTCTTGAATTTCCAAAAGAGTCTCATTGCTAGAGATACTCAGTTGGTCATCCAGTCTGAAAAATCTTCTAACTCCCTTATCATCCATGAATTCCATCAGCCAATAAGGCCTCACATGCATTCTCTTTCCTGTGAAGGGAATATATAGAGTTTTTGGAAGTGCATCTTTGGATCTATTACTCCTTAGCTCCTCTATTTTCTTTAGGACTATTCTCCTTGTAGTCACATTAAATCCAAAGTTCTTTTTGAAGGATGAATAGACCTTTATTAGTACAAATTGGCTTTCTTCAAGAATCCTGTAAAGTGGCCATATGATCTCTTTCCTTCCCTTGTGCTTGAACACTAGCCTTTCAGGAAGATGTCTGTAAGCATCAATCCCTCTTACTTTTTCCAATTCTTCCAAGTAGAGGTTAATTTCAGAGAACTCCTTGATGTCACAGATGTATAAGAGATCTCCCTTATTGACTGTGGGTTGAGATTTGGTCAGGGTCTTGGATCTGAGAGTCACAGGCTTCACTTTCTTGATTGCTCTAGTCTGTTTTCTTTGGTTTGTTGAAGATAGGAAAGTTTAGTTCAGGAATTGGCATTATGATCTTGAGGTTCAACAATTACAGATGGTTGTGCAGAAATCTCAGTTGTAGCCTTCAGTTCTTGAAGTTTGGCCAAGATAGCAGCTTGCTCCTTCTTTTGTTTGAGCTTCTTAGCATCTAAGGAAGCTTGCTTCTTTTCTTGCCTGATTCTTTCCTTCTCTTCCTTTTTAGCTTCTACAAACTGAGGGTGTCCAGCCACCACACAGATTTCCTTACCATTTCTGTAAATCTTGGCAATTCTTCTTTTAAGTGCTGAATCAGCTAAATCCTTGAAGAATGCAATTGACCTAGCCAACAGCTTCTTCTCATCTGGCCTAGGTGTTTCATACACAATATCCATAGGATTTTTGTCTGAAAACTTTGAGTAGTTTCTTTTAGGCTTCAGGACCAGATTTGCCTTTGGTGATTTTATGCAAGAAGTTTGGCCTTTTCCAGATAACTCAAACTCATCTCTTCTACAGAAATCTGCTTGACTTGAGAGTGATGATTAAAGGTTTTTTCTACTTTCTGAATTGGCCCAAATTTCTGTTGAATTTCTGCATCTATTTTCCTACATTTTTCTTTTAGTTCCTTCTCAGCTGCTGCTATATCAATCTTTAGCAATTTCTCATTTGATTCCAATTGTGCTGCTGCCAGATTGATGAGATCAATGCTGTCCACAGCTGGTGGTTTAGAGAAAGCAATTGCTGGCACAATCACTTTGCTAACTTGAATGTTGAGCTGTTTCTCCCCCTCACTTGATGAACCTTTCTCCCCCTTTTTTTTATCATCAAGTTATTGAGTGGAAGGGAGTTGAGAAGCCACCAACTGTTGGAGCAGAGCAGTCTGAGTTTCCTGATTAACAAGTATTTTGGCCATTGACTTCTCCACATCAGATAATCTAGAGTCCATGGCCTCAACCTTTCTGTTTAGATCAGCTTCCTTCCTCAATTTCTGAGCTATCTCAGTCATGGTGATTCCAGGGAGTCTAGCATCCAACCTTGATATGAAATCATATTTTACTTCAGAAACTTCTTGCTTTATTTCATCCACACTCTGACTGTATTAGAGAGCTTGAATCTTGTGCAGTTGTAGAGCTTCAAGATGTGCTGTAAGTAATCTCATTGTGCTGACATTGGTGGATGCTTGAATGGCTGTTTGGGTGTCATGAATGAGCTTGAATAATGTGGATTGGAGATGTGAGTATTAACATTCTTTGGTTAGCATCCAGGAAGGAATGTTTGCATCTCCCCCTATGATCATGCTGTCTTCCTCATCATCCCCACCAGCATCCCCAAAAAAGTCTTCAGCCAGTTCAAAATCACGGCCAGTATTGGATGGCATAGCAGTGATTGCATCCTTTGCTCTTTGTAGAGAAGCAGTTGTGTGCACTAGATTGAGTGTAATAATCCCAATTTTTGGAATTTTTGAAGCACGGATGAATAGTAACTTTTGCTGATGATGCTGATTAAGGAAAATTATCAGACCACGCTATATAGGAGTACTGTTATAGAAATTCTAAGATCGTATTAGTATTCCATAAAGTAAATAAGTGTATGTAAAGATCGTCAGAATCCAAATCCGCACACTTTGATTTTTCCCGAAAATCCACCAGATACCGAAAAAATTGAGTATAAGGTAACATGATAAAAATGATTTAAATTCAAGGATTTTTTGAGAGGATCATAAAAGGAATATAAAATATTGAGAAAGGTTTAGGGGAACCTAAGTAATAAGATCCCAGGTATGATCCCTCAAACGATAAACGAAAACAAAAGATAAGCGAACCGTATAACAGATCAGCGGTCATTAGCTAAGTAATTAAGAGATTAATCAAAAAGGTAGTGGATGATGATGTCATCACATGACACAAGCTTGCTTGCATAAGCATGACAAAGGAGTTTTGTTTGTTGGGTGATTTTGGGCCATACAAAATTAACCATGGTAAAAAGGTTAAAACAAATTTCAAGACAAAAAGAAGAATCAACCAAGCAAATAACATAAATCAAAAAGAGAAGAGTTGACTTTGCAAGAAGAAGCTCTCGGCCAAAATAAACACAGCAACTTCAAACTGCCATATCTTCTTCAATACTCACTCAAATATTGTTTTCTATAGCTCGTTGGAAAGGTATTGAGATGACCTACAACTCTTGTTCACAAGTCTCGTCCAAATAAGTATGGTAAGACCCTCATTTTTACAGTTCTTTAAATCGAACTTTTAGAAACTTCAAAGTCTAACTTTATGTTCTTGATTTCTTTGGAAAGATCAAGCTTGTAGGAGGCTTCCTAAGGCTTCCTAGAAACTTAACACCTCCCAAGGAAGGTATAAACATCAAACCCTAGCATTTACTTTATTTGTTAGTAAGTTTAATTGTTGGTTTTGTGAAATGAGAAGCATAGATTGTGATTATAAGTAGTTTGGTTTGATTTGGAAGTGTTTTGGTAATTAAAGCTTGATTATAGTTCATAGGTCTTGATTGTGGTTGTTTGAGTTGAAAAACTTGGAGGTTATAGACTGATGGGATATGGTCTAGGTGAAGTTTTGTTGTATTGATGGTTATGAGTTGGTTGGTGGTTGATTGGAGTAGTTTAAACTTTGGTAATCGCGTAAACATAACTGTTGTAATGCCCAATTTACTTTAGACTGTTTTTGTTATTAACTTCAGGACCCGTGAACTCACTGTAAGATTCTTACCATTGTCATGTTTATATAGTTCATATTACGAGCTTCGTTTTGATATGTGGTTTGTTTGAATCCGATGTACGGTTTAGGAGAAACGACCGTTTTAAGTAACGGCGTTTCGCGAACGAACTATTACCCCTCGCCTTACTTTGAAACCTTGGTTAAGGACTTTAAATGACTAATTGGGATATGAAACAATTATTTTAAGTGGATTAGTCAGTTGGTAAGGTACTCGCGAAAGAATCGCCTTAAAACTCTTAATGGTTAATTTATTAAAAATGGTGGAGCCGAGGGTACTCGAACGACTTAGGTGATTCCTTAAGCGTAGGAGTGACCATAAGCGAACGTTAGGGTTCAATTGGTTAAAGTCTAGTTTCTTAAGCGACCGGGGTTTAATTCCAACTTATGTTGTTGTTCATAGGTTATCGGACCCACTCTAAGCTTAAGTCTATCCGGGAGCACTCAGGCAAGTTTTCTACCTGTTATACTGTTGTGGTGATGTATATATGTATATGCATTATCTTGTGATAGATGCATGTTGGTTAATTAGCAAATTTTGCGATATATTGAAGCATGCTGAGATGGTATATATATGCATGTATGTTTCGTAATCTGGTTATCTATCTGTTGATTTCAATGCTTATAGTTGTATAATACCTATGCTAGAGATAAGCAGTAGTTGCGTATACCCTTAGTATAGGGGACCCAAAGGTGAACATTTTTTTCTAAACCGGGAGTCGATGTTCCCGAGTATAATATATATATATATTTATATATATATTGATATAGTTTTCAAAACTATTAATCGAATAAGGTTTATTCGATAACTTTATTTTATTTTATTAATGAATATTATTTTGAATATTCATTCGAGGGCTTATGACTCCCTTTATTTTATTAATGAATATTATTTTGAATATTCATTCGAGGGCTTATGACTCCCTTTATTTTATTAATGAATATTATTTTGAATATTCATTCGAGGGCTTATGACTCCCTTTATTTTATTAATGAATATTATTTTGAATATTCATTCGAGGGCTTATGACTCCCTTTATTTTATTAATGAATATTATTTTGAATATTCATTCGAGGGCTTATGACTCCCTTTATTTTATTAATGAATATTATTTTGAGTATTAATTCGAGGGCTTATGACTCCGCTTATTTTATTAAATAATATTCTTTATTTTGTTAAAGAATAATGTTTCGATAATCAAACTTACATTTGATTATTCAAATAAAGATAGTACTTTCGTATAAGTATATATCTTTGGTTATTTAATATTCATTTCAAGTATGAGTTTTAACACTTCTACTTCGATTATTTTTATAGAGATTATCCTTTTTGAGAATATTATTTAAATATTAATATTCAGATATTTTCTAATATATTGGGACTGATTTATTTTAATAAATCAGCAGTACTCCAAACATTCTTAAAAATGTTTCGAGTCTTCGAAATGATTTTAAAAGTTAGAGCGGATCCCAAAACTCATTTTTATATTTAAGATCTTCCTTTCGAAGGGGATTTAAATATTCGCTCAAAACCTGAGGGATCCGGCTCTGTGGTGTATTTTATATTCGCAACGAGGTTGCTATTTTGATAAATGAATTGATTACTTACCCAAAGTTCGGGAAGTAAGTCCATCTATTGAGTCGGCATAAGCAACATGGGCTCAGTGGGCGTCCATGATAGTGTAAGTGGCTCAGTGGGAGTCCATCAAATGCGTAAGTGGCTGAGTGGCAGTCCAGCATAAGGTCCTATTGCGGCCAGGGTGATGACCAGTGGGAATTCGTCCATCTACTAGTAAAAAGGTTACTTATTGGTATATTTGCCTGATCAGCAAGATATCAGGTTTATGCCAAGGTTTTCTCCTTTCCAAATTCATTGGATATTGCAACTCTGTTTATAATTTTCATAACAGAGGTTTTCAAGGAGTGTATGAAATGTATATATATATAAGTGTATATATATATCGGGACTTAATGAAGTACCTCGTAACTTCATTATTTATAATGATATTCAAAGATTGAATCTATTCAAATCTTGTCTTGTAGTCTCATCAGTGTGATGAACTTTTGAAACTGGTTATAACTTGAACGGTGGTAGTTCAAGTAGTATTTGGAAAAGATATAAGTATATTGGAGTATCTTGTAACTTCATCTTTTAAACTTATATCTGGTTAATGATTATCTTATGCATGACAAAGATTTTCACAAAAACGTTGAGACAAGGTTAGATATATGAGATCACCTTGCAACGATATTTTTATACAGTTATAAACTGGAACTCTGTGTATATTAGGCATGGAAGAGGACTTCCAAGATTTTGAAAAGTATATAAGTATATATACTGAATATTTTGCGACTTCGTCGCATTAAGATATCAAACTTGGTTCATTTCTTCTTGACCAAGACTTTCATGAGTACTATGAGAATGCTCATATATTGTTAATTATTATACATATTATTTTGGTGGGCTTGTTGCTCACCCTTGCTTTCTTCTTCATCACACAACAACAGATAGAAAAGATGAACAGGACCAAGCTCCCGATTCGCAAGCGGTTAGGAAACGTTCCGCAGTTTCCTGTAGGCGTTGATGCCGTTATAGCCGAGGTAGGATCTACCAATAGGATAGGATTTCAACTTTTGATGTACCAGATTTATGTATATTTATGAATTGTAATAATGGCAAGGAAATGTAAATTTTTTCAGAAACCCTTTTAAGGTGTAATGGCATATAATTATGGAATAAAGTGACTTGTATTATTTTTTTGGTATTCATCTCTGAGACTATAACTTGTGGTGTGTGTGTATATTGTGGGGTCACAGTATGTAGTAGTTGGTTGTTTATTAAGATTAAGTGTTATTAAGGGAAATGGAACTCGTGACAACCCGGATCCCCGACCCCGGATTTGGGGGTGTTACAGAAATGGTATCAGAGCTAAGCGTTATAAACCTCAGAGATGATGTGACGTTAAGATAATAAGTTCACTAAGATATAGAGAACTATTGCCAAGTTCATAGTCGGGCTACCTAATGTAGTACTGACAGTTAAAACCCTTATGGGAACCCTTATAAATATCGTGATAGAAGCGTAGTTCGTTATCGTATATGGTAGCGGGACTCCCAACCCTGAGGTTGAGGAGCAACAACGCAATGATGTTTTATTACTGATTGGGGATCGGATTGTGGATCCAATGGAACACCCTAATGAGGGACCGGATGATATTTATATTGAGGATGTAGCGGTTGAGGATGTTGTCCTAGAAGGGATTGTTGTTGAGAAGGATCTCGTGGAGGATCCTAATAAGACTGAAGAGATGATCGTTGAGGAATTGATAACCATGGTTAGGGAAACTACCAGAGGTAGGATTGGCCGGTCACTACTGTAATAACCCCAAAATTTTCAACTTTTTTGTAACCCTTGTGAATAGTGTTTTAGCTAAATGAGAAAACTTTTCACGCCACACTATGTAGGGGTTCTGTTATGGATATTCTGGGATATTATTAGTACTCTATGAAGTATATAAGTGTATGTAAAGATCGTCAGAATCCAATTCCGAATACTTTGGTTTTTCCCGGAAATCCACTAGATACGGAGAGAATTGAGTATAAGGTAACAGGATAAAAAGGATTAAATTAAAGGGTTATAATAGAGGATCATAAAAAGGAATATAATGTATTGAGAAAGGTTAAGGGAACCTAAGTAATAAGATCCCGGGTATGATCCTTCAAACGATAAACGAGAACGAAAGTTAAGCGAACCGTATAACAGATCAGCGGTCATTAGGCAAACGATTAGGAAGTTAATCAAAGGGATTAGTGGGAATGATGTCATCCAACCAATAGAAAGAGGACAAGGAAGGGAGGATGACATCATGAGGATGACACAAGCATGACATGGGAAGGAAGGAGGTGTGGTGGCTTTGTAACCACACAAATTCAAGGGCAAGAAGGTAATTGACTAAATCAAACACAAAAGCAAAGCAACCAAGCCAAGTAAAATCATTCTTCATCAAAAATCAAAAAGAACCAAGGCCTTGTTCATCTTGCTCTCGGCTTTTCACTATTCATTAGGCAAGAAATTTCAAAAATTCAAGATCCAAGCTTCCTAAATTGGTGAGTAAATTCCCAAATCATCTTCATGCTTAGTTAGGGCTATATCATGAGTTTAAGCCATTAATTCCTTCTCAATCTTCTTCATTTAATCAAAGAAGAAGACTATGAATAGTGTTTTCAAGTTTTTAACTTGAAGTTTTTCTTGTTTTTCTTGAAGATCCAAGCATTCTTAAGACTTCTCAAAGCTTCTTAAGGCTTCCTAGCTCCTCCCACCACTTCAAGGAAGGTATACCATCTCCAAATCCTAGATTCCTATGTATTATAAGATGATTTTGATTAGCAGGATGATATTGTAGCTTGTTGTTGTGATTTAGAGTTTGGGATTTGGAATGGTAGTGAAATGGAATGGTAAATGTTGTGGTTTTGATTAAAAGAACTTAAGTATGATTAAAGCTAAGCTTAGGCATAAGTATGAATGTTAAAATTGAATTGGTTGGGGTTGTTATGATGTGATAAGGATGGATGTTGGATGTATGTTGGATTTGAGGTTGAATTGGGAGGGTTTTGAATGGTTTAAAATATTGGAAATCGCGTAAACATAGCCGTCGTAACGTCCGATTTTCTTTAGACTGTTTTTGTACATAATATTAGGACCCGAGAACCCCTGCTAGATTATGACCATTGCCATGTCTAGATAGCTCATGTTACGAGCTTCGTTTTGATATGTAGTTCGTTCGATTCCGATGCACGGTTTAGGAGAAACGACCGTTTCAAGTAACGGCGTTTTGCGAACGAAACTTTTCCCCTCGCCTTACTTTGAAACATAGGTTAAAGACCAAAAAGGGTTAATTAATGTATGAAACATTTATGGTAAGTGTGCTAGGCAGTTAGTAAGACACTCGCGAAGGAATCGCCTTAAAACTCGTAAAGGTTAAATTATTAAAAATGGTGGAGCCGAGGGTACCCGGGTGACTTAAGCAAATCAGTAAGCGCAAAACAAGCGTTAGAGTCTAAGTTAGTTAAAGTATAGATTTACAAGTGACTTTGGTTTAATTCCAACTTACTTGTTGTTTATAGGTTACCAGACTCGTCCCGAGCCTTTTATCACCCCAAGTCGCTCAGGCAAGTTTTCTACCCGTTATAACTGTTGTGGTGATGAATATATGTATTTGCATTATCTGGTGATAGATGCATGTTGGTTAATTAGCAAATGTTGTTATATATTGAAGCATGCTGCTATGGTATATATATATGCATGCCTGTTTCGCATTCTTTCCATATATATATATCTGTTGATTCAGTTGATAATACCTATGCTAGAGGATAGCGGTAATTTGCATATACCCTTAGTACAGGGACCCAAAGGTGAAAATATTTCTAAAACCGGGAGTCGAGGATCCCGAGTAGATTTTGTATATATGGATATAAATATATATATATATATATTTATACTTATATATATATATATATATGGTCATAGTTTTCAAAACTATTAATCGAATAAGGTTTATTCGATAACTTTAACTTTATTTTATTAATGAATATTATTTTGAATATTCATTCGAGGACTTATGACTCCTTTTATTTTATATTAATTGAATATTATTTTGAATATTCATTCGAGGGCTTATGACTCCGATTATTTGCTGAGATTTGTTCTTTATTTTATTAAAGAATAAGGTGTAAATAATCAAACTTATTTTCGATTATTCAAATAAAGATAGTACTTTCATATAAGTATATCTTTGGTTATTTAATACTCGTTTCAAGTATAAGTTTTAATACTTTTACTTCAATTATTTTTATAAAGATTATTCTTTATGGGAATATTATTTAAATAATAATATTCAGTTATTTTCTAAATATTCTGGGGACTGATTTACTTCATTAAATCAGCTTTACTCCAAACACTCTATAAAGTGTTTTCGAGTCTTCAAAATGATTTTTAAAAGATAAAGCGGATCCCAAAACTCATTTTTATATTTAAGATCTTCCTTTTAAGGGGATTTAAATACTCGCTCAAAACCTGAGGGATCCGGCTCTGTGGTGTGTTTTATATTCGCAACAAGGTTGCTGTTTTGTTAAATGAATTGATTACTTACCCAACACTCGGGAAGTAAAATTCTTGGAACAAGTTAATCCATTAACAGGCATCGCCTGGGAAATATCGGTGAGTTTTCCTTTCCAACTAGATACGACTTCTTGGTGGAGCCGTATCAACAAGTTCTACTTGGGGAAAGGGGGAACGAGCTTTACGTTTCAGAGTCATGGATTTCATCTGAACTAGGAGTGGCGTAAGTGGTCGAGTGGCGCCGGCCCAGCCTTATTATATTGGCCCAAATGGCCTGGAAGTTCCGCTAAGGCGGTCCATTCCTTAGGAGTTCAGTGTTCGGTTGACAAGTAAATCCGACAGGTTCTCCTCTACATGTAGAAAATGGTGGGGTTGTACTACTACGACTGATCATCGTAAGTGGTCTTCCTGGCGCGGCAAACTCCCGTAATGAGTTCATCATCCATTTGGATAATTCTGCAACACTACCCGTAGCATTTCGATCGAAAGGCTACTAATGGGTGGTTGCCGAAGCATTGACAGGGTCAAACATTTTTATTGGTGTATCCATTGAATGAAGTATCTCGTAACTTCATTTCTTTTCAAAATATTTCAAAGATCAAATATTTTCAAGTTTTATTTATGGTCTCATCTATGGGATGACCTCGTGAATCTTATTATACTTCGAACAGTAGTAGTTCAAGTAGATTTCAAAAAAAAATGGTATAAGTATAGTGAAGTAATTGGTAACTTCATCTTCTTTTAAAACTTATATCCAGTAAGTAATTACCTTACTCATGATAAAGAATTTTAGTAAGTATCCATTTAGATACTTGTATTATTGTTATCACTATATATTATCTTGCGAGCTGTAAGGCTCACTCTTGCTTTATTTCTTCATCACACAACAACAGTTAGGAAAGATGGCCAGACTCCAGCAGACCCAGCGCAAGCGCGTGGGAAGCGTCCCGCGTCTTCCCGATGATGTTGTGGCTGCTATAGCTGCAGAGGTAGATCCATTGGTAGATCAGGCATTCTACTTTTGAGAATCAATTATGTATAATTATAACTTGTGGCAGATAATGGCAATTAACTGTAAATTTATCAAGTAATCGTTTTGGGTTGTAATAACTTTTAAATTGTGGATTCAAAGACTTGTACTTATTTCAATTTCATCTCTGAGACTATAACGGGTTGTGGTGTGTGTTAGTGTGGGGTCACAGCATAAGGTTATTTTTATTAATTAAGTGAAGTGATATTGTGGAAAGAAAGACCGTGACGACCCGGATCCCCGACCCCGGATCTGGGGGTGTTACAGAAATGGTATCAGAGCTAAGCGTTATAAACCTCAGAGATGATGCGTCGATATAATAACAAACTCACAAAGATAATAAGAACTCTTGCCAAGTTCATGGTCGGACTACTTAAAGTAGTGCTGACAGTTAAAACCCTTACGGGAACCCTTATAAGTATCATGATAGTAACTTAGTTCGTTTAATGTGTAGGCGCTTGAGATAGAGGACCCTGAGATGTTCGAGCGTGAGCATGATGAGGCATTGCTAGATGTTGAGGATCAGGAGGAGCCTGAGATGGAGGAGGACCCCTCAGAGGAGTCAGAGACGGAGGTCATTGCTATTTCAGATGAGGAGGACCCCTCAGAGGAGTCAGAGACAGAGGTTATTGCTATTCCAGATGAGGAGGACCCGGATGAGGTCCTAGTAGCTGATTAGCGTGTTGGACCTATGGTAGTGTATGCTGGTATCCCATTACCCACACTTCCGGTGGTCAGAGCCCCTACCCCTCCACCACTATCTTGGATTCCTGATGATGACAGCTCGGAGACCCATACTTCCGAGCCTAGGCAGACCGAGGAGGCACCCTCAGCGGCTCCGGATTCACCACCTCTTGACCCTGCCCACAGGCAGTCTTCGTTAGCACATGGATATGTTCAGGATGTTCTGAGGACCCGAGTGGCTGTTGCCGAGGGCCGACTGGATGAGGCCAGGAGGGAGTTGGATGCAGAGAGGGCGGGTAGGCGTACCTGAGCTTATGAAACTAGGGCTTCTATACCCCGATCCTTGAGGAGGGAGCTTACGGGGATAGAGCTCACGTCCCGAGCGAGACTCAGATCTCTCCAGGGGGACAGGCATGGTAGGATCTCCAGGCGGCAGGCCGACTATATCTTCCGTCGTGCGATGGAAAGGGTATGGGAGCTGACCCGCTCCGGTGTGTGATTCAGGATTGATGATGGAATAGTCTAGTTGTCTAGTTAGCCGAGGCCTTAGTAAGAGCCAATTTTCCGGGATAGTTGACTTGTATATAGCATCCCTTTTTCTAACTAGACAGATAGACTCTTGTGTATCACTTTTGGGACAGATGACTGTAGCACTGTTGTACTTTTGACCAGATCAAACTATGTATTTCTCGCATTATATATATATTTGTTTCCTTTGATTCAGTTCATTAGTGACGGGATCACTGTTTTTATCATTATTATTACTGCACTTCGTATTAGAACTTTCTTAAAATAATAGAATTGCGATATACGTTCTCCCCATTATAAGAGCTGTGCAAGGCACAATGTTGTATATGATTGTGACCTAACGTTGAATTTTCCCAATAATTTTTTTTATTATTATCAGAATCATGCCGCCAAGAAAGATTGGAACTAGGGCGAACCCTGGATCTGAAGACCAGGGAAGCCATAACCAGGATGATAGGAACCAGGAGCACAGTGAAGAGGAAGATGAGGATTATGTGGAACAGGATGACTCCCTGTATGAAGAGGAAGAGGAAACATATGATGTTGAGGGATTTGAGATAGATGCTGAAGAAGGAGAAACCGAGGTGGAGCAACCAGTACCAAACCCAGGCATGGATCCCATGGGCCAGTTCATGCAACTCCTAAGGCAGAATTTGGAACGTCAACCCAACCCACCCCCTCAAGGAAATAACAATACTGTGGCAAACTCTTTCAGGGCTTTTAAGTCCCTTAAGCCCCCTGAGTTCCACGGATCAGCTGACCCAGTTGAGGCAAGGGCATGGTTAAAGGAAATGGAGAAATCTTTTGAGATTTTGAGTACCGAGGAGGCATAGAAGACTGTATTTGCTACCTACCTTCTGAAAGGAGAAGCTAACTACTGGTGGGAGGCCAAGAAAAATATGGAGACAGACGCTATTATAACCTGGGAGAGATTTAGTCAGTTGTTTCTGGGGAAGTATTTCCCGAGGTTTATGGAAAACCAGATGGAGCTCAAGTTCTTGGAGCTAAAGCAGAATAACTTGTCTGTAGCAGAGTACGAAGCGAAATTTACTGAGTTATCAAGGTTTGTGCCGGAGTTTGTGAGCACCGAGGAAAAGAAAGCTAGGAGGTTTCAGCAGGGACTGAAACCGTGGATTCAGAATAGGGTGGCAATCCTTGAGCTTACGGACTATGCCACTCTGGTGCAAAAGGCAACGATTGTAGAAGTCGGAAGTGAACAGATGCAGAAGGAAAGAGAGAAGAAAGGAATAAAGAGGAAAAGTATGAGCATGGGTGGAGGTTCCACAGGAAGGAGCTTCCCAACTAGATTTAATCGAGGAGCAGTGTCCCTGCCAGGAAGGAACACGGGGTTTAAGCGGCCAATGAGTGTGAGTGTGAGCCAGGGCGGCCAGAAGTCAAGAATGTCTTATTCCAACCAGTCTCGACCCCCATTGCCAACCTGTAACACTTGTGGAAGAATGCATTCTGGGGAATGTAAGGGAAAGCCAGTAACCTGCTTTAAGTGTGTGCAAGTGGGCCACTATTCTCACAAATGCCCTTCGTCAGCCCCTGTCGTCATTCCAACCACCAATTGTCATCTGTGTGGACGCCCGGGTCATTGGAAGAGGGAATGCCCAATGAACAAACCAGCAGCTTCGGGAGCAAGCAGGGCTGCTTCCAATAAGCCACCTACTGCAAGGACTTTCAACATGACAGTCCAGGATGCTATGAAAGATTCAGATGTGATAGCAGGTACCCTTTCTCTAAATTCAGTCAGTGCAAACGTTTTATTTGATTCGGGAGCAACTAAATCTTTTATATCAAGGGACTTTGCGCATAAATTAAGACTTAAAGCTGAACCCTTGATAGAACCCTTACAAGTAGAAATAGCCAACCATGAAATTATTCCTGTTAACCAGATTCACCCCGCCTGTGAGATAGGCATAGGGGAGCAATCTTTTAGTGTGGATCTGATTCCTTTTAAATTAGGGGAGTTTGATGTAATTTTGGAAATGGACTGGCTATCTAGCAATGATGCTCAGATAGACTGTAAAGGGAAGAAAGTTAAGTTAAATATCCCCGGGAAGAAAGAAGTTATATTTAGAGGAAAGAGGCAGACGCAGAAATTTTTGACTATGGCCCAGGCCAAAAGGATGCTACGAAAAGGAAGTGAGGCTTACCTAGCCTATGTGGTGGACACGCAGAAGGAGGTGCCCAACTTGCAAGATATTCCAGTAGTCAACGAATTTGAAGATGTATTCCCACAAGACCTTCCGGGATTACCACCCGATAGAGTGATTGAATTTGCTATTGAGTTGGCCCCAGGGACGGCGCCAGTTTCAAAAGCACCTTACCGGTTAGCCCCGTTAGAAATGAAGGAATTAGCTATCCAATTGCAGGAACTCTTGGATAAGGGTATGATAAGACCCAGTGTGTCTCCGTGGGGAGCACCAGTTTTATTTGTTAAGAAGAAAGATGGGAGCATGAGGTTGTGCATAGACTATCGAGAGTTGAACAAGCTAACCATAAAGAACAGGTACCCATTACCTAGAATAGACGATCTGTTCGACCAGCTAAAGGATGCTGTTTATTTTTCCAAGATCGACCTGAGAACTGGATATCACCAACTAAAGATTAAACCTGAAGATATTTCCAAGACAGCGTTCCGTACCAGGTATGGGCATTATGAGTTCTTGGTAATGTCCTTTGGATTAACCAACGCCCCAGCGGCTTTCATGGATTTAATGAATAGAGTATTTAAGAAGTACTTGGACAAATGTGTGATAGTTTTTATCGATGATATTTTGATCTACTCAAGGACTGAGACAGAACATGCAGAGCATTTGAGGATAGCTCTAGGAATACTAAGAGAGGAACAGTTATATGCCAAATTCTCGAAGTGTGAATTCTGGCGGAATGAAGTACAATTTTTAGGACATGTGATCAATAAGGAAGGAGTATTGGTCAACCCCTCCAAGATAGAGGCGGTCTCAAATTGGGAAAGGCCAACTACACCCACAGAGGTAAGGAGTTTTATAGGATTGGCCGGCTACTATCGTAGATTTGTACAGGACTTTGCGAAGATCGCAGCCCCTTTGACCCGACTTACTCGTAAGACAGAGAAGTTTGAATGGACGGAGAAATGCGAGAACAGTTTTCAGGAATTAAAGAAAAGGTTGATAACGGCTCCGGTGTTGGCATTGCCGGACGGAAAAGGAGATTTTGTGATATATAGTGACGCGTCGCACAAAGGACTAGGGTGTGTGCTTATGCAGCACGGTAAAGTGATTGCGTATGCGTCGAGACAACTGATGGAATACGAGATTAGATATCCTACTCATGACCTTGAGCTCGCGGCAATAGTATTTGCTTTAAAAATTTGGAGGCACTACTTGTATGGAGAAAAGTGCGAGATTTTCACAGACCATAAGAGCCTCAAGTACATATTTACGCAGAAAGAGCTCAACATGCGCCAGAGGAGATGGTTAGAACTAATCAAGGACTATGATTGTGAGATTCTCTATCATCCAGGGAAAGCCAATGTGGTGGCTGATGCCCTTAGTAGAAAGGAAAGACTCAGAATGATAACGACTTCGGAAGAATTAATAAGAGATTTTGAGAGAATGGAAATAGAAGTAAAGGTAACCGGAACCGGAGCTGAAAAGCTTTTTGAGATCTCAATGCAGCCAGAGTTATTGGAAAAGATCAGATTGTGCCAGGAGAAAATGATGAAAGAAGGCAGAGAGTCAATGACTGGAGAGGAGATCCATACCGAGAAAGATGATAAAGGGATAATGAGGTACTCCTACCGGATTTGGGTTCCGAATGTTCAGGAGCTTAAAGATGAGATATTGGATGAAAGCCATAGTTCAAGGTATTCCATTCACCCGGGAAGTACCAAGATGTATAGGGATTTGAAGGAATATTACTGGTGGCCCAACATGAAGAGGGACGTAGCAGAATGGGTAAACAAATGTTTGACTTGCCAAAGGGTAAAGGCAGAGTACCAGAGACCCAGTGGACTCTTACGACCCCTGGAGATTCCCGAATGGAAATGGGAACAGATAGCGATGGATTTTGTTGTAGGATTGCCAAGGACGAAAGCCAATCACGACGCCATATGGGTAATTATAGACCGACTGACAAAGTCAGCTCATTTCATTCCTATCAATGAGAGATACACAGTCGATAGACTGGTGGACATTTACCTTAAGGAAATAGTGACGCGACATGGAGTCCCAGCGTCCATTGTCTCAGACCGAGACCCCAGGTTCAACTCCAGATTTTGGAGGAGCTTTCAGGAATGTGCAAGGACCAAGTTAAATATGAGTACCGCGTACCATCCCCAGACGGATGGGCAGAGTGAAAGGACCATCCAGACACTAGAAGATATGTTGAGAGTCTGTGCAATAGACCTTAAAGGAAGTTGGGATGATCACTTGCCGTTGATCGAGTTTTCTTATAACAATAGCTTTCATGCTAGCATCGGAATGCCGCCTTATGAGGCCCTGTACGGAAGAAGGTGTCGATCTCCCTTATACTGGGATGAAGTAGGAGAGCGGAAGGTGCTCGGACCCGAAGTGGTCCAAAGGACCAAAGATATAGTGGATCTTATCAGAGGGCGACTTGTAGCAGCCCAAGACAGACAGAAGAAATATGCAGACCTAGCCCGAAAGGACAAGGAATATGAAGTAGGGGACTTAGTACTGTTGAAAGTATCCCCTTGGAAGGGATTAATGAGGTTCGGAAAGAAAGGAAAACTAAGCCCAAGATACATTGGACCTTTTGAGATATTAAGACGGATTGGAAAGTTAGCTTACGAGCTAGCCCTACCCCCTAACTTGCAACAAGTTCATAATGTGTTCCATGTGTCAATGCTAAGGAGGTATCATCGGGATGCCAGACACATAGTGGAGTACGAGCAGGTGGATATGCAGCCAGATCTAACTTACGTGGAGAAGCCAGTAAGGATTATGGATAAGAAGGAGCAGGTGCTTCGGAACAAAGTGATCAAGCTAGTCAGAGTACTATGGCAAAATCATAACTTGGAAGAATCAACTTGGGAACTAGAGAGCACAATGCTAGAAAAGTACCCCCATTTGTTTTCTGTTTGATTCCGGGACGGAATCCTTTTAAGGAGGGGAGACTGTAATAACCCCAAAATTTTCAACTTTTTTGTAACCCTTGTGAATAGTGTTTTAGCTAAATGAGAAAACTTTTCACGCCACACTATGTAGGGGTTCTGTTATGGATATTCTGGGATATTATTAGTACTCTATGAAGTATATAAGTGTATGTAAAGATCGTCAGAATCCAATTCCGAACACTTTGGTTTTTCCCGGAAATCCACTAGATACGGAGAGAATTGAGTATAAGGTAACAGGATAAAAAGGATTAAATTAAAGGATTATAATAGAGGATCATAAAAAGGAATATAATGTATTGAGAAAGGTTAAGGGAACCTAAGTAATAAGATCCCGGGTATGATCCTTCAAACGATAAACGAGAACGAAAGTTAAGCGAACCGTATAACATATCAGCGGTCATTAGGCAAACGATTAGGAAGTTAATCAAAGGGATTAGTGGGAATGATGTCATCCAACCAATAGAAAGAGGACAAGGAAGGGAGGATGACATCATGAGGATGACACAAGCATGACATGGGAAGGAAGGAGGTGTGGTGGCTTTGTAACCACACAAATTCAAGGGCAAGAAGGTAATTGACTAAATCAAACACAAAAGCAAAGCAACCAAGCCAAGTAAAATCATTCTTCATCAAAAATCAAAAAGAACCAAGGCCTTGTTCATCTTGCTCTCGGCTTTTCACTATTCATTAGGCAAGAAATTTCAAAAATTCAAGATCCAAGCTTCCTAAATTGGTGAGTAAATTCCCTAATCATCTTCATGCTTAGTTAGGGCTATATCATGAGTTTAAGCCATTAATTCCTTCTCAATCTTCTTCATTTAATCAAAGAAGAAGACTATGAATAGTGTTTTCAAGTTTTTAACTTGAAGTTTTTCTTGTTTTTCTTGAAGATCCAAGCATTCTTAAGACTTCTCAAAGCTTCTTAAGGCTTCCTAGCTCCTCCCACCACTTCAAGGAAGGTATACCATCTCCAAACCCTAGATTCCTATGTATTATAAGATGATTTTGATTAGTAGTATGATATTGTAGCTTGTTGTTGTGATTTAGAGTTTGGGATTTGGAATGGTAGTGAAATGGAATGGTAAATGTTGTGGTTTTGATTAAAAGAACTTAAGTATGATTAAAGTTAAGCTTAGGCATAAGTATGAATGTTAAAATTGAATTGGTTGGGGTTGTTATGATGTGATAAGGATGGATGTTGGTTGTATGTTGGATTTGAGGTTGAATTGGGAGGGTTTTGAATGGTTTAAAATATTGGAAATCGCGTAAACATAGCCGTCGTAACGTCCGATTTTCTTTAGACTGTTTTTGTACATAACATTAGGACCCGAGAACCCCCTGCTAGATTATGACCATTGCCATGTCTAGATAGCTCATGTTACGAGCTTCGTTTTGATATGTAGTTCGTTCGATTCCGATGCACGGTTTAGGAGAAACGACCGTTTCAAGTAACGGCGTTTCGCGAACGAAACTTTTCCCCTCGCCTTACTTTGAAACATAGGTTAAAGACCAAAAAGGGTTAATTAATGTATGAAACATTTATGGTAAGTGTGCTAGGCAGTTAGTAAGACACTCGCGAAGGAATCGCCATAAAACTCCTAAAGGTTAAATTATTAAAAATAGTGGAGCCGAGGGTACCCGGGTGACTTAAGCAAATCAGTAAGCGCAAAACAAGCGTTAGAGTCTAAGTTAGTTAAAGTATAGATTTACAAGTGACTTTGGTTTAATTCCAACTTACTTGTTGTTTATAGGTTACCAGACTCATCCCGAGCCTTTTATCACCCCAAGTCGCTCAGGCAAGTTTTCTACCCGTTATAACTGTTGTGGTGATGAATATATGTATTTGCATTATCTGGTGATAGATGCATGTTGGTTAATTAGCAAATGTTGTTATATATTGAAGCATGCTGCTATGGTATATATATGCATGCCTGTTTCGCATTCTTTCCATATATATATCTGTTGATTCAGTTGATAATACCTATGCTAGAGGATAGCGGTAATTTGCATATACCCTTAGTACAGGGACCCAAAGGTGAAAATATTTCTAAAACCGGGAGTCGAGGATCCCGAGTAGATTTTGTATATATGGATATAAATATATATATATATATTTATACTTATATATATATATATATGGTCATAGTTTTCAAAACTATTAATCGAATAAGGTTTATTCGATAACTTTAACTTTATTTTATTAATGAATATTATTTTGAATATTCATTCGAGGACTTATGACTCCTTTTATTTTATATTAATTGAATATTATTTTGAATATTCATTCGAGGGCTTATGACTCCGATTATTTGCTGAGATTTGTTCTTTATTTTATTAAAGAATAAGGTGTAAATAATCAAACTTATTTTCGATTATTCAAATAAAGATAGTACTTTCATATAAGTATATCTTTGGTTATTTAATACTCGTTTCAAGTATAAGTTTTAATACTTTTACTTCAATTATTTTTATAAAGATTATTCTTTATGGGAATATTATTTAAATAATAATATTCAGTTATTTTCTAAATATTCTGGGGACTGATTTACTTCATTAAATCAGCTTTACTCCAAACACTCTATAAAGTATTTTCGAGTCTTCAAAATGATTTTTAAAAGATAAAGCGGATCCCAAAACTCATTTTTATATTTAAGATCTTCCTTTTAAGGGGATTTAAATACTCGCTCAAAACCTGAGGGATCCGGCTTTGTGGTGTGTTTTATATTCGCAACAAGGTTGCTGTTTTGTTAAATGAATTAATTACTTACCCAACACTCGGGAAGTAAAATTCTTGGAACAAGTTAATCCATTAACAGGCATCGCCTGGGAAATATCGGTGAGTTTTCCTTTCCAACTAGATACGACTTCTTGGTGGAGCCGTATCAACAAGTTCTACTTGGGGAAAGGGGGAACGAGCTTTACGTTTCAGAGTCATGGATTTCATCTGAACTAGGAGTGGCGTAAGTGGTCGAGTGGCGCCGGCCCAGCCTTATTATATTGGCCCAAATGGCCTGGAAGTTCCGCTAAGGCGGTCCATTCCTTAGGAGTTCAGTGTTCGGTTGACAAGTAAATCCGACAGGTTCTCCTCTACATGTAGAAAATGGTGGGGTTGTACTACTACGACTGATCATCGTAAGTGGTCTTCCTGGCGCGGCAAACTCCCGTAATGAGTTCATCATCCATTTGGATAATTCTGCAACACTACCCGTAGCATTTCGATCGAAAGGCTACTAATGGGTGGTTGCCGAAGCATTGACAGGGTCAAACATTTTTATTGGTGTATCCATTAAATGAAGTATCTCGTAACTTCATTTCTTTTCAAAATATTTCAAAGATCAAATATTTTCAAGTTTTATTTATGGTCTCATCTATGGGATGACCTCGTGAATCTTATTATACTTCGAACAGTAGTAGTTCAAGTAGATTTCAAAAAAAAATGGTATAAGTATAGTGAAGTAATTGGTAACTTCATCTTCTTTTAAAACTTATATCCAGTAAGTAATTACCTTACTCATGATAAAGAATTTTAGTAAGTATCCATTTAGATACTTGTATTATTGTTATCACTATATATTATCTTGCGAGCTGTAAGGCTCACTCTTGCTTTATTTCTTCATCACACAACAACAGTTAGGAAAGATGGCCAGACTCCAGCAGACCCAGCGCAAGCGCGTGGGAGCGTCCCGCGTCTTCCCGATGATGTTGTGGCTGCTATAGCTGCAGATGTAGATCCATTGGTAGATCAGGCATTCTACTTTTGAGAATCAATTATGTATAATTATAACTTGTGGCAGATAATGGCAATTAACTGTAAATTTATCAAGTAATCGTTTTGGGTTGTAATAACTTTTGAATTGTGGATTCAAAGACTTGTACTTATTTCAATTTCATCTCTGAGACTATAACGGGTTGTGGTGTGTGTTAGTGTGGGGTCACAGCATAAGGTTATTTTTATTAATTAAGTGAAATGATATTGTGGAAAGAAAGACCGTGACGACCCGGATCCCCGACCCCGGATCTGGGGGTGTTACAACTACCGGAGGTTCGTTCAAGTTTGTAAAGATAGTAGCCCCTTAAACGCGGCTTACTCATAAGACGGAGAAGTTTGAATGGACAGAGAAATGCGAGAAAAGCTTTTAAGAACTAAAGCAAAGGTTGGTGACGGCTCCTATGTTGGCATTGCCGGATGGAAAAAGGAGATTTTGTGAATTGTAATGACGCTTCGCATAAAAAATCAGGGTGCTTCTTATACAGCACAACAAGGTAATCGCGTACGCGTCAAGATAATTAAGGGAATATAAAATTCGATATCCCCACCCATGAGCTTGGGCTCGTGGCAATAGTTTTTCCCTAAAGATTTGAGGCACTACTTGTATGGAGAGAAGTGCCAGATTCACAAACCATAGGAGCTCTAGTACATTTTTACGTAGAAAGAGCTCAACATACGCCAGAGGAGGCGCTTAGAGCTAATCAAGAATTATGATTGGGAGATTCTTTATCATTCGGGGAAAGCCAATGTGGTGGCTGATGCCCTTAGTAAAAAGGAGAGACTCAAGATGATAATGTCTTTTGGAGAGTTTATAGGAGATTTTGAGAAAATGGAAATAGAAGTGAAGGTAACCGGAGCCGGTACCGAAAAGCTGTTTGAGATTGCAATACAGTTCAAATTATTGGAAAAGAACATATTGTGCCAGAAAAAGTGATGAATGAAGGCAGAGAGCCAACAATTAGATAAAAGATTAATAACGAGAATGATGATAAGGGAATAATGAGGTATTCCTACAGAATTTGGGTTCCAAATGTTCAAGAGCTTAAAGATGAGATCTTAGATGAAAGCTAGTTTGAGGAATAAGATTTAGAGCAAACCCTGAACGTGATAGTCAGGGAGGTTGACATCAAGATAGAAGAACCCATAACATAATGAAATGGAAAACAAGGATTTTAATGTATAAGATAACCCTGATTGTGGGAGAAGGATGAAACATTTCATACAGAGAAAACAGAAGTCGAGCAAGATAGGGAGAACCGGGATGGTACTCCTATGGGGCAATTCATGGACCTGCCTAAACAAAAATTATACTTTTATTCCCAAACACCACCCTGAGGAAACAATGCAGTGGGAAATTCTTTCAGGACCTTTAAGTCACTAAGCTCTCAGAGTTCCAAGGAACAAGCTGACCTAGCCGAGGCAAGAGCCTGGACAAAGGAAATAGAGAAATGATTTTATATTCTAAATGATTGAAGAAGCGCAAAAGACTATTTTTGTCACTTACCCTCCTAAGAGAGAGACCACCCGCTGGTGAAAGACCAAGAAAGACACGAAGCCAGAGGTTAGAATAAACTGATTAAAGTTCAATCAATTATTTTCGGGAAAGTAATTCCCAAGGTTATGGAGATAGTGTAAAAGCTTTAGAGCCAGAACAAAGGCGGACGAGTATGATGAAATATGAAGCTAAGTTGTAAAAGTTGTCAAGATTCGTTTTGATGACAAGAATCCCAGAACGATGTGATGTTTGAAGTCAATGATTAGTGGGTTCATGAAATAATGATAAGAGAAAGGAAAATAAAAAGAAACTGAAGTGGAAAGGAATATAAAGGCAATAGAGTTTGAGGAATGATAAGGGAGTTGGGTATGAGGAAACCCTAAAGACTCGTAGTAATAGAAATAGAAAAGTATATGATCGTCAGGATGAGGATGATTTACCATGAGTTAAAGTTGATGGTTGAAGGCATAAGAGATATATATGTTGTACCCCTTCAAGTTGGAAGGATTCGGGGAAACCTTGAGATAGTTCGAAGGATAAAAAATGAGACGCGGATAGAGTGAGGAGACAAGAAAGTAAAAAATTAAGAAAATTGGATGAAGGAATTGACCTTCAAGAATGTGAAGTGTAAGACCGGTGGCTTGATACCCAGAAAGGGAGACGCCGGGTATGAAAGATATCCCAACATTGAGATGACTGTTGAGATAAACAACAAAAGAAAATAAGGATTTATTAAGAAGAAGTTCACGTTAAACACGACCAATATCTTCTAGAACATCCCTGTTATCATTACTAAATCAAGCAAGAAAAGCGGATAACCGTTGTTATCTTTTGGAGGCCATATTGGTTGACCTCATTTTGAATAAGGATATTATTGTGAAATTTGGTATAGACTATCGAGATGGGAATGATTAAATAAGATAATCTATCAAGGATATATGACTTGATTTATCCATGGAAGGATGCATGTACTTTTTCTAAAGGTGGAATTAAGGATAGAACATCGGTAACTTAAAATGAATCCTAGGGGAATGCATAAAGGTTGGCATTTCATCCTTAATAGGGATAGTATGAGTTTGACAGTATGAATTGGAAAGGATTAAGGTAACAACAACCTTTAAAGATCTGTGGAGAAATTTTTCAGAAGTATATAGACAATGATTCTGGTATTAGTAAATGGTATTTTGATATGCCCTGTATCTAGGGAATACAGGAGGAACGATTCAAGAATAACCTAAGAGGTTTTACAAGGAAAAAAAAGTAATATTCAAAGTTCTCAAGAATAGAAATTTTGATAAAGGAAATATGACATAATTATAATGATGCCAGGTGGGCACGTGTTGAACCATAAGAAAGTATAGATCGACCCAATGAAGGTCGAGATTGGTGAAAACATGTAGGACCCAAGATAAGAGACGCCCTAAGTATGATCGAGAGTCAGTTGTGACAATGTTAACCTCTAAAAGACCGAGGCAATAACTTATGGAAAAATGGTGATATATTTTTTTCACCAAAGCGTAAGGAAGAGCATTTTCACGCAAGTAGTGATTGGAAATGAGGTAGAAAAATTTAGTTGAAGATCATTTAAAAGACATTGATTGTAAGGAAATTTTACTATCAGGAAAGGCCAAAGAGGTGGCTGACACATTAAGTGTAAGAGGACAATTATAGGCACTCGTGCCAAAGAAATACAGCGATCATGGTTAAAGCCGTGAAGGTTATATTATGGTATGAAGGATTGACATTCCTTCTGATGATTGTGCGATACTCAACCATAATAGTAGTTTGGTAAAGATTTAATTTATGCAACCGACATAAGAGGGCTATCTATCTTAGAAGGTCATATCTTGAGATAAGCCAGGGCCATATTATGAAAGAACTAAATGAACCCTTGAGTTTCCAGTCTCTTATTGAGGACATATGATTAGGAATGGTATTAACCTGCTATCGTTGCTTTGATTGAAACACTTCTGCAATTTTATCTCCTTCATGTCATGAAAGTACGTCAGGATCTAGAGTGTTCTTCATGAATTATGAATGGTGATTATATTAACTCCTTAGAAGAATTTGATATGACAGGTATGGACTCCGTATGGTTAGCTATTAAGATCCAAGGAAAATGAATGACTACAGTGGGTCAGCGATGGACCATAGTAATGCAGTAATGATTCTGCGAGTAATGAGTCGATTACAACCGTAAGAGTTATATTAGAATGGATGTTGAGATTGAGTACCACTAATCGGGTCGTGGTGATGTATAAGTTATCATTGATAGACTAATCAAGTCGATTATCTACCTATTGAATATTTATTCCTTCTTAGGAATAGAGAGTCATATTATTACGAAAAAGGTTGCGGTGCAAGCATAGAATTCTAGTAACGATGATGTCTAGAATGAAATCCCAGATTCGATTTTCGATGTCAAGGGAGTTTCAAAGGTGATTGTGTATAAGCTCGAGGAAGAGCATGGGTCCATAGAATGATGGACGGAATATCAAAAATAATTAGGCATGTGAAATACGATGCTATAATGCTTAATGTTGATTTATATACATATATGTTTTGTTCTCCTATGATAAACCTCTATAGTTTAGAGGTAGATTTCAAGCCAGATATTTTGTGGCGGTATATATTTTAATATATATACTGTTAGATATATTTGATAATGTCATGGCTAATATGTTTTATGTTTAGCTTTCAGATCTTACGTGAACAGGATAAATTAGTACTTAACTGTTGATCAGTACTTATACTGGAAGTCAGGACTTAAGGATATCAGTACTTATATTATCAGGAGATAATCATCAGAAGATAGATATCAGAACTTAAGTGCTGAAGGACAATCAGATAAGGACAGTAGCTGATTAAAGGAAAGAAGATCGAGATAAACATAAGAAGAGATATGCATGAAGAAGGAATTCCGTGAAGAATGGAATACTTGGAAGAAAAGATATCTGATTGATATATTTTAGGAAGCAAAATTATATTCCATATCAATTAGCGATTATCTTGTAACTGTGTAGTATATAAACACAGGCATAGGGTTTACACTATAAGTGTTATCATTATCGAAGTTATTATTATATATAACCCTAGCAGCTCTCGTGATATTTGTTCATCACTGAGAGGTAACAGTTCCATACTGTAACAGAGTTTATTGTTTCAATAAAGTTTGTTTTCTGTTACTTAAGATCTTAAAGTTCGATTTGAGTGTACTATACACTGTATTCACCCCCTCTACAGTGTGTGTGTGACCTAACAATTGGTATCAGAGCCTATCTGTTAACATACATACAGTTAAAGATCCAAACACAATCATGTCGGACACAGAAACTCCAACTAAGCCTACCACAACTGAGGAACCACCAAAGACACTAATTCAGAGTCGGTATGAGACCATCAGAGTCCCCATACTGAGACCATCTGAATATCCCATATGGAAGGTAAGGATGACCATGTTCCTGGAAGCAACAGATCCAGAATACCTGGATAGAATCAAGGAAGGTCCTCACAAACCAACCAAACTCGCTGTTGCAGTTACAGGTGAAGCAGCAATGACCGTACCAAAGGAGAAGAGTGATTATACTGCTGAAGACATAGCATCAATTGCTAAGGATGCTAAGGTACGACACTTACTGCATAGTGCCATTGATAATGTAATGTCAAAGAGGGTAATCAACTGCAAGACTGCTAAGAAGATATGGGATGCTCTGGAAACAAGGTGTCAGGGAAATGACATAATTAAGAAGAACAGGAAGACAATACTCACTCAAGAGTATGAACACTTTGACTCAAAGACTAATGAGTCATTGAATGATTTATATGATAGATTTGTCAAACTTTTGAATGATTTGTCATTGGTTGATAAAGAGTATGATCTTGAAGATTCAAACCTTAAGTTCCTGTTAGCTGTTCCTGAATGCTGGGATTTGAAGGCAACGACAATAAGAGACAACTACAATCTTGATGAAACAACTCTTGACGAAATCTATGGAATGCTCAAGACTCATGAGCTGGAGATGGAACAAAGAAGCAAGAGGAAAGGAGGAAAGTCAAGGACAGTCGCTCTTAAGGCTGAAGAAGAATTCCCCAAGGCAGCTTCCTCAAAGAAAGACAAGGGTAAAGCTCTTTTCATAAAGTCTGATACTGAGTCATCAAGTTCTGAGAGTGATGATGACTCAGATTCTGAAAGCTTGCCTGAGACCGATGCTGATGAGGAGATGATGAAGCTGTGTGCTCTTATGGTGAAAGGAATCACCAAGATTGCATACAGGAAGTTCAGGAAGGGAAAGAAGTTTTCCAAAAAAAGCATAAGTTCTGATAAGAAGAATTTCAGAAGATCTGAAGGCAGAGGAGGAAAGTCTGACAGAGGAGATTACACCAATGTTAAATGCTATAATTGTGGTGAGAAAGGCCACATATCTCCTGACTACAAGAAGGTAAAGGGTGACAGAGGCAAGGCTCTTGTCATAAAGTAGAAAAGTTGGACATACACTTCAGACTCTGAAAGTGAGGAGAACTATGCATTGATGGCAAATGCTAATAAAAAAAGTGCTGAGAGCAGTTCTGAAGCTGCTGAAACAAAGGTACCTCAGACTACTTATGCTTTTCATACTGATGATATTAATGAGTTGAGAAGATATCTTAAAACCATGTTTGTTAGTTATAGAGATCAAACCTTAACATGTGAAAGATTAACTTCTGAAAATCTTGCTTTTAAGAAAAGAAATGATTTCTTAGAAAAAGAGTTAGTTATATTCCATCAAACTCAGAAGGATAGAGATGATGCTTTTTATGTTAGGGATGAAGTGCTAAAAATGAATGAATCTCTAAAAACTGAGTTAGAAAAGGAAAGAGAGATAATCAGGACTTGGACTAACTCTGGCAGAACAACTCAAAATTTACTAAGTAGTGAAAATTGGAAAGAGGGCTTAGGTTATGGAGAGAATAAGAATGATAAAGGAACTGAAGAAATTAAGATTGTTGTTAAGCAAAAGCCAAAGTTAAAACCTGTTAAGTTTGTAACTGTAAAGTCTGATAATGAGAAATCATAAGTTAAAGAGGAATTAACTTCTGACAAACTAAAACAGGAAAAGACAGCTGAAGTAAACATAGGCTTAATGACAAAGAAGCAGCTTAAGCATAAGCTGAAAGATGTCAAGAATGCAAACAAGGTAAAATCACCTAGGAAAAATAGGAATGGAAAGGAAGGTGTGAATAAAAGCAATGATTATAAACCTGTTCCTGATGCTCCTAGGAAAACATGTCATAACAGTGGAAGTTCTAACCATCTGGCTTCTTTTTGCAGGAAAAATATGAATATTAACTCCTTACCTTCAAAATCAGGAGTTAAGAGTCAGTCAGTTAGATACAAACCACAAAATCCTTGTTTTCATTGTGGTAGTTTATGGCATTCCATTTATACTTGTAAGGAATATCATAGTTTGTACTATGATTATTATCAAATAAAACCTTCTTTGAAGAAAGTTTCCATTGTTCCTTCTAGTGTAAATTCTGATTCAAAGTCTGATAATGTAAATTATGATAAGAAAAATGTTAACATAAACTCTGATGCTAAATCCGCTGCAAATGTTAACAAACTTAATAAGGCCAAAGGATCCAAGCAAGTCTGGGTCCTTAAAACTAATAATTAGTGGTCTTTGTGATTGCAGGGCAACAGGAAAAATATTCTAGTTCTGGACAGTGGATGTTCAGGTCATGTGACTGGAAATAAGGCCCTGCTATCAGACTTTGTGGAGAAAGCTGGCCCAAGTGTTTCTTATGGAGATGGCAACATTGGAAAAACATTGGGATATGGCAATATCAATCTTGGGAATGTCATCATTAAAGAAGTAGCTCTGGTCTCAGGACTTAAACACAACCTACTGAGTATAAGTCAAATCTGTGACAGAGGTTATCATGTTGATTTCTTTGAAGAACACTGTGAAGTTGTGAGTAAATCTAAAGGCAAAGTTGTTCTGAAAGGATACAGACGTGGTAACATTTATGAAGCTAAGCTTTCAACAAGTACTGATGGCTCTGCAATCTGTCTGTTAAGTAGAGCATCAATTGAAGAAAGCTGGAATTGGCATAAGAAACTCTCTCATTTAAATTTCAACAATATAAATGAACTTGTCAAGAAAGATCTTGTGAGAGGATTGCCAAACACAGTATTTGCTCCTGATGGTCTTTGTGATTAATGTCAGAAAGCCAAACAAAGAAAATCTTCATTCAAGAGCAAGACTGAATCATCAATTCTTGAGCCTTATCATCTTATACATGTTGATCTATTTGGTCCAGTAAATGTCATGTCTATTGCAAAGAAGAAGTATGCGTTGGTCATAGTGGATGAGTTCACCAGATACATATGGGTGTATTTCTTGCACACAAAAAGTGAAACTGCATCTATCTTGATTGATCATGTCAAACAGCTGGATAAAATGGTCAAAGATTCTGTGAAAATTTTAAGGAGTGATAATGGCACTGAGTTCAAGAATTTGATAATGGAAGAGTTCTGCAAAAGCCATGGAATAAAGCAGGAATTTTCTGCTCCTGGAACTCCACAGCAAAATGGAGTTGTTGAAAGGAAGAATAGAACTCTCGTTGAAGCTGCACGTACAATGCTTGAAGAAGCAAAGCTTCCAACCTATTTCTGAGCTAAAGCTGTGCAGACTGCTTGTTTTACTCAAAATGCAACACTCATTAACAAGCATGGAAAAACACCATATGAGATGGTGAAGAAAAAGAAGCCAAATCTGAAATATTTTCATGTATTTGGATGCAAGTGTTTTGTTCTCAAGACTCATCCTGAACAGCTATCAAAGTTTGATCTAAAAGCTGATGAAGGAATCTTTGTTGGATATCCACTTTCCACAAAAGCCTTCAGAGTCTATAATTTGAGAACAAAAGTGGTCATGGAATCTATCAATATCTCTTTTGATGACAAGAAGATCACTGGTCTTAAAGATTTTGTTGACCATGATCAGCTAAGATTTGAAAATGAAGACTCATATTCTGATACTGAAAATCCTGACAGTCTAAGTCCTGATACTGCAAACTCTGATGGATTAAACTCTGATGTTATTGAAACTGTGGTGACTACTTTAAATGAAGATGCTCCTATGCAGGGGGAGCATACTTAAAATCCTACCACATCTCAAGAAACATTCGAACATGCATCTGGCTCTTCAAGTTCTGATTCATCAAGTTCTGATAAGCCAAGTTCTGATAGTACTGAAAATCTAAATACTGAAGAATCCAACTCAGAAAGCATAATTTCAGGGGGAGCATCAGAAAATGAAAATGAAGATAGCATGGATCATGGGGGAGCATCCAGTTCTAGAGAAAACCTTCCATCTGCAAGGAAGTGGACAAAATCACATACACCTGATTTGATAATTGGAAATCCTGATGCAGGTGTCAGAACTAGAACAGGTACTTCAAATGAGTGTCTTTACAATTCTTTTCTCTCTCAGACTGAGCCAAAGAAAGTGGAAGAAGCTCTTCAAGATGCTGATTGGGTGCAAGCAATGCAGGAAGAGTTGAATGAATTTGAAAGAAATAAAGTCTGGACCCTAGTACCAAGACCAAAGAATAGATCTGTTGTTGGTACAAAGTGGGTATTCAGAAACAAAACTGACAGTGATGGCATAATTACAAGGAATAAGGCAAGGCTGGTTGCAAAAGGATATTCTCAACAGGAGGGAATTGATTATGATGAAACATTTGTACCAGTTGCTAGGTTAGAAGCCATAAAGATATTTTTGGCTTATGCTGCTCACAAAAAGTTTACTGTCTTTCAAATGGATGTGAAAAGTGCTTTTCTCAATGGAGAATTGGAGGAAGAGGTATATGTTGAACAACCTCCAGGTTTTGTAGATACCAAACATCCAGATTATGTCTACAGACTTGACAAAGCACTTTATGGACTTAAGCAAGCTCCTAGAGCATGGTATGAGACTTTAGCTCAGTTTTTTCTGGAAAGTGGATTCAACAGAGGGACAATAGACAAAACACTGTTCTACCTCAACCATGGAAAGGACTTACTTCTTGTCTAGATTTATGTTGATGATATCATTTTTGGATCTACAAATAACAAACTTTGCAAGAAGTTTGCCAAACTTATGCAGTCAAGATATCAGATGAGTATGATGGGGGAACTTAGCTACTTTCTGGGCCTTCAAGTCAAGCAGAATGAGGAAGGCACTTTTATTTGTCAAACCAAGTACACCAGAAACTTGCTAAAGAAATTTGGAATGCAAGATTGTTCAAGTGCATCCACTCCAATGGCCACTGCAACAAAACTGGATAAGGATACCGGTAAATCAGTAGATATTACTGACTATAGAGGTATGATTGGCTCTCTACTCTATCTAACTGCTAGTAGACCTGATATCATGTATGCTACCTGTCTTTGTGCAAGATTTCAAGCAGATCCAAGAGAACCTCACTTAACAGCTGTAAAAAGAATCTTTAAGTATCTTAAAGGAACAGCTGCTCTGGGATTATGGTATCCTAGAGAATCAAATTTTAAACTAATAGGTTACTCAGATGCAGATTTTGCAGGTTGCAAAATTGACAGGAAAAGCACAAGTGGAAGCTGCCAATTTCTTGGAGGCAGATTGGTTTCTTGGTACAGCAAGAAACAAAAGTCAATTTCCACATCAACTGCAGAAGAAGAGTATATTGCTGCAGGAAGCTGTTGTGCACAGATTTTTTGGATGAAGAATCAGTTACTGGATTATGGGTTAACATATTTCAAAATCCCTATTTACTGTGATAATCAAAGTGTTATTGCTATGACAGGTAATCCAGTTCAACACTCAATGACAAAACACATCAGCATCAGGTACCACTTCATCAGGGAACATGTGGATGAAGGTACAGTGGAATTGCATTTTGTTCCCACAGATCAACAGTTGGCAGATATCTTCACAAAACCATTATGTGAAGCTACTTTTACAAGATTGGTAAATGAACTTGGAATGGTTTCAGGTTCCTTCTCTAAATCTGCTTAGACTTGTTCTGTGTTATCAGACTTTATGCTCAGTATTTACAGAATTCATCTCATTGTGTATTCTGTGCTTAATTGATAAATATCTTTAAGTACTAACTGTTGTCTGATATATGTTTCTAAACTCTGATAAGTGATATGTCTGTTCTAGTACCTATTCAATCATATGAGGATAACTGTGCTAGATACTGACCTAGTAGTCTTCAATAAACAAATGATTCCATGGAAGAAGTAATTATTTCAGTGGAAATCTTATGACACTAGTAAATTCTGATAACTGAGCTTAGTTAAGTTCACTTTGTATATCTTTTTACTAAGTCACAAATTAGAATAATGCTACTCATCTGTTAAGTTCTGATACTAGTAAAACTGCTGAATGTACTAAGTGCTTATAGACCTCTCTTATCAAAAGCAAAAGCAAAATGATCAAAGATTAAAATCAGGTACTCCTTTGAGATCTAGAGTAAAAATGTGGAAGGGACGACCCAAGTGCATTGCTGGTATTAAGTAAATATGCATCAGAAAAGCAAAATATTTTCTTGGTGACTTTTCACACTCTATGATTACTGGAGAAATACTCTGAAAATAGCATAAATTCTGATAAACAGTCGTGACTCACTTACACTGAGAAGCCACTGTAAAATAGAATTTCAAAAGATGCATAAAATTAGCACAAAATAGTTGAGGTGGACTCAAGCATAAACTCATTCTTCAGTCGGTTTCAGGACAATGACAGATCTTTAGCAAAATTTTAGTTATGCCTTATTTCTAAGATGTACTGCAGTGAATCAGACTTTACTCTTTGTCTGTTTTTAGCTTAATGCACACACTAATCACTCCATCTGAATGATGAAAATTTCTGTGGTGGTCTATGTTATTTTAGATAAAACAGTCAATGTGTCATTATTGCATAAATTCTGAGGACAAGTTCTAAGTTACACGTTCTGATGATTAAGTACTGACGTCCATAACTCAGAACCTGTATGAGTATTTACTAAGATAGGCATTCCTTTTTCGAGTTAAGAAATTATGTTCTGATGACTGTTAAGTTCTGGTATAGGTCTAAGTTCTGATTTCTCAGTCTAATCCTTTACTTGGCTTATCTTTGAATAAAATTTGATAACAGTCTCAGTTTGTACTCGAATATGTTGAAGTGGAAGATTAATAGTCACTGTGATTAGGATTAATGGTATTTGTACTTGAACAGACCACTGTTTCTTGTGTTTTGTGCGGTCTAGACCATGCTTCCTCTTTCCAATGATTGTTAGTCTTTTTCAGAGTCTAGGGAGACGAGGTAGAATTAATTCTACCTGTCAGCATTAAATATCTTTGCGTCTCTTGGCATTCTCTTGCCTATATAAACAGCCACTTCACATTAGTCTTCTCATCACACTTTTATCACAAATTCAGTCTTGTTTTTCATTTACTATCACAAATGGCTGAATTTGGCTGGTTCTACAATTACGGTGATGAGACTGTGCATGTCTTTTTGAATGGAATTCCAACTCCCTACCCTATCACCAACATCCCTCACAATCTCTGGATTCAATTTCCAGAGGTTATTAAACGTGATCTCGTGGCTGTTCGAAGAGACCTTCACCTTCGTCGTATCCGTCAGCAAGAGCGAATCATACGACTCGCCATCTTGTTCGTCGAAGATAGGAAGAGGAAGATGACTTAATCTCGTCTTCTTCCTGTTCTTCTTCATCCTCAGCTTTGTCAGGCTTCTTAGCTAGGACTAAAGCTGTTGATGTTAGGGTTAGAAGCTTAGGGAAAATCTTGTTTTGATGTAATTTCCATTTCATAAATGTATTGACTTGATATATTAATGAAAACTGTTTTTACTTCAAGATTTTGTCTCTGAGTTATTTTATCTTGTGTTGATAAATCCTGATTGATATTCTGATGACCATTTAAATTGTGCTTTTAGTTAAGTTCTGATTCTCTGTCAGCACTTATTCATCGAAATTATCTCGGTCATTTTTAACATGATTTATTTTCAGAATATTAATATTGCAGTGACAAATAATTCAATCAGTGATAACGGGTTAAAATTTGAATTGTTTCCCTTGATAAATGGAACAATTTTTCCTTGAAACTCGGCAAATGGGTAAGTAATGATTACTGTTTTCTCGAGCCCAGTAACTATCCGTTATTACTGCATGTCTGACAGGTGTCCAACGGTAATATTTTTTTGTATAAGTACAGCAGAGAGAAGATTTCTTTAATCTTTTTAATTTCTTCATCTTTTATCTCTCTTCTTACTTTTACTCTCCTTCACTTTACTATTTCCGTTGTTTTCATACAGATATTATATCAAACACCTATCAGGCATACTTAATTCTCAATTTTTTTTTCATATGGCACCAAAGGATTTAATCATTGATGGAGCAAAGTTTGTTCCAAACAACTATGCTGCAATTCTTGATCATGCTGAAGCTCCATCTGAATTGCACTTTGTGCAAGATCTTCTTGCACATAGTGAGGTTGGGTACGCCTTAACTCAGCCTGAATTATTTTCAAGTCAACAAGTTCTGAGGTTCTGGAGGACTGGCATTTTTGATGATGGTGGTAACCGTGGAACTCCCAGTATTATCTTCCAAGTGGGTGATTCATCTTTTGTAGTCACTCCTGGTACAGTACGCAGGGCTTTACATCTTCCCGAGGATTGTACTTTCTCAGTTCCAGAGGACTCAGCCCTTCGGGAGTTAATGGCTGAATTGGGATATGAAAAGAGTCTGACGAAACTTGGACAGTTGAAACGGGCTAATATCAGAAGAGAATGGAGTTTCTTCTTTGATTTCATCACCAAAGCTTTTGGGAACAAATGTTCAAATTTTGATGCTATCCCAATTCTGAGTCAGCACATAAGGTATGCTATTATCCATCAAACTCATTTTGATTTTGCAACTGGAATAATTGGTTTTATTGGGGATAGGATGACAGAGGATAGAGATGTTGTTTATTTTGCTAGATTCTGTCAACTTATTTACACGTATTGTACTGCTGAACCCCAGTTAGTCAACACTCAAACCCCACCTTTTAAGGTTGCAAAAAGGTACTTTAACGACCTGATAAATGCTGACACAAAGAAATCAATGGTGAGACAATTACAGATCCCTCAGTCTGTGAAACAGATTCTGGTAAATGCTGATCCTGCTACTTATAAATCTGTTTACTCAAATGTTCAACCAACTCACCATAACCAAAATCCATCAACCTCAGTACCTACCTCTCATTCTACTCAACCTACCCTCAGAACTTATCTCAAATCCTATCTCTCCACTTCACAGACTGCTCAACCTTCTTCTTCAGCACCTACTGTGAAGCCTACATCCTCTAGGCCAAAGAGAACAAAGACTGTTCCTCAAACACCTCAAAAGAGGAGGAGATTTACTTTGAGAGATGAATCAGATTCTGAGGAACAGATTCCTTCTTCAGAACCTGTGGTGATTGAAGCTGAGAAAGCAACTTCTCAGAAGGATTCTGACATTGGGGGTTCTAGGCTTCTCAAGAGGCTTAGACGTATGATAGTTCCTGAAACTCCCAAGGAATCCAAATCAACAAGGAAGTACAAGAAACAGAGGGCACAAAGGCCAGTTTTAGATGATGAGGAGGAAGCAGCTAAGGAAGGGGATCAGGAATCTCTGATCTCACAAGGCAAGGAATTTGCTCCAGTCACTTCTTCTCCATCAAACTCCATCTCAGGAAGCTGTATCTGACAAGGCTAACTCACCATCTGTGTCTCTTGTTGATCCAGGCACAAGTGCTGAAATTGATATACAGAACCTGGTTGTGCCTGAAATACTTTTCTTAGAAGCTCCAACAACAAATAATACTTCTACAACACCTGTTATTGATGCTGTTCAAACTCCAGAGTTATCAACAATACCTTCTCTGCATCAAGATGCTGATGATCAGATTTTAGGTGACCATCAGGATATGGCTGTTGATCAGAACTTAGTATCAGATCAACAATTAGAGGATGCTGAAGCCCCCATTGCTACTCACACTGTTGTCTTATCAGAAGATACTGATTCTTTAAGTTCTGATGCTGCAAATGTTGGAGATACTGGTGAAGCTGCTACAACTGTAGATGCTGATGAAGCAGGTCCTTCAGGACATACTCCTCCACCGACTCTTCCTAAGTCTGAACTGGTAAAGGAGTTTGTTATCAGGGATGCACCAGTACCTTGGAGTGAAACTCCTGCAGGTCAGGAGTGGACTAAGGAATGGAACTCAGTTTCATGTGTTCCAAATGCTTTACATCTTGCTGAGCACTTGACTAAAGCTGATGAAATGTTAAATTCTGATGCTTTTAAAACCCAGCTTAGAGTCACTGCATTGAGTATTAAACATCTACAAGGTCTTCATTCCAATACTCATGCAGAGCTACACAAGATTCAGGAGAACTTTATCAAACATGAACAAGTTTGGAAAATTGATAAGAAAAAGTTCTTCCAACCTACTATTGACAGGGTTGCTTATATTGAGAAAACTCAAGAGAAGCAACAAGCTCAGATTGATCAAATTCTGACAAATCAAGCTTCTCAGCAATCGCAACTTACTGAAATCTAGACCTCAGTGGAACTACTTATCTCTCTTTTATTACCTGCTGATGCCAAAAAGGGGGAGAAGGTAATTAAGTCCAAATGCAAAACCAACAAGACACTGCAAGGAAAGGATGATGGAAAAGATGACCAAGGAACCTCTGGAATGGGTAGTGGTCATAGTCAAGGTAGAAGGTTTACATCAAGACAAGCTAGTCACAGAACAAGTTCTGATACTGGGAAAAGAATAAGTTCTGCTGCTGGTAAAAGGATAAGTTCTGATGAACTTCTAGATCTTGATGAGGAAATGTCAAGACAGTTATTTCTTCAAGAAAATCCAGGGATGGACTTGGAAAGTTTAAAGGAAGAAGAAGCCAGACTTAAATCAGAGAAAGTCACATCTAAATCTGAAGCTTCTGGTAAAAAGTTACTTCCAAAACCTAAAGGCATTGTGATCAAAGAAAGGATACATACTGAAGCAACTTTGGCTAGATCACAAACAAAGATAGATCCTAGATCCAAGGGTAAAGAAAAGGTTGGTGAACCTATCAAGCCTTATGTACCTCCCGAGGAAGAAGAAATTACTGATGGAAAAGATGATCTTGCTCTGACTACAAGAAAAGTTCTTAAAACAACCTCTGACATGGCTCAAGTTGTTCAGAGTCAAGAAATTGTAAGTTCTGATATTCAGAAGAAGCAAGTAACCTCTGACAGTGCTCAAGTTAACTTGATATCAGAAAATAGATCTAAAACACTCCTACCAGGATTCACTAAAGCAAAACAGACTCAATCTTTGAAGACTACTGCAAGTGGTTTTGAAGCAAGAGTAGTTACTGGAAAGGAAGCTAGAGATAAAACTGGATTGGGAAGTGCTGATGAAAGAAGAGTACACAACACTACCAATGATCCAACTTCCTTGAGTGAACCAGGTATTGGAGCAACTCCTGAGAGATTGAATCAACTGGAATCTGTACAGATGGTTTACCATACCTACTTGAAAGAATACATCATGTTGTATTTCACGACAGATGGTAGGGTTTATCATATAAGACAAAATGCCATTCCTTTGAAGTATTTTGAAGAATTGGAGCATGTACTTTTCTTACTTCAAGTGGATGACAGGATAACAGAGACTGCTGCAAACTACTTAAAAGAACAGATTCAGAGACAGAAAAGGCTTTATTCTGTTAAGTCTGACAGCATATATGTTCCAAAGTACAGAGATCACAATGGTGATATTGTTGATATGAAGCCTAATACTGCATAGATCAGAACGTATCTTGGTATTAAGGGACTTGAATTCAATCTTGAATCTGACAAAGCTTATGTCATAAGACTAGATCAGGAGTTAAGAAAAGCAAAGATTAATGATCTCAGAGCTGCAATCTTTCAAACTGGTGAAGATACTGCAGAGCTTAAAGGTGTTAAAAGGAGAATGATTGATGAACTAAGATATGCTGAGAAATGTTTGTTGAAGAACTATCTCAGAACAACTCCTGACATCAGAGAGATCAGAAAATGAAGAAGCCAAGTCGAAGATCTACAACTGTTTAAATTATGATATTTATACAGATTGAAGTTGTTATCAGAAGTTAAAATTGGTAAAAACCTTAAGGACTGTAAGTTGTAGTTATCTAGTCTATTTCTCATGCATTTGTACTTAATGTTTTTGACATCATCAAACATCTGTTAAACTTGTATATTTTGTTAATTTACAAGTTGGGGGAGATTGTTAGATATATTTGATAATGTCATGGCTAATATGTTTTATGTTTAGCTTTCAGATCTTACGTGAACAGGATAAATCAGTACTTAACTGTTGATCAGTACTTATACTGGAAGTCAGGACTTAAGGATATCAGTACTTATATTATCAGGAGATAATCATCAGAAGATAGATATCAGAACTTAAGTGCTGAAGGACAATCAGATAAGGACAGTAGCTGATTAAAGGAAAGAAGATCGAGATAAACATAAGAAGAGATATGCATGAAGAAGGAATTCTGTGAAGAATGGAATACTTGGAAGAAAAGATATCTGATTGATATATTTTAGGAAGCAGAATTATATTCCATATCAATTAGCGATTATCTTGTAACTGTGTAGTATATAAACACAGGCATAGGGTTTACACTATAAGTGTTATCATTATCGAAGTTATTATTATATATAACCCTAGCAGCTCTCGTGATATTTGTTCATCACTGAGAGGTAACAGTTCCATACTGTAACAGAGTTTATTATTTCAATAAAGTTTGTTTTCTGTTACTTAAGATCTTAAAGTTCGATTTGAGTGTACTATACACTGTATTCACCCCCTCTACAGTGTGTGTGTGACCTAACATATACAATTCTCTTCAATTCGTTCTTTTCTCTCCTTTTCATTTCATGTAAGCTGAGAAGAACAACCCTTCCAGAAGGGGAGGTATTGCCGAATGACTATCTATCTGTGTGATAGAAGCCTAGTAGGATACCATCTATTATTTAATTGCTTGTCAAGTACTAAAGGCTGGCCACCTTCTATACTAACTATGCGATATAACAAGTGTTCATGATCATAATGATCTCTCAACAAATTCCTTTACTTCTATATAATGGATCAAGCTTTCGAAGATAGAAGCAGCTAGAAAGGAAGTAGTATTAGTACGGTGGTATTCTAATTCTAACACGTTTGTGATACTAAGGTTGACGTGGTTATTAAAAGGTTATAGAACGCTAACGAGCAAAAGTGTAACCAGTATAGTATTATGTACGGAAGATAGTAACGACTACGAACTGGAAAAAAATGGGTATTGAGAAGCAAAAGCTATAATGCTAGAAGCTATGATGAGAGTCGGTGCAATAGACTTGAAAGAATTTGGAATGATCACTTAACGCGAATTAAGTTTTCTCATGATAATCGATCGTATGTCAGTATCGAGGTATCGCCTTATAAGATCCTTGAGGGAAGACAATGTCGATCCCCCTTATGATAGGATGAAGTTGGAGAGCGCAAGATGCTCGGACCAGCAGTGGTCCAAAGGACCAAGGATATAATAGATTTAATCAGAGGACGGCTGGTAGTAGGGGACCTAGTGCTGTTATAGGTATTCTCTTAGAAAGGATGGATAAGGTTCGGAAAGAAAGGAAAGCTAAGCCCACAAATTGTTGGACCCTTGGATATATTAAGACGTATTGGGAAATTAGCATATGAGCTAGCCCTACCCCCGAATATGTAGCAAGTTCATAACGTGTTCCACATATCAATGTTAAGGAAGTATAATTCGGATGCCAGACAAATAGGGGCATATGAGCGCATAGACATGCAACCAGACGTAACTTATATGGAGCAACCAGGAAGGGTTATAGATTGAAAAGGAACAAGTGCTTAGGAGAAGGGTTATCAAACTAGGCAGAGTTTGATGGTAGAACCATAATGTTGGAAAATTTACTTGAGAGTTAGAAAGTGCAATGCTAAGAGAGCATCCCTATTCATTTTCTATCCGATTCCGGGACGGAATCCTTTTAAGGAGGGGAGACTATAATAATCCCAATTTTTGGAATTTTTGAAGCATGGATGAATAGTAACTTTTGCTGATGATGCTGATTAAGGAAAATTATCAGATCACGCTATATATGAGTACTGTTATGGAAATTCTAAGATCGTATTAGTATTCCATAAAGTAAATAAGTGTATGTAAAGATCGTCAGAATCCAAATCCGCACACTTTGATTTTTCTGAAAATCCACCAGATACCGAAAGAATTGAGTATAAGGTAACATGATAAAAAGGATTTAAATTCAAGGATTTTGAGAGAGAATCATAAAAGGAATATAAAATATTGAGAAAGGTTTAGGGGAACCTAAGTAATAAGATCTCAGGTATGATCCCTCAAACGATAAACGAAAATAAAAGATAAACGAACCGTATAACAGATCAGCGGTCATTAGCCAAGTAATTAAGGGATTAATCAAAAAGGTAGTGGATGATGATGTCATCACATGACACAAGCTTGCTTGCATAAGCATGACAAAGGAATTTTGTTTGTTGGGTGATTTTGGGCCATACAAAAGTAACCATGGTAAAAAGGTTAAAACAAATTTCAAGACAAAAAGAAGAATCAACCAAGCAAATAACATAAATCAAAAAGAGAAGAGTTGACTTTGCAAGAAGAAGCTCTCGGACAAAATAAATACAGCAACTTCAAACTGCCATATCTCCTTCAATACTCACTTAAATATTGTGTTCTATAGCTCGTTCGAAAGGTATTGACATGACCTACAACTCTTGTTCACAAGTCTCGTCCAAATAAGTAAGGTAGGACCCTCATTTTTACATTTCTTTAAATCAGACTTTTAGAAACTTCAAAGCCTGACTTTGTGTTCTTGATTTCTTTGGAAAGATCAAGCTTGTAGGAGGCTTTCTAAGGCTTCCTAGCAACTTAACACCTCCCAAGGAAGGTATAAACATCAAACCCTAGCCTTTACTTTATTTGTTAGTAAGTTTAATTGTTGGTTTTGTGAAATGAGAAGCATAGATTGTGATTATTAGTAGTTTGGTTTGATTTGGAAGTGTTTTGGTAATTAAAGCTTGATTATAGTTCATAGGTCTTGATTGTGGTTGTTTGAGTTGAAAAACTTGGAGGTTATGGTCTGATGTGATATGGTTTAGGTGAAGTTTTGTTGTATTGATGGTTATGAGTTGGTTGGTGGTTGATTGGAGTAGTTTAAACTTTGGTAATCGTGTAAACATAACCGTTGTAATGCCCGATTTACCTTAGACTGTTTTTGTTATTAACTTCAGGACCCGTGAACTCACTGTAAGATTCTTACCATTGTCATGTTTATATAGTTCATATTACGAGCTTCGTTTTGATATGTGGTTCGTTTGAATCTGATGTACGGTTTAGGAGAAACGACCGTTTTAAGTAACGGCATTTCGCGAACGAACCATTACCCCTCGCCTTACTTTGAAACCTTGGTTAAGAACTTTAAATGACTAATTGGGATATGAAACAATTATGTTAAGTGGATTAGGCAGTTGATAAGGTACTCGCGAAAGAATCGCCTTAAAACTCTTAATGGTTAATTTATTAAAAATGGTGGAGCCGAGGGTACTCGAACGACTTAGGTGATTCGTTAAGCGTAGGAGTGACCATAAGCGAACGTTAGGGTTCAATTGGTTAAAGTCTAGTTTCTTAAGCGACCGGGGTTTAATTCCAACTTATGTTGTTGTTCATAGGTTATCGGACCCACTCTAAGCTTAAGTCTATCCGGGAGCACTCAGGCAAGTTTTCTACCTGTTATACTGTTGTGGTGATGTATATATGTATATGCATTATCTTGTGATAGATGCATGTTGGTTAATTAGCAAATTTTGCGATATATTGAAGCATGCTGAGATGGTATATATATGCATGTATGTTTCGTAATCTGGTTATCTATCTGTTGATTTCAATGCTTACAGTTACATAATACCTGTGCTAGAGATAAGCAGTAGTTGCGTATACCCTTAGTATAGGGGATCGAAAGGTGAACATTTTTTTCTAAACCGGGAGTCGATGTTCCCGAGTATAATATATATATATATATATATATTTATATATATATATATATATTGATATAGTTTTTAAAACTATTAATCGAATAAGGTTTATTCGATAACTTTATTTTATTTTATTAATGAATATTATTTTGAATATTCATTTGAGGGCTTATGACTCCCTTTATTTTATTAATGAATATTATTTTGAATATTCATTCGAGGGCTTATGACTCCCTTTATTTTATTAATGAATATTATTTTGAATATTCATTCGAGGGCTTATGACTCCCTTTATTTTATTAATGAATATTATTTTGAATATTCATTCGAGGGCTTATGACTCCCTTTATTTTATTAATGAATATTATTTTGAATATTCATTCGAGGGCTTATGACTCCCTTTATTTTATTAATGAATATTATTTTGAATATTCATTCGAGGGGTTATGACTCCCTTTATTTTATTAATGAATATTATTTTGAATATTAATTCGAGGGCTTATGACTCCGCTTATTTTATTAAATAATATTCTTTATTTTGTTAAAGAATAATATTTCGATAATCAAACTTACTTTTGATTATTCAAATAAAGATAGTACTTTCGTATAAGTATATCTTTGGTTATTTAATATTCATTTCAAGTATGAGTTTTAACACTTCTACTTCGATTATTTTTATAGAGATTATCCTTTTTGAAAATATTATTTAAATATTAATATTCAGATATTTTCTAATATATTGGGATTGATTTATTTTAATAAATCAGCAGTACTCCAAACATTCTTAAAAATGTTTCGAGTCTTCGAAATGATTTTAAAAGTTAGAGCGGATCCCAAAACTCATTTTTATATTTAAGATCTTCCTTTCGAAGGGGATTTAAATATTCGCTCAAAACCTGAGGGATCCGGCTCTGTGGTGTATTTTATATTCGCAACGAGGTTGCTATTTTGATAAATGAATTATTTACTTACCCAAAGTTCGGGAAGTAAGTCCATCTATTGAGTCGGCATAAGCAACATGGGCTCAGTGGGCGTCCATGAAAGTGTAAGTGGCTCAGTGGGAGTCCATCAAATGCGTAAGTGGCTGAGTGGCAGTCCAGCATAAGGTCCCATTGCGGCCAGGGTGATGACCAGTGGGGAATTCGTCCATCTACTAGTAGAAAAGGTTACTTATTGGTATCTTTGCCTGATCAGCAAGATATCAGGTTTATGCCAAGGTTTTCTCCTTTCCAAATTCATTGGATATTGCAACTCTGTTTATAATTTTCATAACAGAGGTTTTCAAGGAGTGTATGAAATGTATATATATATAAGTGTATATATATATCGGGACTTAATGAAGTACCTCGTAACTTCATTATTTATAATGATATTCAAAGATTGAATCTATTCAAATCTTGTCTTGTAGTCTCATTAGTGTGATGAACTTTTAAAACTGGTTATAACTTGAATGGTGGTAGTTCAAGTAGTATTTGGAAAAGATATAAGTATATTGGAGTATCTTGTAACTTCATCTTTTAAACTTATATCTGGTTAATGATTATCTTATGCATGACAAAGATTTTCACAAAAACGTTGAGACAAGGTTAGATATCTGAGATCACCTTGCAATGATATTTTTATACAGTTATAAACTGGAACTCTGTGTATATTAGGCATGGAAGAGGACTTCCAAGATTTTGAAAAGTATATAAGTATATATACTGAATATTTTGCGACTTCGTCGCATTAAGATATCAAACTTGGTTCATTTCTTCTTGACCAAGACTTTCATGAGTACTATGAGAATGCTCATATATTGTTAATTATTATACATATTATTTCATTAGGCTTGTTGCTCACCCTTGCTTTCTTCTTCATCACACAACAACAGATAGAAAAGATGAACATGACCAAGCTCCCGATTCGCAAGCGGTTAGGAAACGTTCCGCAGTTTCCTGTAGGCGTTGATGCCGTTATAGCCGAGGTAGGATCTACCAATAGGCTAGACTTTCAAATTTTGATGTACCAGACTTATATATATTTATGAATTGTAATAATGGCAAGGAAATGTAAATTTTTTCAGAAACTCTTTTAAGGTGTAATGGCATATAATTGTGGAATAAAGTGACTTGTATTATTTTTTTGGTATTCATCTCTGAGACTATAACTTGTGGTGTGTGTGTATATTGTGGGGTCACAGTATGTAGTAATTGGTTGTTTATTAAGATTATGTGTTATTAAGGGAAATGGAACTCGTGACAACCCGGATCCCCGACCCCGGATTTGGGGGTGTTACATTGAGCATCTTTTCAGCCTCCTCATTGCCCTGTACAGCTAGAGTTTGATAGGCTATAACAGGATTAGTAAATGTCTCAGCATCTAGGGAGATAGAATTTATGACAGCTTGATATTCTTGCTGAAATAGTCTCTTCCTTTCTGCATTATTGACATTCATTGACTCAATAGAAATGGTGTCCACCCTTATCACTCCCATACATGCATATTTCTCATAATCTCTCTTTTGTTGCATCAAGGGCTCCACTTGGCATCCCACCCTCACACTCTCACCTTCACCATCTAAGGTGGGATTCCTCTCACTCACTTTTGCCAGACCTGAAGAAATGGTCTGCATAGGTTCACTCATTTTCTCTCCTTTTTCCTGCGAGCAACCCAACCTCTCACTCAATTCACTCCCTGGCCTCAGTCCTAAGAGTGATTGTACTACTACTAAGTCATCTGCACTTGTGATAATTGTAGGAATTTGAAGTTGTGCAGCGAAACCCGACGGATGAGGAATATCCATCGGGATAGTAGTTTGGCTAGCCGACGGTTGACTGCTATTAGGCACATCCGTCGGGATATAATCACTACTCGACATGCGAAGAATATCCATCGGGATAGAAGAAATGAATGAGTTTGGAGTGGAGACTAATATAGACTCTATGCAGATTGATGAAAATTTGGGCACAGATGTCTCAATAGACTCAGAAAGAATTGACAAGTGAGCCAACAAATCATCTAAAAGATGATGCTCACTTGCTAGGATTTTTGGTTTCTCCAAGAGAGTTAATGATGGAAAATTTGGAAGTGATGTATGAATCATGTCTACATCCAGTGAGTGTGTAGGTGAATTTGGTGTTTCAGGTGCTTCAATTATTAATGATTCTGGCCGTGACTTCACATTTATTGGAGCCACATCAATCTAACTTTGAGATGGTGCAGTGATTGGGTCTTTAGCACCAGTTTGCACTGTGTGTGTTCCCTGTGCATCCTCAAGGGTTTTAGATCTTTTCTTTCTAGCATAAGTCTGTGGTGAACTTGTGTCCCTAGCCCTCTTGGTCTGTGCTCCTGGTTGGGAGCTTGTTTCAATAGTAACATCCTTTTGGGAGGATGAAACTAGAATTGAGCTAATATCCTTATTAACAACCACAGTTTGTTGGGAAACTGTGGTGTGGCTAAGCTTAGGTACACTAATCTCACCAGCCTTATCCTTAGGGTTTATTTGATTTTCACCTTGTCCCTCACCTTGCTCACTCTCCTTCACACTCCCCTCTTTATGTTTAGTAGATTTTGCAACTGATTTCTTTTGAAAGAAATCAGAGGGGGCTTTCTTAGCTTTGGATTTAGAAATTGTTGTTTTGGTAGCTTGGGTAGGCATCTGTTGGGTCATTGACACATATTTCATAGCTACACTTGAAGGCAAAGAAATGTGTGAGGTTGGAAGAGTGGAGACAGTGGTCCTTACCTCACTTACCTGCGGTCCCCCCATGATTGGAAAGTAAAAGAGGGGCACCTCTTTGTGGTGATTTTCCCTGTTGAGATCATCAATGACTCTCCATTCTTGAACCCAACAATTCAGTTTGTTGGTTGGATTCTTAACAGCAATATTCTCAATAAGATGGTTAGCAAGCATCATAAAGAATCTAGCATAATAGACACTTTTACCTCTCTTATTAAGCTCTCCTAACTTATAACCTAACTCAAATATGATAATGTCACTGAAATTAAAGTATTTATCAGTGACTAGCATATAAAGCATGTTAAGCATATAAATGTTAACAGAATCAAAATTGCTTATTTTACCAGAAAATATCTTAGTCACTACATCACACAGATAGCTCCATTCCTTTTTAAGACCTAGCCTCCTAATCTCACTTAACTTAGAAGTTGAAAGTGCATAGCCCATTGAGTTTAATATGTTAACTATATCAGTATCTGTGTGTGGAACAGTAGAGGTGTTATCTGGAATTCTAAAGCATGCTTTGATAATGTCACTATTAATGCAAAACTGCATCCTTTAAGAGTGAAAGTTATGGTCTTGTCAGTAGAGTTGTACACGGAAGTTGTCCATATCTCCTCCACAACTTCACAGTAGATTGTGGGTGATTCCAACATAGCATAACTGAGTTTACAGCTCCTCACAAAATCCATTATCTTGTGAAAGTCTCCAGACTGTGGAATCTCCTTGTTCACAAGAGCTACAAAGTTGTTCTTTTCATAGATAAATCCAGATTGAGACATGATTTTGACTATTGGTGCCATTGTTAGAGAATGAGAAATTTGCAGAGAGAATATTTGCTTCGGAGAAGAAAGGAAGTTAGAGCAATTGATTTGAGAATGATAAAAGAGTAGAATAAAAATGAAATCTACTTTTATACTATCTCAGGAATAAACTGTCAAAAATAATAAAGTGAAATAAATTAACCAATCAAAATAGCCGTTTAAAAAAATTAAACTGTAAAAATTCTGTCACTTATCCGTCGTATTATACTTACAAACTGTAAGTATACCCGCTTGATAATGTTCAGAGTTTTAACAACTAAAATTGAGACAATTCGACGGATGAGAATAAAACATTTATCCGTCGGGTTATAAAATAATCCAGAAAAGTAATTTATTTTATTAACAATTAGTATTCCGACGGATGATCAAACTCGATGGATAATGATCATCTGTCCGGATGTAAATTTTGACTTAGCTAAAATTTCATCCAAAACAGAAAAATCAATTAAGTTTCTGGTTGCATTATAACTTGCAAAAATATATGAAATAATTCAAGAATAATTAAGCATACCTAACTCACTTACCAACCTTGAAAAGGTGGATTCATCAAGTGCCTTGGTAAATATATCTGCAAGCTGCTTTTCACTTGGAACAAAATGAAGTTCCACAGTACCATTCATCATATGTTCCCTAATGAAGTGGTACTTGATGTCTATGTGCTTTGTTCTTGAATGTTTGACTGGATTTTCAGTGATGGCAATTGCACTTGTGTTATCACAGAAAATGGGAATTCTATCCACTTGTAGACCATAGTCCAACAATTGGTTTTTCATCCACAAAATCTGTGCACAGCAACTACCAGCAACAATATATTCAGCTTCATCTGTAGAAGTAGAAACTGAATTTTGCTATTTTACTGAACCAGGACACAAGCTTGTTCCCTAGAAATTGATAGGTTCCTGTTGTACTTTTTCTGTCTATTTTACACCCTGCATAATCTGCATCTGAAAAACCAGTTAGATCAAAACCAGAATCTCTAGGGTGCCAAATGCCAAGTTTTGGTGTTCCCTTGAGATATCTGAAAATTCTCTTGATAGCTACTAAGTGAGATTCTCTAGGATCAGCCTGAAATCTAGCACAAAGACAAGTAACAAATATTATATCTGGCCTACTAGCTGTTACGTACAGAAGTGAGCCAAACATGCCCCTATAGCTTGAAGTATCCACAGACTTTTTAGTAGTGTTTAATTCAAGCTTAGTTGCAGTGGCCATGGGAGTTTTTACAGATGTGCAATCGATTAGATCAAACTTCTTTAAAAGATCATGAATATATTTAGTTTGACTAATGAATATTTCATCACTAACTTGCTTAACTTGTAAGCCAAGAAAGTAAGTTAGTTCTCCCATCATGCTCATTTCATACTTACTTTGCATCAATTTGACAAACTTTTTGCAATTTTTTTCATCTGTAGAGCCAAATATAATATCATCTACATAGATTTGAACAAGTATACTAGAGCCATTAACATTTCTAAAGAATAAAGTTTTATCAACAGTACCTCTTGTGAAGTGATTTTCCAAAAGAAACTTTGATAAAGTGTCATACCAGGCTCTAGGTGCTTGCTTCAGTCCATAAAGTGCTTTTAAAAGATAGTAGACATATTCTGGAAAATTTGGATCTTCAAAACCAGGAGGTTGAATGACATAGACTTTCTCCTCCAAATCTCCATTTAAAAAAGCACTTTTGACATCCATTTGATAGACCTTGAAATTGGCATGAGCGGTATAGGCTAAGAAAATTCTGATGGCTTCAAGTCTTGCAACAGGATCAAAAATTTCCTCAAAATCTATTCCTTCTTGTTGACAGTAGCCTTTAGCAACCAATCTAGCTTTGTTCCTGACCATTATGCCATTTTCAGCCATCATTTCTGAATACCAACTTTGTGTCAGTTGGATTCTTTCCTTTAGGTTTGGGTACCAGCTTCCATACCTTGTTTCTTTCAAATTGGTTTAGCTCCTCCTGCATAGCTAAAATCCAATCAGGATCCAACAAAGCTTCTTCTACCTTCTTTGGTTCTTCCTTAGATAGGAAGCTGCTATATAGGCATTCTTCTTGAGTTGCTCTCCTTGTTTGAACTCTAGAAGATGCATCACCAATGATGAGCTCAGAAGGGTGATCTTTAGTCCATTTTCTTTTTTGAGGTAGATTAGATCTAGATGAAGAGGCCTCATTGTTGTCTTGATGTCTGATTGAGTTTTAATTTTGAGAAACTCCCCCTGAGTTTGTGAATATTTGATTTGAGAAAGGAGAACTTTCTGTATGTGATCTATTCTGACTTTCAGCTTCTCTTAATGTTCCGACGGATGATGCACTTTGTGTCCCGATGGATGAAGCTGATTGTCTCCCGACGGATAAGACAGATTGTCTCCCGACGGATGAAGCATTTTGTAACTCGACAGATGTTGAATTATGTGCTTCATTAGTTGTAGATTTTTCTACATTATCCATATTCACTATTTCTTGATCACTTTCATCATCACTATCATCACTAACCATCTCCACATTATCAAACTTGAGGCTTTCATGGAATCTCCATCTTGCAGTCCTTCAATATTTTTGTCATCGAACACAACATGTATTGATTCCATAATAATGTTGGTTCTTAGATTGTAGACTCTATATGCCTTTCCCACAGCATATATAACAAAGATTCCTTCATCTGCTTTAACATCAAACTTCCCATGTTGATCAGTTTGATTCCTAAAGATATAACATTTGCAGCCAAAGACATGAAGAAAATTTAGAGTTGGCTTCCTATTCTTGAACAACTGGTAGGGTGTCATGCACTTTGCTTGATTAACCAAAGAGATATTCTGAGTATAGCAGGCAGTATTCACAGCTTCAGCCTAAAAATATGTTGGCAAATTTGATTCTTCAAGCATTGTCCTCGCAGCTTCAATAATAGATCTGTTTTTCCTTTCCACTACTCAATTTTGTTGAGGAGTTCTCATGCACAATCCCATTCTCTTCACAAAATGATCTCATCACAGAATTCTTGAACTTAGTTCCATTGTCACTTGTTAGGTCACACACACTATAGAGGGGGTGAATATAGTGTAAAGTACAATCAAATCGAACTTTAATATCTCAAGTAACAGAAAGCAAACTTTATTGAAACAATAAACTCTGTTACAGTATGGAACTGTTACCTCTCAGTGATGAACAAATATCACGAGAGCTGCTAGGGTTATATTGAATAATCTTCTCGAATATGATAACACTTATAGTGTAAACCCTATGTCTATGTTTATATACTACACAGTTACAAGATAATCGCTAATTGATATGGAATATAATTCTGCTTCCTAAAATATATCAATCAGATATCTTTTCTTCCAAGTATTCTATTCTTCATAGAACTCCTTCTTCATGCATATCTCTTCTTATGTTTATCTCGATCTTCTTTCCTTTAATCAGCTGTTGTCCTTATCTGAACATCCTTCAGCACTTAAGTTCTGATATCCATCTTCTGATGATTATCTCCTAATAATATAAGTACTGATATCCTTAAATCCTGACTTCCAGTAAGTACTGATTTATCCTGTTTAAGTAAGATCTGAAAACTAAACATAAATCATATTAGCCATGACATTATCAAATATATCTAACATCACTCCTGATTCTTCTTACTTTAAAGTCAGGATGATTGTTGACTTGCCTTATGTGATTGATGATGATTTCACTAGCTTCATCTTTAGACTTTAGGAATATATCCAGGAGAACTTTGAGAAATCATCCACAATTACTAGGCAAAATCTTTTCCTTGAGATGGACAACATATTGACTGGTCCAAACAAATCCATGTGTAGCAATTACAAAGGTTCTTCAATTGTTGAATCAAGCTTATTCTTGAATGATGCTTTGATCTGCTTTCCTTTTTGGCAGGCATCACACAATCCATCCTTAGTAAAATCCACTTGAGGAATACCTCTAACCAATTCTTTCTTGACAAGCTCATTCATGGTCTTAAAGTTTAGATGGGATAGCTTTTGTGCCGTAGCCAACTTTCATCTTGACTTGCTTTACTGAGAAGACAAGTGACATATTCTGCGTTTGATGAGTTAAAATCAGCTAAGTACACATTTCCGTTTCTCACTCCAGTGAGAACCATTTTGTTGCTCTTTTTATTTGTCACAACATAGGCTTCTGAATTGAAGGTTACTGAGTTGCCCTTATCACAAAGCTGGCTGATACTCAACAAATTATGCTTGAGACCATCCACTAGGGAAACCTCTTCAATGATGACATTGTCTTTTGAAATCAAGCCATATCCCACAGTATAACCCTTGCTGTCATCTCCAAAAGTAATGCTTGGGCCAGCTCTTTCCTTGAACTCAGTGAGCAGGGTAGAATCTCCAGTCATGTGCCTTGAGCAACCACTATCCAGATACCATAGATTTTTTCTGTTTCCCTGCACACATCAAAATCAAATCAAGTTGATTTTGGTACCCAAGTTTCCTTTGGTCCTGCCTTGTTAGCTTTCTTCTTTGTTTCTTAGGTTTGATCTCATTTGACTTGGGAATTTCTGATTCATCCTTAGTCATCTGAGTTGGACCTTTGAAACCAGTCATTAAAACAAAATTATCATGCACATTTTGATTAACAGGAAAAGGCATGCTATTTGCAAACATGTTATTCCAGTAAGGCATGATAAATGGCATTTGAGGCATACTAAATGTAGCATAATAAGGATTAGGTGCAAATGGCATATTAGCAAATTGTGCATTCATATTCTGAGCGGACATAGTATTCATAGGCATGGTAGGCATGGCAATCATGTTGGGAAAAGAAGAGGGTGCAGACATAAGAGTAGGCATGGCAAGTTTGCAATTAACAGACAAATGATTAACATTACCAAACTTAACATAGATTTTTCTTGGAGCATATTTATCAGGTCTATAGTTGTTATGTTTGTTAATTCCTACTTTCCCATTTCTACTATTTTTCTTTTTGGCTTCTATTTTAACCTCAATCTTTTCTAATCTGTCATTCAATTGCTTGATGGACAGATGACCAATATTAACTTTCTTTTCCTTCCTTACTTGAATAGATTCTCCTGGAATAAAGTTCTAAAAAACTGATCCATATTTCTCATTTAACTTAGCTAGCTTAGCTTTGCTAACTGGTTTACTCACAGTCGACAGATGTGCCTCCTTGTCACTCGAAAGATAATCTTTTTGATTATCCGACGGATGATTTTCATCATCCGTCGAGTCCACATCTGTAAGCAATCCTTCAACCAAATTGGAACCAAGCTTCTCTTTACTCTTCTTCCAGGCTGCATCACAAAAGGACTCAATACCTTGAAATTTAGTGATTTGAGCATGGACATCTCTGGATGATTTCCATGCCTTAATCACTTCCTGTTCTCGTACAAGCTTCTTCTTTAAAATCTCTTCTTTCTTCAAGGACTCAGTTAATTCATCCTTAGCAATCTTACACTCAATTCTCAATTTCTCAAATTCAATAAACTGAGACTCTAACACATTATTCCTCTCACTTAAAAACAAGTTGTTTTCTTTAATTTTAGCATTTTCCTTAATGAGGGACTTAAGTGTAACACGTAGGTGATATAATTCTGTGGATATGTCATTTATTGTATAATTACACTCAGCTTTAGATAAATATGCTAAGTTAGTGGTGATTACCTGATTGCTTGAAGAACTTGTTTCTGTTTCATTAGATTTGGCCATTAGGGCTAGATTGACATAGCTTGGTTCTTCATCTTCATCCAGTCCATCTGTAGCCCAATCATTCTCTTGTGTGATGAAAGCCCTTTCCTTTTGTTTGAGCAACTCATAGTATTTCTGTTTATAATCAACAGGCTCAAACTTTTTCTTGCTAGAATCATACTTTCTACACTCATGGGCAAAATGCCCTGCCAAGCCATATTTGAAACATTTGAATTAGGATTTATCCACCATGTTTCTATTTGGCTTGGCTGCTCCAAAATTCTTTTTGAATTTGAGCTTGGAAAATCTTCTGGATAGGAATGCTAGATGTTTATCAATATCATCCATGTCATATTGGCTCAAGTGATCTTTATTTTCAGCTAACAGTCCTTTACCCTTGCTTTCACAGACCTTTGATGTAGACTCAACAGCTTCTACCTTCATCTCTTTCTCCTTCTCTAACTCAGCAACCAGTGCTATGAACCCTCCTTTATTCCTTCCTTTCTCCATCCTCTCATCTTGCTCTATTTCAAGCTCATAACTTTTTAGGATGCCATACAGTCTCTTCAAGGTAAACTCCTTGTAATCCTGAGAATTTATCAATGAGACTGTCATCGGCTTTCACTCTTTTGGAAGAGATCTAAGGAACTTGAGGTTGGAGTCTTTTGTTTGATAGACTCTTCCATGAAACTTCAAAGCATTTATTTGCTTTTGAAATCTACTAAAAATATCAGTGAGAGACTCACTTTCTTCATAGTGGAAATGCTCATATTGCTGAATCAGTAGATGCATCTTGTTCTCCCCTACTTGCTCAGTACCATCACAAATAATCTGGATTGTGTCCCAAACCTCTTTGGCTGTTTTACAGTTAATGATGTTATCAAACATATCACCATCAACTCCATTGAACAATATATTCATGGCCTTCTTGTCCTTCCTGACTTGCTCAATATCAGGGTCTGACCATTCATGCCCAGGTTTTGGAATAGATGGCTCATTTCCAGTTGCAGCTCTCATTGGTACATGAGGAGCTCTCTCTATGCAATCCACATAGGGCTCATCTTGGGAAAGAAGATGTAGGTTCATCTTCACCTTCCAGTGGTGATAATTATCTTTGTCCAGAAATGGAATTTTGACTCCAACATCCTTCTTGTTCATCTTGCTGTTTGTTTTGATCTTTACACTCTTTGTACTTCAAGAGCTTGCTCTGATACCAATTGTTATTCCCTAACAATACAACAAGAATTACATAAGGGGGGTTGAATGTAATTTTGGCTACTTTTCCAGATTTTAAAAATAGTTCTAACTTGATAGATATAATAGTGTTTGATTAGTAGTTGTCACTAAGTAATAAAAACAAAAGATTTTAAAACTTTCTGGTGGATTTGAAAGTATCCACCAGATATATATATATATATATATCAAATGAGAACACTATGAAGCTTGAATATCTCATAGCTGCTTACAAGTTTGAACAACTAAAACTGCAGAAAAATGCTTACAGGATATAGCCTGATATGTTTCTCTGAAAAATGTATCTGCTTAGTTAATTGTTCTACTTGCTACACTTGGTTTATATATCACCAAGTTTACATGACAATAAGACAAGATAATAAAAACAAAACATATCTAGTCTAACTTCATGCTGCTTCACTACTTTATTCCAGCATCTTTCAAATATCTTCACAATTACATGGAAATGGTAATGCTTCTTTGTTCTCAAATTCCTGCTTAACAGGCTGCCACATTCCTTTTACAAACACCTGACGCATGTGACTTTGTTTTCACTGTAAATAGCTATTTGAATTTGATCATCCGTCGGGACTATGCTTGTCATCCGTCAGGAGCTTTGTTGATCATCCGTCGGCAGTCTTTGTGAACCATCCGTCGGGAGTCTTTTATGTCACTTGACTTCATTTCATTTATACAGAATTACAAGACATCTTATATTTACAATTAGTCACCCTATTCTGCATATCCACTAGTAGTCAACATGACTCATATACTCCTACAGAATCTAAACAAAGTTGTTTGCAAAAATATGCTATAAGACTTATTTGTTACATAAGCTACTCACTCGATGGACGTCAGTTTATCATCCGTCGGGACTATATTGTTCATCCTTCGGGACTATATTTGATCATTCGTCGGTTGCTACAAAATTCAGTAAGATAAATCTACTAATGTGTTTTGTTAACTTTTCATCAAGTTCACAACATATTCCTAACAAGCACAACTACCAATGTATAAGGAATCCTATTCTATTAACAACAAGGAAATCTATACTATTGCTTCTGAGATAAAATCCTTCACCACCTTGAAGTTATTGTTTCCTTTTCCTCTTCGAAGATCAACTGCTGTGACAAATACTGATTTCATTATCCGTTGACATCATCATTCGTTGAAAAAATCATCCTTCGAATATCAACATCCGTTGATGTCATCATCATCCATTGATGCAATCATCATCATCCGATGGTGCTTGTAATCATCATCCGTCGATGCTTCTGATAGTTTCTATTTGATATCATCAGCTGCTCCTAACATTTTCCCCTACTTGTTCATTATGGAATTATAAAAAAGTTTCAATTGATGATGTCAAAACTATCTAAATGCAGGAATCAAGTATGCATATTAAATCTTACTTCAGTGAATATCAGACTTTAACTCTTCATCCTGAACTGCTTCTTTAACTTGAGCAATGTCAGAGGTTAATCCCACTATCTCAGCTCAGAATGCTTCCAGAAATCTTCCTTCTTTGACCAGCTTGGATGATTTCTGCTTCAAGTAAATTTTCTTCAGTATCAAAAGCTTGAACTACTGTATAGATTAAATCTATCAGAGTTTAAGATTTAGATTCCTTAGATACTGTCTCCAGCTTTGGCTTTAATCTTTGAAATTCTTTGACTTTTCTTCTATCTTCTCCTTTCCTTTAAGCTTCATGTCAGCATTTCCAATAGCTTGTGATCTGAGAGATCTTTCACCTTCTACCTGACTGATTTCCCTTATAACTATACCTCTGGTTGGTCTGTTAGAAGGATCATCTACATAAATTACTTGAGAACCAACAGCAATATCAGCATTTGCTGTCTTCATAGAATTTTTAAACTCTTCCTCCGTTTGCTTTAGCTGTTCAAGACCAACTCCAGGATTTTCTTTTGCAAATATTCTTCTACTCACCTCAGAATCAAATAATTGAACCTTTGGATCCTTGTAGAATAGAGTTGTCTTTCTTCCTTTAATTTTCAGAGTTTGAAGATATTGGCTTGCTTATGCACCAGTTTCTTTCTACAAAATACTTTGGTATTCATCAACAACAGTTGTGACTTGTGAAGATTATTGTATTTTAGTAGTCACAGTCAATTCTTCAACTCTTCTTTCATTCCTCTTGCTTTCTTTTCCTTGTCTAGACTGAAATCTAGTGATTTCTTTTGATGAACCACTAAATCCAACTAGCTTGTCACCTCTTCTCCTTTTGATCTCCTTCCGTTCCCCCTTATTACCTCCATCAGAATTTTCATCATCAGTACTTATCAATGACAGCCGTTTGTATTTAGATTTATCAATTTTCTCCCCCTTTTTTGGCATCATCACCAAGCAGTAGAGAAAGAATCAGCTCCGTTGAATTCTGTACTTCATTAAGTTGATCAAAAATTTGAGAAATTTTGTTTCTGAATTTCCTGATGAGTAGTCAGCTTTGAAGCAATCAATGATTCTTTAATCTGATTGATTTGAGTAGTAGTTGCTTCATGAGCCGTGTGTAAGGATCTGACAACCAAAGTTGATGTTTTTAGATGATTTAGCATATCATGATTTGTAATCTTATGTTATGCTATTTCCAGATGTTTAGCAACTCGAGTTCTGGAAATAGGATATGTAGCATCTTTCCAATGAGCATTTCAGAGCTTATCAGAATAATCCTACTTCTTTTTAGCATCTAACTCGTTCATTTTCTGTTGTCTCACATGCATAGACATATCTTCAGGAAAGAAAAGGTCATTCTCAAGATCTAACATAGCATTAGATACATGAGTTTCTTTACCATCATTAGATTCTTCAATAGCAGCTGGATCTTGCACTAATTTCTGAACTTTATCTTCAGCTTCAGTGTGCAGAACAGAATGAGAAATTGATCCAGTGGCTTTAGAAGTTTCAACACCTTCAGCAGTTATCTCCACATCTTCAAGTATTATAAATTAATGAATTGGAGCTTCAATATTATCTTCCAGAACTTCAGCTCCTGTAACATACTGTGGTGATTCTGAAATGAATGAATCTATATGAATGGACTGTTGTTGCAATGCCCCCAAATTAACCTGTTAAATCAATAAATAAATGCCAGCAACTCAAATATAGCATCTGCGATCCCAAACTACACCCAAGATCTTTTAAGGTTACAGTTCTAGAAACAAGAATTCCAAATTCCACAAATAAATTTTCACTTTCTTTTAAAACTCTTTTCAATAATTCCAAACCTTAAAACTTAACCCGCTAGTATAACTTCGAAAAGATGTATACTAGGCCCAAATACAATACACAACTATAATTTAAATAATATAAACAACTTTACATAATTAAACTTACACTAGTCCGCAAACCCTGGACCAACCAACTTCCAAAAGCTTCTTCTTTGCTTCCTCAAATTATGCAGCTAAACAGTGCAAGCTAATCCTCACTGGAGGTTAGATTTAAAAAAAGGCAAGTATGAGCGAATGAAATGCTCAGCAAGTTCATTATAGCATATATATGGTCATTTTGATATAAAACCGACATCTGTATTAGAGCAGAACATTTAAAATCATAATTGCTAAATCAGAAAATTTAGTTAAGGAATCCCAGAATTGATTCCTCCTAAGTATTCAAAATCCTTTTGGTATTTTTGAGCGAAAGGCTTCAACAATACTTTGAATTTCGACGAGAATGAAACTCGTATTACAGTGTTCACAGAAATATGGTAAACAACAATAACATGAAATAATGATTATGGAATGAATAATAAACTTTATTAAAAACCAAACTCTTGATATTAATACTCATTTTGTTGTCATATAAAATTAGATATCAATACGAACTTTGATGCTCACAACATCCCATACTGAAGTCAACATCAATCATCTATACTAATACCATCTTTGATAATTAACAACAACCTAAATATCAACATCAAGCAGAAACTGAATCAAAACTGCATTTCACCTTTTATTCAAAACATAAACAGTTGATAAATCATTTATTATATAATTGTCAAAAATAATATAATAATTTAGATTGGGATCTTTCTCCGACGGACGTACTATCACATGCTGATCAGCCCATGTCGCATGTGATAGCATAAGGTCATGATTCATTGAAACATGTCCCAAAAACATGATTACTCAAATAAAAAGGCAATATATCTGCCTGTGGCATAAATTGTGTCATAATACTTCATATGACACTTAGCAATAGCCCTTCGCTGGATCGTCCGCCCCGGTCACTTACGCATTGATCCAATCTTAAAACCTTTTATTAAAAAGGGGTCATAATAATTGACACCCAAAATAATGTTATTCCCCCATTTACTTGGGTAGGAATATTCGCAACCAAATCATCTTTCTTAAAATCTAAAACATATATTAATCCAGTAATTTGATAAGTAAAATACTTAACTATTCCGAACACAGAATAGCAGAAGAGTACTTTAATAATAAATATTTAATTCAGCGATATGTAAAACATTTACCTATTATGAACTGAGAATAGGGAAAGCAATACTTGCATAATAAGATTCAAAATAAATATCACTTGAATAATAAGTGATGATAGGCATACTTGCCTTTGGATTTTTAGCAGTTAGTCACACTCGTAAAACACAATCCCTCATTCTGACATCTCATGGCATCAACGTCTTTCCTTCTGACAAGTCACTGATGTGCTCCTGCGATTGCTAAAAGCCAAATATACAATACCCTTCCATCTCATTTTTCCCAATGTATGGTCCTGATCAACTCGAGCGATCCGCATCTATAATTAAAAGATATAACTTTAATCGTCTAAACGATAATTACTCGATGAACTGCGCGTCAAACCCTATCGTCTAGCCATACGATAGCCCACACATAAATAAAATAGTCAAAGACAAGACTCTTGACCCGCGTACACACGTAATTCAAATAACATATAAACACATAATCAACGTATCACATAATTCATATAACACATGCCTCAGTTCATCAAAAGGTTCGACTGGGTACGTTTAAAACTGTAATTGGGTCAAAAATATGATTTATCAATCAATAATCGACTCAGAATTAACTTGCAAAATAAGAGACCTTTCAAAACAAAAGGATTTGGGTCTCGAAAGTATTTTTATTGCGGAATATTTTTCTGAGTCTATACGCGTTCATTTCGTATTAAACGGATGAAATTTTTATTTATTATGAATAAAATAAGAATAAATGGGAATAAATCTATTAATAATAATATTAATTTATTTTTAAATACTAAAATTTAATTTTTAAAAGTTTAAAATATAATTTTTAAGATTTATTTGAATTAATTACAAATACTTTAAATTTTATTTAACCATTTATAAATAAAATTAATTGATTAATTGAATTAATCAACTAATTAAATTCATAAATAATTAACTAAAATAAATTATAAATAATTAAATCAAATTGGATTTTTTTAAAAAAAATTAACCAAAGAAAATAAATTTTGGAATCTAAAATAATTAAGTAAATCGTTTTTAGAATTTACAATAATAATTAAATGATTTTTAGAATTAAAAGAAAAGGTTTTTGAAAATAAGAAATGAATTTTTGAATAAAATTTTAAATCAGATTTGCAGAAACATTTTTTTGATATTAGGAAAGGGGTGATTTGGATAAAACCTGGGTTTTATAAAAGACCCATTCAGGTAATGAAGAAGCTGCCGGGTCAGTCTTGAACGCCGCCCGGATTCTGGGATGAACACAATTTTCCGGAGGGTTCGCCGGACTCCGGTGAGTCTGATTCTAGCCGTAAACACATCCATTTGAACGGGATTTTCAATCTTAACGGTTCATTAACATCCCAGCAACACTCCTGAATCAGCAAACACAACCAATCGTGCACGAGCCGTGATTTCCAATCGAAATTCACCACCATCGCCGGTGAACTCGACGAAATCTGGCGGAAATTCTATATTCGCGAATTAACAACCATAATTACTGATCTATATATAAAAATGAACCCCAGAACATGTACAATCGATTACAATAACCAAAATTATTAATCAACAACCATCAATCAAAGAAAATCCAATGAAAACTTAATCGAAAACTACAAACTCGGTTTGAACAATTCTGTAATAAAACGAGTGTATTTTTTATATGAAACAAATACTCTAATCGTGGCAAAGCTACTATAATCATCAAAAACATCCAACACAATCCAGAAATCAAAACCCCAAATTCAGACGAAGAACCCTAAAACGAAATTAAAATCTACTAATCTAGGATTATTTTTGATGATTGAAACAGGTAGATAATTGAAATCCAATCATTTTGATTACTCATACTTACGATTTGGAGTTCAAAATCACTTTCAAAGTTGGGATTTAATTCCTTAGCTCAAGAACATCCCCACCTTGTTCTTCAATTTTTCTTTTTAATTTCTGAATTTTAATGAATTTAATGAATAAATAAAAATAATACATCTATTATATTTACAGAAATTATATCCCCAAAACAAATTAAGGGTGTTTTTATTCCCATAATTAAAATAATTAGGCCTAAAATAATAATTACGGGGAATAATTTTAAAAGTAATAAAATATAAAATTTATATCAAAACTCCCCGAAAATTGCGAATAATTTAAAAATACAAACATATTGGGTATTTGAAATACGAATTATTTTATTAAAATAAAAACATGAATTTTGTGGGCTTTAACGTCCCGGTGGGGTCCCGTTTGGTTGATTTTTGAAAAACCGAAATGATACCTAAACTAACAGAAAACCCCGAAAACACATAAAATATATTCGAATGTACATAAAACGAGATAAATCGAGTACCTCAATAAAGACGCTAATAAACACGTAAGGAGTATCCTGTTGGATCATATCAGATCCGAAAATAGATTACTTAGCCGCTAAGTAATTACAAAAACGATCCAATTTGATACCCAATTTGGATAATTGTCAAAACCGAGCTTCTTTTAAAACACCCTATGAGAAAGTCATGTACAAATATCCCGTCTCTCGAGAATATGGGTTTTACTGATCTACCGAAATGACTATCGTATCGAAAATTTTACACCGGGATGCGCACGGGTCAAATCGTAATCCGGATCGAAAGAGTTAAAACACGGAAAATGTTCAGAATATCCAGATTAGGTTAGGAAGGAGTTTTTCGAAGAGTTTCGGGTTACAAAAAACTCAAAAGCGGATGAGGTTGGACGATTCCCGGCTTTACAAAATAGTTTTATAATTATACGAAAAATAATTATTAAATCTATAAATCCTTATAAAATCATATAACAATCCAAAAATTACCATAAAAATACCATAATTATCTATACTTTATTATGGACGTATTACAAATTAAAATACTCAAATAATATCACATATAAACATCCAAACATCAATTTCAATTATCATATAATTCACTAAAATTCACATAAAATCACATAAACAATTTCAACTAATAATAATAATAATATCTGCAAATATGGGATATTACAATCTACCCCCTTATAAGGATTCCGTCCTCGGAATCAGCAGAAGAAAACACTAAGGGTCTTGTTACCAACTTCCCAATCTTGCATATGTAACTTTTTTCAATTATACCACACAGTTATCATGGAAGCTTCACTCTGCACCATTGTTCCTTTCACATATCATTTGACCAATTTCTCAATAGAATCACTTTTACTGATAGAAAGAAATAAGAATAGATGGAAGATAAAGAAAAAAAATGAAAGAGAGATAGAGATGAATAGAGAGAAAGAGAGAGAAGTAAAGAAACAGACTGACTTTGTTATACGCTACTGACATTTTAATCACATTGCAGTCCACTGCCGTTATTGGTAATCCCATCGCATAGCCTTACTTTGACTTGACCAGGATAACTCGGCCCAACTTGATTGGCATACCTTTACATATTTGAGATAATAAAATCATTTAATTCCACAAAGAAAAGAATTTCATATCATATCGGGTGTCCCACCAGTGTGGTTACCAAATCTGAATTTTGAGAAAATATTGTTGAAATGAAAGAATAACTAAGAGATCAATATGATCAAACGAATTTGGTGTTGCGTGCCCAAATTAAGACACTACTAAAGGTTGTTAACCTTCTTGTAGTCACAACACATACAAGTGATGGCGTCCCATCCAACTCCTATCACACAGACAGGTATACCTTGTGTCCCCTATAATTAGGGTTATTCATCTCAGTCAGAGTAAAAGAATATGAAAAGAATTCAAATAAATAAAACTGAAAAGATTTCAAAGCTGATATTTCTGGAGGAACTGGAATCCAGAAAACAAGATTCTGGAATAAAATAACTAAACGAGTGTTAGGGAATATATCATCTAACAGATACCTCTTTTTTGAGAGAGGCCAAAAGAAGTTATAGAAATAGGAGGTATTGCAAATGTCTTAATACTTATCTTCTATTTGAACTCTTCTGTTGACTCGTCATCCAATTCAAGAAACTTCTTCACGTTCCAAGGATATCAATAATCTCCATCATCGTCGAATCGTAGTCTCGGAATATTCCACAATAAAAGTTTGTAGCTGCTACGAGTTCTGTCCAGCTTAACACAGTCGTCTCAACTGAATGCACCTATCTTAGCTTACTCGTTAGTACTATATCCAATAATCCAACAGGAACTCGATATGAGCTCAAACATCCTTACATAACTATACACACTCCTACACACTCTCGTTTCTAGTTTACTATAACCTCAGCTCTGATACCAACCTGTAACGCCCCCAAATCCGGTGTCAGAGGATTTGGTCGTCACGATGAAACCTTAATCCAAATGAACCTGTTAAATGAATAAATAAATGATAGCGACTCAAATATAGCATCTGTGACCCCAAACTACACCCAATATCTTTTAAAGTTACAGTTCTAGAAACAAGAATTCCAAATTCCACAAATAAATTTTCATTTTCTTTTAAAACTCTTTTCAATAATTCCAAACCTTAAAACTTAACCAGCTAGTATAACTTCGAAAAGAAGCATACTAGGCCCAAATACAATACACAAATATAATCTAATATAATATAAACAACTTTACATAATAAAACTTACACTAGTCCGTAAACCCTGGACCAACCACCTTCCAAAAGATTCTTTTTTGCTTCCTCGAATTACGCGGCTAAACAGCGCAAGCTAATCCTCACTGGAGGTTAGATTTAAAACCAGGCAAGTATGAGCGAAAGAAATGCTCAGCAAGTTCATTTTAACATATATATGGTCGTTTTGATATAAAACCGACATCTGCATTAGAGCAGAATATTTAAAATCATAATTGCTGAATCAGAAAATTTAGTTAAGGAATCCCAGAATTGATTCCTCCTTAGTATTCAAAATCCTTTTGGTATTTTTAAGCGAAAGGCTTCAGCAATACTTTGAATTTCGACGAGAATGAAACTCGTAAAACAGTGTTTACGGAAATATCGTAAACAACAATAACATGAAACAATGATTGTGGAATGAATCATAAACTTTATTCAAAACCGAACTCTTGATATTAATACTCATTTTATTGTCATATCAAATTAGATATCAATACGAACTTTGATGCTCATAACATCCCATACTGAATTCATCATCGATCATTTATACTAATACCACCTTTGATAATTAACAACCTAAATATCCACATCAAGCAAAAACTAAATCAAAACTTCATTTCACCTTTTATTCAAAATAGAAACAGTTGATAAATCATTTATTATATGATTGTTAAAAAACAATAAAATAATTTTGATTGGGATCTTTCACCGACGGATGTACTATCACATGCTGATCAGCCCGTGTGATAGCATAAGGTCATGATTCATAGAATCATGTCCCCAAAACATGAGTACTCAAATAAAAAGGGAATATATCTACTTATGGCATAAATTGTGTCATAATACTTCATATGTCACTAAGCAATAGCCCTCCGCTGGACCGTCCGCCCCGGTCACTTACACATTGATCCAATCTTAAAACCTTTTATTGAAAAGGGGACATAATAATTGACACCCAAAATAATTTTATTCCCCCATTTACTTGGGTAGGAATATTCGCAACCAAATCATCTTTCTCAAAATCCAAAACATTTATAAATCCAGTAATTTGATAAGTAAAACACTTAACTATTCTGAACACAGAATAGCAGAAGAGTACTTGCATGGTAGATATATTTGAGATGTTATGTCTAATAAGATTCATGTTTAGTTTTCAGATCTTAACAAACAGGACATATCAGGACTTACTCAAATTAGGACTTACTGGAAGTCAGAACTTAATATCAGAACTTAAGGTCATATCAGAACTTAAGTGCAGGAAGACTTTCATATAAGGAAGGAAGCTGATTTACAGTAGAAGATCGAGACTAAAACAAATAAAGATATGCATGGAAAGAGTTAGAAGACTGGAAGACTTATAGAAGATATCTGATTGATATATTTTAGGAGATAAAATTGTATTCAATATTAATTAGAAGTTATCTTGTAACTGTGTACTATATAAACACATGCTTAGGATTTACACTCTATGTGTTATCATTATCGAGAAGATTATACATTGTAACCTAGCAGCTCTTAGTGATATTTGTTCATCACTGTGAGAGAACGACAGTTCTTATTGTAACAGAGTTTATTCAATATACCTGAACTTTGTTACATACTTGTGTTAAATCGATTTAATTGTGAAAACACTGTATTCAACCCCCTTCTACAGTGTTGTGTGACCTAAAAATTGGTATCAGAGCTTATCTGTTAACACATATACAGTAAAGATCTAAACAATCATGTCTGAAGAAGCATAAACTCCAACCAAGCCCACCAAAACTGAAGAAACTCAAAATACTCAAACCCACAGTCGATATGAGACTATTAGGATTCCCATACTGAGACCTTCTGAGTATCCCATATGGAAAGTGAAGATGGCTATGTTTCTGGAAGCTACAGATCCATAATACCTTGAGAGAATTAATAAAGGATCACACAAGCCTACCAAGCTCTCTGTTGTAGTTGCTGATCAACCAACAAAGACCATACCAAAGGAGAAAGGTGAGTACACAGCTGAAGACATCTCATCTATTGCCAAGAATGCAAGGGTAAGGCATTTGGTGCATAGTGCCATTGATAATGTCATGTCAAATAAGGTAATTAATTGTAAAACTGCAAAGGAGATATGGGATGCTTTGGAGACAAGATTCCAGGGAACTGATACAATCAAGAAGAACATGAGAACTATACTCACTCAAGAGTATGAGCCCTTTGACTCAAAAACTGATGAGTCTTTAACTGACTTTCAGCCGGTTAGAGCAAAGGACTGAAAATTTATGACAGGTTTGTCAAACTCTTGAATGATCTGTCACTGGTGGACAAGGAATATGATCTTGAAGATTCAAATCTAAAATTCCTTTTAACTCTTCCTAATAATTGGGATTTGAAGTCTACTACCATAAGAGACAACTATGACCTTACTAAAACTACTCTTGATGAAATTTATGGTATGCTCAAGACTTATGAACTTGAGATGGATCAAAGGAGAAAGAGACATGGAATAAAGTCAAGGACAGTTGCTCTTAAGGCTGAGGAGGAATCTCCTAAATTGGTTGCCTCAAAAAGGGGCAAATGAAAGGCTCTCATCATAAAGTCTGATTCAGAGTCATCATATTCTGATGATGATGATTTAGAAACTGAAAGTTTACCTGAAATAGATGCTGATGAAGAGATGATGAAATTGTGTGCTCTTATGGTAAAGGGTATCACAAAGATAGCCTACAGGAAATTCAGAAAAGGAAAGAAGTTTTCCAGGAAAAGTGGAAGTTCTGATAAGAAAGGTTTCAGAAAGTCTGAAGGCAAAGGAGGAAAGTCTGATAGAGGAGACAACTCAAAAGTCAAATGCTACAACTATGGTTAAAGAGGCCACATATTTCCTGACTGCAAGAAAGGAAAAAGTGACAAAGGCAAGGCACTTGTCACAAAGATGAAAAGCTGGAAAGACACTTCAGATTCTGAACATGAGGTGAGTTATGCCCTGATGGCAAATGCTGACAGCAGCCCTGAAACTGCTGAATTGAAGGTACCTCAAACAACTTATGCCTTTCATACTGATGATATTACTGAGTTGAGATTGTATCTTAAAACCATGTTTATTAGTTATAGAGATCAGACTTTAATATGTGAAAGATTAATATCTGAAAATCTTGCTTATAAAAAGAGAAATAATTATTTAGAAAAGGAGTTAGTTTTTCTTCATCAAATTAAGAAAGAAAAAGATGATGCTTTATATGTTAGAGATGAAGTGTTAAATTTGAATGAATCTCTAAAAGCTGACTTAGAAAAGGAAAGAGAGATTATCAGAACTTGGACTAACTCTGGTAGAACAACTCAGAATTTATTAAGTAGTGGAAACTGGAAATAGGGCTTAGGTTATGGAGATGATAAAAGTGAAAGAAACTGAACAAATTGAGCAAATTGTTGTTAAACAGACTGCTAAGCCAAAGTTAAATCCTATTAAGTTTATAGCAAAAACTATAAAGTCTGATTCTGAAAAGATGAAAGAGTCTATGACAGAAGTTAAGGAAAAGTCAACTTCTGACAAATTAGAACAGGATAAATCAGCTGAAGTAAACATGGGCTTAATAACAAAGAAGCAGCTTAAGCATAAGCTGAAAGAGATTAGGAATGTCAACAAGGTAAAAGAAGCTAGGAAAAATAGGAATGGAAAGGAAGGTGTGAATAAAAGCAATAATTATATGCCTGTTCCTAATGCTCCTAGAAAGAAATGTTATAACTGTGGAAACTCTAACCATCTTGCTTCTTTTTGCAGGAATAATAAAGATATAAACTCTTTACCTCCAAGATCAGGAGTTAAGAGTCAGTCTGTTAGGTTTAAACCATAAAATCCTTATTTTCATTATGGTAGTTTATGGCATTCCATTTATACTTGTAAGGAATATCATAGTTTGTACTATGATTATTATCAAATAAAACCTTATTTGAAGAAAGTTAGTATTATTCCTTCTAGTGTAAAATCTGATGCAAAGTCTGATATAAAGTCTGATAAGAAGCATGTTAGCATAAACTCTGAAATTAAATCCGCTGCAAATGCTAACAAACTTAAAAAGGCCAAAGGATCCAAGCAAGTCTAGGTCCTTAAAACTAACCAATAGTGGTCTTTGTGATTGCAGGGCAACAGAAAAAACATCCTAGTTTTGGACATTGGATGTTCAGGACATATGACTGGTAATAAAGCCCTGCTATCAGACTTTATGGAGAAAGCTGGCCCAGGAGTTTCTTATGGAGATGGCAACATGGGAAAAACTCTGGGATATGGCAATATAAATCTTGGGAATGTCATCATTAAAATAGTAGCTCTTGTCTCAGGACTTAAACATAATCTGCTAAGTGTGAGTCAAATTTGTGACAAAGGTTATCATGTGGATTTCTTTGAAGAACACTGTGAAGTTGTTAGCAATTCTACAGGAAAAGTGGTTCTGAAAGGTTACATGCATGGTAACATTTATGAAGCCATACTTTCAACAAGTTCTGATGGTTCTGCAATCTGTCTGTTGAGTAGAGCATCAATTGAAGAAAGCTGGAATTGGCACAAAAGACTCTCTCATTTAAATTTCAACAACATAAATGAGCTAGTAAAGAAAGATCTTGTGAGAGGACTGCCAAAATCAGTATTTGCTCCTGATGGCCTTTGTGATTCATGTCAAAAGGCAAAACAAAGAAAATCTTCATTCAAGAGCAAAACTGAATCCTCAATTCTTGAGCCTTATCAACTACTGCATGTTGATCTATTTGGTCCAGTCAATGTCATGTCTATTGCAAAGAAGAAATATGCAATGGTTATAGTGGATGAGTTCACAAGATACACTTGGGTGTATTTCTTGCACAAGAAGAATGAAACTGCATCTACTCTAACTGATTATGTCAGACAGCTGGATAAGTTGGTCAAGGATTCTGTTAAAATTATAAGAAGTGATAATGACACTGAGTTCAAGAATTCAATTATGGAAGAGTTCTGCAAAGAGCATGGAATCCAACAGGAATTTTCTAGCATCTGGAACTCCACAACAAAATGGAGTTGTAGAAAGAAAGAACAGGACTCTCATTGAAGCTGCACGAACATTGCTTGATGAAGCAAAGCTACCAACCTACTTTTGGGCTGAAGCTGTGCAGACTGCTTGTTTTACACAAAATGCTACACTCATAAACAAGCATGGAAAAACACCATATGATATTGTGAAGAAAAAGAAGCCAAATCTGAAATACTTTCATGTATTTGGATGTAAGTATTTTGTTCTTAAGACTCATCCTGAACAGCTGTCAAAATTTGATCTAAAAGCTGATGAAGGAATTTTTGTTGGATATCCACTTTCCACAAAAGCCTTCAGAGTCTATAATTTAAGAACAAGGGTTGTCATGGAATCTATCAATGTATCTTTTGATGATAAGAAGATTACTGGATTTGAAGATTTCAATGATCATGATCAACTGAGTTTTGAAAATGAAGATTTAAATTCTGATTCTGGAAATTCTGATGACTTAAATCCTGATCCTATAAGTTCTGATGTCATTGAAACTATGGTAAAAACTCCAAAGAAAAATGCATCTGTCCAGGGGGAGCAAGCTGAAGATCCTACCACAACTCAAGACTCTCAAGAAGCATCAGAACCTATCACTGGCTCTTCAAGTTCTGATGAGCCAAATTTTGATAATTCTGGAAACTCTGATACTTCAAGTCCTGAAGGATCCAACTCAAATTCTGAAGTTTCAGAGAGCATAACTACAGGGGGAGCATCAGAAAATGCTGATGGAGATATCATGGATCATGGGGGAGGATTCAGTTCTAGAAATCAACTTCCATCTGTAAGGAAGTGGACCAAATCACATACACCTGACTTAATAATTGGAGATCCTGAAGCAGGTATCAGAATTAGAACTGCAAATCAAATGAATGTCTCTATCATTCTTTTCTATCTTAGACTGAACCTAAGAAATTGGAAGAAGCTCTTCAAGATGCTGATTGGGTGCAAGCAATGCAGGAAGAGTTAAATGAATTTGAAAGAAATAAAGTCTGGACCCTAGTGCCAAGACCAAAGAACAGATCCATTGTTGGCACAAAATGGGTGTTCAAAAACAAAACTGATAGTGATGGCATAATTACAAGGAATAAAGCAAGGCTGGTTGCTAAAGGCTACTCTCAAAAGGAGGGTATTGATTATGATGAAACATTTGCACCAGTTGCTAGATTGGAAGCCATAAGAATCTTTTTGGCTTATGCTGCTCACAAAAAGTTTAAAGTCTTTCAAATGGATGTGAAAAGTGATTTTCTCAATGGAGAATTGGAAGAAGAGGAATATATTGAACAACCTCCAGGATTTGAAGATCCAAAATTTCCAAATCATGTCTATAGATTAGACAAAGCACTTTATGGCCTTAAGCAAGCTCCAAGTGCATGGTTTGAGACTTTAGCTCAATTCCTTCTGGAAAGTGGATTTCATAGAGGTACAATTGATAAACTCTGTTCTACCTCAACCATGGAAAGGACTTAATTTTGGTACAAATATATGTTGATGATATCATATTTGGTTTTACAAATGCCAAACTATGTGAAAGGTTTGCAAAGCTAATGCAGTCAAGATATCAAATGAGTATGATGGGAAAACTTAGTTATTTTCTGGGACTTCAAGTCAAGCAAAATGAAGAAGGTACTTTTATCTGTCAATCCAAGTACACTAGAAATTTACTCAAGAAATTTGGAATGCAAGACTGTTCAACTGCATCCACTCCCATGGCCACTGCAACCAAGTTAGATAATGTTAGGTCACACATACACTGTAGAGGGGGTGAATACAGTGTATAGTACACTCAAATCGAACTTTAAGATCTTAAGTAACAGAAAACAAACTTTATTGAAATAATAAACTCTGTTACAGTATGGAACTGTTACCTCTCAGTGATGAACAAATATCACGAGAGCTGCTAGGGTTACAATGAATAATCTTTTCTAATAATGATAACACTTATAGTGTAAACCCTATGTCTGTGTTTATATACTACACAGTTACAAGATAATCGCTAATTGATATGGAATATAATTCTGCTTCCTAAAATATATCAATCAGATATCTTTTCTTCCAAGTATTCCATTCTTCACGGAATTCCTTCTTCATGCATATCTCTTCTTATGTTTATCTCAATCTTCTTTCCTTTAATCAGCTACTGTCCTTATCTAATTGTCCTTCAGCACTTAAGTTCTGATATCTATCTTCTGATGATTATCTCCTGATAATATAAGTACTGATATCCTTAAGTCCTGACTTCCAGTATAAGTACTGATCAACAGTTAAGTACTGATTTATCCTGTTCACATAAGATCTGAAAACTAAACATAAAACATATTAGCCATGACATTATCAAATATATCTAACAATCTCCCCCAACTAGTAAATTAACAAAATATACAAGTTTAACAGATATTTGATGATGTTAAAAACATTAAGTACAAATGCATGAGAAATAGACTAGATAACTACAACTTACAGTCCTTAAAGTTTTTACCAATTTCAACTTCTGATAACAACTTCAATCTGTATAAATATCAGAATTTAAGCAGTTGTAGATCTTCGACTTGGCTTCTTCATTTTCTGATCTCTCTGATGTCAGGAGTTGTTCTGAGATAGTTCTTCAACAAACATTTCTCAGCATATCTTAGTTCATCAATCATTCTCCTTTTAACACCTTTAAGCTATGCAGTATCTTCACCAGTTTTAAAGATTGCAGCTCTGAGATCATTAATCTTTGCTTTTCTCAACTCCTGATCTAGTCTTATGACATAAGCTTTGTCAGACTCAAGATTGAATTGAAGTCCCTTAATACCAAGATACGTTCTGATCTGTGCAGTATTAGGCTTCATATCAACAATATCACCATTATGATCTCTGTACTTTGGAACATATATGCTGTCAGACTTAACAGAATAAAGCCTTATCTGTCTCTGAATCTGTTCTTTTAAGTAGTTTGCAGCAGTCTCTGTTATTCTGTCATCCACTTGAAGTAAGAAAAGTACATGCTCCAATTCTTCAAAATACTTCAAAGGAATGGCATTTTGTCTTATATGATAAACCCTACCATCTGTCATGAAATACAACATGATGTATTCTTTCAAGTAGGTATGGTAAACCATCTGTACAGATTCCAGTTGATTCAATCTCTCAGGAGTTGCTCCAATACCTGGTTCACTCAAGGAAGTTGGATCATTGGTAGTGTTGTGTACTCTTCTTTCATCAGCACTTCCCAATCCAGTTTTATCTCTAGCTTCCTTTCCAGTAACTACTCTTGCTTCAAAACCTCTTGCAGTAGTCTTCAAAGATTGAGTCTGTTTTGCTTTAGTGAATCCTGGTAGGAGTGTCTTTGATCTATTTTCTGATATCAAGTTAACTTGAGCTCTGTCAGAGGTTACTTGCTTCTTCTGAATATCAGAACTTACAATTTCTTGACTCTGAACAACTTGAGCCATGTCAGAGGTTGTTTTAAGAACTTTTCTTGAAGTCAGAGCAAGATCATCTTTTCCATTAGTAATTTCTTCTTCCTCAAGAGGTACATAAGCCTTGATAGGTTCACCAACCTTTTCTTTACCCTTGGACCTTGGATCTATCTGTGGTTGTGATCTAGCCAATGTTGCTTCAGTATGTGTCCTTTCTTTGATCACAATGCCTTTAAGTTTTGGAAGTAACTTTTTACCAGAAGCTTCAGATTTAGATGTGACTTTCTCTGATTTAAGTCTGGCTTCTTCTTCCTTTAAACTTTCCAAGTCCATCCCTGGATTTTCTTGAAGAAATAACTGTCTTGACATTTCCTCATCAAGATCTAGAAGTTCATCAGAACTTATCCTTTTACCAGCAGCAGAACTTATTCTTTTCCCAGTATCAGAACTTGTTCTGTGACTAGCTTGTCTTGATGTAAACCTTCTACCTTGACTATGACCACTACCCATTCCAGAGTTTCCTTGGTCATCTTTTCCATCATCCTTTCCTTGCAGTGTCTTGTTAGTTTTGCATTTGGACTTAATTACCTTCTCCCCCTTTTTGGCATCAGCAGGTAATAAAAGAGAGATAAGTAGTTCCACTGAGGTCTGGATTTCAGTAAGTTGCGATTGCTGAGAAGCTTGATTTGTCAGAATTTGATCAATCTGAGCTTGTTGTTTCTCTTGAGTTTTCTCAATATAAGCAATCCTGTCAATGGTAGGTTGAAAGAACTTTTTCTTATCAATTTTCCAAACTTGTTCATGTTTGATAAAGTTCTCCTGAATCTTGTGTAGCTCTGCATGAGTATTGGAATGAAGACCTCGTAGATGTTTAGTACTCAATGCAGTGACTCTAAGCTGGGTTTTAAAATCATCAGAATTTAACATTTCATCAGCTTTAGTCAAGTGCTCAGCAAGATGTAAAGCATTTGGAACACATGAAACTGAGTTTCGTTCCTTAGTCCACTCCTGACCTGCAGGAGTTTCACTCCAAGGCACTGGTGCATCCCTGATAACAAACTCCTTTACCAGTTCAGACTTAGGAAGAGTCAGTGGAGGAGTATGTCCTGAAGGACCTGCTTCATCAGCATCTACAGTTGTAGCAGCTTCACCAGTATCTCCAACATTTGCAACATCAGAACTTAAAGAATCAGTATCTTCTGATAAGACAACAGTGTGAGTAGCAATGGAGGCTTCAACATCCTCTAATTGCTGATCTGATACTAAGTTCTGATCAACAGCCATATCCTGATGCTCACCTAAAATCTGATCATCAGCATCTTGATGTAGAGAAGATGTTGTTGATAACTCTGGAGTTTGAACAGCATCAGTAACAGGTGTTGTGGAAGGATTATTTGATGTTGGAGCTTCTAAGAAAAGTATTGTAGGCACAACCAGGTTCTGAATATAAATTTCAGCACTTGTGCCTGGATCAACAAGAGACACAGATGGTGAGTTAGCCTTGTCAGATACAGCTTCCTGAGATGGAGTTGATGGAGAAGAAGTGACTGGAGCAAATTCCTTGTCTTGTGAGATCAGAGATTCCTGATCCCCTTCCTTAGCTGCTTCCTCCTCATCATCTGAAACTGGCCTTTCTGCCCTCTGTTTCTTGTACTTCCTTGTTGATTTGGATTCCTTGGGAGTTTCAGGAACTATCATACGTCTAAGCCTCTTGAGAAGCCTAGAACCCCCAATTTCAGAATCCTTCTGAGAAGTTGCTTTCTCAGCTTCAACCACCACAGGTTCTGAAGAAGAAATCTGTTCCTCAGAATCTGATTTATCTCTCAAAGTAATTCTCCTCCTCTTTTGAGGTGTTTGAGGAACAGTCTTTGTTCTCTTTGGCTTAGAGGATGTAGGCTTCACAGTAGGTGCTGAAGAAGAAGGTTGAGCAGTCTATGAAGTGGAGAGATAGGATTTGAGATAAGTTCGGAGGGTAGGTTGAGTAGAATGAGAGGTAGGTACTGAGGTTGATGGATTTTGGGTGGTTGGAGGTGGTTGTACATCAGAGTAAACAGATCTATAAGTATCAGGATCAGCATTTACCAGTATCTGTTTCACAGACTTAGGAATCTATAATGGTCTAACCACTTTCTTCTTAGTATCAGCATTTACCAGGTCATTAAAGTATCATTTTGCAACCTTAAAAGGTTGGGTTTGAGTGCTGACTAAATGAGGTTCATCAGTACAGTAAGTGTAAATAAGTTGACAAAATCTAGCAAAATAAACAACATCTCGATCCTCTGTCATCCTATCCCCAATAAAACCAATTATTCCAGTTGCAAAATCAAAATGAGTTTGATGGATAATAGCATACCCTATGTGCTGACTCAGAATTGGGATAGCATCAAAATTTGAACATTTGTTCCCAAAAGCTTTGGTGATGCAATCAAAGAAGAAACTCTATTCTCTTCTGATATTAGCCCGTTTCAACTGTCCAAGTTTCGTCAGACTCTTTTCATATCCCAATTCAGCCATTAACTCCCGAAGAGCTGAGTCCTCTGGAACTGAGAAAGTACAATCCTCTGGAAGATGTAAAGCCCTGCGTACTGTACCAGGAGTGACTACAAAGGATGAATCACCCACTTGGAAGATAATACTGGGAGTTCCACGGTTACCACCATCATCAAAAACTCCAGTCCTCCAGAACCTCAGAACTTGTTGACTTGAAAATAATTAAGGCTGAGTTAAGGCGTACCCAACCTCACTATGTGCAAGAAGATCTTGCACAAAGTGCAATTCAGATGGAGCGTCAGCATGATCAAGATTTGCAGCATAGTTGTTTGGAACAAACTTTGCTCCATCAATGATTAAATCCTTTGGTACCATGTGAAAAAATTGAGAATTAAGTATGCCTGTTAGGTGTTTGATATAATGTCTGTATGAAAACAACGGAAAAAGTAAGTGAAGGAGAGTAAAAGTAAGAAGAGAGATAAAAGATGAAGAAATTAAAAAGATTAAAGAAATCTTCTCTCTGCTGTACTGATACAAAAAAAATATTACTGTTGGACACCTGTCAGACATGCAGTAATAACGGATAGTTACTGGGCTCGAGAAAATAGTAATCATGACTTACCCATTTGCCGAGTTTCAAGGAAAAAACTGTTCCATTTATCAAGGGAAACAATTTTAATTCAAAATTTAACCCGTTAGCACTGATTGAATTATTTTTCACTGCAATATTAATATTCTAAAAATAAATCATGTTAAAAATGACCGAGATAATTTCGATGAATAAGTGCTGACAGAGAATCATAACTTAAATAAAAACAAAATTTAAATGGTCATCAGAATATCAATCAGGATTTATCAACACAAGTTAAAATAACTCAGAGACAAAATCTTGAAGTAAAAACAATTTTCATTAATATATCAAGTCAATACATTTATGAAATGGAAATTACATCAATACGTATACAAGATTTTCCCTAAGCTTCTAATCCTAATATCAACAGCTTTAGTCCTAGCTAAGAAGCCTGACAAAGCTGAGGATGAAGAAGAACAGGAAGAAGACAAGATTAAGTCATCTTCCTCTTCCTATCTTCGACGAACAAGATGGCGAGTCGTATGATTCGCTCTTGCTGACGGATACGACGAAGGTGAAGGTCTCTTCGAACGGCCACCAGATCACGTTTGATAACCTCTGGAAATTGAATCCAGAGATTGTGAGGGATGTTGGTGATAGGGTAGGGAGTTGGAATTCCATTCAAAAAGACATGCACAGTCTCATCACCGTAATTGTAGAACCAGCCAAATTCAGCCATTTGTGATAGTAAATGAAAAACAAGACTGAATTTGTGATAAAAGTATGATGAGAAGACTAATGTGAAGTGGCTGTTTATATAGGCAAAAGAATGCCAAGAGACGCAAAGATATTTAATGCTGACAGGTAGAATTAATTTTACCTCGTCTCCCTAGACTTTGAAAAAGAATAACAGTCATTGGAAAGGGGAATCATGGTCTAGACCGCACAAGACACAAGAAACAGTGGACTGTTCAAGTACAAATACCATTAATCCTTAGCATAGTGACTCTCCACTTCAACATATTCGAGTTCGAACTGAGACTGTTATCAAATTTTATTCACAGATAAGCCAAGTAAAGGATTAGACTGAGAAATCAGAACTTAGACCTATACCAGAACTTAACAGTCATCAGAACATAATTTCTTAACTCGAAAAAGGAATGCCCATCTTAGTAAATACTCATACAAGTTCTGAGTTATGGACGTCAGAACTTAATCATCAGAACGTGTAACTTAGAACTTGTCCTCAGAATTTGTGCAATAATGACACAATGACTGTTTATCTAAAATAACATAGACCACCACAGAAATTTTCATCATTCAGATGGAGTGATTAGTGTGTGCATTAAGCTAAAAAACAGACAAAGAGTAAAGTCTGATTCACTGCAGTACATCTTAGAAATAAGGCATAACTAAAATTTTGCTAAAGATCTGTCATTGTCCTGAAACCTACTGATGAATGAGTTCATGCTAGAGTCCATCTCAACTGTTTTGTGCTAATTTTATGCATCTTTTGCAATTCTGTTTTACAGTGGCTTCTCAGTGTAAGTGAGTCACGACTGTTTATCAGAATTTATGCTATTTTCAGAGTATTTCTCCAGTAATCATAGAGTGTGAAAAGTCACCAAGAAAATATTTTGCTTTTCTGATGCATATTTACTTAATACCAGCAATGCACTTGGGTCGTCCCTTCCACATTTTTACTCTAGATCTCAAAGGAGTACCTGATTTTAATCTTTGATCTTTTTACTTTTTCTTTTGATAAGAGAGGTTTATCAGCACTTAGTACATTCAGCAGTTTTACTAGTATCAGAACTTAACAGATGAGTAGCATTATTCTAATTTGTGACTTAGTAATAAGATATACAAAGTAAACTTAACTAAGCTCAGTTATCAGAATTTGCTAGTGTCATAAGATTTCCACTGAAATAATTACTTCTTCCATGGAATCATTTTGTTTATTGAAGACTACTAGGTCAGTATCTAGCACAGTTATCCTCATAGGATTGAATAGGTACTAGAACAAACATATCACTTATCATGGTTTAGAAACATATATCAGACAACAGTCAGTACTTAAAGACATTTATCAATTAAGCACAGAATACATAATGAGATTAATTCTGTAAATACTGAACATAAAGTCTGATAACACAGAACAAGTCTAAGCAGATTTAGAGAAAGAACCTGAAACCATTCCAAGTTCATTTACCAATCTTGTAAAAGTAGCTTCACATAATGGTTTTGTGAAGATATCTGCCAACTGTTGATCTGTGGGAACAAAATGCAATTCCACTGTACCTTCATCCACATGTTCCCTGATGAAATGGTACCTGATGCTGATGTGCTTTGTCATTGAATGTTGAACTGGATTACCTGTCATAGCAATAGCACTTTGATTATCACAGTAAATAGGGATTTTGAAATATGTTAACCCATAATCCAGTAACTGATTCTTCATCCAAAGAATCTGTGCACAACAGCTTCCTGCAGCAATATACTCTGCTTCTGCAGTTGATGTGGAAATTGACTTTTGTTTCTTGCTGTACCAAGAAACCAATCTGCCTCCAAGAAATTGGCAGCTTCCACTTGTGCTTTTCCTGTCAATTTTGCAACCTGCAAAATCTGCATCTGAGTAACCTATTAGTTTAAAATCTGATTCTCTAGGATACCATAATCCCAGAGCAGCTGTTCCTTTAAGATACTTAAAGATTCTTTTTATAGCTGTTAAGTGAGGTTCTCTTGGATCTGCTTGAAATCTTGCACAAAGACAGGTAGCATACATGATATCAGGTCTACTAGCAGTTAGATAGAGTAGAGAGCCAATCATACCTCTGTAGTCAGTAATATCTACTGATTTACCGGTATCCTTATCCAGTTTTGTTGCAGTGGCCATTGGAGTGGATGCACTTGAACAATCTTGCATTCCAAATTTCTTTAGCAAGTTTCTGGTATACTTGGTTTGACAAATAAAAGTGCCTTCCTCATTTTGCTTTACTTGAAGGCCCAGAAAATAGCTAAGTTCCCCCATCATACTCATCTGATATCTTGACTGCATTAGTTTGGCAAACTTCTTGCAAAGTTTGTCATTTGTAGATCCAAAAATGATATCATCAACATAAATCTGGACCAGAAGTAAGTCCTTTCCATGGTTGAGGTAGAACAGTGTTTTGTCTATTGTCCCTCTGTGGAATCCACTTTCCAGAAGAAACTGAGCTAAAGTCTCATACCATGCTCTAGGAGCTTGCTTAAGTCCATAAAGTGCTTTGTCAAGTCTGTAGACATAGTCTGGATGTTTGGTATCTACAAAACCTGGAGGTTGTTCAACATATACCTCTTCCTCCAATTCTCCATTGAGAAAAGCACTTTTCACATCCATTTGAAAGACAGAAAACTTTTTGTGAGCAGCATAAGCCAAAAATATCCTTATGGCTTCTAACCTAGCAACTGGTGCAAATGTTTCATCATAATCAATTCCCTCCTGTTGAGAATATCCTTTTGCAACCAGCCTTGCCTTATTCCTTGTAATTATGCCATCACTATCAGTTTTGTTTCTGAATACCCACTTTGTACCAATAACAGATCTATTCTTTGGTCTTGGTACTAGGGTCCAGACTTTGTTTCTTTCAAATTCATTTAACTCTTTCTGCATTGCTTGCACCCAATCAGCATCTTGAAGAGCTTCTTCCACTTTCTTTGGCTCAGTCTGAGAGAGAAAAGAATTGTAAAGACACTCATTTGAAGTACCTGTTCTAGTTCTGACACCTGCATCAGGATTTCCAATTATCAAATCAGGTGTATGTGATTTTGTCCACTTCCTTGCAGATGGAAGGTTTTCTCTAGAACTGGATGCTCCCCCATGATCCAAGCTATCTTCATTTTCATTTTATGATGCTCCCCCTGAAACTATGCTCTCTGAGTTGGATTCTTCAGTATTTAGATTTTCAGCACTATCAGAACTTGGCTTATCAGAACTTGACGAATCAGAACTTGAAGAGCCAGATGCATGTTCGGATGTTTCTTGAGATGTGGTAGGATCTTGAGCATCTTCCTTTAACGTAGTCACCACAGTTTCAATAACATCAGAGTTTAATCCATCAGAGTTTGCAGTATCAGGACTTAGACTGTCAGGATTTTCAGTATCAGAATATGAGTCTTCATTTTCAAATCTCAGCTGATCATGGTCAATGAAATCTTTAAGACCAGTGATCTTCTTGTCATCAAAAGAGACATTGATAGATTCCATGACCACTTTTGTTCTCAAATTATAGACTCTGAAGGCTTTTGTGGAAAGTGGATATCCAACAAAGATTCCTTCATCAGCTTTTAGATCAAACTTTCATAGCTGTTCAGGATGAGTCTTGAGAACAAAACACTTGCATCCAAATACATGAAAATATTTCAGATTTGGCTTCTTTTTCTTCACCATCTCATATGGTGTTTTTCCATGCTTGTTAATGAGTGTTGCATTTTGAGTAAAACAAGCAGTCTGCACAGCTTCAGCCCAGAAATAGGTTGGAAGCTTTACTTCTTCAAGCATTGTACGTGCAGCTTCAATGAGAGTTCTATTCTTCCTTTCAACAACTCCATTTTGCTGTGGAGTTCCAGGAGCAGAAAATTCCTGCTTTATTCCATGGCTTTTGCAGAACTCTTCCATTATCAAATTCTTGAACTCAGTGCCATTATCACTCCTTAAAATTTTCACAGAATCTTTGACCATTTTATCCAGCTGTTTGACATGATCAATCAAGATAGATGCAGTTTCACTTTTTGTGTGCAAGAAATACACCCATGTGTATCTGGTGAACTCATCCACTATGACCAATGCATACTTCTTCTTTGCAATAGACATGACATTTACTGGACCAAATAGATCAACATGTATAAGATGATAAGGCTCAAGAATTGATGAATCAGTCTTGCTCTTGAATGAAGATTTTCTTTGTTTGGCTTTCTGACATGAATCACAAAGACCATCAGGAGCAAATACTGTGTTTGGCAATCCTCTCACAAGATCTTTCTTGACCAGTTCATTTATATTGTTGAAATTTAAATGAGAGAGTTTCTTATGCCAATTCCAGCTTTCTTCAATTGATGCTCTACTTATCAGACAGATTGCAGAACCATCAGTACTTGTTGAAAGCTTAGCTTCATAAATGTTACCACGTCTGTATCCTTTCAGAACAACTTTGCCTTTAGATTTACTCACAATTTCACAGTGTTCTTCAAAGAAATCAACATGATAACCTCTGTCACAGATTTAACTTATACTCAGTAGGTTGTGTTTAAGTCCTGAGACCAGAGCTACTTGTTTAATTATGACATTTCCAAGATTGATATTTCCATATCCCAATATTTTTCCAATGTTGCCATCTCCATAAGAAACACTTGGGCCAGCTTTCTCCACAAAGTCTGATAGCAGGGCCTTATTTCCAGTCATATGTCCTGAACATCCACTGTCCAGAACTAGAATATTTTTCCTGTTGCCCTGCAATCACAAAGACCACTAATTATTAGTTTTAAAGACCCAGACTTGCTTGGATCCTTTGGCCTTATTAAGTTTGTTAACATTTGCAGCGGATTTAGCATCAGAGTTTATGTTAACATTTTTCTTATCAGAATTTACACTATCAGACTTTGAATCAGAATTTACACTAGAAAGAACAATGGAAACTTTTTTCAAATAAGGTTTTATTTGATAATAATCATAGTACAAACTATGATATTCCTTACAAGTATAAATGGAATGCCATAAACTACCACAATGAAAACAAGGATTTTGTGGTTTGTATCTAACAGACTAACTCTTAACTCCTGATTTTGAAGGTAAGGAGTTAATATTCTTATTCTTCCTGCAAAAAGAAGCCAGATGGTTAGAACTTCCACAGTTATGACATGTTTTCCTAGGAGCATCAGGAACAGGTTTATAATCATTGCTTTTATTCACACCTTCCTTTCCATTCCTATTTTTCCTAGGTGATTTTACCTTGTTGCATTCTTGACATCTTTCAGCTTATGCTTAAGCTGCTTCTTTGTCATTAAGCCTATGTTCACTTCAGCTGTCTTTTCCTATTTTAGTTTGTCAGAAGTTAATTCCTCTTTATCTTCTGATTTATCATTTTCAGACTTTACAGTTACAAACTTAATAGGTTTAAACTTTGGCTTTTGCTTAACAACAGGCTTAATTTCTTCAGTTCCTTTATCATTCTTATCTTCTCCATAACCTAAGCCCTCTTTCCAGTTTCCACTACTTAGCAAATTTTGAGTTGTTTTTCCAGAGTTAGTCCAAGTCCTGATAATCTCTCTTTCCTTTTCTAACTCAGTTTTTAGAGATTCATTTAATTTTAGCACTTCATTCCTAACATAAAAAACATCATCTCTATCCTTCTGAGTTTGATGGAACATGACTAACTCTTTTTCTAAGAAATCATTCCTTTTCTTAAATGCAAGATTTTTAGAAGTTAATCTTTCACATGTTAAAGTTTGGTCTCTATAGCTAACAAACATGGTTTTAAGATATCTTCTCAACTCATTAATATCATCAGTATGAAAAGCATAAGTAGTCTGAGGTACCTTTGTTTCAGCAGCTTCAGAACTGCTCTCAGCACTTTCTTTATCAGCATTTGCCATCAATGCATAGTTCTCCTCACTTTCAGAGTCTGAGGTGTCTATCCAGCTTTTCTGCTTTGTGACAAGAGCCTTGCCTCTGTCACCCTTTACCTTCTTGCAGTCAGGAGATATGTGGCCTTTCTCACCACAGTTATAGCATTTAACATTGGTGTAATCTCCTCTGTCAGACTTTCCTCCTCTGCCTTCAGATCTTCTGAAATTCTTCTTATCAGAACTTATGCTTTTCCTGGAAAACTTCTTTCCCTTCCCGAACTTCCTGTATGCAATCTTTGTGATTCCTTTCACCATAAGAGCACACAGCTTCATCATCTCCTCATCAGCATCAGTCTCAGGCAAGCTTTCAGAATTTGAGTCATCATCACTCTCAGCACTTGATGACTCAGTATCAGACTTTATGAAAAGAGTTTTACCCTTGTCTTTCTTTGAGGAAGCTTCTTTGGGGAATTCTTCTTCAGCCTTAAGAGCAACTGTCCTTGACTTTCCTCCTTTCCTCTTGCTTCTTTGTTCCATCTCCAGCTCATGAGTCTTGAGCATTCCATAGATTTCGTCAAGAGTTGTTTTATCAAGATTGTAGTTGTCTCTTATTGTCGTTGCCTTCAAATCCCAGCATTCAGGAAGAGCTAACAGGAACTTAAGGTTTGAATCTTCAAGATCATACTCTTTATCAACCAATGACAAATCATTCAAAAGTTTGACAAATCTATCATATAAATCATTCAATGACTCATTAGTCTTTGAGTCAAAGTGTTCATACTCTTGAGTGAGTATTGTCTTCCTGTTCTTCTTAATTGTGTCAGTTCCCTGACACCTTGTTTCCAGAGCATCCCATATCTCCTTAGCAGTCTTGCAGTTGATTACCCTGTTTGACATTACATTATCAATGGCACTATGCAGTAAGTGTCGTACCTTAGCATCCTTAGCAATTGATGCTATGTCCTCGGCAGTATAATCACTTTTCTCCTTTGGTACGGTCGTTGCTGCTTCACCTGCAACTGTAACAGCGAGTTTGGTTGGTTTGTGAGGACCTTCCTTGATTCTATCCAGGTATTCTGGATCTGTTGCTTCCATGAACATGGTCATCCTTACCTTCCATATGGGATATTCAGATGGTCTCAGTATGGGGACTCTGATGGTCTCATACCGACTCTGAATTTATGTCTTTGGTGGTTCCTCAGTTGTGGTAGGCTTAGTTGGAGTTTCTGTGTCCGACATGATTGTGTTTGGATCTTTAACTGTATGTAAGTTAACAGATAGGCTCTGATACCAATTGTTAGGTCACACACACACTGTAGAGGGGGTGAATACAGTGTATAGTACACTCAAATCGAACTTTAAGATCTTAAGTAACAGAAAACAAACTTTATTGAAACAATAAACTCTGTTACAGTATGGAACTGTTACCTCTCAGTGATGAACAAATATCACGAGAGCTGCTAGGGTTACAATGAATAATCTTCTCTAATAATGATAACACTTATAGTGTAAACCCTATGTCTGTGTTTATATACTACACAGTTACAAGATAATCGCTAATTGATATGGAATATAATTCTGCTTCCTAAAATATATCAATCAGATATCTTTTCTTCCAAGTATTCCATTCTTTACGGAATTCCTTCTTCATGCATATCTCTTCTTATGTTTATCTCGATCTTCTTTCCTTTAATCAGCTACTGTCCTTATCTGATTGTCCTTCAGCACTTAAGTTCTGATATCTATCTTCTAATGATTATCTCCGGATAATATAAGTACTGATATCCTTAAGTCCTGACTTCCAGTATAAGTACTGATCAATAGTTAAGTACTGATTTATCCTATTCACGTAAGATCTGAAAACTAAACATAAAACATATTAGCCATGACATTATCAAATATATCTAACAGATAAAGATACTGGTTTATCAGTAGATATTACTAAATACAGAGGTATGATTGGATCTTTACTCTATTTAACTACAAGTATACCTGATATCATGTATGCTACCTTTCTTTGTGCAAGATTTCAGGCTGATATAAGAGAACCTCATTTAATAGCTGTGAAAAGAATTTTCAAGTACCTCAAGGGTACAGCTGATCTAGGATTGTGGTACCCTAGAGAATCAGATTTTAAGCTAATAGGTTACTCAGATGCAGATTTTGCAGGAAGCAAAATAGACAGGAAAAACACTAGTGGAAGCTGCCAATTTCTTGAAGGCAGATTGGTTTCTTGGTTTAGCAAGAAACATAAATCAAATTCCACATCAACTGCAGAAGGAGAACATATTGCTGCAGGAAGCTGTTGTGCACAGATTCTTTGGATGAAGAATCAGTTACTGGATATTGGGTTAGAATTTTCTAAAATACCTATTTACTGTTATAATCAAAGTGCTATTGCCATGACAAGTAATCCAGTTCAACACTCAATGACAAAGCACATCAGCATTAGGTACCATTTCATAAGGGAACATGTGATGGAAGGTACAGTGGAATTGCATTTTATTCCAACAGATCAACAACTAGCAGATATCTTCACGAAACCACTATGTGAAACTACTTTTACAAGACTGGTAAATGAACTTGGAATGGTTTCAGGTTCTTTCTCTAAATCTGCTTAGTTTTTATTCTCATGCATCAGACTTTATGATCAGTGTTTACAGATTGTCTTATCTTCATGTAATCTGTACTTAAATTGATATACATAAAATGCTGATTGTTATCTGATGTGGATCTATATACTTTGATAGTGATTTGAATGTTCCGTGACTATTCAATCCAATGAGGATTACTGTGCTAGATGCTGACCAAGTAGTCTTTAACATACTAGAAATCCCATGTTTGAATTAGTTGTTTATTTGGAAATTCATTAACACAAGCAAATTCTGATTTTGAGCTTAGTCAAATTTACTTTCTGTATCTTATTACTAAGTCACAAACTAGAGTCTTGCTTCTTATCTGTCAGATTCCGATGTCAGTAAATCTTAAGGATGAACCACATGCTTGATAAGCCTCACTTATCTGAAGAAAAGAAAAGAAAAGAAAATTAAAGTCAGGTACTCCTTTGAGATCTAGAGTAAAAATGTGGGAGGGAAGACCCAGGTGCATTGCTGGTATTAAGTTATATGCATTAGAAAAACAAATAAATTTTTCTTGGTGACTTTTCACATTCTCTTATTACTAGAGAAATACTCTGATAATAGCATAAATTCTGATAGCAGTTGTGACTCATTTACACTGAGAGACCACTGTGAAAAAGAATTCTAAAAGATGCATAAAATGAGCACAAACAGTTGAGGTGGACTCATGCACAAATTTATCCTATAGTAGACTTCATTATTAATGTCATATTTTAAACATTTTTCTTAGTTATGCCTTATTTCTAAGATCAACTGAAGTTTATCAGACTTTAATCTTTATCTGATATTTTGTTAATGCACACACTATCACTCCATATAAATGATGAAAATTACTGTGGTGATCAAGTTGTTTCAGATAAACAGTTAAGTGTCATATGCATAAATTCTCAGGACAAGTTCTGATGGAAGTTCTGATGATTAAACTCTGAAGAAACAAGTCAGTATTTGTATGAAGAATCACAGATACAAACATTCACTTTTTGAGTACAGAAGCTATGTTCTGATGACTATTAAAATATGATAATAGTCAAGTTCTGATATTAAATCCTGATGAAAACTCTGATGCTTACGTGAAATTATTTAGTTACTTGACTTATTTATGATAAATACTGTAACGATCATATTTTATCAGAATATATTTAGGTGAGATAAAACAGCCATAATCATATGGGTTAGTGGTAAACGTGTTTGTCTTGAAAAACTGCATGTGCATAGTAATTATTACTTATTTCACGTGCCCACTAATTCCTGCTTTAACTATTGACTGTTCACATATTGCCAGGTGTAAACTGTCTGCCATACTTCACGTGGGTTGTATAAATAAGAAAGTTAAAAGATTTTACAATCTTTTACCTACTTCTCTCATTCTCGTATCTCTCTTATTTTCTCTCACCCACTAATATTCTCTAAAGCTTTTTTTTCATACAGGCATTTTATCAAACACCTTGCAAACATTTTTTTTCTCACTTGATTTTTAACAGAAATGGCACCAAAAGATGTTATTTTCAATGGAGCTAAGTTTGTTCCTAACAACTACTCAGCTATTCTCTCTAAGGATGAAGCTCCATCAGAACTTCACTTCATCCAAGACTTTTTGTCTCGAAATAAAATAGGCTATGCACTGACCCAACCAGACTCATTCTCTGGAACTCAAGTGTTGGAGTTCTGGAGGTCAGGAGTGTATGATAATGGTGGTGCCAATGGGTCTCCAAGTATTGTATTTACAACAGGGGAGGATGCCCATGTGGTGACTTTGGCCACAGTTCGACAAGCACTTTATCTGCCAGACAACTGCATTTTTTCAACAGTTGAGGAGCCAGCTCTTAAACAGCTAATGGCCAATCTGGGCTATGAGTAAACTTTGGCAAAGCTTGGACAACTAAAGAGACCCCACATAAGGAGGGAGTGGAGTTTCTTCTTTGATTGCATCACAAGAACCTTTGCAAACAAGTGTTCAAACTTTGATGCAATTCCAATCCTCAGTCAGCAATTTGGGTATGCTTTAATTACTCAATCTCATTTTGATTATGCTAGTGTTGTACTAGGTTTTATTCGTGATAGGATGATAAAAGATAGAAATACAGTCTATTTTGCTAGATTCTGTTAGCTATTATACAGTTTTTGTTGCTCTGATGCACCACAACTTGCAAGTGAGTTAATTTCACCTTTTAAACTTGCTAAGAGAGCATTTACTGACTTATTATCTACTGATAATAAGAAAACTGTTTTGAGACCCCTCCAAATTCCTACATCTGTCAAACAGTTTTTGGTAAACTCTGACCCAAACACCTACGCCTCCATATATACTGATGTACAACCAACCCAACCTCCATCAGCACCTACCACCACTACACAAACACCTCAAACTTCTCAACCTCAACCAACTCAACCCTCCATCAGGACATATTTCAAATCAACACAATCATCTCAACCTCAACCATCAGCACATACCATCAAACCTTCATCTTCTAGGCCAAAAATGGCTAAATTTGTTCCTAAATCTCCAATAAAGAGAAAAAAGGATGCTTCTAAGGGATGAGTCTGATGATGAGGAGGAAACACGGGTTCATGCATCAGAACCTGTGACAGTTGAAGCTGAGAATGTCACTTCTCAGAAAGAAACTGCAGCTCAAGATTCTGATTACTTGAAAAGAAAGAGAACTGTAAGTTCTGATGCTGCTAAAGCAACTCCTTCATTGGCAAGGAAATTGAAAATGAGGGCAAAGAGGTATAATGCTAAGCCTACATCTGAGGATCAGGAATCTCTGATCTCATGAGAACCTGTTGTAATTGAAGCTCTGCCATCCCCTACTCAAGCTCAAGATACTGTGCTAACACCTCCTGTCTCTCCTATTAAATCTACTGATGATGCTGAAGAATAAGGCATAAATTCTGAAATAGATATTCACAATATGAATATTCCTTATGTTCTTTATTTGGAAGCTCCTACAACAGCTCAGCCATCTACAGTCAATTCTCTAATTTCACAGGCTGAGATTCCATCAACACCTATTCTGGAGATAAATTATGATGCTCAGAATTTAGATGAAGTTGTTCCAGAATCTCCATTTGCCTCACATACTCTAGTACTGTCCGAAGATAATGAGTCTTCCTCAAGTTCAGAAGACAGTGTTACCGTTGATACTCTTGCTCCCATTCTAGGAAAGGAGACACTAATTGAGAAGTTTGTTGATCAAGCTGCTCCTATTTTTTGGGAAGATACTCACAGAGGTGTGGAGCGGACCAAGAAGTGGAATGAAACTGATTTCATTCCAAGCTCCAAAGTACTGACAAACCATATTGAAAAAGCTGATGAGTAGCTCACAAATTCTGATTTCAAGACACAACTCAAAGTCACAGCTCTGTCTACCAAAAATCTTCAAGGTCTACACTCTGCTACTCATGAAAAGGTTGACAAACTTCTTGTAAAAGCAGAAAAGCTAGATATGGAGACTAAACTTGATAAAAAGAGGTTTATCAGACCTGTTTCTGAGAAAGTTGAAGCAATTGAGAAAGCTCAAGAGAAGCAACAGGCCCAAATCTCTGAGGTCCTGGCTAATCAAGCTTCTCAACAGGCTCAATTGAGTGATATTCAATCTTCAGTAGAACTTCTTCTCTCACTCCTACGATCAGATGATGCCAAAAGGGGGAGAAGATAGTTAAGTCCAAATGCTCTAATGATCAAATACTGAAGAAGAAAGATGATGAAGCTGATGACCAGGGAAACCCTAGCAAGGGTAGAGGTCAAGTTCAAAGTAAAGAGCAGAGCAGCAAGGTTTCTTCAAGGAAACTAATTAATGATGCAATCAAATTTTCTATTCAAAAGAAGACAAGTTCTAAAGCTGCTAAAACTCAAAATCTGATAGCAAGTACTGAAACTCAAAATCTGATATCAAGTTTTGATGAGCAAAGTCTGATGACAAAGCCTGATGTTCTGATACAAGGTGGAAGTCAAGATTCTCAGAAGTTCATGCAAACTCCGAAGCTCAAGGGTAAGCAGACTACTGTCTACTACAAGGATCCCAAGATTCAGACACTTGATGAGGAAATTGCTAGAAGATTGTGTAAGTCATATGTCATAGGCCTATTTGTATATTCGAGGATTCAACTCAACTCAAATAAGAATATAATAAGTAAATAGTGGATCGACCGTCAGAGAGATCTCGCAAAGTAATATCTGTCAAAGGATTCAGAAACAAGGTTCATCTACAGACTTGAGGAGTTAATTCACTGGAAGAAGTTCAAGAAGTTGATCATGCCTCAGTGATATAAATCAAGATCGTGGATTTAATCAAGTGACAGAGATCTCGCCAGGGTATCAATTAATTACAAGGATTTAATCTGAAGAAAATCAAAGTGTCAAAGTCAAGACATGAAGAAACGTCACAGAAGTTAGTCACTCATGAACCAGACAGTACATCGAGTGTCAACATTGAAGTGGTGGAATTGATTCATAATTTTCAGTGATTTTCAGAAGATCTGCAGAAGGATGGGTGTTGTTGAAGACTAGAATTAATTCTCTATTAATTAATTAAGTCATCTAATTTAATTAAGAAAATAAATTATATCTGCGAAGAATAATTTATTTATTAATTGAATTAATTGATTAATTAATTCTGAATTAATTTTAGGAATTTTCAGAATTTAAATTGGATTAAAATCTGCATTAAATCAGCAAGACAATTGAAAATGAACTAGCATGACAATCAGGATTGTCATACCGATTGTCATGCTAGGCCATTTTCAATAGTCTCACCGAAAGTTACACTAGGAGAAGGATTGTCTTGCTAGTTCATTCTGATTGTCATGCTAGTTCATTCAGATTGTCTTGCTAGTTCAATCAATAGTCTCACCGAAAGTCTTGCTAGCTCAATGGATTGTCTTGCTAGCTCAATGGATTGTCTTGCTGAGCTAAAAGGATTGTCTTGCCAACAAATCAGGTGGTTGTTTTATTATTTAAAACAACAGAAGCAACAGAAGTCAATCATCCATCCGAAAACAGTTCAAGAACAAAGAAAAGCAGAAGCTGAAAAATATATCATCTCTTCTCTGCTAAAATCAAGATCACAATTTCTAGCTAGTAAAGTTAAATCTAAACCACTAGAAATCATTATCTTGTACTTGTGTAACAATCTAGCGGATCAAAATCCCTAGAACTTAATCTCAAATCGCGTTTAGCATTTGATTCTAATTATTGCAAAAATAGAAAAAGTTCATGTTGAATTTATTCTAAATTTGTGATAATTAATTTGAGATTAATTCCTTGTAATCGATACAGTTGTTGTAACACCTTTCAAGTTTAATAATATTTTTATTTAACTTGAATTTTGTTTCACATTTTTTATTCCGCATTTAATTCGATTATTCGGTACTGTTTGTATTCAACCCCCCCTTCTACAAACTCATTGGGACCCAACAATTGGTATCAGAGCCTTCTGATTAACGAACAAATCAAGATCCTAGACTTTTGTGATTTTTCAACTCCTTGAATTCTTATTTATTCAAAAATTCATAATGACTTCACATAAAGTTGGAACCGTTAAAATTCCACAATTTGATAAAGAGAATTATATCATGTGGAAGAAGAAGATGCTATTATTTTTACAAGTTGCAAATCCCAAATATTCAAACTTGTTAAAGAAGGGTATAAAAACTCCGATGGTTATTGAACCGGAGGTAATAATAGATGGTGTGGTGACTACTGAAGCTAGAACCTATCCAAAAGAGCCTGAAGATTTTACTCCTGCTGAGAAGGAAGAAGCCTCCTTGGATGCCAGCCTTCAATTAATATTAATTGATTCCCTTGATCCCTTGATGAACAGACATGTGATGAACTGTAAAAATTCCAAACACATGTGGGAAACTATTGAGGTGATTAATGAAGGCACAGAGGAAGTTAGGGAGAACAAGTTGGAAATCCTAACCTCTGAATATGAACATTTCAAATCAAATCCAGGAGAAGGAATTACTGAAGTGTTTGAGAGGTACAATGCGTTGATCAACAACCTGAACATCAATGGAAAGTATTATTCAATCAGGGAGGTCAACAAAAAGTTCCTTTTAACACTGCCAGCTCATCTTGAACATAGAATCACTGCCATTAGAGAAGCTAGAGATCTGAGTGAGATTTCTTTGGACAGGCTCTATGGAGTGTTAAAAACCTATGAGTTGGAGCAGATTCAACAGAAGGAAGTCTACGGGAAGGATAGAATGGTCAGCACATCTACTGCACTTGTAGCTGAAGGTCAACAACAACAACAATCTCAACAGTTAGAAAGAATGGTACAGTTTTCCAAGGGTGAGGAAAATGAGTTAGTAGCAGAATATGATCCTCCTACTACAAATCAATCAAGTGATGATTTTTATTCCTTGGAAGAGCTGGAGCAATTGGAAGATGAATCAATGGCTCAAATTGTCAAGAGATTCTCCCATGTCAGATTCAGGAGGAATCCCAAGCTTAAGTACAAGTCCAACTTCAATAAATTCCAGAAAGGTGGATCTTCATCCTCTAACACCAGCAGTGGTGGGTACAAAACAGGGATGGTTGATCGAAGCACCATTAGATGCTATAACTGCAATGAGTTGGGACACTTTGCCACAGAATGTAGGAAGCCAAAGCAAGTAAGAAAGAACTCTGAAAGGGCTTATCTGGCAAAGGGAAGAAGCTGGGATGATACTGACAGTGAAGATGAAGATGAAGGAAATCTTGCTCTTATGGCTATTGATGGAAAAGCTTCATCATCAAGAATAGAGGTAAAACTTTCTGATGCTGAAATGGTTTATCATCTAAGAGGTAACTTAGATTGTGCACGTCGTGATAATGAACTGTTAAGTTTACAGATCACAGACCTTGAGAAAGAGGTCAATGAATTAAGACTTGTGCACATTAATCAAGACAAATTAAAAGAACAGGTATCTTTTCTAGAGAATAGAGTTGACTGTTATAGAAAACTCGAAACTATTCTCAAAGACAAGATCACCGGTCTTGAGACTAAGGTTAGAGCCTACTTCAATTCTTGTTCGAACGCTAAAGAGTTCTACAGTAAGCAAGCTGTTAATCAAACATCTGGAATAGGATATGATTACAATGCTGCTATTGGAGAATTAGGCATAAACTCCCCTCCTCATGTCTGTGCTAAAGGGAGGGAAGTACCACATGTGCTTAAGGGTGTTGATGAACCCCTCTATAAACCATCAATTGCTGAACCATTTGATGCGACCTCTTCTGTTATTCAAGAAGAAATACGTGCTGAGGATCATGCTAATGAGAAGATTGTTTCCAAGTCAAGTGAGTCGAAAGTTCCAGTCAAAGTTATGAAAGCAACTGAGACTAACTCAGACACACATGAGTTGGATAACAATAATGCCATGTCTTCCATGCATAAATTGCCTGCTGTTAATCACTCTCATAAAGCATGTGGTGTTGCTAATTGTATGTCTTGTGCTTTTAATATGATGTATGCTTATTTTAATGGTAAGCATGTGTCTAATGATAAGACTACTCCTCGTCAGCATGTGAATAACAAGAAGCATGATAGGTCTAAGACTGCTAGTCCTTCTAAGGCTAGAAAGGAGACATTTGTGCCTAAGCTTAAACAGAAATTTGTTAACGCTGTTTACAAGGTCAAATGTTCAGTCATTGAGAAAGTTGAGGCAATTAAAATTAAAAATGTTGTTTTGCCTGACAAAGGACAGTTCTACAAGTATGCCGGGCCCAACCAAGTTTGGGTTCCGAAGAAGGTCTAATCCATTTGCAGTGCAGGGCATTAAACAGGTGTAACCGGTAGTGTGGATTCTTGACAGTGGATCATCAAGACATATGACCGGAGATAGAGCCCTGCTATCAAATGTGGATTGAGAAAGCTGGCCCCCTAGTTACCTTTGGAGATAACAGCAAAGGTTTATCTGAGGGATATGGCTGTTTGCAAGTTGGGAATGTTATCATTGTAATTTTGTATATTGTGCTAGGTTATTATCAGGAAGCAGTATCTAACATATAGCACCAGTGACGAGACTTGAGAATATTACGACATATCAGACACCTGCTGCACATTACACTTGGAATTGTACTCTAGTAAGATGTGTACAAGTGTACTCCTGGTTGGTAAGTCAAAAGAGGAAGTCAATGCACCACAGTTCATGGACTTTGCAGCTGCAGATCTATTGGACTATGCAATTTCTTCTTCACAATCTCACTTCAGGTTGGTATGAACTAGTATACTGCTCAAGCAATCGTCAAGGACATGGTATGGCACTCTAACAGAAGTTATAATTTTATATGAATAAGTAGAGTCGTCATATTAATAACTATCTTATCACTAAGCACAATCATATTGTTTTATATGTGCAGTGGTATATTGTTTATGCAACATAACAATTAGTATCTAAAGTACTTGACAAGTATCGGTCAATGATATGTTGTTAACATTATGTTGTAGATATTTGTAAGCTTTTGACATGAATGAGAATTACTTAGACTTTACCCTAAGTGATCAATGTTTTATCAAAAACTCATTCATTTTGAAAAACAAAAATTAAACTTCTTTCTACATTAGTGATTTCTTATTTCATGTAAAATCTTTTGAAATCACTATTGTAAATCATTTTCTCTCTATTACCATATGTTCTGTGTTACAGGTTCAGTCTCCAATGACTTTCTTTCATTGACAGTCATGAGGTTGAAAACCCACAACGTCTATCCCAGACTGTAAAGACAAACACAAAAACAGAACCAACCAACACTCTCTTACCACTAAATGTAGTATGAATGAGCGTGAGGGAGATAGTGCCTAGTGCACCACATAAGGAAGGTTTTGTAGTCAACCCAGTAGCTCTGTCTCCTACATAGATGAGTAGTATTTAAACCGAGACAACTGCTAGCCCCCATACATCTTCTCAAAAAGATGTAATGGCTGAAAAGGCACAAAAACAGTTACTAGATTCATTCTCTCAACAGGGTGCGTCTATTGAATTTTTCCTGTCGGCCAAGGTATCCGATGTAGTGTCACCACCTCAAATATAAACAATTCTTAATGCACAAGGAAAGGTTACACACACAAAGGATGAGTTGACGGAAATAAGAGTTTCGACCATTTTAAGGTCATATTCGATTGTTCAAGGTTCGTTAGTGGACCAATTGCCTTTACAGGTGTTAGGAGAGGATACTGATCCAAAAGCCATATGTCAGTGGTCAGTGTCTACCTCCCCAGGCTTAAATCCCCTGGATGCATCTGCGGATAGTGGATCTGACATAGGTGCAGATCGGCAACTTGTTGACAATGATTCAGATATTACCTGATGAGTCACAAGGAAATGTCTTCACAGACATTATAAGGGAACTTTGATCTTTATGCTAAATTCTTTGGATCATTGTTTACCTTCCCAGAATTCAAATCTGGAACCCTAAAAGGGAAACTAGCAACTTGTAGATTATGACTCAGATTCATCTGACAAGTTTAACAGGGATGGGGATTTGTGAACTCCCATTGCACCACCTGTGACCTCCTTAAGGATGGCTAAGGTGATTTTCCTTGCAGGTACAGCTGGATTATGGAGCTATGAGAGAAGAGTGATACACTTGTGAGAATGACTGTAAACACGAGTGGAGAGAAGAGTGAAACACATGTGAGGTACACTAAAACACAATCACACACTCACAGTGAGGAAGAAAGAGAAACTACTTGTTATTTCTTTTCCAACCAAGTGAAATATGAGAACTCCTTCAGACGACGACATACATTCCTTCTTTAAGGGGGAGATAAAAACTTAAGTAATAGTTTGGAGGATTCCTCAACTAAGGGGGAGAAATAGCAGGGAGGAAGAAAAAGATCCTAAAAATGTACACTACACCACACCATTGTTGTTTCTAACTACGGATCCTATTGTACGGGAGAGGTGGTAAATACAAGGTGATTTCCTAGTAAGAGAAGAAGCAGTTAGGGGAGTACCATTGGTTTTTATCTGCGGATCCTATTGTACGGGAGAGGTGGTAAAACGAAGGTGATCTTCTTTAATCAGTTGATTCTCATAGGGGAGAAGCAAGAGATATGGGCTTCTCAACAGGAAATGTGGTTGTACATGTGAAGATGGAACTACTTGAAGATATGTTCAGTCTAGAGGAACATCTACTTGGAATCTGGAAAATGTTAAATCTCATCCAGAACTTTTCTGCTATTTACTTTGCATGTATGTTTATATCTTTTTCTTATTTGTTAGTTGAGTTATCCTCTAGGTATTTGTGTGTTATTGTCTAACAAACAAATAGGGGGAGATTGTAAGTCATATGTCATAGGCCTATTTGTATATTCGAGGATTCAACTCAACTCAAATAAGAATATAATAAGTAAATAGTGGATCGACCGTCAGAGAGATCTCGCAAAGTAATATATGTCAAAGGATTCAGAAACAAGGTTCATCTATAGACTTGAGGAGTTAATTCACTGGAAGAAGTTCAAGAAGTTGATCATGCCTCAATGATATAAATCAAGATCGTGGATTTAATCAAGTGACAGAGATCTCGCCAGGGTATCAATTAATTATAAGGATTTAATCTGAAGAAAATCAAAGTGTCAAAGTCAAGACATGAAGAAACGTCACGGAAGTTAGTCACTCATGAACCAGACAGTACATCGAGTGTCAACATTGAAGTGGTGGAATTGATTCATAATTTTCAGTGATTTTCAGAAGATCTGCAGAAGGATGGGTGATGTTGAAGACTAGAATTAATTCTCTATTAATTAATTAAGTCATCTAATTTAATTAAGAAAATAAATTATATCTGCGAAGAATAATTTATTTATTAATTGAATTAATTGATTAATTAATTCTGAATTAATTTTAGGAATTTTCAGAATTTAAATTGGATTAAAATCTGCATTAAATCAGCAAGACAATTGAAAATGAACTAGCATGACAATCAGGATTGTCATACCGATTGTCATGCTAGGCCATTTTCAATAGTCTCACCGAAAGTTACACTAGGAGAAGGATTGTCTTGCTAGTTCATTCTGATTGTCATGCTAGTTCATTCAGATTGTCTTGCTAGTTCAATCAATAGTCTCACCGAAAGTCTTGCTAGCTCAATGGATTGTCTTGCTAGCTCAATGGATTGTCTTGCTGAGCTAAAAGGATTGTCTTGCCAACAAATCAGGTGGTTGTTTTATTATTTAAAACAACAGAAGCAACAGAAGTCAATCATCCATCCGAAAATAGTTCAAGAACAAAGAAAAGCAGAAGCTGAAAAATATATCATCTCTTCTCTGCTAAAATCAAGATCACAATTTCTAGCTAGTAAAGTTAAATCCAAACCACTAGAAATCATTATCTTGTTCTTGTGTAACAATCTAGCGGATCAAAATCCCTAGAACATAATCTCAAATCGCGTTTAGCATTTGATTCTAATTATTACAAAAATAGAAAAAGTTCATGTCGAATTTATTCTAAATTTGTGATAATTAATTTGAGATTAATTCCTTGTAATCGATACAGTTGTTGTAACACCTTTCAAGTTTAATAATATTTTTATTTAACTTGAATTTTGTTTCACATTTTTTATTCCGCATTTAATTCGATTATTCGGTACTGTTTGTATTCAACCCCCCCTTCTACAAACTCATTGGGACCCAACAGATTGTTTCTGAAGCATAATCCAGGAATGGATTTAGAAAATCTCAAGGAGGAAGAAGCTAGATTTAAAGCTGAAAAAAAAAATCTAAAGACAAAAGCTTCTGTTGCAAAGAAACCTCCAAGGCCTAAGGTAAAAGGCATTGTGATCAAGGAGAAGTCAAATACTGAGGCATCAAATCCCAAAACAAGATCACAATCTGAGAATGATCCCAAAGACAAAGAGAAAGGAAAAGTTGATGAACCAATCAAGCCACAAGAGATGAAAATTTCTCAAATCCTGATAAAACCTGTGTGCAAAATGGTTCAAGTTACTGATGATAATCTTGCTGAAGATAAAGATGTTCAAACTCTGAAGAAAAGGAAGATTTCTGAAGAATCAAAGACAACCTCTGATAAGGCTCAAGTTGTTCAGAGTGAAGAATTGCAAGCTACAGCAGAAATATCAAGTTCTGATAAAGTTATCAAGAAATCAACCTCTGACAGTGCTCAAGTTGATTTAGACAAAAATGGAAGTAGCTGATAAAAAGAAACTTCTGTGGAAAAATGTCAAATCAGCAGATCCAAAGAAAAGCCAATTGCTGTCTACTTTCATGACTATTGGGTTAAATGCTAGAGAACCAAGAGACAGGGTTGGACTAGGTTCTGATGAAGCAAAGATCAAGACAGGAGTTGAAGTTGCTACTAGAGATCCATTTATATTGACTGACAGACCTCTTGAAGATGTTACACAGAAACACCTTGATAAGGTTAACTCTGTTCAAGTGGTACTGGATGCTCATGACAAGCACAATGTCAAAGAAAATCTGATTCTATTTCTTAAAGATGGAAGGACATATCAGATGTCAGAATCAGATATGCTGAACAAATCACTGAAAGAACTTCAATTTTTTCATTACCTTTTAGAGGTAAAGTCTGATATTACCAGGAGATGGTCAAACTTCATATTGAAGACCATCAGAGATAAAGCAAGAATTTCCGGTTCAAGAGTTACAGAATTCATTCCTAGTATTGTTGAAAATGATGGAAGTGAAACTCCAATGAAGAAGGATTCCGCTAAGCTTGAAGTTATTCTGAAAGGGAAATGTCTATGCTACAATGAAGATTCTTCTCATCCTAGGGTAATAAGACTGAATGATGGTTTAGAAAGAAACCATATCTCTCCTTTAAGGAATGCAATCTACCAGATTGTAAGTCAGAATGAAGAGATGAAGCAAGTCAAGACTACAATATCTCAAGTCCTGAGGATTAAAGAAGAAAAGCTGATATCAAGCTTTGTCAAGAATCATTATGGATTCAGATTGACTGAGTGAGATTGGTAAAAGCTACAAGGACTGTAAGTTATAGTTAGTTATCTAGTTAAACTCTTATTTGCATTTGTACTTAAATGTTTTTGACATAATCAAATCTATTAACTTGTATATTTTGCATAATTTACAAGTTATGGGAGATTGTTAGATATATTTGAGATGTCATGTCTAATATGATTCATGTTTAGTTTTCAGATCTTAACAAATAGGACATATCAGGACTTACTGAAATCAGGACTTACTGGAAGTCAGAACTTAATATCAGAACTTAAGGTCATATCAGAACTTAAGTGCGGGAAGACTTTCATATAAGGAAGGAAGCTGATTTACAGTAGAAGATCGAGACTAAAACAAATAAAGATATGGATGGAAAGAGTTAGAAGACTGGAAGACTTGTAGAAGATATCTGATTGATATATTTTAGGAGACAGAATTGTATTCCATATTAATTAGAAGTTATCTTGTAACTGTGTACTATATAAACACATGCTTAGGGTTTACACTATATGTGTTATCATCATCGAGAAGATTATACATTATAACCTAGCAGCTCTTAGTGATATTTGTTCATCACTGAGAGAGAACGACAGTTCTTATTGTAACAGAGTTTATTCAATATACTTGATCTTTGTTATATACTTGTGTTAAATCAATTTGATTGTGAAAACACTGTATTCAACCCCCTTCTACAGTGTTGTGTGACTTAACATTGCATAATAAACATTTAATCAGCGATATATAAAACATTTACCTATTCTGAACTGAAAATAGGGAAAGAAATACTTGCATAATAAGATTCAAAATAAATATCACTTGAACAATAAGTGATGATAGGGATACTTGCCTTTGGGTTTTTAGCAGTTAGTCACACTCGCAAAACACAATCCCTCATTCTGACATCTCATGGCATCACCGTCTTTCCTTCCGACAATTCACTGATGTGCTGCTTCTACGATTGCTAGAAGCCAAATATCCAATACCCTTCCATCTCATTCTTCTCAATGTCTAGTCCTGATCAACTCGAGCGATCCGCTTCTATAATTAAAAGATACAACTTTAATTGTCTAAACGATAATTACTCGATAAACTGCGCGTCAAACCCTATCGTCTACCCATACGATAGCCCACACATAAATAAAATAGTCAAACACAAGACTCTTGACCCACGTATGCACGTAATTCACATGAAATATAAACACATAATCCACATATCACATAATTCATATAACACATGCCTCGGTTCGTCAAAAGGTTCGACTGGGTACATTTAAAACTGTAATCGGGTCAAAATATGATTTATCAATCAATAATCGACTCAAAATTAACTTGCAAAACAAGTGACCTTTCGAAACAAAAGGATTTGGGTCTCGAAAGTATTTTTATTGAAAGTGGAATATTTTTGTGAGTCTATACGCGTTCGTTTCGTATTAAACGGATGAAAGATTTATTTATTATGAATAAAATAAGAATAAATGAGAATAAATCAATTAATAATAATATTAATTAATTTTTAAATACTAAAATATAATTTTTAAAAGGTTAAAAGATAATTTTTAAGATTATCTTTCGTCATAATTTATTCATTTTATTATTTGAATTAATTACAAATAATTTACATTTTATTTAACCATTTATAAATAAAATTAATTGATTAATTGATTTAATCAATTAATAAAATTTATAAATAATTAACTAGAATAAATCATAAATAATTAAATCAAATTGGATTTTTTTAAAAAAATAACAAAAGAAAATAAATTTTGGAAATTAAAATAATTAAGTAAATCATTTTTAGAATTTACAATAATAATTAAATGATTTTTAGAATTAAAAGAAATGGTTTTTAAAAATAAGAAATGAATTTTTGAATAAAATTTTAATTCAAATTTGCAGAAACATTTTTTTGAAATCAGGAAAGGGGTGATTTGGATCAAACCTGGGTTTTATAAAAGACCCATTCAGGTCATGAAGAAGCTGCTGGTTCAGGCTTCAACGCCGCCCGGATTCTGGGACGAACCCAGTTTTTCTGCGGGTTCGCCGGACTCCGGCGAGTCTGATTCCAGCCGTAAACACAGCCATTTGAATGGGATTTTCAATCTTAACAGTTCATTAACATCCCAGTAACACTCCTGAATCAGCAAACACAACCAATCGTGCACGAGCCGTGATTTCTGATCGAAATTCACCACCATCGCCGGTGAACTCGACGAAATCCGGCGGAAATTCTATATTTGCGAATTAACAACCATAATTACTGATCTATATATAAAAATAAACCCCAGAACATATACAAACGATTACAATAACCAAAATCATCAATCAACAACCAGCAATCACAGAAAATCCAATCAAAACTTAATCGAAAACTACAAACTCAGTTTGGACAATTCTGCAATAAAATGAGTGTAATTTTTATATGAATCGATTACTCTAATCATGGAAAAGCTACTGTAATCATCAAAAACCCCAAATTCAGACGAAGAACCCTAAAATGAAATTAAAATCTACTAATTTGGGATTGTTTTTGATGATTGAAATAGGTAGATAATTCAAATCAAATCATTTTGATTACTCATACTTACGATTTGGAGTTCAAAATCACTTCCAAAGTTGGGATTTAATTCCTTATCTGAAGAACACTCCCACCTTGTTCTTCAATTTTTCTTTTTTATTTCTGAATTTTATTGAATTTAATGAATAAAATAAAAATAATACAACTATTTATATTTACAAAAATTATATCCCCAAAACAAATTAAAGGTGTTTTCATCCCCATAATTAAAATAATTAGGCCTAAAATAATAATTACGAGGAATAATTTTAAAAGTAATAAAATATAAAATTTATATCAAAACTCCCCAAAAATTGTGAATAATTCACAAATACAAACATATTGGGTATTTGAAATACGAATGATTTTATAAAAATAAAAACAAGAATTTTGTAGGCTTAACGTCCCGGTGGGGTCCCGGTCGGTTGATTTTTGGAAAACTGAAATGATACCTAAACTAACAGAAAACCCCGAAAACACATAAAATACATTCGAATGCACATAAAACGAGATAAATCGAGTACCTCAATAAAGACGCTAATAAACACGTAAGGAGTATCCCGTTGGATCATATCGGATCCGAAAATAGATTACTTAGCCGCTAAGTAATTACCAAAACGATACAATTTGATACCCAATTTGGATAATTGTCAAAACCGAGCTTCTTATAAAACACCCTATGAGAAAGTAATGTACAAATATCCCGTCTCTCGAGAATACAGGTTTTTTACTGATATACCGAAATGACTATTGTATCAAAAAATTTACGCCGAGACGCGCACGGGTTAAACCGTAATCCGGATCGAAAAAGTTAAACACGAAAAATGTTCAGAATATCCAGATTAGGTTAGGAAGGAGTTTTTCGAAGAGTTTCGGGTTACAAAAATGTAAAAACGGTTGAGGTTGGACGATTCCCGGCTTTACAAAATAGTTTTGTAATTATACGGAAAATAATTATTAAATCTATAAATCCTTAAAAAATCATATAACAATCCAAAAATTACCATAAAAAGACCATAATTATCTATACTTTATTCGGGACGTATCACAAATTAAAATACTTAAATAATATCACATATAAACATCCAAACATCAATTCCAATTATCATATAATTCACTAAAATTCACATAAAATCACATAAATAATTTCAAGTAATAATAATAATATCTGCAAATATGGGATATTACAGTTGTGCTACTACATCTTCAGCAACAACATGGATTTCCTCAGGTGATGGAAAAGTAGAATGTATGGGCTGTTTTTCAACAAAACAGGGATTATCTCATATGGTGGAATAGTAGAATGTATGGACTGCAAGAAAGTATCACTACTTAGAATTGCAGGGAGATTAAAAGCCTTTGTCACATCAGAGTTTTCTTGAGATTCAACAGACCGCTGTTCAACATCTGTTCCTTTAGTACTATGAGCATCTGCAAACATATAGCAAATAAAAATTAATCTTTCTATTCTTTTACAGTAGTCTCAGTACCCCTCACACCATACATCTCATGACTTTTAAAAGTTAGAGCTTCCTCACAAGGATTACTAAATCCTATCTCTCATCTATCTCTCCTTTTTCCAGGAGGATCCTGCCTCTCTTAAATCTGTTTTTTCTCTCAATCTTTTCAGACGTCTTACAGAAAAAGGCTCAGAAAGATTGTCCTACAGAAATAAGAGGTGGCTAAAGAAGTGTGATCTGTGATCATACAACTAGAGGTAGTCCTTAACTAAGGTCTAGATGTAATCATGTTAACAGGATTTATATCATGAAAAGTATACTATAAATGCTGAAAGAACTAAATCAGAATTTGAAATAAATGCTGATAAAGTAACACCAGTATTTATACCTTGTGAATCTGAAGAAGAAGATTCCGTGCAAACATTCAGTTGTGGTACTGATAAAATATCAGTAGATACTTGAGACAGATGAACTCTGCCTTCAGCATCAATAATAAGAGTCATTATAGCAGGAGTAAGGCTTGCATTGCAACTTTGATGTAATGGTTCTTGTGTAGCTGGAGAATAAGAAGTTGCTGGATGGCTTTGACAACCAGGTTCTTGTGTACTCTTCTCCACAATTGTAGTAATAGACTCCTAAGCAGTTTCAATCAGAGGCTCTCGTGCTTCAGTATCTGCTGCACCACTTTGAGGTGCAAGTTCTTGTGTGATAGGATCAAAAGAAGTAGTTGTTGTACCCTTTTGAGATGCAGGTTCTTGTGTGCTTGATCTTGGAAAAAGTCCCTTCCCTTGCAGCCTCTTGACACTAACTTGTTCTTTCTCATGAGAGACTTTCCTTGTTCTCTTGTGATATTGCATGACTGGAGTTTCAGATAGTTCTACAAGCACCTCAGCAATTGACTCGATATCAGAATTTAGATTTAATGCATTCTGTGTCTCCTCAGCAATTTCCTGTTTAAGCTTGAGCAAGTGCTGATTGTAATAAGCTTTGACCAATCTTCTCCTCTTTGGTCTGGAATGTATATGAGAATCAACATATGTGTCTTTTCCAGTTTATGAAACAACTAGTTTTGGAGAAGAATCAGATGAAAGATTTGGAAATTTGGAAGATAAGGTAGCATTGTCCTCATCTGAATCTGATTCTAATCCAGCAAATACGAGTTTCCTCTTTACAATGTCTGAAGTTTTTGAAGAATGAGGAACTTGAGATGCTTTGAATTTTGACTTAGCTACAGCAGGATTTGTAGCTTTTTGTACCAAGTCAATCTGTCTTTTTACAACAAGTGTCTTTTGGGAGACACTTGAGGTGGCTTCTGTTTGAGATGGTTGTAGTGTTTGAGTTGTTGTGCTGAGGTGAGCTGCAGGGGAGTTTCCAATGGTTATTTCCTGCAGCTTAGCACTTTGACTGTTAAGTAAACCATAAGTCTCAAGAAGTCTTGCTAAGAGCAAGTTCCTTTCAAATAAAGGTAACCTCAAAGGAGCTAAATGTGCCCGCTTTTAATCTTGTGAAATTAAGTCAAAAAAGCCCTTTTTGTCAACTTAAACACATACACTATTTGATTAGAGGGGATAGGGATATTAGGAAAAGAAGCATAATCAACTGACAGAATCTAGCATAATATACTATATTTCTATCAGCATTTATCCTATCACCAATAAAAGACAGAACTATGCTACCATAATCATAATATGAATCATGAATTAGAGAGTACCCTATCTATTGTGTCATAATGGCCAGGGCATCAAAATTTGAGGATTTGTTGTTGAACGCCTTTGTGATGCAATCATAGAAGAAATTCCATTCCTTCCCTAGCCCATTCCTTTTTAATTGACAAAGGTTCTTCAAATCCTTGTCATAACCAATCTCAGTAAAGAATTTCCTCATCTTAGTATCTCCAACCAAACTTGAATAGGAAGTATGAGTAGGCAATTACAGTGCATCTAGTATAGTTTGAGTAGTTACTACCCTTATTGTATTGTCAAACTCAAAAACAAGGCTTGAAGATCCATTCGCTCCTCCATCATCAAATACACCAGTTCTACAGATAGCAAGCACCTAGTCACCAAAGATTGTAGGTGGAGCTGTGAGAGCAAACCCAATCTCACTGGATCTAAGAAAGTCCTGAAAAATGTGAAAATCAACTTTCACGCTGTTGTTAGACAAAATAGCTGAATAGTTGTTAGTCACAAACTTGGCACCACAATAATCAAATGGCTTAGAAGCAGCAGGTGAAGTCATGGTTAATTTTTCAAGAAAGATTTATGAGCATTAGCTAGGGTTTCAGAGTTTACGATTTTGGGAAGGATAAAGTAGCGGATAGAGAATAACACAGATAAGCAAAGTATCATCTAGAATCAAAAATTGATTTTATACAATACTTTTCTCCATTAATTTAGTCACGTTCAATTTAATAGGACACGTGGCAACATACGATTGACTTAAAAAGTAATCGTGTGTTACTGTATGCACAGTTCCCGAGAATAAGGTTAAGCATTAAACGAACATGTTTCAAATCTTACTCAACAGTAAACACCCGTAACCATGAAAAAATTTCCCATCTGAGACCAACTTCAACCTTGTAATTACAATGCTGATTTAAGTATTATTCTCATAGAAAACAGTCAATCAAATTTTGACCATTAACAGCAAGTAAACATAATTATCAGGATTTTCTCAAATACTAAAATAAACTATTAGTCCAAACAAGTTTAACTAATAATAGAGTTTATACACATAAGCAGTAGTTCAACATGAAATTTTCACATAAGATCATTTAGCACAATTTGCATATTATCATGGCATCGAGCATTTAGCATAAAAATCAGTATCTGACAAGTACTGGCAAATAATAAGATACCATGCTTCAAACATATCAGCAGACTTAATTATCAGAGTTTGAGAACTGCCCTGAAATCATTCCCAATTCATTCACCAATCTTGTGAATGTGGCTTCAGAGAGAGGCTTGGTGAATATATCTGCTACTTGCTGATCTGTTGGAACAAATACCAATTTCACTGTACCAGCATCCACATGTTTCCTTATGAAATGGTATCTGATACTGATGTGCTCAGTTATTGGATGTTGCACTGAATTTTCTGTCATTGCAATAGCACTTTGATTATCATAATATGTAGGAATAAAAGAATAGTCTAACCCATAATCCAGTAGCTGATTCTTCATCCATAGAATCTGAGCACAACAACTTCCTGTAGCAATATATTCTGCTTCTACAGTAGAAGTGGAAATTGACTTTTGTTTCTTGCTGTACCAAGAAACCAATCTGCCTCCAAGAAATTGGCAGCTTCTAGAAGTACTTTTCCGGTCTATCTTGCATCCTGCAAAATCAGCATCTTAATATCCAATTAGCTTAAAGTCTGAATCTCTAGGATACCATAATCCCAGATTCATGATGCCTTTGAGATGTTTAAAAATTCTTTTCACAGCTAATATATGAGGTTCTCTAGGGTCGGCTTGGAACCTTGCACAGAGACAGGTAGCATACATGATATTATCAACATATATATGTACTAATAACAAGTCCTTATGATTGTATTTATAAAAGAGAGTTTTATCTATTGTACCTCTTGTGAAACCACTCTCTAGCAGAAATAGAGCAAGTGTTTCATACCAGGCCCTTGGAGCTTGCTTCAATCCATAAAGTGCTTTATCCAATAAGTAGACATGATCTGGATACCCTGGATCAATGAACCCTAGAGGCTGTTCAACATAAAATTCCTCTTCAAGTTCTCCATTTAAGAATGCACTCTTCACATCCATTTGGAACACCTTAAATTTCTTGTGAGCAGCATAGGCAAGAAAGATTCTTATTGTTTCTAACTTTGCAACTGGAGCAAATGTCTCATCATAATCAATGCCTTCTTGTTGTGAGTAAACTTTTGCAACCAATCTTGCTTTGTTTCCCTCACTGTCAGTTTTGTTTCTGAACACCCACTTTGTGCCAACTACAGATTCGTTCTTTGGTCTTGGCACAAGAGTCCGGACTTTGTTCCTTTCAAATTCATTGAGCTCTTCTTGCATTGCTGTGACCCAGTCAGCATCTTGTAGAGCTTTTTCAACCTTTTTAGGTTTAGCTTAAGATAGGAAAGAATGATAGAGACATTCATTCTGACTGGATTTTCTTGTTCTTACACCACTGTCACGGTTTCCAATGATTAAGTTAGGTGTGTGTGACTTAGACCATTTTCTTGTAGAAGGAAGTTGACTCCTAGAAGATGAACCTTCCCCTTGATACATGAATTCTCTGTTATTTCTTTGAGTAGTACCACTGTTGTTTCCTGATGCTCCCCTTGAATCAGTATTCCCATGGTTATCAGTATTTGACTCATCAGAATTTAAGAAAGATGAGTCTGATGATCTTTCTACTGATGTTTCTTGAAATGAATCACTTGTTGTAGTCTCTAGATTTAAGTTATGTTGCTCCCCCTCATACTGTATCAGAGTCAGGGTTTAGAAGTTCAGCATAAGGTACTTCATTTTCAAATCTCAACTTGTCATGGTCATCTGCACCGGTTATCTTCTTGTCATCCAAAGATACATGTATGGATTTCATGACTGTTCTTGTTCCCGGATTGTAAACTCTAAAGGCTTTTATAGTCAACGGGTATCCTACAAATATTCCTTCATCATCTTTCAGATCAAACTTGGTCAGCTGCTCCGGGTGAGTTTTGAGAATAAAACACTTACAACCAAAAATATGAAAGAACTTCAAATTTGGCTTCTTTCCCTTCACCATCTCAAATGGTGTCTTTCCATGCTTATTGATCAATATTGCATTTTGTGTAAAGCAAGTAGTTTGCACATCCTCAGCCCAAAAGTAGGTAGGCAATCTTGTTAGGAATATGTTGTAAACTTGATGATAAATTAAACAAAACACCTTAGTAGATTTAACTTAGTGATTTTTGTAGCACTCGATGGATGATTAAATATAGTCCCGACAGATGATTTAATATAGTCCCGACGGATGACAATTTGACATCCACCGGGTGAGTAGCTTATGTAACAAATAAGTATTATAGCATATTTCTGCAAACAACTTTGTGTAGATTCTGTAGGAGTATATGAGTCATATTGACTACTAGTGGATATGCAGAATAGGTTGATTAATTGTAAATATGAGATGTCTTGTAATTTTGTATAAGTGAAATGGAGTCAAGTGATAAATAGCTACCCGACGGATGATCAACAAAGCTATCTGACAGATGATCAACAAAGCTTCCCGACGGATGACAAATATGTACCCGACGGATGATTAAATTCAAATATCTGTTGACAGTGACAACACAGTCACATGTGTTGGGTGTTTGCAAAAGGAATGTGGCAGCCTGTTAAGAAGGAATTTGAGAACAAAGAAGCATTACCATTTCCATGCAATTGTGAAGATATTCAAAGATGCTGGAATAGAGTAGTAAAGCAACATGGAGTTAAACTAGATATGTTTTGTTTTATTATCTTGTCTCATTGTCATGTAAACTTGGTGATATATAAACCAAGTGTAGCTAGTAGAACATTTAACTAAGCAAACACATTTTTAAGAGAGATAGAAAAAGCTGTACTTGTCAAGAATTTCTCTGTAGTTTATTTGTTCTACTTGTAAAGCAGCTGTGAGCCATTTTAAGCTACACAGAGTTCTCAAGCTGATATATATATATATATATATATCTATATATATATCTGGTGGATACATTCAAATCCACCAGAAAGTTTTAAAAACTTCTGTTTTTATTACTTTGTGTTTTGATTTATATAATCCTTTCATTCTGCACTCTGCAAATCAAACACTTATATATATTCAGTTAGAACAGTTTTAAAATCTTGAAAAAGTAGCCAGAATCACATTCAACCCCCCTTCTGTAATTCTTGTTGTATTATTAGGGAATAACAATTGGTATCAGAGCAAGCTCTTGAAGTACAAAAAGTGTAAAGATCACAACAAACATCAAGATGCACAAAAAGGATGTTGAAGTCAAAATTCCATTTCTGGACAAAGATAATTATCACCACTAGAAGGTGAAAATGCACCTACACCTTCTTTCCCAAGATGAGGCCTATATGGATTGCATAGAGAGAGGTCCTCATGTACTAATGAGAGCTGCAACTGGCAATGAACCATATGTTCCCAAACCTAAGCATGAATGGTCAGATCCTGATATTGAGCAAGTCAGTAAAGATAAGAAGGCCATGGACATTTTGTTCAATGGAGTTGACGGTGATATGTTTGATAACATCATTAACTGTAAAATAGCCAAAGAGGTTTGGGACACAATCCAAATTATTTATGATGGTACTGAGCAAGTAAGGGAGAACAAGATGCAGCTACTGATTCAGCAATATGAGCATTTTCACTATGAAGAAAGTGAGTCATTCACTGATATTTTTAGTAGATTTTAAAAGCTACTAAATGCTCTAAAGTTGCATGGAAGAGTCTATCAAACAAAAGACTCTAACCTTAAGTTCCTTAGATCTCTTTCAAAAGAGTGGAAGCCAATGACACTTTCATTGAGAAATTATCAGGATTACAAGGAGTTCACCTTGGAGAGAATGTATGGCATCCTAAAAACTTATGAGCTTGAAATTGAGCAAGATGAGAGGATGGAGAAAGGAAGGAAGAAAGGAGGGTCCATAGCACTGGTTGCTCAGTTAGAAATAGAGAAAGAGATGAAGGTAGAAACTGTTGCGTCTACATCAAAGGTCTGTGAAAGCAAGGGTAAATGGATGGTAGCTGAAAATAAAGATCACTTGAGCCAAGATAACATGGATGATATTGATGAACATCAGGTATTCCTGCCCAGAAGATTTGCCAAGATCAAATTCAAAAAGAATTTTGGAGCATCCAAGCCAAGTAGAAACATGGTGGATAAATCCAAATTCAAATGTTTCAAATGTGGATTGGCAAGACATTTTGCAAGTGAATGTAGAAAGTCTGATTCTAGTAAGAAAAAGTTTGAGTCTATTGATTATAAACAGAAATACTTTGATTTGCTCAAGCAAAAGGAAAGGGCTTTCATCACACAGGAGAATGACTGGGCTGAAGATGGTTTGGATGAAGATGAAGAAACAAACTATGTCAATCTAGCCCTAACGGCCAAATATGATGCAACAGAAACAATGTGGCACCCTCCAAAACCGGGTCAGAAGTTTGGGGTCCACACACCTTATTTATAACCTTCTTATAACAATAATAAAGATAATAATAATATGCAGTGACCCTATTTACCAACTACCACGGATCGCAACAGGTTAAAGTATGCACACAAGCCACACACCTACTTATATTACATACCGTTCAAATCCCAATCATTTAAACTCAAACTGAGTATTAAACATTATTACAAACTTTTACAGACTTAAATTATCCCAAAAGAAGCCTACTAGCTCAGCTCAATCAACCTGAACCCCTAACTCTCGCGCTGGACTGGGGATCCTCGGTACCAACCGGTTCCTTCTTAACTGGAAAAGAACAGAAACAATATCGCACAAATGAGCTAACTAGCTCAGCAAGTCACAATGACAAAACTGAGAATAACGATCATCAAGTGAACATGGTTATGATATCAAGTGAACAATGAATTATAATTTAGAATTTGATATTATACTTTTATTTTAAAACCAAGGTTAGGCTGCTGATCAGTCACGCACTAACCCCGAGCAAAGCACACATCACTGCTCTAACTAATGGATTCAAGGCACACATTGGCCTAACTTGACCATTATATGGTCTGACCACGAATATGGTCCATAATTTTATAAAAATAATCCAATTCCAACATAATAACAGAATGAACAATAATAAACAATAACCAGAATCATTAACAACAGTGAGTGCTTAACAATGAAAGGGTTCCAATCCTTGTACGGATCAATAAGGTAATTGCAAAGCTTGGATGCTGGGTAATGAAAGAATTGGATAACAAAGGAATCAACATTTCTGGGTTTCAAAGATTTGAGCTTTCAAAGAATATGATACAATGGGTTTAGTATATAAGTAACTCAATTCAGTGTTTGGTTTTTAGTTTGTATGTATTTGTGGAGTAGTATCGTAGATTTATGGTTCATTTTTGGGTATACAATAGTCAATGGCTTAGAAAGAATAAGGTGCATCGCTCAAGAACAATAACTGGAATCAGGGTTTGGGTTTCAGTGCTACAAAGCACTTGCAATATCAACAAGACTATCAAGTACTACAATATCTCGAGAAAGTTCAGAATACTTGCCTGGTATTAGCTTACTACACTGCACTCGCTTCCAATCACAATCGTCTTACTCCTCAACTACCTGTTTCCCCTTCCTACGTCTTGCCTCTTCTGCTCACATATTATAAATATCTATCAATAATCGACTCATAGAATTCTATTCAACACATACTTTTATCTACCCTTCGTTTCACCCAAATTCGATTAACGGATTGAAAGTTACACAATAATCAAGTAAACACCGAATAAATAGACCGATAATCAATCAACAAGTCACGTATAACACATGGGTCATAAATAGGCTTTCTGGTATTTAAAATGATTTTTAAAATATTTTTCGGAATTAAAACGGGTCGTTGGATCAATTTCGGGTTAATAAACAGGGTTCGGTTGGCCAATTTTGGCTTCGAAACAATTTTATAATAATTATTGAGCCTTGAAAATATTTTAGAATAATATTTTAAAGCTCGAAACTATTTTTCGGAATTTTTAAATCATTTTTAAATAATCAAATCTAATTAAATATTTAACTAAAATCAATTAATAATTAATTAAATCAATTAATCAAATAAATTTTCGAATTAATTGAACAATTAATCAATTAAAAATTAACTGAAATTAATTAACTAATTAATTCAGATTTATTTTTGAATTAAAAAAATAAGTTTCGGAATTAAAATACTAATTTTTAGAATTTTCAGAAATTAAAAATGAATTTTTATAATAAAAATAAGTAGGAAATATGATTTTTAAACATTTTTAAAACAGGAATCCACTTTTTGCAAAGTCTGGAAACTTCAGGGACCTAACTATATCGTTTTTAAAACTACAGGGGCCTGTTTGCAATTTTGCCAGCCCCGCCGTCGACTTCGCCGGAGTGTGGCCGGAGAACACGATGCCGGCCACCTCAGGCCACCAAACTGTCCAAATTACAACTACACTTCACCAGGAACATATTCATGCAAACAAATCATTCTAATCATTCCTGTTCTGGCCGGAAATTGGCCAAGAACATCGCCGGTTTCCGGCGAACATCGGAAAACTTCAAAATACAACTCCCTTCGATTCACTAATCCTCTGTTAACGAGCTATATATCAATCGATTGCAAATTTCATAAGCAACACAACCCACTATAAATCAACAGCTAATAACCCCTAAATCAAAAACCCCCAAATTTCAATTGAAAACATTCATACGGGTTATAAACCCTAATATTGAAATTGAAAAATTAAACCCACTTTTGAGCATGTTATTGAACTCCAAATCAGACGTATGACATATGAAAATCATCAGGAAAACAAGCTCTACACCATGCAAGCATCAAATCATACAAACAATCATCCGAACAAAAATTCATATTTTTAATCAAAATAATTCAAAATTTAATAAAAATATATAAAATTAACCTTTGATTCTGCAGTAAAACAGGTTATGGAATCTGATAGAGCTCTTCAAGACCTTCAAATCTGGTACTCGAGCTTTTCAAACAAAGATCAATAACACCTTCAAAAGTTGGTTTGATTCTTGGAACAGTTTATGAATATATGATTTTTCTCTGTAAATTATATAACTATCTGTCGGCAAATAATTTTGATACGAAATAAAATACGGGAAAAGGCTATTTATAATTACGGAAAATTAGTATCCCGTTGGATCATTCCAGATATAAAATGGTACGTTTATTTATAAAAACTGATCCAAACAGTATCGGTTTTCGGGATAATTATCCAAACCAGTACAATTTGTACTGCGGTCTTGGTCTCAGCGCCTGGTTACACGTAATACGAGGTGATAATTGGGATAGTTTAATAAAAAGCTCCCGTTTATCGAAAATACGGGTTGTATTGATTTACCGAAACGAATATTGTATCGAAAATGTTGCGCTGGGACCCGCGTAGAACAAACCGTATGCCGAATCGAAAAAGTCGAAACATGGAATATGCTCGGAATATTACAATTAGGTTAGGAAGGAGTTCTCGGAAGAGTTTCGGGTTCCAAAAACGTAACAACTGATGACGTCGGGTGGTTCCCGTTTTTATAAAATAGATTTTAAATGCTCGGAAAAAGATTTTATAAATTTCATATGATCCTTATAAATCCATAAATCAACATAAAAATAATTCGGAAGATATGACAATTATCTATATTTTATTTTGGACATATAAAAATTAAAATACTCAATTAATATTATTTTTAAATATCCAAACACGGATAACACTTAACAATTAATTCACAGAATATATACTGAACACACATAATATTTATTTAATTAGCAAAAATAATTACACGATATATCCCGAATATTACATCCTTCCCCCCTTAAAAGGAATCTGTCCTCAGAATCTCCTAAGAAAACAAATGAGGATACTTTTCTCTCATATCACTTTCTAACTCCCAGGTTGACTCTTCAACCTTTGGGTTTCTCCACAATACTCTTACTAACTTTACCACTTTATTTCTCAATGTTTTCTCTCTTTCTTCTAGAATCTCTATCGGACTCTCTACATATGATAAATCTGCCTGAAGCTATATTGGCTCATATTCTATTACATGCCTGGAATCTGGATTGTACTTCTTAAGCATGGATACGTGAAAAATATTGTGAATGTGCTCCATGTGCGATGGTAACGCCAATTCGTAAGCTACCTTGCCAACGCGTTTTAGGATCTCAAAAGGTCTGACATATCCTGGGCTTAGCTTTCCTTTCTTCCCAAACCTTGTTAGTCCTTTCCATGGTGATACTTTCAGTAATACCAAGCTTCCTTCTTCAAATTCCATGTCCTTCCTTGACTGGTCTGCATATTTCCTCTGACGATCTTGTGCGGCTATTAATCTCTTCTGGATAATTTCAACAATTTCCTTTGTCTGCTGCATCAATTCAGGTCCAAGTATTTTGCGTTCTCCTACTTCGTCCCAATGCACTGGAGATCTGCATTTGCGTCCATAAAGGGCTTCATAGGGTGGCATCCCAATACTGGCGTGATAACTGTTGTTATAAGCAAACTCTACCAGAGGTAAATGCTCGTCCCAACTTCCTTTAAAATCAATAGCATAAACACGCAACATGTCGTCGATTGTCTGGATCGTTCTTTCACTTTAGCCATCCATCTGAGGGTGATAGGCCGTACTCATATTCAGTCTTGTTCCCAAACATTCTTGAAAATTCTTCCAAAATCTTGAATTAAACCTTGAATCTCGATCAGATACAATAGACACAGGAACTCCATGACGAACTACAATTTCCTTCAGGTACATATGGACCAACTTGTCGAGCAAAAATCTTTCATTTATGGGCAGAAAATGAGCTAACTTGGTAAGTCTATCCACTATAACCCAAATGGCATCATGATTAGCCCTTGTCCTTGGTAATCCAACTATAAAATCCATGGCAATGTGTTCCCACTTCCACTCTGGAATCTCCAATGGCTTAGCAATCCACTTCGTCTCTGATGCTTTGCTTTAACTCTCTGACAGGTATAACATTTGCTAACCCATTCCGCAATTTCCCTCTTTATATCTGGCCACCAATAATTTTCCTTTAAATCCCTGTACATTTTGGTACTACCTAGGTGGATGGAATATCTTGAACTATGTGCCTCTTGTAAAATTTCATTATTTAACTCCGTCACCGGTGGAATCCAAATTCTAGATGAAAACCTCAGAATACCTTGATCATCCTTTTGCATACATAATTCTTCACCTACTAAACTATTTAAATCTTGATGCATTACATCTTCTTGACATTTCTTTATTTTCTTCAATAACTCCGGTTGGAAATTCATATTGTACACTTTCGCTTCCTCAGGCTTGCAATCTCTAATCTCCAATTCCAATTTATGAAATTCCTTATATATCTCTTCAGGTACTGATAACTCATTTAACCTTTCCTTCTGACTTAACGCGTTTGCTACAACGTTCGCTTTACCGGGATGATAATTAATTGAGCAGTCGTAATCCTTGATCAATTATAACCATCTCCTTTGCCTCATATTAAGTTCCTTCTGTGTGAATATGTACTTTAAGCTTTTGTGATCCGTGAAAATCTCGCATTTTTCTCCATACAGATAATGTCTCCAAATCTTCAAAGCGAAAACTATGGCTACTAGCTCCAAATCATGAGTAGGGTACTTTTGTTCGTGTGGTTTCAATTGCCTTGACGCATACGCAATCACCTTATCGTGCTGCATTAGAACACATCCTAATCCTTTGTGAAAAGCATCGCTATAAATTACGAAATTCCCTTGATCGTCTGGAAGTGACAAAACAGGTGCCGTGATTAATCTCCGCTTCAACTCCTGAAAACTTTCTTCACACTTGTCGTTCCATATAAACTTTTTATTCTTTCGTGTAAGCTTTGTCAATGGTGTTGCAATCCTTGAGAAATTCTGAACGAATCGTCGATAATTACCTGCCAATCCCAAGAAACTTCTTAGCTCAGTGGGTGTTCTCAGTCTCTCCCAATTCGTAATTGCTTTGATCTTTGCCGGGTCCACTTTGATCCCTTCGTTACTGACTATGTGTCCTAAGAACTGAACCTCTTGTAGCCAAAATTCATACTTCGAGAATTTAGCATATAACTTATTTTTCCTTAAAATCTCCAAAGCTGTCCTCACATGTTCCGCATGATCCTCTTCCGTTTTTGAATAAATTAAAATATCGTCTATAAACACAATAACGAACTTGTCCAAATACTCCTTGAAAATTCTGTTCATCAGGTCCATAAACGCTGCCGGGGCATTAGTCAATCCAAAATACATTACTAAAAATTCATAATGTCTATACCTTGATCGAAAAGCTGTCTTTGGTATATCTTTTGGCTTGATGTTCAGTTGATGATATCCTGATCTTAAATCAATTTGGAGAAGTACTTGGCTCCCTTCAACTGGCCAAACAGATCGTCAATTCTGGGTAACGGATACTTATTCTTGATTGTAAGCTTATTGAGTTCTCTATAGTCGATGCACAGTCTCATGCTTCCATCTTTCTTCTTGATAAATAATACCGGGGCTCCCTACGGGGATACGCTGGGTCTGATTACTCCTTTCTCTAACAACTCCTGCAATTGCTTCGCTAGCTCTTTCATCTCAACAGGCGCCATTTTGTACGGGGCCCTGGATACTGGTTCTATTCCAGGTGCTAAGTCGATCGCAAATTCAATTTCTCTATCTGGAGGAAGTCCTGGTAACTCGTCAGGAAACACGTCTGGAAATTCATTCACAACTGGAATATCTTCATGTTTTGTTGGTTCTTGACTTCTGTCAATCACATATGCCACGAAATGCTCACATCCTTGTCGTAGTAGCTTCTTGGCTTGAATCATCGTTAAGAATTTCTTTACTTGTTTTTGACCCTTGAACGTTACTATTCTTTCATCTGGCGTCTTCACCATTACCTTCTTATTTCGACAATTTATCTGGGCGTCATGCTTAGATAACCAATCCATCCCTAATATAACGTCAAATTCTCCTAACTTAAATGGTATCAAATCTACACAAAACTTACTACCAGAAATCTCAATCTCACAATTCCCACAAACTTGATTAATAGATACACGTTCTTGATTTGCTAATTCCACAGTCATTATTTCATTTAAACACTCAATTGGAAAATTTAACTTACTAACAAAATCTTGTGAAACAAACGATCGGGTTGCTCCCGAATCTATTAACACTTTGGCACATAATCTATTAACACTTTGGCACATAAAGAATTCACATTAAGCATACCTGCTACGACATCCGTATCCTGGATAGCATCTTTCACATACATATCAAAAACTCTAGCCCTTGGAGTCTCATTCACTGTTGGGGTAGATCCCATAATCCTTAATGCATTACTAACTGGGGCTGGTGTCTTGCAATCCCTGGCCATATGTCCTGGTTTCCCACATTTAAAGCACGTAAATCCAATGGCTGGAACCTTTACTACTGGATTCCGGATAGGCTGATCCTTGTTTGCTGGCTCTCTTGCTGGCTGATTTCGGCACTCCCTCGAATAGTGCCCTTTCTGGTTGCATTTGAAACATACCACATTCAACTTATTACAAACTCCCCCATGCTTCTTCCCACATACTTGACAATCCAGAGAAGTTAGTCTCAACTGATTCGGCTGATTTGCATTAACTGGACGGTTGCTCTGGCCTCCGTCTCCTGCATTCTGTCTCCTGATATTAAAGTTTCTCCCTGGCTGAAACTTGCCCTTCTTAAAATTTGGAAACTTCCCTGGTTGTGACTGGCCCTCATTCCCTTCAAATTTCCTTTTCTTGCTTTCCTTTTCCTTCTGGAACATCTCACTCTCTGTCTCTGCGATCATAGCCTTCTGTACTACTCTTGCATAGGTATCCAATTCAAAAATGGCTACCTTCCCTCTGATCCATGGTTTTAAACCTTGCTGGAATCTTTTAGCCTTCTTCCTGTCAGTATCCACATACGACGGTACATACCTTGACAATTACTCAAACTTACCCTCATAATCTGTTACCGATATGTTCCCTTGCTTTAACTCTAAAAACTTCAGCTCCATTTGATCCTGAACAAACTGAGGAAAATACTTTTCTAAAAACAATTCGTTAAACCTTTCCCAAGTAATAACATCTGTACCTTCCAATGTCTTCACCATCTCCCACCAATAGGTAGCCTCATTCTTCAGATAGTAACTTGCAAACTCAACCTTCTGTTCTTCCTTTACTTTCACTAAGGCAAATGCCTTCTCTATTTCCTTTAACCAAACATTTACTTCAATTGGCTCTAAGGAACCCTTGAATTCTGGTGGGTTTACTGCCTGAAAAGTTTTAAAAGTTACCTTGGGGGTTGGTCTGTCTTTGTTGTTGTTGTGCTAGGTGAACTGTTTGTTGGGCCAAGATTTGAAGAATCTGGGCTATTGCTGGGTCCATGGGTCCTGGGTTCACATTTGGATTTGTATCATCTTAGTTGTTATTGTTGTTGGTTTCTTCATTATGGGTGTTGGTGCGGGTATTTCTTCTATGAGGCATTTTTCTGTAAAGAATCAATCAACTTATTTAGCTTTTGAATCAATCTTTTGCATAAAAGAAAAGTTTTGTAAAACAGAAATATCTCTTTTTGAAAACAGTTGTAACTAAGTAAATTGCATGCTTCTTTACAGAATTTAAACAGTTATGGAAAACAGGGTACATGGTATCACAGGGGTATAATTGGTGCAATAAATAAGGTAAGGTAAAACAGGTGCAATAAAGTAAATGATAGTGCTGGAAAGGTAAAAGGTATTGATATATATAGATCAAAAGTTTAGGGTAGTACAAGCGTAAAGACGCTTCGGAAGTAAAAGCAAAAAGGGTACAACAACCTACTCACTAGTCAGCATAGCTAGTCTATAAATACAACTCAAAAGTCTACTGATACACACTACACACTACTGTACATACTACATAACCATAACAACACTGCTCAACATCTCAATCTCTGAATCTCTGACTCAGCTCCAAGGAAACTCTGGTCCTGCTAGCCTCTCAAAGTCCTCAATCACCTCAGTAGCCCAGCCCCTCAGTGCATCAGGGCCTCTGCCAGGTAGTGTAGCTCCATGTAGCCTAGCCTTAAGAACCCTCCGTGTCACATGAATCTCCTCTCGAAGCTCCCTCACACCACGATCAACATTAGTAGTCCTAATGATATGCTGTAGCTCTCTGATATGGGCCAACAAGGAATCACGCTCCAATATAAGAGCCTCATACCGGTAATAAGGAACTGGAGGCAATGTAGACTGGAATGGGGCACTCGTAACTGAATGCCCAGTGGAATCCGAATCAACTGGTGGGGGTCCTCTAATAGGTGGCCTCATGCCTGGAGGTGTAATAGCCTGCAGTGGTACGGGCTGCAACATAGGTGGAGGTAGTATAGACAACACTGGTGGAACAACAAAACGTTGATCCGAAGACGGCACTCCAACTGAAGGCTCTGAGTGATCAGCTGATACGGGAATAAAAAAGTCGGCCATCGCTGCTATCTGAAATCATATCGCAATATAAGAATCTTGAACCATAACGCGAATTACACTAATACCTGATATATCGAAGCACTCAACCTCTCGACGTTCTATCTTTCTATTTCTTACTTCTAATCCTAACCCTCTACCCATTCCCGTCAACCTAGGCTTATGTCAGTGACTTATAACCTGTAGCTCTGATACCAAACCTGTGGCGCCCTCCAAACTCGGGTCAGAAGTTTGGGGTCCACACACCTTATTTATAACCTGCTTATAATAATAATAAAGATAATAATAATATGCAGTGACCCTATTTACCAACTACCACGGATCACAACAGGTTAAAGTATGCACACAAGCCACACATCTACTTATATTACATACCGTTCAAATCCCAATCATTTAAACTCAAACTGAGTATTAAACATTATTACAAACTTTTACAGACTTAAATTATCCCAAAAGAAGCCTACTAGCTCAGCTCAATCAACCTGAACCCCTAGCTCTCGCGCTGGACTGGGGATCCTCGGTACCAACCGGTTCCTTCTTAACTGGAAAAGAACAGAAACAATATCGCATAGATGAGCTAACTAGCTCAGCAAGTCACAATGACAAAACTGAGAATAACGATCATCAAGTGAACATGGTTATGATATCAAGTGAACAATGAATTATGATTTAGAATTGGATATTATACTTTTATTTTAAAACCAAGGTTAGGCTGCTGATCAGTCACGCACTAACCCTGAGCAAAGCACACAGCACTGCTCTAACTACTGGATCCAAGGCACACATTGGCCTAACTTGACCATTATATGGTCTGACCACGAATCTGGTCCATAATTTTATAAAAATAATCCAATTCCAACATAATAACAGAATGAACAATAATAAACAATAACCAGAATCATTAACAACAATGAGTGCTTAATAATGAAAGGGTTTCAATCCTTGTACGGTTCAATAAGGTAATTTCAAAGGTTGGATGCTGGGTAATGAAAGAATTGGATAACAAAGGAATCAAAATTTCAGGGTTTTAAAGATTTGAGCTTTCAAAGAATAGGATACAATGGGTTGAGTATATAAGTAACTCAATTCAGTGTTTGGTTTTTAGTTTGTATGTATTTGTGGAGTAGTATCGTAGATTTGTGGTTCGTTTTTGGGGTATACAATAGTCAATGGCTTAAAAAGAATAAGGTTCATGGCTCAAGAACAATAACTGGAATCAGGGTTGGGGTTTCAGTGCTACAAAGCACTTGCAATATCAACAAGACTATCAAGTACTACAATATCTCGAGAAAGTTCAGAACACTTGCCTGGTATTAGCTTACTACACTGCACTCGCTTCCAATCACAATCGTCTTACTCCTCAACAACCTGTTTCCCCTTCCTACGTCTTGCCTCTTCTGCTCACATATCATAAATATCTATCAATAATCGACTCATAGAATTCTATTCAACACATACTTTTATCTACCCTTCGTTTCACCCAAATCCGATTAACGGATTGAAAGTTACACAATAATCAAGTAAACACCGAATATATAGACCGATATTCAATCAACAAGTCACGTATAACACATAATACATCACATAATTAATGACATATCATTTATAAAGAAGTCTCGGGTCATAAATAGGCTTTCTGGTATTTAAAATGATTTTTAAAACATTTTTCGGAATTAAAACGGGTCGTTGGATCAATTTCGGGTTAATAAACAGGGTTCGATTGGCCAATTTTGGCTTCGAAATAATTTTATAATAATTATCGAGCCTTGAAAATAATTTAGAATAATATTTTAAAGCTCGAAACTATTTTTCGGAATTTTTAAATCATTTTTAAATAATTAAATCTAATTAAATAATTAACTAAAATCAATTAATAATTAATTAAATCAATTAATCAAATAAATTTTCGAATTAATTGACCAAATAATCAATTAAAAATTAACTGAAATTAATTAACTAATTAATTCAGATTTATTTTTGAATTAAAAAAATAATTTTCAGAATTAAAATACTAATTTTTAGAATTTTCAGAAATTAAAAATGAATTTTTATAATAAAAATAAATAGGAAATATGATTTTTAAACATTTTTAAAACAGGAATCCACTTTTTGCAAAGTCTGGAAACTTCAGGGACCTAACTGTATCGTTTTTAAAACTACAAGGGCCTGTTTGCAATTTTGCCAGCCCCGCCGTCGACTTCGCTGGAGTGTGGCCGGAGAACACGATCCCGGCCACCTTAGGCCACCAAACTGTCCAGATTACAACTACACTTCACCAGGAACATATTCATGTAAACAAATCATTCTAATCATTCCCGTTCTGGCCGGAAATTGGACAAGAACATCGCCGGTTTCTGGCGAACATCGGTAAACTTCAAAATACAACTCCCTTCGATTCACTAATCCTCTGTTAACGAGCTATATATCAATCGATTGCAAATTTCATAAGGAACACAACCCACTATAAATCAACAGCTGATAACCCCTAAATCAAAAACCCCCAAATTTCAATTGAAAACATTCATACGGGTTATAAACCTTAATTTTGAAATTCGAAAATTAAACCCACTTTTGAGCATGTTATTGAACTCCAAATCAGACGTATGCCATATGAAAATCATCAGGAAAACAAGCTCTACAACATGCAAGCATCAAATCATACAAACAATCATCCGAACAAAAAATCATATTTTTAATCAAAATAATTCAAAATTTAATAAAAATATATAAAATTAACCTTTGATTCTGCAGTAAAACAGGTTATGGAATCTGATAGAGCTCTTCAAGACCTTCAAATCTGGTACTCGAGCTTTTCAAACAAAGATCAATAACACCTTCAAAAGTTGGTTTGATTCTTGGAACAGTTTATGAATATATGATTTTTCTCTGAAAATTATATAATTATCTGCCGGCAAATGATTTTGATACGAAATAAAATACGGGAAAAGGCTATTTATAATTACAGAAAATTAGTATCCCGTTGGATCATTCCGGATATAAAACTGTACGTTTATTTATAAAAACTGATCCAAACGGTATCGGTTTTCGGGATAATTATCCAAACCAGTACAATTTGTACTGCGGTCTTGGTCTCAGCGCCTGGTTACACGTACTACGCAGTGATAATTGGGATAGTTTAATAAAAAGCTCCCGTTTATCGAAAATACGGGTTGTATTGATTTACCGAAACGAATATTGTATTGAAAATGTTGTGCCGGGACCCGCGCAGAACAAACCGTATGCCGGATCGAAAAAGTCGAAACATGGAATATGCTCGGAATATTACAATTAGGTTAGGAAGGAGTTCTCGGAAGAGTTTTGGGTTCCAACCGATGACGTCGGTTGGTTCCCGTTTTTATAAAATAGATTTTAAATGCTTGGAAAAAGATTTTATAAATTTCATATGATCCTTATAAATCCATAAATCAACATAAAAATAATTCGGAAGATATGACAATTATCTATATTTTATTTTGGACATATAAAAATTAAAATACTCAATTAATATTATTTTTAAATATCCAAACATAGATAACACTTAACAATTAATTCACAGAATAGATACTGAACACACATAATATTTATTTAATTAGCAAAAATAATTACACGATATATCCCGGATATTACAAACAAGTTCTTCAAGCAATTAGGTAATCACCACTAACCTAGCACATTTATCTAAAGCTGAGTGTAATGATGCAATAAATGACATGCCCACATAATTATATCACTTGCGTGTTACACTTAAGTCCCTCACTAAGGAAAATGCTAAAATTAAAGAAAATAATTTGTTTTTAATTGAAAGGAATAATGTACTAAAGTCTCAGTTTATTGAATTTGAAAAATTGAGAATTGAATGTAAGATTGCTAAGGATGAATTAACTGAGTCCTTGAAGAAAGAAGAGATTTTAAAGAAGCAGCTTAAACGAGAACATGAAGTGATTAAAGCATGGAAATCATCCAGAGATGTCCATGCTCAAATCACTAAATTTCAAGGTATTGAGTCCTTTTGTGATGCAGCCTGGAAGAAGAGTAAAGAGAAGCTTGAGTCCTATTTAGTTGAAGGACTGCTTACAGATGTGGATTCGACGGATGATAAAAATCATCCGTCGGATAACCAAAAAGATTATCTGTCGAGTGATAAGGAACCACATCCGTCGGCTGTGAGTAAACCAGTTAGCAAAACTAAGCTAACCAAGTTAAATGAAAAAACATGGCTCAGTTTCTAAGAACTTTATTCCAGGAGAATCAAGTTAAGTCAGAAAGGAAAAGAAAGTTAATGTTAGTCATCTGTCCATCAAACAATTGAATGACAGATTAGAAAAGATTGAGGTTAAAACAGAAGCTAAAAGGAAAAACAATAGAAATGGGAAAGTAGGAATTAACAAACATAACAACTACACACCTGATAAATATGCTCCAAGAAAAATCTGTGTTAAGTGTGGTAGTGTTATTCATTTTTCTGTTAATTGCAAACTTGCCATTGCCTACTCCTATGTTTGCACCCTCTTCTTTTCTCAACATGATTGCCATGCCTACCATGCCTATGAATGATGTGTCTGCTCAGAATATGAATGCACAATTTGCTAATATGCCATTTGCACCTAATTCTTATTATGCAGCATTTAGCATGCCTTACTGGAATAACATGTTCGCAAATAGCATGCCTTTTCCTGTTAATCAAAATGTGCATGATAATTCTGTTCTAATGACAGGTTTCAAAGGTCCAACTCAAATGACTAAGGATGTATCAGAAATTCCCAAATCAAATAAGATCAAACCAAAGAAACCAAAGAAGAAAGCTAACAAGGCAGGACCCATGTAACACCCCCAAATTCGGGGTCGGGGATCCGGGTTGTCACGAGTTCCATTTCCCTTAATAACACCCAATCTTAATAAACAATTAACAACTCTGTACTGTGACCCCACAATAAACACACACACCACAAGTTATAGTCTCAGAGATGAATACTCAAAAAAAAAACACAAGTTCTTATATTCCACAATTATAAACCGTTACACCTTAAAAGGGTTCTGAATAAATTTACATATTCCTTGCCATTATTACAATTCATATTATACATAAGTCTGGTTCATCAAAAGTTGAAAGCCTAGCCTATTGGTAGTTCCTACCTCAGCTACAACGACATCAACGCCTATAGGAAACTGCGGAACGTTTCCTATCCGCTCGCGAATTGGGATCTTGGTCCTGTTCATCTTGTCTATCTGATGTTGTGTGATGAAAGAAGAAAGCAAGGGTGAGCAACAAGCCCACCAAAATAATATGTATAGTGATTTACAATATATGAGCATTCTCATAGTACTCATGAAAGTCTTGGTCAAGAAGAAATGAACCAAGTTGATATCTTAACGCGACCAAGTCGCAAAATATTCAGTATATATACTTTTCAAAATCTTGGAAGTCCTCTTCCATGCATAATATACACAGAGTTCCAGTTTATAACTGTATAAAAATATCGTTGCAAGGTGATCTCATATATCTAACCTTGTCTCAACATTTTTCTGAAAATCTTTGTCAGGCATAAGATAATCATTTACTAGATATAAGTTTAAAAGATGAAGTTACAAGATACTCCAATATACTTATATCCGAATACTACTTGAACTACCACCGTTCAAGTTATAATCAGTTTCAAAGTTCATCACCCAGATGAGACTACAAGATAAGACTTGAATAGATTCAATCTTTGAAATATCATTATAAATAATGAAGTTACGAGATACTTCATTAAGTCCTGATATATATATCCATATATATATATCATACATTTCCTGAAAATCTCTGTCATGTAAAATATGAACAGAGTTGTAATATCCAATAAATTTGGAAAGAAAAGAATTTTGGCATAAACCCGATATCTTGCTGATCAGGCAAAGATACCCATTAAGTAACCTTTTCTACTAGTAGATGGATGAATCCCCCACCGGTCATCACCCTGGCCACATAAGGACCTTGTGCTGGACCGCCACCCGGCCTCTTACGCGTTGATGGACTGCCACCCCGCCACTTACACTTTGATAGACCGTACCCCGGCCTGTCGCTTATGCCAACTCAATTAGATGGACTTACTTCCCGAACGTTGCGCAAGTAATCAAATTGTTTTCTCAAAACAGCAACCACGTTGCGAATGTTAAATACACCACAGAGCTGGATCCCCCAGGTTTTGAGCGAGTATTTAAATCCCCTTTGAAAGGAAGATCTTAAATATAAAAATGAGTTTTGGGGTCCACTCTAACTTTAAAAATCATTTTGAAGACTCGAAAATATTTTTAAGAATGTTTGGAGTACTGCTGATTTATTAAAATAAATCAGTCCCAATATATTTAGAAAATATCTGAATATTATTATTTAAATAATATTCCCATAAATAATAATATTTATAAAAATAATTGAAGTAGAAGTTTTAAAACTCATACTTGAAATGGATATTAAATAACCAAAGATATACTTATACGAAAGTATAATCTTTATTTGAATAATCGAAAATAAGTTTGATTATCGAAACATTATTCTTTAAAAAAATAAAGAATATTATTAAATAATAAGCGGAGTCATAATACCTCGAATGAATATTATAAATAATATTCATTAAATAAAATAAACGGAGTCATACATCCTCAAATGAATATTCAATTAATAATCATTAAATAGAATAAACAGAGTCATAAGTCCTCGAATGAATATTCAAGTAATATTCATTAAATAATATAAAGTTATCGAATAAACCTTATTCGATTAATAGTTTTGAAAACTATATCCATATATATATAAATATATATATATATATATATATATATATATATATAATATACTCGGGAACATCGACTCCCGGTTTAGAAATATGTTCACCTTGGGGTCCCCTTTTCTAAGGGTATATGCAAATTACTGCTTATCTCTAGCATAGGTATTATGCAATTGTAAGCATTTTAACCAACAGATATATAAATCAAGAATATGAAACAGGCATGCATATATACCATATCACATGCTACAATATATCACAAGAATTTGCTAATAAGAAATATGCAATTATCGCAAGATCATGCATATACACATATACATCATAACAACAGTTATACGGGTAGAAAACTTGCCTGAGTGCTCCCGGATAGACTTAAGCTTAGAGTGGGTCCGATAACCTATGAACAACAACATAAGTCGGAATTAAACCCCGGTCGCTTAAGAAACTATACTTTAACCATTTAGAGTCCTAACGTTCGCTTTCGCGCTTAACGATTTACTTAAGTCGCTCGAGTACCCTCGGCTCCACCATTTTTAATAAATTAACCATTAAGAATTTTAAAGCAATTCTTTCGCGAGTACCTTACCAACTGCCTAATTCACTTTACATAAATGTTTCATACCCCAAATAGTCATTTAAAGTCCTTAACCAAGGTTTCAAAGTAAGGTGAGGGGTAATGGTTCGGTCGCGAAACGTCGTTACTTAAAATGACCGTTTCTCCTAAACCGTTCATCGGAATCAAACGAACCACATATCAAAACGAAGCTCGTAACATGAACTATTTAAGCATGGCAATGGTCAAAACCTAGCAGGGAGTTCTCGGGTCCTAAGGTTATGAACAAAAGCAGTCTAAAGTAAATCGGACATTACGACGGCTATATTTACGCGATTTCCCAATTTTATACCATTCCAATTCAACCACCAATCAATCCCAATTCATTCATACAATCAACATTCATCCAAAACACACTACAACAGTCCCAACACCTCAAGTTCTTCCAATTTATGTTATTCTCATCATGAACTTAAACTATACTTAATTTCTTTAACAAATCAACAAGATTCAACATTCATACCACTACCACTCCAACCCAAACTCTAAACAAACAAGCTTCATGCTTCACATATACTATATTACTCATAACCATTCCTAAATACTCAAAACTAAAGCTAGGGTTTGGAGTTTATACCTTCTTGAAGCTTCTTAATCAATGAAAGATCCTTGGAATGCCCATAGAAGCCTTGATCTATGCTTAAGCTACCTTGAACTTTCATAAAAATCAAGAAAACAAAAGTTATTTCTTGAAGGTTACTATTCACCATCTTCTTCCTTAATTTATTGGAAGAGATTGTGAAGGAATTAGAAGTTTAAACTTATAGGATATCCATATCTATGTACAAGGAACCTTAGATAATTACCTTGTGATTTAACAATGCTTGGAACTTGATTTTTGATTTTTCTTCCTTTGAAAAAGATGAAAAGTCGAGAGCAAGATGATGAGAATGAAATGATTTTGTGTTTTTTGATTTGTTTGGCTTAGCTTGGTTGTTTTTTGTTTTGTTTTTGGTTAATTACCTTAATAACCTTATATTTGTGTGGTTATAAACCAACCACACCTCCTCCTTCCCTATGTCATGCTTACATCACCTTATTGTGTCATCATCTCTTGCTTGTCCTCTTCTCATTGGTTGGGTGAACTCATCATCCCTAACCTCCTTGATTAACCTCCTAATTGTTTGCCTAATGATCGCTGATCTGTTATACGGTTCGTTTAACTTTCATTTTCGTTTATCGTTTGAGGGATCATACCCGGGATCTTATTACTTGGGTTTCCTTAACCTTTCTCAATACATTATAATCCTTATATGATCCTCTCTTATAATCCTTTAATTTAAATCCTTTTTATCCTGTTACCTTATACTCAATTCTTTCCGTATCTAGTGGATTTCCGGGAAAAATCAAAGTGTTCGGAATTGGATTCTAACGATCTTTACATACACTTATATACCACATAGAGTACTAATAATATCCCAGAAGATCAATAACAGAACCCCTACATAGTGTGGCATGAAAAGTTTTCTCATTCAGCATAATCTGCAAAATCACGATTCATAAGGGTTTCAAAAATTTCCAAAAATTGGGGTTATTACAGTCTCCCCTCCTTAAAAGGATTCCGTCCCGGAATCAGATAGAAAATGAATAGGGATACTTTATTAACATTGCACTTTCTAACTCTCGAGTAAATTTTCCCACATTGTGGTTCTTCCATCAAACTCTAAATAGTTTGATAACCCTTCTCCTAAGCACTTGTTCCTTTTTATTCTATAACCCTTCCTGGTTGCTCCATATAGGTTACGTCGGGTTGCATGTCTATGCGCTCATATGCCCCTATTTATCTGGCATCCGAATTATACTTCCTTAACATTGATACGTGGAACACGTTATGACTTGCTACATGTTCGGGGGTAGGGCTAGATCATATGCTAACTTCCCAAAACGTCTTAATATATCCAAGGGTCCAACAAATTGTAGACTTAGCTTTCCTTTCTTTCCAAACCTCATCAATCCTTTCCAAGGGTTTCAAGGGGATACCTTTAACAACACTAGGTCCCCTACTTCCTATTCTTTGTCCTTTCGTGTCAAATCAACATACTTCTTATGTCCATCTTGGGTTACTACCAGCCGTCCTCTGATTAGATCTAGTATATCCTTGGTCCTTTGGACTACTGCGGGTCCGAGCATCTTGCGCTCTACAACTTCATCCTAACATAAGGGAGATCGACATTGTCTTCCCTCAAGGATCTCATAAGGCGACAAATCGATAATGACATATGATCTATTGTCGTAAGAAAACTCAATCCGTGTTAAGTGATCATTCCAATTTCTTTCAAGTCTATTGCACAGACTCTCATTATAGCTTTTAGCATTAGAGCTTTTGCTTCTCAATACCCATTCTTTTCTAGTTCGTAATCGCTACTACCTTCCGTTCCTAATATTATATTGGTTATACTTTTGCTCGTTAGCGTTCTATAACCTTTTAATAACCTCGTCAACCTTAGTATCACGAATGTGTTTCCATTCCGAATACCACCACAACTTTACTACTCCTTTTTCAGCTGCTTCTATCTTCGAAAGCTTAATCCTTCATATAGAAGTAAAAGAATTTATTGAGAGATCACTATGATCATGAACACTTGTTATATCGCATAGTTAGTACAGAAGGTGGCCAGCCTTTAGTACTTGACAAGCAATTAAACAACATGTGGTATCCTACCAGGCTTCTATCACACAAATAGATAGTCATTCGGCAATACCTCCCCTTCTGGAAGGGTTGTTCTTCTCAACTTACATGAAATAAAAATGAGAGAAAAAACGAATTGAAGAGAATTGTATATATAAAAAAATATACTGCTGCCAAATATCTGGCTTGGAACCTACCTCTGAACTATAGAGGTTTGCCATAGGAGAACAAAACATATATGTATTTATATCAACATCAAGTATTATAGCATCGTATTTCACATGCCTAAATATTTTTGCTATTCCATCCATCATTCTATGGACCCATGCTCTTCCTCGAGCTTATACTCAATCACCTTTGAAACTCCCTCGACATCGAAAATCGAATCTGGAATCTCATTTTATACATCATCGATACTAGAATTCTGTGCTTGAACCGCAACCTTCCTCGTATAGTAATACGACTCTCTATTGATAAGAGGGAATAAATATTCAATAGGTAGATACTCTACTTAAGTAGTCTATCAATGATAACTTATACACTACCACGACCTGATTAGTGGTACTCAACCTCAACATCCATTCCAATACAACTCTCACGGTTGTAATCAGCTCATTACTAGAATCATTGCTGCATTACTATGATCCACCAATGACCTACTGTCGTCATTCACTTTCCATGAAATCTTAATATCTAACCATACGGAGTCCATACATGTCATATAGAATCCTTCTAAGGAGTTAACATAATCACCATTCATGATTCATGGAGAACACTCCAGATCCTGGCGTATATACATGACATGAAGCAGATAAAATTGCAGAAGAGTTTCAATCAAAGTAACGATAGCAGGTTAATACCATTCTTAATCATATGCCTTAAATAGAAGACTTAACTCAAAGGTTCGTCTAGTCCTTTTTGAAATATGGTCCTGGCTTATCTCAAGATAGTATCTTCTGAGATAGATAGCCCGCTCATGGCGATTACACGAATTAAACCTTTACCAACTACTATTACGGTTGGGTATTGCACAGTCATCAGAAGGAATGTCAATCTTCCAAACCATAATACAACCTTCACAGCTTTAACCATCATCACTGTATTCCTTTGGCACAAGCGCCTATAATTATCCTCTTACCTTTAAAGTGTCGGCCACCTCTTTGACCTTTCCTGATAGTAAAATTTCCTTACAGTCAATGTCATTTTAACCACCTCCAAATATATTTTCTACCTCATTTCAATCACTGCTTATGTGAAGATGTTTTCCTTAAAATCTGATGAGTAAAAAAAAATATCACCATTTTTCCATAAGTTATTGCCTCAGTCTTTAGAGGTTAATCACTGTCACGAATGACTCTCAATCATACTTAGAACATCTTTTATCTTAGGTCCTAATTTCCCTGAACAGTTTGGACCTTTACTGGTTCGATCCATACTTTCTCGTGGTTTAACACGTGCCCCACTTGGCATCATTATAATTACGTCATATCTCCTTTATCAACATTTTTATTCTTGAGAATTTTGAATATTACCTTTCTCCTTGTAAAACCTCTAAGGTTATCCTTGATTCGTTCCTCCTGTATTCCCTAGATACAGGGCATATCAAAATACCCTTTACTAATACTAGAACCATTATCTATATGTTTCTGAAAAATTTTCTCCACTGATACTTAAAGGTCATCATTACCTTAATATTTTCCAATTCATACTGTCAAAACTCATATTATCCCTATTAAGGGTGAAATGCCGACCTTCATGCATTCCCCTATGGTTCATCTCAAGTTATCGAAGTTATATCCTTAATCCCACCTTTAAAAAGGTACTTGCATCCTTCCATGGATAAATCAAGTCATATATCCTTGATAGATTATCTTATTCATCATTCCCACCTCGATAGTCTATACCTAATTTCATAATAGCATCCTTATTCAAATTGAGGTCAATCCATATGGCCTCCAAAAGATAACAATGGTCATCCGCTTTTCTTGCCTAATTTGGTAACAATAACAAGGATGTTCTGGAAGATATTGGTCGTGTTCAACGGGAACTTCTTCTTAATAATTCCTTATTTACTTTTGTTGTTTATTTCAACAGTCATCTCAATGTTGGGATATCTTTCATACCTGGCGTCTCCCTTTCTGGGTATCAAGCCACCGGTCTTACACTTCACATTCTTGAAGGTCACTTCCTTCATCCAACTTTCCTAATTTCTTACTTCCTTGTCTCCTCAGTCTATCCGCGTCTCACTATTTATCCTTCGAATTATCTCAAGGTTTCCTCGAATCCTCCCAACTTACAGGGCATAAAATATATGTATCTCTTATGCCTTCAATCATCAACTTTAACTCATGGTGAATCACCCTCATCCTGACGATTACATATTTTTCTATTTCTATTGCTACGAGTCTTTAGGGTTTCCTCATACCCAACTCCCTTATCATTCCTCAAACTCTATTGCCTTTATATTCCTTTCCACTTCAGTTTCTTTTTATTTTCCTTTCTCTTACCATTATTTCATGAACCCACTAATCATTGACTTCAAACATCACATCGTTCTGGGATTCTTGTCATCAGAATGAATCTTGACAACTTTTACAACTTAGATTCATAATTCATCATACTCGTGTGCCTTTGTTCTGGCTCTAAAGCTTTTACACTATCTCCATAACCTTGGGAAGTACTTTCCTGAAAACAATTGACTGAACTTAAATCAGTTTATTATAATCTCTTGCTCCGTGCCTTCCTTGGCCTTTCACCAGCGGGTGGCCTCTCTCTTAGGAGGGTAAGTGACAAAAACAGTCTTTTGTGATTCGTCAATCATTTAGAATCTCAAATGATTCCTATATTTCCTTTAGCCGGGCTCTTGCCTCGACTGGGTCAACCTGTTCCTTGGAACTCTGAGAGCTTAGCGACTTAAAGGTCATGAAAGAATTTCCTACCGCATTATTTCCTCAAGTTGGTGGTTGGGGATAATAGTCTAAGTTCTGTCTAGAAAGGTCCATAAATTTTCGTATAGGAGTACCATCTCGGGTCTCCTTTCCTTACTCGACTTCTGTTTCCTTAGTCTGAACATTCCCTCCTCCTCCCCATAATTGGGGTCATTCTACATATTTTAAACCCTCATTTTCCACTTCATCATGTTATGGGTTCCTTCTATCTTGATGGCGACCTCCCTGACTATCACGTTCAGGGTTTGCTCTAAATCTTATTCCTCAAACTAGCTTTCATCTAAGATCTCATCTTTAAGCTCTTGAACATTTGGAACCCAAATTCTGTAGGAATACCTCATTATTCCCTTATCATCTTTCTCGGTATTAATCTCTTATCTATTTGTTGGCTCTCTGCCTTCATTCATCACTTTTTCTGGCACAATCTGTTCTTTTCCAATAATTCGGGCTATATTGCAATCTCAAACAGCTTTTCGGTACCGGCTCCGGTTACCTTCACTTCTATTTCCATTTTCTCAAAACCTCTTATAAACTCTCTCAAAGACATTATCATCTTGAGTCTCTCCTTTTTTACTAAGGGCATCAGCCACCACATTGGCTTTCCCCGAATGATAAAGAATCTCATAATCATAATCCTTGATTAGCTCTAACCGCCTCCTCTGGCGTATGTTGCGCTCTTTCTACGTGAAAATGCACTAGAGCACTTATGGCTTGTGTAAATCTCGTACTTCTCTCCATACAAGTAGTGCCTCCAATATTTAGGGCAAAACTATTGCCACGAGCCCAAGCTCATGGGTGGGGATATCAAATTTTATATTCCCTTAATTGTCTTGACGCGTACGCGATTACTTAGCTGTGCTGTATAAGAAGCACCCTAATTCCTTATGCGAAGCGTCACTACAATTCACAAAATCTCCTTTTTCATCTGGCAACGCCAACATATGGGCCGCCACCAACCTTTGCTTTAGTTGTTAAAATCTTTTCTCGTATTTCTCTGTCCATTCAAACTTCTTAGTCTTACGAGTAAGCCGCGTCAAAGGGGCTACTATCTTTACAAACTTGAACGAACCTCCGGTAGTGACCGGCCAATCCTACCTCTGGTAGTTTCCCTAACCATGATCATCAATTCCTCAATGGTCCTTTATTCATTCTTGTTAGGATCTTCCACGGAATCCTCCTCAGCCACAATCCCTTCTAGGACAACATCCTCAACCGCTACATCCTCAATATGAACATCATCCGGTCCTGTGTTAGGACGCTCTATCGGGTCCACAATCTGATCTCCAATAATTAATAAAACATCATCGCGTTGTTGCTCCTCAACCTCAGGGTTCGGAGTCCCGCTACCATATACGATAACGAACTACGCTTCTATCACGATATTTATAAGGGTTCCCATAAGGGTTTTAACTGTCAGTACTACGTTAGGTAGCCCGACTATGAACTTGGCAAGAGTTCTTATTATCTTAGTGAACTTATTATCTTAACGTCGCATCATCTCTGAGGTTTATAACGCTTAGCTCTGATACCGCTTCTGTAACACCCCCAAATCCGGGGTCGGGGATCCGGGTTGTCACGAGTTCCATTTCCCTTAATAACACCCAATCTTAATAAACAATTAACTACTCTGTACTGTGACCCCACAATAAACACACACACCACAAGTTATAGTCTCAGAGATGAATACTAAAAAAAAACACAAGTTCTTATATTCCACAATTATAAACCGTTACACCTTAAAAGGGTTCTGAATAAATTTACATATTCCTTGCCATTATTACAATTCATATTATACATAAGTCTGGTTCATCAAAAGTTAAAAGCCTAGCCTATTGGTAGTTCCTACCTCATCTACAGCGACATCAACGCCTATAGGAAACTGCGGAACGTGTCCTATCCGCTCGTGAATTGGGAGCTTGGTCCTGTTCATCTTGTCTATCTGATGTTGTGTGATGAAAGAAGAAAGCAAGGGTGAGCAACAAGCCCACCAAAATAATATGTATAGTGATTTACAATATATGAGCATTCTCATAGTACTCATGAAAGTCTTGGTCAAGAAGAAATGAACCAAGTTGATATCTTAACGCGACCAAGTCGCAAAATATTCAGTATATATACTTTTCAAAATCTTGGAAGTCCTCTTCCATGCATAATATACACAGAGTTCCAGTTTATAACATTATAAAAATATCGTTGCAAGGTGATCTCATATATCTAACCTTGTCTCAACGTTTTTCTGAAAATCTTTGTCATGCATAAGATAATCATTTACTAGATATAAGTTTAAAAGATGAAGTTACAAGATACTCCAATATACTTATATCCGAATACTACTTGAACTACCACCGTTCAAGTTATAATCAGTTTCAAAGTTCATCACCCAGATGAGACTACAAGATAAGACTTGAATAGATTCAATCTTTGAAATATCATTATAAATAATGAAGTTACGAGATACTTCATTAAGTCCTGATATATATATCCATATATATATATATATCATACATTTCCTGAAAATCTCTGTCATGTAAAATATGAACAGAGTTGTAATATCCAATGAATTTGGAAAGAAAAGAATTTTGGCATAAACCCGATATCTTGCTGATCAGGCAAAGATACCCATTAAGTAACCTTTTCTACTAGTAGATGGATGAATCCCCCACCGGTCATCACCCTGGCCACATAAGGATCTTGTGCTGGACCGCCACCCGGCCTCTTACGCGTTGATGGACTGCCACCCCGCCACTTACACTTTGATAGACCGTACCCCGGCCTGTCGCTTAAGCCGACTCAATTAGATGGACTTACTTCCAGAACGTTGCGCAAGTAATCAAATTGTTTTCTCAAAACAGCAACCACGTTGCGAATGTAAAATACATCACAGAGCTGGATCCCCCAGGTTTTGAGCGAGTATTTAAATCCCCTTTGAAAGGAAGATCTTAAATATAAAAATGAGTTTTGGGGTCCACTCTAACTTTAAAAATCATTTTAAAGACTCGAAAACATTTTTAAGAATGTTTGGAGTACTGCTGATTTATTAAAATAAATCAGTCCCAATATATTTAGAAAATATCTGAATATTATTATTTAAATAATATTCCCATAAATAATAATCATTATAAAAATAATTGTAGTAGAAGTTTTAAAACTCATACTTGAAATGGATATTAAATAACCAAAGATATACTTATACGAAAGTATAATCTTTATTTGAATAATCGAAAATAAGTTTGATTATCGAAACATTATTCTTTAAAAAAATAAAGAATATTATTAAATAATAAGCGGAGTCATAATACCTTGAATGAATATTATGAATAATATTCATTAAATAAAATAAACGGAGTCATACATCCTCAAATGAATATTCAATTAATAATCATTAAATAGAATAAACAGAGTCATAAGTCCTCGAATGAATATTCAAGTAATATCCATTAAATAATATAAAGTTATCGAATAAACCTTATTCGATTAATAGTTTTGAAAACTATATCCATATATATATAAATATATATATATATATATATAATATACTCGGGAACATCGACTCCCGGTTTAGAAATATGTTCACCTTGGGGTCCCCTTTTCTAAGGGTATATGCAAATTACCGCTTATCTCTAGCATAGGTATTATGCAATTGTAAGCATTTTAACCAACAGATATATAAATCAAGAATATGAAACAGGCATGCATATATACCATATCACATGCTACAATATATCGCAAGAATTTGCTAATAAGAAATATGCAATTATCGCAAGATCATGCATATACACATATACATCACAACAACAGTTATACGGGTAGAAAACTTGCCTGAGTGCTCCCGGATAGACTTAAGCTTAGAGTGGGTCCGATAACCTATGAACAACAACATAAGTCGGAATTAAACCCCGGTCGCTTAAGAAACTAGACTTTAACCATTTAGAGTCCTAACGTTCGCTTTCGCGCTTAACGATTTACTTAAATCGTTCGAGTACCCTCGGCTCCAACATTTTTAATAAATTAACCATTAAGAATTTTAAAGCGATTCTTTCACGAGTACCTTAACAACTGCCTAATCCACTTTACATAAATGTTTCATACCCCAAATAGTCATTTAAAGTCCTTAACCAAGGTTTCAAAGTAAGGCGAGGGGTAATGGTTCGGTCGCGAAACGTCGTTACTTAAAACGGCCGTTTCTCCTAAACCGTTCATCGGAATCAAACGAACCACATATCAAAATGAAGCTCGTAACATGAACTATTTAAACATGGCAATGGTCAAAACCTAGCAGGGATTTCTAGGGTCCTAATGTTATGAACAAAAGCAGTCTAAAGTAAATCGGACATTACGACGGCTATATTTACGCGATTTCCCAATTTTATACCATTCCAATTCAACCACCAATCAATCCCAATTCATTCATACAATCAACATTCATCCAAAACACACTACAATAGTCCCAACACCTCAAGTTCTTCCAATTTATGTTATTCTCATCATGAACTTAAACTATACTTAATTCCTTTAACAAATCAACAAGATTCAACATTCATACCACTACCACTCCAACCCAAACTCTAAACAAACAAGCTTTATGCTTCACATATACTATATTACTCATAACCATTCCTAAATACTCAAAACTAAAGCTAGGGTTTGGATTTTATACCTTCTTGAAGCTTCTTAATCAATGAAAGATCCTTGGAATGCCCATGGAAGCCTTGATCTATGCTTAAGCTACCTTGAACTTTCATAAAAATCAAGAAAACCAAAGTTATTTCTTGAAGGTTACTATTCACCATCTTCTTCCTTAATTTATTGGAAGAGATTGTGAAGGAATTAGAAGTTTAAACTTATAGGATATCCATATCTATGTACAAGGAACCTTAGATAATTACCTTGTGATTTAACAATGCTTGGAACTTGATTTTTGATTTTTCTTCCTTTGAAAAAGATGAAAAGCCGAGAGCAAGATGATGAGAATGAAAAGATTTTGTGTTTTTTGATTTGTTTGGCTTAGCTTGGTTGTTTTTTGTTTTGGTTTTGGTTAATTACCTTAATAACCTTATATTTGTGTGGTTATAAACCAACCACACCTCCTCCTTCCCTATGTCATGCTTACATCACCTTATTGTGTCATCATCTCTTACTTGCCCTCTTCTCATTGGTTGGGTGACCTCATCATCCCTAACCTCCTTGATTAACCTCCTAATTGTTTGCCTAATGACCGCTGATCAGTTATACGGTTCGCTTAACTTTCGTTTTCGTTTATCGTTTGAGGGATCATACCCGGGATCTTATTACTTGGGTTTCCTTAACCTGTCTCAATACATTATAATCCTTTTATGATCCTCTCTTATAATCCTTTAATTTAAATCCTTTTTATCCTGTTACCTTATACTCAATTCTTTCCGTATCTAGTGGATTTCCGGGAAAAATCAAAGTGTTCGGAATTGGATTCTGACGATCTTTGCATACACTTATATACCACATAGAGTACTAATAATATCCCAGAAGATCAATAACAGAACCCCTACATAGTGTGGCATGAAAAGTTTTCTCATTCAGCATAATCTACAAAATCACGATTCATAAGGGTTTCAAAAATTTCCAAAAATTGGGGTTATTACAACCCGAGGAAACTTGGGTACCAAAATCAACTTGATTTGATTTTGATATGTGTAGGGAAACCAAAAGAATCTTTGGTATTTGGATAGTGAAAGCTCAAGGCACATGACTGGAGATTCTACCCTGCTCACTGAGTTCAAGGAAAGAGCTGGCCCAAGTATTACTTTTGGAGATGATAGCAAGGGTTATACCGTGGGATATGACTTGATTTCAAAAGACAATGTCATCATTGAAGATGTTGCCCTAGTGGATGGTCTCAAGCACAATTTATTGATAAAAGAGTTTTTGATTACTTACCCAACACTCGAGAAGTAAAATTCTTGGAATGAGTTTAATCCATTAACAGGCATCGCCTGGAAAATATTGGTGAATTTTCCTTTCCAACTAGATACGGCTTCTTGGTGGAGTCGTATCAACAAGTTTCTACTTGGGGAAAGGGGGGACGAGCTTTACATTTCAGAGTCATGGATTTCATCTGAACTAGGAGTGGTGTAAGTGGTCGAGTGGCACCAGCCCAACCTTATTATATTGGCCCAAATGGCCCGGAAGTTCCGCTAAGATGGTCCATTCCTTAGGAGTCCAGCGTTCGGTCGACAAGTAAATCTGACTGTTCTCCTCTACATATAGAAAATTATGGGGCTGCACTACTGCGACTGATCATCACGAGTGGTCTTTCTGGCGCGGCAAACTCCCGTAATGAGTTCATCATCCAATTTGGGTATTTCTGCAACACTACCCAGTGCATTTCGATATAAAGGCTACGACTGGGCGATTGTTGAGTGTTGGCAGGGTCAAATTTTCATATTGATGTTCCATCAAATGAAGTATCTTGTAACTTCATATTTTGTCAATGATCTAATATTTGAGTTTCTTTGAGCGGATAAAAGCCTTCAAAAGTATTTATGAAAATGTTTTATACAAAGGTTTACCATGTAACATCATCTATGAGATGAACTTTTAAAAACTTACTATACTTTGAACAAAGGTAGTTCAAGTAGTTTTTTTTCTAAAAAGATATAAGTATATTGAAGCATTTTGTAAACTTCATCTTTTAAAACTTATATTCAGCAAGAAATTATCTTCCACTTGATTAAGTTGTCAGTAAGCTATCATTTTAGATACTTGAACTATTGATTAAACTATATATTATCTTGCGAGGTGTAATGCTCACTCTTGCTTCATTTCTTCATCACACAACAACAGTTAGGAAGGATGACCAGACTCAAGCAGACCCAACACAAGAGCGTGGGAAGCGTCCCATGTCTTCCCATTGATATCATAGCTGCCATAGCTGCAGAGGTAGATCTATTTGTAGACCCGGCATTCTACTTTTGGGAATCAATTATGTATAATTATAACTTGTGTTGGATAATGGCACCAAACTGTAAACTTATTAAGTAATTATTTTGGGTTGTAATAACTTTAAAATTATGAATTTCAACGACTTTACTTATTTCAATTTCATCTCTGAGACTATAACGTGTAGTGGTGTGTGTTATTGTGGGGTCACAACATGAGGTTATTTATTTTTTAATTAAGTTAAGTGATATTCATGGAAAGAAAGACCATGACGACCCGGATCCCGACCCCGGATCTGGGGGTGTTACACAAAATAACCTCATTCCAGAATTCTTGAACTCAGTTCCATTGTCACTCCTGGTTCTTTTAACTTTGAGATCTTGACTTTCCTGATGTGTTTGATGATGATTTAAATTGCTACATCCTTTGATCCATGAAAATATGTCCATGAAAATTTAGAAAAATTATCTACAATCGCTAGGCAATACTTCTTCTTTGAGACTGATAATACATTGACTGGTCCAAAAAAATCCATATGCAGTAGTTGTAATGGTTCATCAATTATTATATCGAGCTTCCTTTTGAATGATGCTTTCATTTGCTTCCCTTTTTGAAAAATACCACATTATCCATCCATTGAAAAATTAATTTGAGGAATGCCTCTAACCAGGTCTTTCCTGACCCATTCATTCATTGTCTTGAAATTCAAATGAGATGGCTTCTTGTGCCAGAGCCAACTTTCATCTTGACTTGCTTTGCTGAAAAGACAAGTAATTGGGTTTTTATTTGTAGAGTTGAAGTCAGCTAATTACACATTTCCTCTTCTTATTGTAGTAAGAACCACTTTGCTGTCCTTTTTGCAAGTGACCATACACGCTTCAGAGTTAAAGATAACTGAGTTGCCTTTATCATACAGTTGGATGATACTCAATAGATTGTGTTTGAGACCATCAACCAGTGCAACTTCATCAATGGTGACATTTCCTTTTGAAATCAAGCCATATCTCATAATATATCCTTTGATTTCATCTCCAAAGGTAATTTTAGGGCCGACTCTTTCCTTAGACTCTGTGAGCAGGGTAGAATCTCGAGTCATATTCCTTGAGCATCCACTGTCCAAAACTCATAGATTCTTTCTGTTTCCCTATACATATCAAAACCAAATCAAGTTGATTTTGGTACCCAAGTTTCCTTGGGTCCTGCCTTGTTAGCTTTTTTCTTAATTTTCTTGGACTTTCCACCACTAGACTCAGGTAATTCAAGATCAACCTTTATCATGGGGGTAGGTCTTTGAAACCCATGATTAGTTTAAGATTCATCAAGCAGATTGTTATTAACATGATATGGCATAGGTCGTGCAAACATGTTATTTAAAACATGCATGCTATATGAAATTTATGGCATATTAAATTTAGCATAATAAGGATTTTGTGCATATGGCATATTAGCAAAATATACAAGTGAATTCTGTGGTGGCATAACAGGCATGGTATGCATAGGAGACATAGGCATGTTAGAAAAAGAGATAGGTGCAGATATGGGTGCATTCATAAAAGACTTGCAATTAGTAGAAAAATGATTAACACTACCACATTTCACACATGTTTTTCTAGGCGCATTCTTATAAAGTGTGTAGTCATTGTGTTTGTTAATCCCTACTTTCCCATTCCTATTGGTTTTTATTTAGCCTCTATTTTAACCTCAATCTTTTCCAACCTGCCATTTAACTGCTTCATTGACAGATGCCCTAAATTCACTTTCTCTGCATCATTGGTTTTTCTTGATTCTCCTGAGACAAAATTCTTTGTGACTGAACCATTTTTCTCATTAAGATTTGCTAGCTTTCCTTTGCTAATGGTCTTTTTCTCCTTCAACGGATGAGCTTCATCTTTTAAAGGATGAGCTTTGTCTTTCAACGGATAAGCTTCAACGTCCGTTGATTCACCATCCATTGACATACCATCAACTAGCTCCTTGTTCAGTGTCTTCTTGTTTTTTCCAGGATTTTTCATAGAATGATTCAATACCTTGAACTTTGGCAATCTGTGCATTAACACTCCTAGAAGATTTTCAGGATTTAATGACTTCTTGCTCTCGTTCAAGCTGCTTTCTTAGAATTTCCTCTTTCTTCAAAGACTCTGTTAACTCATCATTAACAATATTACACTGAATTTTCAATTTCTCAAACTCAATGAATTGATTTTCTAATGCAGTATTTATATCACTTAAAACACATTATTCTCTTTAATTCTAATGTTCTCTTTTATGAGTGATTTAAGTGTGACACGCAAATGATACAATTCAGTAGACATATCATTAATAGCATCATTGCATTCATCTTTAGAAAGTTGTGCAAGATTAGTAGTGATTATCTGATTGCTAGATGAGCTAACCTCTATTTCATCTGACTTGGCCATGAGGGCAAGGTTGACATAGTTCATGTCTTCATCAGCATCATCTGCATCAGCTGCCCAGTCATTTTCTTGAGTTATGAAAGCCTTCTCTTTCTGTTTGAGCAACTAAAAATATATCTGTTTGTAGTCAATAGGATCAAATCTTTTCTTTTCAGAATTTGGATATCTGCACTCATTTGCAAAATGACCACTCAGCCCATACTTGAAACATTTGAATTTGGTTTTGTCAACCATATTTTTATTGGACTTTGCAGATCCAAATTTTTTCTCGAATTTGAGCTTTGAAAATCTTCTAGACAAAATGGCTAGATGTTTATCAACTTCATCCATATCATCTTGTCTTGGACATTCTTCATCTTCAGCCATCAACCCTTTTCCCTTGCTCATTTCAGACATGCCTTCACAAACATACATGCTGGGTGCAGTTTTAATAGCTTCAACCTTCATATCCACCACTCTCTCATGCTCAGATACCAATGTCACATACCCACCTTTATTCCTTCCTTTCTCTATCAGCTCATCTTGTTCTATTTCAAGTTCATAGGTCTTCAAAATACCATATAGTCTCTCAAGAGTAAAATCTTTGTACTCTTGCGAATTTCTGAGAGAGACTGTCATTGGCTTTCATTCCTTTGGTAAAGACCTTAGGAATTTTAGGTTGGAATCCTTAGTTTGGTAGACTCTGAAAGGAATATGTCCCAAGTCCAATCATGTATTAGGATTTAGGAATAACTTTTATGTAATCTATTTTGATTTCATTGATATTAATAAAGACTTGTTTTGTTTTTATTACGGGCTTTATCTATTTAAGTGTTTAAATAAGATGTACCATAGTTTAGAGTAAAACTTTTTATGGATTATGATGAGATCATAATAGTGAGACCTAAAAAGATGATAACTCTAAACTTAAATAGTTCCTGGTCGTAGGATTACTAACTGGTAATTAATAATCCGCAAAGATCGGTACATACTATGCTTGCTTCATTATGAAGGATGTCTGTTCTCATAGACATTTGTGTGGTGACACTATAGCTAGTATGTAGGTGCTTATTATGGAATAAGTTCACTGAACATGACTCGCACAGCTGAACAACTGATGGAGTTCACTCACGTGTCAGCAGTTGTTCACCTAGTGATAGTTGTACAAGTATCCTTAGACTTGAGGTCTTATAGTCATCTTGTGTACACTGAACTATGCTTTGGTTTAGTTCTTAGTCTCCAGGGACAATTATTAGGGCTCTTCTGGGTATAGGAATTTGTACACGATGATAGTGTATGATCAATAAAGGATCTACCCCTTCCACTGAAGGAAGCGAATGTTCAAGGCTGATCCACTTATGCTAGTTCAGGAATCTCTGGCCAGAGTGAATGAAATTAGAAAGGAGTTTCTAATTTGCATAGAACTACGCATAGTAAATGGTAAGCAAGTGATTGAATTAGATAGGCTTGACACGAGATCCATGCCTTGTATTTAATCGGGACATTGTAGGGTAGAAGGAGTTTATTGTACGGTAACTATTCACTGACAGGTTCTTGGTATTCTAAGCAGTGAATTCATATTATCCGGATAGTCGCGATATGTTGAGAAGCATCACTCACGATGTAGAATAAATGTGATTAATTAATTAATCATATTTAATAAATTAGAGAATTTATATAAATAATGATAAAATAGTTTTATTATTATTTATTTCTACTATCCGGCTTAATATTGAACCTACAGGGTCACACCATAAAAAGAGAATGATTTAATGGTGGAGGAATTAATTAATAATGGATAATAATTATTTATTTATGAAATAAATAATTAATTGGCAAATTTAATAATTGATTAAATGAGATTTAATTGATTATAAATTAATTAAGAAAAGTTCTTAATATTATTAATTAAGGATTTAATTTTGGAAATTAAATCAAGAGAGAGAATTATTTCTAAAGTGTTTAGAAAAAGGATTAATAATTAAAAGGTGTTTTAATTATTAATGAGAATAATAAATGGGATAATATAATAATATTTATGGGAAAATTTCAGCTGAAAATTTTGCCTATAAATACACTATTATAGACCCTATTTTATTCTAACCCACATCAAACCCAAAAAACCCAAAAAGTTTGGAAAACCCAATTCTCTCCACCTCCTTCCTCCTCCTTAACATCATTTTCTTGGTGGATACCGGTGGAGTGCTTCACACTTGAGGAGCAACTGCTAAGGATCTCTGATCGTTGTCTCCGAATTATTTTTAAAGGTTAGATTCGATCCCTCGAATTTTTATTCATGATTTATATGCTTTTATTTGGATTTTAATGTGTAAAGTGTTTTGCACGCCCCGCTGCGTTTAAAAATCCAACAATGGTATCAGAGCATAGGTTGTATGCATATAGATCTGTGGTAAAAAATTTCAGAATTTTATATGCTTGTATGAATTAATTATGATTTTTACAAGTTATATTATGGATTAATTTTTTCTGATGAGAAATCGTTTCTCAGAATAATTTTGAATGTTGATCTGGGTTCTACAAGTGTTGTAGATCGTCTGGGTATTTTTTTCATAATTTTGTGATGTATAGATTTTTTATTATGAATTTTTGAAGTTGTATCAATTAAATTCGTAATTAAATAAATCATATATATATATATATAATTTGATAGTATGTATGTAATGTATATATCTGCTGCTGCTGTGAATTGCACGGAGACAGAAAAGCATAGGTCAGATGTCAGGTGCGGCGCGATTTCCGAGAAAGAATTCTGTCGGCTGCTGAAAAAAAAAATAGGGGTGTAACGCATTCCGGGAATGCGTTACACACCTGTGGTCGCATTCACGGAATGCGTTACACCCTTTAATGGCTTAAAAGGGGTGTAACGCATCACCAGAATGCGTTACAGGGCTTGTAACGCGTTCCTGTAATGCGTTACAGCCCGTCTGTTGATATTAAAATTGATTTTCTGGGAGTTTCGTAACTCCGTTTTGGGCGTGCAATATACCGTTGGATTCATTTTCCGAGACGGATCTAATGGAGTGATCAATTTTAGTTTATATAAAAGTTTGAACTTTTATATTTCCATGAAGTGTTTTAAAGCTGTTTTTGATTGTTGTAATTGATTTTCAATGCTTCATGTGATACATAGAGATGTATAATGCTTAGACTAATGTGCTAGATGATGTAACATGCCTACCTTGATGTTTATTCATGTTGATATATGTGATATATGCTTAGTTTATCATGCGATGATAGATTTAGGTGAACTTAAATAAACATAAGGCGTTTGTTAGACAACCTAGTATAGTGAAATTGTTTCATAACCTTAATAATAATATTATGAATACAATCATGAGATTCTTGTGTTTATGAAACACGTAATTGAATATGAATTTTCGATATGAGAGAAAGGTG